>NC_091286.1:238336380-239021762 GCF_032444005.1 Ranitomeya imitator
AAATATTATATATATATATGTACACACACAGTTTATGTAGCTCACCATATAAAGAAAAAGTCCGAAGGAAATGGGAGCTAGAAACACCCTCTTGTAGGTTAAACTAATGGGCACAGGCAGCTCCTAGGAAAATACATGAAATGGAAGCTAATAGTATAATGACCCCCAAATGTAGGGATAAAGTTGCAAGTGCAGAGCAAGAGCGACTGTAGTAACTTACCGATATAAAGTGAGTGGCGGGCGTACATCAATGCGGTGTCCACCGCTAATTGAATGCAGACCTAAGAACGGAGCCACACTATGTAGCGGTAGGGCGGGACTATAACCGGAAGAAAGTCTAACCGGAAGTGGCGCGGCGCCTCTTGGGACATGTAGTTCTAAAATCGGCTGGGGCCGGAACTAAGGACGCCGTATGTGTCGCGGCTGAAAGCGGGGGGCGTGTCCTAGATTGCCGGAAGTAAACCGGAAATATCGCGGCGCATCTCGGGACATGTAGTTCTAGAAACGGCAATAGCCCGAACTACGTATATAAAGGGAAAAAGAATGCCGTGTGTAGCGTGGCCAAAGTAAGGGGGCATGTAATAAATGACAGGAACAACCGAAATTGGAGCAGCACTATGTAATAAAGGAAATGCCTACAAATATACGATATATAATATAATATAGGGGCCACAATGGAAAAGCACTAATATGGCAGGTTATATATATAGGACAATATAGCATGAATGTAGAAGTAGATCGAAGTACAGACCATATAAGAGACAGGGGATAGAAGTAATAGAATAACAATAGATGCAGTCGGGTAGGGAACAAGGGAAAGGAAAATCCAGGGAGGGGGAGGGGGCAGGCAGTGATTTGCATGATGAGCGTCAATATAGGCGGCTCTGTAAAGAAGAACAAGCTAATTAGT
This sequence comes from Ranitomeya imitator, assembly GCF_032444005.1. Classification (NCBI taxonomy): domain Eukaryota; kingdom Metazoa; phylum Chordata; class Amphibia; order Anura; family Dendrobatidae; genus Ranitomeya; species Ranitomeya imitator. The sequence goes on from NC_091286.1 coordinate 238,337,291, forward strand.
AAATGACAAATTGTATAGATTCTATATAGCATATAACATAATCGACAATAAATTGGTCTCTGTAAGGAAGCGGATAAGGTATTATAAAACGGCATGACCCAACTGTGTGGATCACGGGATGCTTGGCCTGGAGGAGAACTACTATTTGACCATAATATAACATTTAAATAAATGCCAGTGGATCATATTCCCTGTTAAGGCCTTTAGGAGACAAGGTTTGTAGTTCATGGATCCAGTAGGCCTCCTTCTTTTTAAGGAGGTGGATCCTGTTCCCACCCCGTCTCTGTACTGGGATATGTTCCAACACCTGGAATCTCAGTTGTGATATGTTGTGGCCCTTTGACACGAAATGGGATGGGAGTGGTAGAAGTAAATTCTGACAACGAATCGTGGACTTATGTTTAGAAATACGTGATCTAATAGGTTGTGTAGTCTCGCCAATATATAAGAGGCCACAGGGACACTTGATCGCATATATGACAAAAGATGAGTCACAGGTAAAAAATCCTTTGATATTATATCTCTTACCAGAGTGGGGATGATGGAACGTGTCGCCCTTGATAACACTGTTGCACTGATTGCAATGCAGACATGGAAAGGTACCATGTTTAGGTTGTGTAAGGAATCGTTGGGTGTTGTCCTTATTAGTACCTAGATCCGCTCTGATCAGTGTGTCGCGTATGTTCGTGGGGCGTTTATAGCAAGGTAAGAAATGGTCTTGAAATTCTGGGATTTGTGGGTGGGCAGTTCGTAGTAGGTTCCAATGACGTCTGATCTTGTGGTGCAGGATGTGTACATACGGATGATACACATGTACAAAGGGTACTCTTTTGTTATTGAGGGGACGTTTTGTGACGCGGGGAGTAATAGCCTCTGTTAGGAGGTCTACAGGATAACCTCTTTCCCTGAACTTGAGAAACATCTCATCAGTTCTGGTCTGTAATAAGTCGGGATCGGTGACTATCCTCTGTACCCGTGTAAATTGTGATCGGGGAATAGATTTTTTAGTGGCAACCGGATGAAGGCTGCTGTAGTGTAACAGACTGTTTCTATCGGTTGACTTGGTGTACAGGTCTGTCTTGAGGTTACCTTGCTCGTCCCTAAAGATTAGAGTGTCAAGGAAACTAACTTTTTCTGTGCTACTTGTCATAGTGAACATTAGTCCTGGCCAGGCCGTATTTAATGTATGTAGAAATAAGTCCAAAGTCTGTGATGTGCCAGTCCATAGACAGAAGACGTCGTCTATGTAGCGTCTCCAAAAGGGACAGTGGGCTTGAAATAGGGGGTCCGGGTAAACAATCTCCTCCTCAAAGAGGGCCATGTAACTGTTGGCATATGGCGGAGCCACGTTTGATCCCATGGCGGTCCCTTTAATTTGTAAGTAAAACTGGTCCTCAAACATGAAAAAATTCCTAGTAAGGACTATTGTTAGTAAATCCAAACAGAGATTGATCACATCAGGGTGGAGTGAAGAGTTAGTGAGAAGATGTCTTACGCTAAGGATCCCTTGTGCATGGGGAATAGATGTATAAAGGTCTTTGACATCTAGAGAGACTAGTAGGAGATCAGTAGGAAGAGGGTCTAGATTCCGTAATTGGCGTAAAAAGTCACCTGTGTCAAGGAGAAATGATGGAGATGAGCGTATAAGAGGTGTCAAGACTTTCTCTAGAAAGATGGCTAATGGAGAGAGTATGGACTCTGTAGAGGCTACTATTGGGCGGCCTGGTGGATGTTCAAGATTTTTGTGAATCTTGGGCAGTATGTAAAATACCGGAGTGATTGGAAAGTCCTTGGTTAGATACTCTTTTGTTTTGCCATCAATGACACCCTTTTCCACATAGGGATCCAGAGTGTCTTTGATGAGATTCCTAGTCATGATGGTGGGGTCACCTGGTAGCGGGCGATATATAGTATCGTCTCTTAGCTGTCGATATATCTCCTTTGTATATTCGGATTTATTCATAATCACTATAGCCCCGCCTTTATCAGCTGGCTTAATGATAATCTCCTTATCGTTTCTTAGTGTCTGTAGTGCTTGGAAATCCGGGGCACTAAGATTAGTAGACGTGTGTAGTTTGTGTGTCTCAATGTCTTGACGGAGTTGAGAAAAAGACTGTTCAATAATGCCAATGAAGGCTTCAACTGCATGTGAGGACCTAGGTGGTCTATATGTGCTCCTATTACGTAAGCCCAGACTATGTGATGAGATCAGAGATCTAGGGGAATCTGAGGTGGTAACAGGAGTCGCCTCTGAGGAGTCGAAGTGTACTAATAGTCTCAAGCGGCGGTAGAAACGATGTAAGTCCATGTCCATTGTAAATGTGTCAAACTTATAAGAAGGGCAAAACGAAAGACCCTTCTGCAGGACACTGTGTTCCGCAATGCTGAGAGTCTTTGTAGAAATGTTAATTACCAACGGTGTTTTACCTGGGATCGAGTCACCCTGTAAAAGTCCGCGTCTCTTCCTTCGTTGACTCCTCCTCGTCCTCTTCTTCTTTGTTGCGGTTGTCGTCTTCTCCGCTGGCCTAAAAAAGCGTTGGAACCACTGGGATTGTTACGTCTATCGGATTCCGAACCTGAGGTGGAAAGGTCAATGGAGGAATGAAAATCAGATTTGGTCGTGTTAGACTGAAAAGTTGTTCTGTCCTGCCAGCGGTAGACACGGTTATTTTGATAATCATCGGCGTCTCTCTGGAATTTAGATCGCTTTCTGTATTCAGTATCACGTCTATGTTGGTCAGTGACTGTTTTGAGGCGAGTTTTTAAGGCCTCAAGTTCTTCAACTGTGCTGGAGGATGATAGTTGCGTCTCAATATTTTTGATAATGTCTTTACTGGAAGCAATAGCTTTCTGTAGATGTTCAACAGTAAGAGTCATTAAGTCAAACGAGCATTTATTCAGTATTTGCTCATATTTCTGACAAAATTCCTGACAGTCCCCAAACAAAGTGGGACGGAGAGGAACTCTCAAACCCCTGGGAATTCTCTTCACTCGTAGGTATTCGGTGAGAGTAGCGCAATGTAACTCTAAATTGATCTGGTGTCTTTGTTCACGTTCCAGGTCCCTCCCTCTCGTTTCTCTCGGAGGTGTTTTGAGGAAATCACTAGGGAGATTTAACTTAGAGAGTATGGTATTAGTTTCATCAAGGTTATATGAAAATGTCAAAGATGACATAGCAGACAGCGTGCTCGCGTAGAGGAAGTCAATAGTAAAGTATAGCGCGGCACAGCTGTGTCGGTGCTCAAGAGAGGTTTCCCACACCAGTAAATAGAAGTAAAAATAAATAACTTGGCACTCAACTTGGTGGATAGTGGTAGTTAAGAAAAACAAAATTTATTACTTTCGAGTAGCAGTCCAGAATATTAAGACGTTTCGGTCATTTACAACAGACCTTCTTCAGTAAACTGCACGAATATATAACAGTGTATTACAATTACAATGTTGGAAATCAAACAAAGAAATCAAAATAAGATAAATCTCAGAAACAAAAACACAATCAAAAAATAAGTGATGGAGGGGAAGGAAGGAAGGAGAGGAAAGGAAAATATTATATTTTTACATACCCGACTGCTATAAAGGTGAGGTATAGATGATCCTAGTGTAAGTATATATAGAAGACAGAGGGGTCCCATGTAAGAATCCCAATAGGACCTATCTGATAGCGGCCAAATAGCCTGGAATAGTAGAACAATGTATTAGGACCAGTGCCATATAGGTGGATTGGGTATATGTAGGAGATGTATATATATAAATGTATGCATATATACACTAACCCAGATTGTAAGTCATCAGTATTCATCCACTCCAGGATAAGAAAGAATGTAATAGGGGACACGGAGCTGCAAGGGTAGAATAGTGGGAATTAAGTCTCAAATAGTGAGACTAAACTATAGCAGGAATTAAATCATTAATAGTGAGATTAGACCATAGGAAAACATGAAGGAGCAAGAATCTCACCTAATAAAGATGTCAAGAGGAGTATATGACCTCAAAAGTAATTTCACATGTGTGGCAGAGCAGTATATCCAGCGTTTAACACAAGTAACAGAGTAGTTGATACTCCAAACTAATGGAGAGCTGGAAAAAATAAGTTATATGATTTGCCATAAAGGAGGATTCCAACAGACAAAGAGGACTAAATATTATATATATATATGTACACACACAGTTTATGTAGCTCACCATATAAAGAAAAAGTCCGAAGGAAATGGGAGCTAGAAACACCCTCTTGTAGGTTAAACTAATGGGCACAGGCAGCTCCTAGGAAAATACATGAAATGGAAGCTAATAGTATAATGACCCCCAAATGTAGGGATAAAGTTGCAAGTGCAGAGCAAGAGCGACTGTAGTAACTTACCGATATAAAGTGAGTGGCGGGCGTACATCAATGCGGTGTCCACCGCTAATTGAATGCAGACCTAAGAACGGAGCCACACTATGTAGCGGTAGGGCGGGACTATAACCGGAAGAAAGTCTAACCGGAAGTGGCGCGGCGCCTCTTGGGACATGTAGTTCTAAAATCGGCTGGGGCCGGAACTAAGGACGCCGTATGTGTCGCGGCTGAAAGCGGGGGGCGTGTCCTAGATTGCCGGAAGTAAACCGGAAATATCGCGGCGCATCTCGGGACATGTAGTTCTAGAAACGTCAATAGCCCGAACTACGTATATAAAGGGAAAAAGAATGCCGTGTGTAGCGTGGCCAAAGTAAGGGGGCATGTAATAAATGACAGGAACAACCGAAATTGGAGCAGCACTATGTAATAAAGGAAATGCCTACAAATATACGATATATAATATAATATAGGGGCCACAATGGAAAAGCACTAATATGGCAGGTTATATATATAGGACAATATAGCATGAATGTAGAAGTAGATCGAAGTACAGACCATATAAGAGACAGGGGATAGAAGTAATAGAATAACAATAGATGCAGTCGGGTAGGGAACAAGGGAAAGGAAAATCCAGGGAGGGGGAGGGGGCAGGCAGTGATTTGCATGATGAGCGTCAATATAGGCGGCTCTGTAAAGAAGAACAAGCTAATTAGTAAATGACAAATTGTATAGATTCTATATAGCATATAACATAATCGACAATAAATTGGTCTCTGTAAGGAAGCGGATAAGGTATTATAAAACGGCATGACCCAACTGTGTGGATCACGGGATGCTTGGCCTGGAGGAGAACTACTATTTGACCATAATATAACATTTAAATAAATGCCAGTGGATCATATTCCCTGTTAAGGCCTTTAGGAGACAAGGTTTGTAGTTCATGGATCCAGTAGGCCTCCTTCTTTTTAAGGAGGTGGATCCTGTTCCCACCCCGTCTCTGTACTGGGATATGTTCCAACACCTGGAATCTCAGTTGTGATATGTTGTGGCCCTTTGACACGAAATGGGATGGGAGTGGTAGAAGTAAATTCTGACAACGAATCGTGGACTTATGTTTAGAAATACGTGATCTAATAGGTTGTGTAGTCTCGCCAATATATAAGAGGCCACAGGGACACTTGATCGCATATATGACAAAAGATGAGTCACAGGTAAAAAATCCTTTGATATTATATCTCTTACCAGAGTGGGGATGATGGAACGTGTCGCCCTTGATAACACTGTTGCACTGATTGCAATGCAGACATGGAAAGGTACCATGTTTAGGTTGTGTAAGGAATCGTTGGGTGTTGTCCTTATTAGTACCTAGATCCGCTCTGATCAGTGTGTCGCGTATGTTCGTGGGGCGTTTATAGCAAGGTAAGAAATGGTCTTGAAATTCTGGGATTTGTGGGTGGGCAGTTCGTAGTAGGTTCCAATGACGTCTGATCTTGTGGTGCAGGATGTGTACATACGGATGATACACATGTACAAAGGGTACTCTTTTGTTATTGAGGGGACGTTTTGTGACGCGGGGAGTAATAGCCTCTGTTAGGAGGTCTACAGGATAACCTCTTTCCCTGAACTTGAGAAACATCTCATCAGTTCTGGTCTGTAATAAGTCGGGATCGGTGACTATCCTCTGTACCCGTGTAAATTGTGATCGGGGAATAGATTTTTTAGTGGCAACCGGATGAAGGCTGCTGTAGTGTAACAGACTGTTTCTATCGGTTGACTTGGTGTACAGGTCTGTCTTGAGGTTACCTTGCTCGTCCCTAAAGATTAGAGTGTCAAGGAAACTAACTTTTTCTGTGCTACTTGTCATAGTGAACATTAGTCCTGGCCAGGCCGTATTTAATGTATGTAGAAATAAGTCCAAATCCCCCTCCCTGGATTTTCCTTTCCCTTGTTCCCTACCCGACTGCATCTATTGTTATTCTATTACTTCTATCCCCTGTCTCTTATATGGTCTGTACTTCGATCTACTTCTACATTCATGCTATATTGTCCTATATATATAACCTGCCATATTAGTGCTTTTCCATTGTGGCCCCTATATTATATTATATATCGTATATTTGTAGGCATTTCCTTTATTACATAGTGCTGCTCCAATTTCGGTTGTTCCTGTCATTTATTACATGCCCCCTTACTTTGGCCACGCTACACACGGCATTCTTTTTCCCTTTATATACGTAGTTCGGGCTATTGCCGTTTCTAGAACTACATGTCCCGAGATGCGCCGCGATATTTCCGGTTTACTTCCGGCAATCTAGGACACGCCCCCCGCTTTCAGCCGCGACACATACGGCGTCCTTAGTTCCGGCCCCAGCCGATTTTAGAACTACATGTCCCAAGAGGCGCCGCGCCACTTCCGGTTAGACTTTCTTCCGGTTATAGTCCCGCCCTACCGCTACATAGTGTGGCTCCGTTCTTAGGTCTGCATTCAATTAGCGGTGGACACCGCATTGATGTACGCCCGCCACTCACTTTATATCGGTAAGTTACTACAGTCGCTCTTGCTCTGCACTTGCAACTTTATCCCTACATTTGGGGGTCATTATACTATTAGCTTCCATTTCATGTATTTTCCTAGGAGCTGCCTGTGCCCATTAGTTTAACCTACAAGAGGGTGTTTCTAGCTCCCATTTCCTTCGGACTTTTTCTTTATATGGTGAGCTACATAAACTGTGTGTGTACATATATATATATAATATTTAGTCCTCTTTGTCTGTTGGAATCCTCCTTAATGGCAAATCATATAACTTATTTTTTCCAGCTCTCCATTAGTTTGGAGTATCAACTACTCTGTTACTTGTGTTAAACGCTGGATATACTGCTCTGCCACACATGTGAAATTACTTTTGAGGTCATATACTCCTCTTGACATCTTTATTAGGTGAGATTCTTGCTCCTTCATGTTTTCCTATGGTCTAATCTCACTATTAATGATTTAATTCCTGCTATAGTTTAGTCTCACTATTTGAGACTTAATTCCCACTATTCTACCCTTGCAGCTCCGTGTCCCCTATTACATTCTTTCTTATCCTGGAGTGGATGAATACTGATGACTTACAATCTGGGTTAGTGTATATATGCATACATTTATATATATACATCTCCTACATATACCCAATCCACCTATATGGCACTGGTCCTAATACATTGTTCTACTATTCCAGGCTATTTGGCCGCTATCAGATAGGTCCTATTGGGATTCTTACATGGGACCCCTCTGTCTTCTATATATACTTACACTAGGATCATCTATACCTCACCTTTATAGCAGTCGGGTATGTAAAAATATAATATTTTCCTTTCCTCTCCTTCCTTCCTTCCCCTCCATCACTTATTTTTTGATTGTGTTTTTGTTTCTGAGATTTATCTTATTTTGATTTCTTTGTTTGATTTCCAACATTGTAATTGTAATACACTGTTATATATTCGTGCAGTTTACTGAAGAAGGTCTGTTGTAAATGACCGAAACGTCTTAATATTCTGGACTGCTACTCGAAAGTAATAAATTTTGTTTTTCTTAACTACCACTATCCACCAAGTTGAGTGCCAAGTTATTTATTTTTACTTCTATTTACTGGTGTGGGAAACCTCTCTTGAGCACCGACACAGCTGTGCCGCGCTATACTTTACTATTGACTTCCTCTACGCGAGCACGCTGTCTGCTATGTCATCTTTGACATTTTCATATAACCTTGATGAAACTAATACCATACTCTCTAAGTTAAATCTCCCTAGTGATTTCCTCAAAACACCTCCGAGAGAAACGAGAGGGAGGGACCTGGAACGTGAACAAAGACACCAGATCAATTTAGAGTTACATTGCGCTACTCTCACCGAATACCTACGAGTGAAGAGAATTCCCAGGGGTTTGAGAGTTCCTCTCCGTCCCACTTTGTTTGGGGACTGTCAGGAATTTTGTCAGAAATATGAGCAAATACTGAATAAATGCTCGTTTGACTTAATGACTCTTACTGTTGAACATCTACAGAAAGCTATTGCTTCCAGTAAAGACATTATCAAAAATATTGAGATGCAACTATCATCCTCCAGCACAGTTGAAGAACTTGAGGCCTTAAAAACTCGCCTCAAAACAGTCACTGACCAACATAGACGTGATACTGAATACAGAAAGCGATCTAAATTCCAGAGAGACGCCGATGATTATCAAAATAACCGTGTCTACCGCTGGCAGGACAGAACAACTTTTCAGTCTAACACGACCAAATCTGATTTTCATTCCTCCATTGACCTTTCCACCTCAGGTTCGGAATCCGATAGACGTAACAATCCCAGTGGTTCCAACGCTTTTTTAGGCCAGCGGAGAAGACGACAACCGCAACAAAGAAGAAGAGGACGAGGAGGAGTCAACGAAGGAAGAGACGCGGACTTTTACAGGGTGACTCGATCCCAGGTAAAACACCGTTGGTAATTAACATTTCTACAAAGACTCTCAGCATTGCGGAACACAGTGTCCTGCAGAAGGGTCTTTCGTTTTGCCCTTCTTATAAGTTTGACACATTTACAATGGACATGGACTTACATCGTTTCTACCGCCGCTTGAGACTATTAGTACACTTCGACTCCTCAGAGGCGACTCCTGTTACCACCTCAGATTCCCCTAGATCTCTGATCTCATCACATAGTCTGGGCTTACGTAATAGGAGCACATATAGACCACCTAGGTCCTCACATGCAGTTGAAGCCTTCATTGGCATTATTGAACAGTCTTTTTCTCAACTCCGTCAAGACATTGAGACACACAAACTACACACGTCTACTAATCTTAGTGCCCCGGATTTCCAAGCACTACAGACACTAAGAAACGATAAGGAGATTATCATTAAGCCAGCTGATAAAGGCGGGGCTATAGTGATTATGAATAAATCCGAATATACAAAGGAGATATATCGACAGCTAAGAGACGATACTATATATCGCCCGCTACCAGGTGACCCCACCATCATGACTAGGAATCTCATCAAAGACACTCTGGATCCCTATGTGGAAAAGGGTGTCATTGATGGCAAAACAAAAGAGTATCTAACCAAGGACTTTCCAATCACTCCGGTATTTTACATACTGCCCAAGATTCACAAAAATCTTGAACATCCACCAGGCCGCCCAATAGTAGCCTCTACAGAGTCCATACTCTCTCCATTAGCCATCTTTCTAGAGAAAGTCTTGACACCTCTTATACGCTCATCTCCATCATTTCTCCTTGACACAGGTGACTTTTTACGCCAATTACGGAATCTAGACCCTCTTCCTACTGATCTCCTACTAGTCTCTCTAGATGTCAAAGACCTTTATACATCTATTCCCCATGCACAAGGGATCCTTAGCGTAAGACATCTTCTCACTAACTCTTCACTCCACCCTGATGTGATCAATCTCTGTTTGGATTTACTAACAATAGTCCTTACTAGGAATTTTTTCATGTTTGAGGACCAGTTTTACTTACAAATTAAAGGGACCGCCATGGGATCAAACGTGGCTCCGCCATATGCCAACAGTTACATGGCCCTCTTTGAGGAGGAGATTGTTTACCCGGACCCCCTATTTCAAGCCCACTGTCCCTTTTGGAGACGCTACATAGACGACGTCTTCTGTCTATGGACTGGCACATCACAGACTTTGGACTTATTTCTACATACATTAAATACGGCCTGGCCAGGACTAATGTTCACTATGACAAGTAGCACAGAAAAAGTTAGTTTCCTTGACACTCTAATCTTTAGGGACGAGCAAGGTAACCTCAAGACAGACCTGTACACCAAGTCAACCGATAGAAACAGTCTGTTACACTACAGCAGCCTTCATCCGGTTGCCACTAAAAAATCTATTCCCCGATCACAATTTACACGGGTACAGAGGATAGTCACCGATCCCGACTTATTACAGACCAGAACTGATGAGATGTTTCTCAAGTTCAGGGAAAGAGGTTATCCTGTAGACCTCCTAACAGAGGCTATTACTCCCCGCGTCACAAAACGTCCCCTCAATAACAAAAGAGTACCCTTTGTACATGTGTATCATCCGTATGTACACATCCTGCACCACAAGATCAGACGTCATTGGAACCTACTACGAACTGCCCACCCACAAATCCCAGAATTTCAAGACCATTTCTTACCTTGCTATAAACGCCCCACGAACATACGCGACACACTGATCAGAGCGGATCTAGGTACTAATAAGGACAACACCCAACGATTCCTTACACAACCTAAACATGGTACCTTTCCATGTCTGCATTGCAATCAGTGCAACAGTGTTATCAAGGGCGACACGTTCCATCATCCCCACTCTGGTAAGAGATATAATATCAAAGGATTTTTTACCTGTGACTCATCTTTTGTCATATATGCGATCAAGTGTCCCTGTGGCCTCTTATATATTGGCGAGACTACACAACCTATTAGATCACGTATTTCTAAACATAAGTCCACGATTCGTTGTCAGAATTTACTTCTACCACTCCCATCCCATTTCGTGTCAAAGGGCCACAACATATCACAACTGAGATTCCAGGTGTTGGAACATATCCCAGTACAGAGACGGGGTGGGAACAGGATCCACCTCCTTAAAAAGAAGGAGGCCTACTGGATCCATGAACTACAAACCTTGTCTCCTAAAGGCCTTAACAGGGAATATGATCCACTGGCATTTATTTAAATGTTATATTATGGTCAAATAGTAGTTCTCCTCCAGGCCAAGCATCCCGTGATCCACACAGTTGGGTCATGCCGTTTTATAATACCTTATCCGCTTCCTTACAGAGACCAATTTATTGTCGATTATGTTATATGCTATATAGAATCTATACAATTTGTCATTTACTAATTAGCTTGTTCTTCTTTACAGAGCCGCCTATATTGACGCTCATCATGCAAATCACTGCCTGCCCCCTCCCCCTCCCTGGATTTTCCTTTCCCTTGTTCCCTACCCGACTGCATCTATTGTTATTCTATTACTTCTATCCCCTGTCTCTTATATGGTCTGTACTTCGATCTACTTCTACATTCATGCTATATTGTCCTATATATATAACCTGCCATATTAGTGCTTTTCCATTGTGGCCCCTATATTATATTATATATCGTATATTTGTAGGCATTTCCTTTATTACATAGTGCTGCTCCAATTTCGGTTGTTCCTGTCATTTATTACATGCCCCCTTACTTTGGCCACGCTACACACGGCATTCTTTTTCCCTTTATATACGTAGTTCGGGCTATTGCCGTTTCTAGAACTACATGTCCCGAGATGCGCCGCGATATTTCCGGTTTACTTCCGGCAATCTAGGACACGCCCCCCGCTTTCAGCCGCGACACATACGGCGTCCTTAGTTCCGGCCCCAGCCGATTTTAGAACTACATGTCCCAAGAGGCGCCGCGCCACTTCCGGTTAGACTTTCTTCCGGTTATAGTCCCGCCCTACCGCTACATAGTGTGGCTCCGTTCTTAGGTCTGCATTCAATTAGCGGTGGACACCGCATTGATGTACGCCCGCCACTCACTTTATATCGGTAAGTTACTACAGTCGCTCTTGCTCTGCACTTGCAACTTTATCCCTACATTTGGGGGTCATTATACTATTAGCTTCCATTTCATGTATTTTCCTAGGAGCTGCCTGTGCCCATTAGTTTAACCTACAAGAGGGTGTTTCTAGCTCCCATTTCCTTCGGACTTTTTCTTTATATGGTGAGCTACATAAACTGTGTGTGTACATATATATATATAATATTTAGTCCTCTTTGTCTGTTGGAATCCTCCTTTATGGCAAATCATATAACTTATTTTTTCCAGCTCTCCATTAGTTTGGAGTATCAACTACTCTGTTACTTGTGTTAAACGCTGGATATACTGCTCTGCCACACATGTGAAATTACTTTTGAGGTCATATACTCCTCTTGACATCTTTATTAGGTGAGATTCTTGCTCCTTCATGTTTTCCTATGGTCTAATCTCACTATTAATGATTTAATTCCTGCTATAGTTTAGTCTCACTATTTGAGACTTAATTCCCACTATTCTACCCTTGCAGCTCCGTGTCCCCTATTACATTCTTTCTTATCCTGGAGTGGATGAATACTGATGACTTACAATCTGGGTTAGTGTATATATGCATACATTTATATATATACATCTCCTACATATACCCAATCCACCTATATGGCACTGGTCCTAATACATTGTTCTACTATTCCAGGCTATTTGGCCGCTATCAGATAGGTCCTATTGGGATTCTTACATGGGACCCCTCTGTCTTCTATATATACTTACACTAGGATCATCTATACCTCACCTTTATAGCAGTCGGGTATGTAAAAATATAATATTTTCCTTTCCTCTCCTTCCTTCCTTCCCCTCCATCACTTATTTTTTGATTGTGTTTTTGTTTCTGAGATTTATCTTATTTTGATTTCTTTGTTTGATTTCCAACATTGTAATTGTAATACACTGTTATATATTCGTGCAGTTTACTGAAGAAGGTCTGTTGTAAATGACCGAAACGTCTTAATATTCTGGACTGCTACTCGAAAGTAATAAATTTTGTTTTTCTTAACTACCACTATCCACCAAGTTGAGTGCCAAGTTATTTATTTTTACCTTATATATATAAACGGAAAATACTTTTCAGGCACAGCGCAAAGCTCAGAAGAGAAGGAGAACCATATTATAATGCATATTTTACTCCTTTGATTTGCAGGTACCATGACCCACTGGGAGAGCCCCTGAGGTGCCAGAAAAGCAGAACTCCTCATAAGTGACCCATTTTACAAAACACACCTCTTGCTGAATTAATCTTAGGGTGCAGTGACCATTTTGAGACCACAGGTGTGTCACAGAATTTTATACAATTGGGCTGTGAAGAAAAAATAATTACATTTTTACCACAAAAAAATTGTTTTAACCCCTTAAGCCCCGAGGGTGGTTTGCACGTTAATGACCGGGCCAATTTTTACAATTCTGACCACTGTCCCTTTATGAGGTTATAACTCTGGAACGCTTCAACGGATCTTGGCAATTCTGACACTGTTTTCTTGTGACATATTGTACTTCATGCTAGTGGTGCTCAAAACCACATTCAAGAAGTTTATTAACCCTTCAGGTGTTTCACAGGAATTTTTGGAATGTTTAAATAAAAATGAACATTTAACTTTTTTTCACACATAATTTATTTCAGCTCCAATTTGTTTTATTTTATCAAGGGTAACAGGAGAAAATGGACCCCAAAAGTTGTTGTACAATTTGTCCTGAGTACATTGATACCCTATATGTGGGGATAAACCACTGTTTGGGCGCATGGCAGAGCTCGGAAGGAAAGGAGCGCCATTTGACTTTTCAATGCAAAATTGACTGGAATTGAGATGTTGCGTTTGAAGAGCCCCTGATGTGCCTAAACATTGAAACCCCCCACAAGTGACACCATTTTGGAAAGTAGACCCCTTAAGGAACTTATCTAGATGTGTGGTGAGCACTTTGACCCACCAAGTGCTTCATAGAAGTGTATAATGCAGAGTCGTAAAAATAAAAAATCATATTTTTTCACAAAAATTGCCGCCAATTTTTTATTTTCCCAAGGGTAAGAGAAGAAATTAGACCACAAAAGTTGTTGTGCAATTTGTCCGGAGTATGCTGATGCCCCATATGTGGGTGTAAACCATTGTTTGGGCGCATGGCACAGCTCGGAATGGAAGGAGCGCCATTTGACTTTTCAATGCAAAATTGAGAAGGGACGCCATGTTGCGTTTGGAGAGCCCCTGATGTGCCTAAACATTGAAACCACCCACAAGTGACACCATTTTGGAAAGTAGACCCCCTAAGGAACTTATCTAGATGTGTTTTGAGAGCTTTGAGCCCCCAAGTGTTTCACTACAGTTTATAACGCAGAGCCGTAAAAATAAAAATTCTTTTTTTTTTCACAAAAATGAATTTTAGTCCCCAGTTTTGTATTTTCACAAGGGTAACAGGATAAATTGGACCCCAAAAGTTGTTCTCCAATTTGTCCTGAGTACGCCGATACCCCATATGTGGGGGGGAACCACTGTTTGGGCGCATGGCAGAGCTCGGAAGGGAAGGAGCGCCATTTGGAATACAGACTTAGATGGATTGGTCTGCAGGCGTCACGTTGCATTTGCAAAGCCCCTGATGTACCCAAACAGTAGAAACCCCCCACAAGTGACCCCATATTGGAAACTAGAGTTCCCAAGGAACTTATCTAGATGTGTTGTGAGAATTTTGAACCCCTAAGTGTTTCACTACAGTTTATAACGCAGAGCCGTAAAAATAAAAATTCTTTTTTTTTTCACAAAAATGATATTTTAGCCCCCAGTTTTGTATTTTCACAAGAGTAACAGGATAAATTGGACACCAAAAGTTGTTATCCAATTTGTTCTGAGTACGCTGATACCCCATATGTGGGGGGGAACCACTGTTTGGGCGCATGGCAGAGCTAGGAAGGGAAGGAGCGCCATTTGGAATACAGACTTAGATGAATTGGTCTGCAGGTGTCACGTTGCATTTGCAGAGCCCCTGATGTACCCAAACAGTACAAACCCCCCACAAGTGACCGCATATTGGAAAATAGACCTCCCAAGGAATTTATCTAGAAATGTTGTGAGAACTTTGAACCCCCAAGTGTTTCACTGCAGTTTACAACGCAGAGCCGCGAAAATAAAAATTTTTTATTTTTCCCACAAAAATGATTTTTAGCCCCCCACATTTTTATTTTCCCAAGGATAACAAGAGAACGTGGACCCCAAAAGTTGTTGTCCAATTTGTCCTGAGTACGCTGATACCCCATATGTTGGGGTAAACCCCTGTTTGGGCGCACCGGAGAGCTCGGAAGGGAAGGAGCACTGTTTTACTTTTTCAACACAGAATTGGCTGGAATTGAGATCGGACGCCATGTCGCGTTTGGAGAGCCCCTGATGTGCCTGAACAGTGGAAACTCCCCAATTCTACCTGAAACCCTAATCCAAGAACACCCCTAACCCTAACCACACCCCTAACCCTGACACACCCCTAATTCTAATCCCAACCCTAATCCCAACCGTAAATATAATCCAAACCCTAACCCTAACTTTAGCCCCAACCCTAAACCTAACTTTAGCCCCAACCCTAACCCTAACTTTAGCCCCAACCCTAACCCTAACTTTAGCTCCAACCCTAACCCCAACCCTAACCCTAGCCCCAACCCTAACCCTAGCCCTAACCCTAGCCCTAACCCTAGCCCTAACCCTAACCCTAACCCTAGCCCTGATGGGAAAATGGAAATAAATACATTTTTTTAATTTTATTATTTTTCCCTAACTAAGGGGGTGATGAAGGGAGGTTTGATTTACTTTTATAGCGTTTTTTATATCGGATTTTTATGATTGGCAGCTGTCACACACTAAAAGACGCTTTTTTCATAGCAAAAAAGTTTTTGCGTTACCACATTTTGAGACCTATAATTTTTCCATATTTTGGTCCACAGAGTCATCTGAGGTCTTCTTTTTTGTGGAACGAGATGACGTTTTTATTGGTAACATTTTTGGACACGTGACAGTTTTTGATCACTTTTTATTCCGATTTTTGTGAGGCAGAATGACCAAAAACCATCTATTCATGAATTTCTTTGGGGGAGGCGTTTATACCGTTCCGCGTTTGGTAAAATTGATAAAGCAGTTTTATTCTTTGGGTCAGTACGATTACAGCGATATCTCATTTATATCATTTTTTTATGTTTTGGCGCTTTTATACGATAAAAGCTATTTTATAGAAAAAATAATTATTTTGGCATCGCTTTATTCTCAGGATTATAACTTTTTTATTTTTTTGCTTATTATGTTTTGTGGTGGCTCGTTTTTTGCGGGACAAGATGACGTTTTCAGCGGTACCATGGTTATTTACATCCATCTTTTTGATCGCATGTTATTCCACTTTTTGTTCGGCGGTATGATAATAAAGCGTTGTTTCTTGGCTCGTTTTTTTTTTTTCTTACGGTGTTCACTGAAGGGGTTAACTAGTGGGACAGTTTTATAGGTTGGGTCGTTACGGACGCGGCGATACTAAGTATGTGTACTTTTATTGTATGTTTGTTTTTTTTTAGATAAAGAAATGTATTTATGGGAATATTATTATTTTATTTATTAATTTATTTAGAATTTTTTTTTTTTTTACACATGTGGAAATTTTTTTTTTTACTTTGTCCCAGGGGGGACATCACAGATCGCCGATCTTACAGTTTGCACAGCACTCTGTAAGATTGGCGATCTCACTCACATCGCTGCAGGCTTACAGAGCTGCAGCTGCAGCCTGCTTCTGACCCGGAAGTACTCCCTGCAGGACCCGGATGCAGCCCCGCGGCCATTTTGGATCCGGGGCCTGCAGGGAGAAGACGCTCGGTACAAGGTGAGCACATCACTGCCTCTCTGCTGCCTCATTATAGTAAGTGGATCCCTCTGGGGTTTCATCTGAATCACGTTACTCAAAGATTTAGATGAAAACCCCAAAGTAAGTGCTTATAGCATAGAGCAGAGGATAAATGAGATCCTAAATTCTATGTAAAATGTTCCCAATAAAAGTTTCAACTTAATTAAAAAAATAGGAGAAAAAAAGGAGGCGCAACAGTACACTACTAAAAGGTACAATTTCATTATAATTTAAACAAGACACATATGCAGGGGCGGACCTACCGCCGGTTCAACCGGTGCAGCCGCACCGGGGCCCGGAGGTGGAGGGGGGCCCTTGCAGGCAGGGGCATGCAGTGCCCCGGCTTTCTGCTGCTGCTGTAGATCGGTGCAGGCCCTGCACTGTATTAGCAGTGTACATACAAGTGCCGGCCGGCATCCCCCTATTGCAGACAGCAGGCTGTGTGTCTGCTGATCTGACGTCACCTGCGCGCCTGTTTCACTCTGCCGGAGGCCTGGAGAGGAGAGATGAAGTTAGTAGAAAGCCAGGGGGTCCCGGGGCAGGAGGTATGTGATGGGCTTCAATTCATTCCTGCTTTCTTATCTGCTTTCTGTAGATCTCTCTGTACTGTGAGATTTATTGCACCATCTTAAACTTACAGACAGATAAGGTCCCGGCTCCAGCGTCACCCGATCTGCATGTAAGCTGAAGCTGCAGCAATAAGTCACAGTGATCCTCACCCTCCACTGTGTGACCCTGAGCCCGGCTCCAGGACATCCCACATTATATATCAGATATATATTATAATGTGAGTTCCTGCAGCCTGGTCAGTGCTTAGTGCATATAACACTATATATGTGCACATAGTACAGTGGTGCCAATATACAGTATGGAGCATCATGTGCGGCCAATATACAGTATGGAGCATCATGTGCGGCCAATATACAGTATGGAGCATCATGTGCGGCCAATATACAGTATGGAGCATCATGTGCGGCCAATATACAGTATGGAGCATCATGTGCGGTCATTATACAGTATGGAGCATCATGTGCAGTCATTTTACAGTATGGAGCATCATGTGCGGTCATTATACAGTATGGAGCATCATGTGCAGTCATTTTACAGTATGGAGCATCATGTGCGGTCATTATACAGTATGGAGCATCATGTGCCACCAATATACAGTATGGAGCATCATGTGCCACCAATATACAGTATGGAGCATCATATGCCACCAATATACAGTATGGAGCATCATGTGCAGCCAATATACAGTATGGAGCATCATGTGCGGTCATTATACAGTATGGAGCATCATGTGCAGTCATTATACAGTATGGAGCATCATGTGCAGTCATTATACAGTATGGAGCATCATGTGCGGTCATTATACAGTATGGAGCATCATGTGCGGTCATTATACAGTATGGAGCATCATGTGCAGTCATTATACAATATGGAGCACTGTGTGGCCATTATACAGTATTGAGCATCATATGGGGCCATTATACGGTATGGAGCACTGTGTGGCCATATTTTTTTGTTTATAATTATTTTTTATGAAACAGTGTGATCAGCAGTGCTAAATGGGTGTGGTTGGGATGTGGCTATGGGTGTGACTAGTTATGAATGGGTGTGGCCAGAGGCGTGGCCTAAAATTTGTCACGGCGCATTGCGCACGGCAAACTTTATCCCTCTTTCCCATCTTCAAAAGTTGGGAGGCATGATGCTGGGCAGGGAGGGGGGCCCAGACACATTTCTTGCACAGGGCCCCAAAGCTGTCAGTGTCCACCACTGCACATATGAGATCAGAACCTGTTAGGAGTAGTGTTGAGCGATACTTTCCGATATTTGAAAGTATCGCTATCGGATGGTATCGGCCGATACCGGCAAAATATCGGATCTCGCCGATACCGATACCCGATACCAATACAAGTCAATGGGACACAAATATCGGAATGTATCCTCGATGGTTCCCAGGGTCTGAAGGAGAGGAAACTCTCCTTCAGGCCCTGGGATCCATATTAATGTAAAAAATAAAGAATAAAAATAAAAAATATGGCTATACTTACCCCTCTGAAGAACCCTGGCTGTCACCGCTGCAAGCGTCCGCCTCCGTTCCTGAGAATTGCAGAGAGTAAAGGACCTTCGATGACGTCGCGGTCAGGTGACCCACCGTGACGTCATCGAAGGTCCTTCACTCACTACAGTCTTAGGAACGGAGGCGGACGCTTGCAGTGGTGACAGCCAGGGTTCTTCGGAGGGGTGAGTACAGCCATATTTTTTATTTTTATTCTTTATTTTTTACATTAACATGGATCCCAGGGCCTGAAGGAGAGTTTCTTCTCCTTCAGACCCTTGGAACCATACGCACCGCACACTCCGATACCGATTTCCGATATCACAAAAATATCGAAACTCTGTATCGGAATTCCGATACAGCAAGTATCGGCCGATACCCGATACTTGCAGTATCGGAATGCTCAACACTAGTTAGGAGTAATTACATGATAGATGTTGAATGATGAGGAGAAAAAATGATCATCACCCAGACGTGATAGAGACCAGTGCAGACCCAAATGTAAAAGGATAAGGGTAAACAAGCCACACTGACTGCTTTATCGTTAATCCACTATGGGACTCAGAGGGTTGCAATCCCCACTGAGAAGCATCAGAGAACGGTTCAGTGGTAGGTTGCTAATAAGGTATAACCTGCATGTGTTTGAACAATGCACCCTCTGCAGACAATGACAGCAGTCAAAAAGAACCGCTGGAGGGGGCACTGATGCAAGATGCACGAATGCAATATCGCAATAATATCAAATTAACATTTACCCATTATAGTAGCAGCACGGGAGCACCGGTCAACCCTGATGTACGTTTCACAAACACACAAGTTTGCTTCCTCGGGGAAGTCTCCATTTAGGTCTGTCACATGTGAATGGAAATATAGGGGGCTTCCACGTTACTGGTAGCACGAAGGTTCTGCAATAGCGCTATGGCTCCTGGTACCCCAAAAGACATGTAGTGAATTCCGAGCTCCTAATTCCAAATTCCCCCTTCCTTCTGAGCTCCAGTGTTCCTAAACTACATTTAACGTACACGTTTGGCATTACTGTAGCGATAAGAGCACACCTAATTTACGGGTGCATGTCTCTAGAAGCAGGGGCGGATTATCAGAGGGTCAATATGGGCGGTAGCCCAGGGCCCAGTGGTCTGGGGGGGCCCTGGGCTACCGCACAGATTGACCCTCCGCTAATTGTCTGAATGCCCGCCGGCATTTGTGTGCCCCCGGACCCGGTGGGCAGAGAGAGGGGGCCCGCATTGGGCCCCTTCTCATCTGCTCACCGGGCCCTTTCCGGCGCTGCGGTGTTTTCCTATTGACGTGCGGGCGCGCACCCGCACGTCAATAGTTAACAACAACAGCCGCCAGCCAATTGGAGGCTGGCAGCTGAAGTCGGCCGCTGCGCACACGTCGCCGGCGTCTGACGTCATTGTCAGTCGCCGGCGAGTGTGCGCTGCTGAAGGGAGCTCACCGCCTGGAGCGCGGACAGGTGAGGAGACTGTTTTTTTGTTTTTTTTTATCAGTTAACGGTGGACACACTGGGGGGCAATGCTGGAGGACACACTGGGGGGCAATGCTGGAGGACACACTTGGGGAATGCTGGAGACACTGGGGCAGATTGTTGGAGACAGTCGGGCAATGCTGGAGACACACTGCGGGCAATGCTGGAGACACGGGCAGATTGCTGGAGACAGTGGGGCAATGCTGGAGACAGTGGGGCAATGCTAGAGACAGTGGGGCAGATTGCTGGAGGACACACTGGGGGCAATGCTGGAGACACTGGGGCAGATTGCTGGAGACAGTGGGGCAATGCTGGAGACAGTGGGGCAATGCCGGAGGACACACTGGGGCAATGCTGGAGACAGTGGGGCAGATTGCTGGAGACAGTGGGGCAATGCTGGAGACAGTGGGGCAATGCTGGAGGACACACTGGGGCAATGCTGGAGACAGTGGGGCAATGCTGGAGACAGTGGGGCAATGCTGGAGGACACACTGGGGCAATGCTGTAGACACTGGGGCAGATTGCTGGAGGACACACTGGGGGCAATGCTGGAGACAGTGGGGCAGATTGCTGGAGACACTGGGGCAGATTGCTGGAGACACTGGGGCAGATTGCTGGACACACTGGGGGTAATATGCTGGACACACTGGGGCAGATTGCTGGACACACTGTCTGGGGGCAATATGCTGGACATACTGGGGCAGATTGCTGGACACACTGGGGGTAATATGCTGGACACACTGGGGGTAATATGCTGGACACACTGGGGGTAATATGCTGGACACACTGGGGGCAGGACTGGAGGCATGGGCAGAATGGAGACACGGGGTAGAATGAAAGACATGGGGCAGCATTGGATCATGGGGCAGGATGGATACAATGGAGACAGATGGGGCAGGATGGGGAGATCATATGGGGTAGAATGGATACTCATGAGTGCAGGATGGGAGAACATATGGCTGGAGCCAGGAATGAGACACACGGGGCCAGGATGGGGAATATTATTACCATAGGGGCTAGTTAAGGGATATTATTACTGCAGTGATGTATTTATTTTATTTTTTGAGTGTACTGTTTTAAATGGGGGGGGCGGTCCTGTTACTGTGCAGAGTGACACTATATCGCCTTTTTTTCTTCAAGTGGTGTAATTTAGAAGTTGTGAAAAATTAAGTAATGTGTTCTGCAAGCGGAGCTCGAGATAACTGTGTTATTTCCTGCAGAAACGAGTCCTGGCTGGAAGAAATGATGGCGGTCTGTGCTGGATGAAAGATGAAGGACTTCACCTAGAGACATCACTGGTGAGTCAGTGTTGCCTATACACTGACACTATACACTGTATACTATATACAAAGGTCCTGTGTACAATGTCACCAGTGATCACTGTATTACCTCTACACAGACACTGCATACTAAGTACAGATCTCCTGTGAATACTGGCACTTATTGTGATAGTATTGTGTTTTGTTTTGTTTTATTACTGATCAGTATTGTAGTATTCAGTCACTATGTGGTGGTAATATGTGGTCTGGAAATGGTGTTGTGGTATTTGTCCCTTGTATGTGCTATTTGGTCACCAAGTGGTAATATGTGGTCTTGACATGGTGCGGTGGTATTTGTTCCTTGTATGTGCTATTTGGTCACCAAATGGTAATATGTGGTCTTGACATGGTGCGGTGGTATTTGTTCCTTGTATGTGATATTATTCGATCACTGTGGTTGTAATTTGTGGTCTGGTCATGGTGCGGTGGTATTTGCTCCTTGTATGTGATATTATTCGATCACTGTGGTTGTAATTTGTAGTCTGATCATGGTGCGGTGGTATTTGTTCCTTGTATGTGATATTATTGGTCAAGATATACCTAAATTGTATTGCAGATTTTAACAAATATTTAATAGGTTACAGTAGAGTAGGGCCCGGCCATTTTTCTGGAATAATCTGGTTCTGGTATATCATGACCCCGTCTCATGACCCCCGTCACATGACCCCCGTCACATGACCCCCGTCACATGACCCCCGTCACATGACCGGGGGGGCCCACAGTGTGTGAACAGCCCGGGGCCCTGGCTACCCTTAATCCACCCCTGTCTAGAAGCATGAGCTGGGCACCACAACGTACTATTCTATTTTTTAATATAAAAATAGAAATTTATGAGTTTAACATATTTCAATTTTTTTTAATTATTTTTAGATTTTTTACCCCTTCACCTCGAAGCTTGTTTTCACCTTCCTGACCAGGTCAATTTTTACAATTCTAACCATTGTAACTTTACAAGGTCAGAACTCTAGAACACTTCAATGGCTCACGGTGATTCTGAGAATATTTTCAGGTGACATTCTGTACTTTATGATAATGGTAAAATTTCTTTGACATGACTTGTGTTTATTTAAAAAAAAATTGTTAAAAATTTTGCAATTTTCAAACTTTTAATTTTTGTGTCCTTAAATCAGAGAGCCATATCACACAAAATAGTTAATAAATAACATTTCCACATGTCTACTTTACATCAGCACAATGTTCGAAACATAATTTATGTTAGGAAGTTGTAAGGGTTAAAACTTTGACCAGTGATTTCTGATTTTTACAAAAAATTTCCAAAACCATTTTTTTAGGGACCACATCATATTTGAAGTGACTTTGATGGGCATATATGACAGAAAATACCCCAAATGACACCATTCTAAAAACTTCAACCCTCAAGGTACTCAAAACCACATTCAAGAAGTTTATTAACCCTTCAGGTGCTTCACAGGAATTTTTGGAATGTGGAAGAAAAAAACAAACATTTACTTTTCTTTCACAAAAAATTTAGAAATTAGACCTAATTTTTTTTTACTTTTGCAAGGGTAACTGGAGAAAATGGACCATACGTTTTGCTGTGCAATTTCTCCTGAGCATGAGGATACCCACATATGGGGGAAATCTACTATTTGGGCACATGGCAGGGCTCAGAAGGCAAGGAGCACTATTTCATTTTTTGAATGAAAAATTTGCTGGAATAATTAGCGGACGCCATGTCGAGTTTGAAGAGCCCCTGATGTGCCTAAACAGTGGAAACCCCCCACAAATGATACCATTTTGGAAACTAGACCCCTTATGGAACTTATTTAGATGTGCATTGAGTACCTTGAACCCACAGGTGCTTCACAGAAGTTTATAGTGTAGAGCTGTGGAAATAAAAAAAAAAAATCACATTTTTCCAAAATAAATCTTTTTTAGTTCCATATTTTGCATTTTCATAAGAGTAACAGGCGAAATTGCTCCATACAATTCTCCTGAGTACACCGATACCTCATTTGTGGTGGAATACTACTGTTTGGGCGCATGGCAGGGCTTGGAAGGGAAGGAGCGCCATTTGACTCTTTGAATGTAAAATTTACTGGACTAATTAACGGATGCCATGTCGCATTTGGAGAGCCCCTGATGTGCCTAAACAGTGGAAACCCCCGTCAAGTGACCCCATTTTGGAAATTATAACCCTTTGGAACTGTATCTACAGATGTAGTGATGATTTTGACTACATGTATGTTTTCCAGAAACAGGCAGCAGTGAATGTTGCTGAGTGAAAATTGCAAACTGCTGTTATAGTGATCAATACGTTGTAGTGACTAGTACATTGCCATCACCAGTACATTATGCCCAGCTCATGCTTCTTGAGACATGCACCTGTAAATTGGGTGGGCTCTCATCACTACAGAAATGCCAAACATGTGGGCACTATATGTGGTTTAGACATACTGGGGCTCAGAAGGGAGGATGGAGCATTTGGATTTGGGAGTGCAGAATTTGCTGAAGTTCTTTTGGTGGGTGAGGAGCCATTTAGCTTTTCCAGATCATTTGTGCTACCAGTAACGTGGAAGCCCCCTATTTTTCTGTTAACAGATGACAGACCTGAGTAAGGGCTTGCTTTATTCGTGGATTAAGTTGAAACTTTTATTGGGAACATTTCACTTAATGTTTGGGATCACATTTATCCAGCGCTCTACGCTGACCACTTACTTTGGGGTTTTCATATAAATCTCTGAGTGACATGACAGATGAAACCCCTGAGCAATCCATTCACTATAATGAAGCAGCAGAGTTACTCTGGACTCCGTCTGGCCTCTGTTCAGCAGTGACCTTTTCAAAAGTGCACAAAACAGCCCTTTTATGCAATCCTAAAAAGCCAGACATCGTCAAACCACAGATCAGACGGTGTCCACAGTGCCTCCATCTGTCTCATTACAGGGAATCTTCTGCCGGGGGTTCGGTCTGAATCACGAATTTCAGAGATTTACACAGAAACCCCGATGTAAGCGCTTAGTGCAGAGCGCAGGATGAATGTGTGCCGAGGCTTACTGCAATCTTTTGGAGGCAGAATAACAAAATCAACAGCATGTGAAAAATTGGTTTTATTTATTTTTTATGCTGTTCCACATGCGGTATAAGTGATTAGGTGACTTTATTCGGTGCGATTACAGCGATACCAGATTTATATCAGGATTTAATGTTTGACAGCTGTCACACACTAAAATGCGCTTTTTATTGCAAAAACTAGTTTTTGCATCACCATATTTTGAGAGCTATAACTTTTCATATTTTGTCCGACAGAGTCATGTTATGGCTTGTTTTTTGCGGAACGAGCTGATGATTTTATTGGTACTATTTTCAGGCACAAGACATTGATCTTTTTCTATTCCGATTTTTGGGAGACAGAATGAACAAAAACCAGCCATTCAGGAATTGCTTTTTGTTTTTTTTTATACCGTTCCCTGTTGGTAAAATTGATATGACAGCTTTATTCCTCGGGTCAGTACGATTACACCGATACCACAGTTATATCTTTTTTTAATGTTTTTGCGCTTTTACGCAATAGAAACTATTTTATAGAAAATATAATTATTTTTGCATTGCTTTACATCCAGCACTTGTTCACCAACATAAGACTTTATTACCACTATTATATATAAAGTTTGGCCTATATTTTGGCCTATAATTTTTTAAAGGATAACGGTTAAAATTGCAAAATTCATTCAAGTATCTCATTGATAAATTTCCAAGGCTGAATGAAGCAAAGATAAAGGAAGGAGCCTTTACTGGACCTCAGATTCATAAGCTTCTTCAAGATGAGGAGTTTCTCTGTTTGTTGCAAGAGCAAGGAAAAGGCTGCATGGGTAGCATTCTCATTACTGGTAATGGTAACTAATTTTAGGGGGAAGCTCAAGAGCAGATAATTATGAAGAGTTGGTGGAAAATCTCCTCAAAGTCAAAACATTTATGGATCTTGGCTGTGACATCTCTTTAAAGAATAATTTCTTATATTTGCATATAGACTTTTTTCCCACCAAAGATTTTACCAAGATATTGCAGCTATGGAGAAAAAATATCAAGGAAAATGGAATCCATCAATGCTTGCAGATTACTGTTGGGCAATTGTAAGAAATGAGCAGATGCAGGAGTACAAGAGACAAGCAAAAAAGAGTTGTCACTGAATGAGGATCAAATTTTGTACTGAAATTTCAGTAATTGTTTCTAATTCGCAATAGTGTTTAGACGTGTTTTAGTTATTTGAATGGTTGCTAAGTTTCCTCTAATTAAATATCAGAAAATTGGCATAACATTTACATTCTGCATCGTTACATTTGCAAGAATAATAATGATTCAAATTACTGAAACTTTAATGCATTAATTATGTGTAGCAGTAGAAGGAAAACTCTTTGATATCATAGAAATAAGAGCCATCTAAAAATTGTCATTGTCAGAGTTCAATTTAGGAGATCAAAATGATTAAGAAATGGCTCATTTCATAACTGAATCTGACAACTTTTGAAAATATGTAGAACAGTGGAACCTTCGCCTTAAACCGGTTACATACCGCATAGCTTTGCTGCAAATATCAAAGCCATTGCAAGCGAGAAACTTGCTCTTCACAGTAAGCTTTTTTCAAAAAGATTATGATGAGCTATGCATGAATTATTTAGTCATTATATTATTGTTTAAAGGGAATCTGTCAGGTCATTTTTGCGTACCATATTAATAGTATCCTGAAATAGTGCTATGCACCCTTTCAGGATATGCAACTTTTATTTCTGTACGTTGCCTCGTTCTGTTGCTGTAAGCCCCGAAAAATTTATAGTTGCATGCCGTCAAATCAAACGTATGTAAATGACAAATGAATATTCACCCCTTCCCCGTCCATATTCCCGCTCACTCGTCTGCGCCAGTGTCAGTGATTTAGTCAAACTACTATGTTACTTGCCCGAGGATCACATCGCAATCCTCGGACTGACCACCTGCTCTCCATGAGCATGACAGCAGGTATTTCTATGCAGCTGTCACTCTCAGGCCAGGAGAGAATGCAATGCGATGCAATCCTCAGGCATATGGCAGTCTGATTGAATCATCGACACCGGCAGAAGAGGTGAATTTTCGTGTTTCATTTACATACGCTTGACTTGACTTTATTTTCCAGGGCTTACAGCAACACAATGGAGTGACATACAGAAATAAAGGTTACATATCCTGAAAGGGCTGCCCAAGCCCTATTTCAAGATACTATTAGTATGGTACGCAAAGATGACCTGACAGATTGCCTTTAAGACAAGAAAAGGCACAATAAAAATAAAAATAATGAATGCACTGATAATCAAATTTATGATAACATTTCCATTTGTTGTTCATTATTTAATTTCCCTTTTCCATCAAATATATTTCTTCCTTTCTAGTTTTAGAAACACTGTCATTTCCAAGGGTAAATCTTCTTTTTCCAAGGTGTGTGAGCTCATCTGTTTCTTGGCGCTAGGTGTAGTGCTCATCTTATTTGAAACCAAGGTGGGTGTCTTCCAGTCCAATGTCGTTGTAAAGGTCATCAGTGGGATGTATCTATTGATACAATAGTCTATGTTATTGCTGTGTTGATCAATTTCTGTGCCAGTCCTCTTATGCAGGGAATAAAACAGCAACCATAAGTGACTATGTTCTGTCTCCGCCATCTAATATTGTTACCCTGATTATTTGCTTGCATAATTACAGTTTCCTCAGTATACAGTATTGATATATTCATGCCTTTATTCATCTGTGATGCTTTGGCTCCCTCTAGCGGTCAGAGTTATGTTGCCAGTTCAATCTTGTTTTTTGTATTATCCATGTCTGATTCTCCTCCTCCTTTGCAATGCATTATGGTAGCTCAGCCTCCATTTCCCTCCATTTTTCCTTTCACTTTCTTCAGTTTGCCTTCAAGGAAAGACGCTTCACTTCATCCCCCTTGCGATTGCATTGCCGGTATGTCTTTATGCTTCATATAGATATTCCTGCTCTACATTAGCTTAGTTTAACCAGTTGTACTCCCAGTTTAGTCACTAGCTTTCTAAATGTTATGCATAATGTATATCATGTGTATTATGTATCTGTTCTATGCCATGCACTGATTCTATGTATATCATTGTTCACAGTTTCACCGCATCAATATACCACTACGTTTAATAAAGCACAGACTCAACCACAGTCTCCTTATTGGACCCCGGTATAGCGGTTTAGCTGACTGTATAGCTACGTATGAGCCTGCCTCAGCTAGTGAGGACAGAACAGTGAAACGGCAGCCATCCAACTAGTGGGATTCAAGTCACCGGCTACTCAGAGACTAAATACAGCTACAGGAATCTCTGCACAGCCAAGCACTTTCCCAAGACACCATGTCTCACAAATCGCATAGGACAAGATCTGTTACTTCCGTCTCCTCAAAGACAACATCCATCAGCAGCGCTGTCGCCATTGCCCGCGCAAATGCTGAAGCTGCCAAAATACGAGCGAGCTTTGCTGACCAAGAGATGCAACTTAAATTAGAAAAAGCACGCATAGATGAAGAGAGAGCCGATCAAGAGAGAAGGTCGCGCTTAGAGAGAGCCGATCAAGAGAGAAGGTCGCGCTTAGAGAGAGCCGATCAAAAGAGAAGGTCGCAGTTAGAGAAGGCACGTGTGGATGCCGCCTTAGAAAGCCTAGCAGCAAAAAGGGAAGCTGCCGCAGCCCTCGCCGAAGCAGAATCGCTAGAAGCCGCGCAAAATCCCAAGCTGCATAGCCAAAGCAGTACGTCGAGTCTGGAGTTTCCACTGCAAGACTCACCACAACGCACATCTCAGTATGTTAATGACCTTCCTGATCCAAACTATAACCCTGAACCAGTACCAAAACCAGAATACGACACCTCCAGCGAAGTGAGCGAGAGTCGTCACGAGGCTCAGGACAGAAACAAACTCGAAAATGTGAGGCAAAACAACTCTGCTAATGACTACCTTGCCCCTCATCAGGTAACCAACCTGGATCACCCTGCTGACGCACCGTACATCAGGCCGAAGCAATACGACACCGGCTGGCACCACCATGAGGACACTAACAGGTACGAACGCACCTCACATCACTATCAGGGCGACCCATCACCAGTATACTCTGCTGACAACCGGTTCACGACAGAATTTGCCAAGTTCTTCACACGACGTGAACTGGTTGCCAAGGGACTCATGAAATTCACTGACCGAGCTGAAGGTTACAGAGCTTGGAAAGCTTCCTTCCAAAATGTCATTAGAGACTTGGGGCTACAACACAGGGAAGAGATAGACCTGTTAGTCAAATACCTGGGAGAAGAGTCAGTCAAACATGCAGTAAGGATCAGAGACATTAATATAAACCGCCCTGAGACTGGCCTCAAAGAGATCTGGAAAAGGCTGGATGAGTGTTACGGCTCAGCAGAAGTAATAGAAAGAGCCTTGTTCAAAAGAATCGATGACTTTCCTAAAATATCTAACAAAGGTCTCCAGAAACTTAGAGAGCTAAGCGACTTGCTAAAGGAAGTCCAAGTTGCCAAATACGAGGACGACCTACAGGGACTTGCATTTCTCGACACAGCCAGAGGTGTTAACCCTATAGTCCAGAAGTTGCCCTACAATCTACAGGAGAGGTGGCTCACACATGGTTCCACGTACAAATACAAACACAGCGTTCCAT
This sequence comes from Ranitomeya imitator, assembly GCF_032444005.1. NCBI lineage: Eukaryota > Metazoa > Chordata > Amphibia > Anura > Dendrobatidae > Ranitomeya > Ranitomeya imitator. The sequence goes on from NC_091286.1 coordinate 238,366,626, forward strand.
TCCCTCCCTTCTCCGTTTTTGTTGACTTCATACACCAACAAGCAAAAATTAGAAACGATCCCAGCTTTGACTTTGCAATACCATATGCCACACCGTCACCACCTGCAAATCCACGCAGAACATCTGTGGAAGTACACAAGACTTATGTTTCTTCTCCAGGTTCTAATTACAGGTCTGCTGGCTGCTCCCAATCAGAGACAAAGGTGCAGGACCCTGACAAGCAGTGCCCACTTCATCAGAAGCAACATCCTCTCCTGAAATGCAGAGCCTTCAGAGGAAAATCTATGCCAGATCGCAGAAGCTTCCTGAAAGAAAACGGTATCTGCTACAAGTGCTGCTCGTCCACAGTTCATCTCGCCAAGGATTGCAAGGTCAGTGTAAAATGCACAGAATGTGGCACCACAGATCATAACACCGCTCTACACCCAGCTCCATGGAGTACACAAAACACGCCAGCTGACAGTGAGCATGGCGGGGAGGAAAGGAACACTGATACAGCTACGCCAGAGATCACTTCACAATGCACCGAGGTCTGCAAAGGGACAATAGACAGTAGGTCCTGTTCAAAAATATGCCTCGTCAAAGTATACCCAAAGGGCCATAGAGACCAAGCTGTAAGACTGTATGCTATCTTAGATGACCAAAGTAATCGATCCTTGGCTAGATCAACGTTCTTTGACCTATTCAACATCAAAGGGCCAAGCACTCCCTACTCCTTAAAGACGTGTGCAGGTACTGTGACAACAGCAGGCAGGAAAGCTACTGACTACCAGATCGAGTCTTTAGACGGACAATTCTGCCTACCACTACCTACGATCATCGAATGTAACCAGATCCCAGACAACAGATCTGAAATCCCTACGCCAGATGTAGCAATCCATCACGCTCACTTAAAACAAATAGCACACCTCATACCAGAACTCGACCATCAGGCCCAGATAATTCTGCTGTTGAGGAGAGATATCCTACAGGTTCATAAAGTGAGACGTCATATCAACGGACTCCACAATGCTCCCTATGCCCAAAGGCTAGACCTAGGATGGGTCATAATTGGCAACGTATGCTTGGGACGCATACACGCCCCATCTTCTGTGACAAGCATGCTGACAAATACATTGGAGAAAGGACGTCCATCTCTGTTTCAACCTTGTAACAATGAGTTCCATGTCAGGGAACTGCCACACAGCATCCAACTACCTGATCATTTAATAGACTTTACTCACGACAGCAGTATAGTGTCGGGAAGCTATGAGGATCAGTTAGGGGGCACAGTCTTCCAGAGAACTAAGCAGGACAACCAAGTGGCAATGTCGGTAGAGGACAAGTTGTTCTTAGAGGTAATGGACAAGGGACTCGTTAAAGATGAGACCAACAGCTGGGTCGCACCTCTTCCCTTCAAAACCCACAGACCACGTCTACCGAACAACAGAAATCAGGCATTACAACGTTTCTCCTCTCTCATTCGTAATCTGCAAAAGAAACCAGAGATGAAAGATCACTTTTTCTCCTTCATGTCAAAGATTTTTGAAAACCGTCACGCAGAACTAGCTCCCACTCTCAAAGACTCTGAAGAATGCTGGTTCCTACCCATGTTCGGAGTATACCACCCTAAGAAACCAGGCCAGATCAGAGTCGTGTTTGATTCCAGTGCTAAATTTAATGATGTCTCCCTGAATGACGTTCTGCTGACAGGACTGTCATGATCCCAATGGCAGGGGATCACAAAAGGACAAGCACAAAAACAAAACAAGCTCTAGGGTGATGGAACCTGAGCTGACCGCGATCCTGAACCTAAACACACAACTAGCAGTAGCCGGGGAACGTGCCTACGATGATTCCTAGACGTCTCGCGCCAGCCGAAGGATTAACTTCCCCTATCAGAAGAAACACAGACCTCACTTGCCTCCAGAGAAACACCCCACAGAAATAGCAGCCCCCCACATGTAATAACGGTGAAATGAGAGGAAAGCACATACGTAGTTATGAAAATAGAATCAGCAAAAATGAGGCCCGCTAAAGCTAGATAGCAGAGGATACAAAAGTGAACTGCGCGGTCAGCGAAAAACCCTTCAAAAAACCATCCTGAAATTACTTGAACTCATGTGCCAACTCATGGAACATGAGGAGTAATTTCAGCCCACTAGAGCAACCAGCAGCAAGGAATCACATATCTGCAAGCTGGACTAAGACAAAAATTAAGCAAAACGTGGAACAGGAAAATCAAAACTTAGCTTGTCCTGAAGATAACAGACGCAGGGAGCCGAGGTAAAAAGACACGCTGATTACATTGATAGCCGGCGAGGAAATGACAAAAAAGCCAGGTTAAATAGGAAACTCCCATAACCTGATGGAACAGATGGACACCAGAGACCGCAGAGAACACAAGTCACCCAGTACCATCAGTAACCACCAGAGGGAGCCCAAAAACAGAACTCACAACACAGGACCAGACCTCAATAACAAACTACTGGGTGTACTTATGCGCTTCGTAAGGATTCCATTGCCTTCATCGCTGACATCCAGCAAATGTTCCATTGTTTCCTTGTGAGAGAGAGAGACAGGAACTTCCTAAGATTCTTCTGGTACAGAGACAATGATCCTACTAAAGAAGTCACAGAGTATCGCATGAGAGTGCACATCTTTGGCAACAGTCCTTCACCTGCAGTCGCCATTTACAGACTCAAAAGGTCAGCTCAGGAAGGAGAACCAGAATACGGAGCAGATGTCAGACAATTCATAGAAAAGGACTTTTATGTCGACGACTGTCTAAAAGCCATGCCTTCAAATGAGACTGCCATCAGTCTTCTCAGGAGAGCTCAGGACATGCTTGCCTGCTCGAACCTTAGGCTTCATAAAATAGCCTCAAACAGCCAAGAACTCATGGAAGCGTTCCCTTCTCAAGACCTATGTAATGGTCTCAGAGACCTGGACCTGGGGTCAGACCCCGCACCAATGCAAAGCAGCCTCGGGCTTCTCTGGAATCTACAATCAGACACTTTCACCTTTCAGGTCAGCCAGGAAGAAAGGCCTTTCACACGTAGAGGCGTCCTGTCTACCATCAACAGTCTGTACGACCCCTTGGGTTTCGCAGCTCCTGTTACTATACAAGGCAAGGCCCTACTAAGAGACTTAACTAGGGAAACATCTGAATGGGATGCACCTCTGCCACCTGATAAGAGGATCCAGTGGGAAGAGTGGAAGAACTCGTTAGCGGCACTCTCCAACTTGCATATGCCAAGACCATACACCCCTGTGCCATCTACTGAGATACAGAGCCAAAGACTGTACGTATTTGCAGATGCTTCTGTCAAAGCAATTGCCGCTGTTGCCTACCTCAAAACTGTAGACTCCAAATGTCAGTGCCACATTGGTTTCGTCATGGGAAAGGCCAAACTCGCACCACAACCAGAGCACACTATACCCAGGTTAGAGCTTTGTGCCGCAGTCTTAGCCGTTGAGTTAGCGGAGTTCATCGCATCCGAAATGGATATCGACCTGACACAAGCCAAGTTCTACTCAGACAGCAAAGTAGTCCTGGGATATATCCACAACGAAACCAGGCGATTCTACGTTTATGTCAATAACAGAGTGCTACGAATCAGGAGATCAGTTCACCCACAGCAGTGGCATTACATACCCACAGACCAGAATCCCGCAGATCATGCAACTAGAGCAGTTGACGCAAGTCAACTAGGAAGCACAATGTGGCTCTCTGGACCAAAACTATTGTACATTGAGGAATGTTTTCCAGACACCTTCGAACTTGTAGGAGAGGACTCAGATGCTGAAATCCGCCCTCAGGTGTCTACACTACATACAATGACCTCTGTTATCCAGCTTGGATCTTGCAGGTTCGACAGATTCTCAAGTTGGAAGTCACTTAGGGTACCGTCACACAGTGCAATTTTCATCGCTATGACGGTACGATCCGTGACGCTCCAGCGTCGTAACAATATCGCTCCAGCGTCGTAGACTGCTGTCACACTTTGCAATCTACGACGCTGGAGTGATAATTTCATGACGTATGTGCGATGTAGAAGCCGTTGGTTACTATGCGCACATCGTATACGATATATGTTACACCATGCAATCATGCCGCCACAGCGAGACACTAGACGACGAAAGAAAGTTTCAAACGATCTGCTACGACGTACGATTCTCAGCGGGGTCCCTGATCGCAGGAGCGTGTCAGACATTGCGATATCGCTCGAACGTCACAGATATATCGCTCGAACGTCACGAATCGTGCCGTCGTAGCGATCAAAATTTCACTGTGTGACGGTACCCTTACTCGAGCCATTACCTGCCTGACACATATAGCGCGCTCATTCATGGCTACCAGAACTTGTGGCACAGAAAAATGTAAAGGTTGGCATCTTTGTAAAAATACCTATGTTACCTCCGACTTAGAGTTCTCTAGAAATCACATCATCCTCACTGTTCAAAGAGAAACCTACTTGGCAGAAATCCAATGTCTTACTAACAAAGCTCCAATACCAACGAGCAGCGTATTGAGAAAACTCGACCCATTCATCGACAACAATGGCCTGCTGAGGGTAGGAGGCCGACTCAAAGAAGCTGAGATGGAGTTTGTGGAGAAATTCCCTCTTATACTTCCCGGAAAATGTCATGTTGCCTACCTAATCGTACAACATTACCACAATCTGGTCAAGCACCAAGGAAGACTATTTACAGAAGGAGCCATCAGATCTGCTGGCTTGTGGATCATCGGTGCAAAAAGACTCATCAGTAGTGTCATCTACAAATGTGTTACCTGCCGTAAGCTTCGTGGTTCAACTCAAACCCAAAAGATGGCTGACCTACCAGCAGATAGACTCAGCCCAGACCCTCCCTTTACTAGCGTTGGTCTCCATGTGTTTGGGCCTTGGTCAGTTGTTACACGTCGTACGAGAGGCGGCCAAGCCAATAGTAAACGTTGGGCAGTCATGTTCACTTGCATGTCAATCAGAGCCGTCCACATAGAGGTCATCGAGTCCCTTGACACGTCAAGCTTCATCAATGCCTTAAGACGTTTTATGGCCATCCGTGGTCCTATCAAGCACATACGTTCAGACAGAGGTTCTAACTTCGTTGGTGCAGCAAAGGAATTAGGAATACCCTCAAATCTAAACTATAAGACTCTCGAGAGGTTCCTCAGTGACCAAGGCTGCACATGGTCATTCAACCCACCTCACTCTTCACATATGGGAGGATCTTGGGAACGAATGATTGGTCTAGTACGGAGAATTCTTGACTCCACTCTTATTCAAGAAGGAGCAGCGAGACTCACCCACGAAAGTCTCATCACCTTCATGGCTGAAGCTGCAGCTATAATTAACGCAAGACCCCTGGTTCCAGTTCCTAACGACCCTGAGGAGCCTTTGTTATTGACTCCAGCTACTTTACTTACCCAGAAAACAGGACTGTCCAGTGCCCCTCCAGGAGGATTCGACGCGAAGGACCTCTACAAGCGCCAATGGAGACAGGTACAAAGTCTTGCAAATACTTTCTGGGACAGGTGGCGCAAACAATATTTGTCTACCCTGCAGCCACGGACGAAGTGGCAATCTACTAAACCTAATCTGAACATAGGTGACCTTGTTCTTGTGAAAGACTGTCAGATTCACCGGAACCAGTGGCCACTTGGTCTAGTTACCGCAACGTTCCCGAGCAAGGACGGCAACGTCCGCAAAGTTGAGCTAAGGATGACCAAAGGGAATGAACCTAAGACATTTTCCAGACCGGTATCTGAACTGGTCCTATTGTTGCCTTCGGAAGAAAGGAGTAGTGACATCCGTTGATGCCAGACGGGGAGTGTTCTGTCTCCGCCATCTAATATTGTTACCCTGATTATTTGCTTGCATAATTGCAGTTTCCTCAGTATACAGTATTGATATATTCATGCCTTTATTCATCTGTGATGCTTTGGCTCCCTCTAGTGGTCAGAGTTATGTTGGCAGTTCAATCTTGTTTTTGCATTATCCATGTCTGATTCTCCTCCTCCTTTGCAATGCATTATGGTAGCTCAGCCTCCATTTCCCTCCATTTTTCCTTTCACTTTCTTCAGTTTGCCTTCAAGGAAAGACACTTCACTTCATCCCCCTTGCGATTGCATTGCCGGTATGTCTTTATGCTTCATATAGATATTCCTGCTCTATATTAGCTTAGTTTAACCAGTTGTACTCCCAGTTTAGTCACTAGCTTTCTAAATGTTATGCATAATGTATATCATGTGTATTATGTATCTGTTCTATGCCATGCACTGATTCTATGTATATCATTGTTCACAGTTTTACCGCATCAATATACCACTACGTTTAATAAAGCACAGACTCAACCACAGTCTCCTTATTGGACCCCGGTATAGCGGTTTAGCTGACTGTATAGCTACGTATGAGCCTGCCTCAGCTAGTGAGGACAGAACAGACTAGAATAGCAATCATTACTCCCACAGACATGAAAACTAAGGTAACCAGTCCTGTCCATATTCCAAACCAGCACTCCAATAAGTTAAAGAATGGTTAGTTTATTCCTGCATTTTCAGCTAATTCCTCAGATAATGAAGTTAATCCCTCAATCTACCATTAGGAGCAGAGTAATTAGGGTAAAGGGACAACAAAAAGTTCCAAACACCTTATATACCCCGCCCTTCTCTGCCAGCAACATATTTAATGCCATCTGATTTTGTCATGCCATTAGGAACGTTGGCTCCAATTGTTCTGCAATGCCTTTTACTGCCTCCCAGATGTAGTTAACAAACCTATATTGATTATAATATATGCAAATTGTCTCTTCAGAGAGGAAGAGGACTAGAAATCTAGTGCCACCTATTATAATATATATAATTCTTCCCATTTACATTTTTATTTACTGTAACCCACCATGCCAGGAAGGACTCAAACCCTGCAGCAATCTGATTTCTGGCTTAAAACTGGTTGGGGACCCACCTTGGAACTCCTATGTCAGAAATATAAATCAATGGGTCAAAGGACCCATCATGCATCTGCTCCTTTTTCACTTTAAACCACTCTCTCGATTTTTCCTTGAATGCCTTGAAGTTACCCATTGAGAACAGTTGGAAAGGCATCAGGAGATTCACCAAGGCACAATTTCCCCTCCATTTGGTAGGGAGGCTGAGCCTCAGCATCCAAATACCTGCTCTTGAGACATCTTGGTTATCAAACCATTGGGGAAGTTGGATTTGGAGGCAGTTATGCTTATGGACTGGGGAAATAAATCCTTAATTTCACCTTTCTTCTGGAAGCAGGTATAGTTCCCAGGGTGGGCATTTATCAAGGGAGACATATTCTTCACGAGGAGGGATAGTTCAAATCAAGAATTTTACATTTCTCAGTAATTGCATTATAAGTGTATTTATATAATTGTAAAATGCACAGCAGTCCTTCAGGGTGATTTTCATAGCTGAGACAGAGGCGTGGTACCAAGGTGTGGTTGTGTCCTAGCACAAGTAATATAATTGGCCTTAAAAATAGTCACTGCTGTATACCTCATCAATTCTTGCCACCAATTCTGTTCAGTATACCCTGTTTCTAAGGCCAACTTATCTTCATATGTCATGTCATAAAAATGAACCACTGGACCCAATTCCTCTAGAACATTCTCTAAATCTTTGTTTGGATAATTCTCGGGTTTCTTTACTTTTATATAAAAGTGTCCCATGGGATCTGTTCCGGATGTATCGACCTCTATTACATACAATCTTTTTTGTCTGCTTCTCTAATGTGACTTGAAGCTAAATCCATTTGGTATTAGTGGTACATTCTGAACTAGCCTTCTTTATGATCTTAAATCTCTCTTGTAGTTTCATGTCAGGATTTCTCCCACACCAGTATATCTTCTACTATATAATTGTCTAAGGGTCACTTCCGTCTTCCAGCGACCGCGACCAATCAGCGATGGGCACAGTCCGGCCGCGAAATGGCTGCTCTCTACTCTCCTGCCATCAGTGCCCGCTCCATACTCCCCCCCAGTCAGCGCTCGCCACCCACATAGCGTTGTAGCAGTCTGTTAAACTTACTGCGTTACACCGCGTCATAACACGTTGTATGCATTCTGTTAACGCTGCTATTAACCCTATGTGATGAACTTTTTACTATTTATGCTGCCTATGCAGCATCAATAGTAAAAAGATCTAATGTTAAAAATAATTAAAAAAAATAAAAAATCATAATATACTCACCTTCCGGGGCCTTTCCCGCTCCTCGCGACGCTACTGGCCATGCATTGCAGTCTCGCGAGATGATGACGTAGCGCTCTCGCGAGACCGCTACATCATCATCTCGCGAGACCGCAATGCATTCTTGGGAGCGGAACGTCATGAGGAGCATCGCTGAATGCCTCACCTGGATCTGGGGGCCGCCGGAGGGTGAGTATATAACTATTTTTTATTTTAATTTTTTTTCAAACGAGGATATGGTGCCCACACTGCTACATAGTACTTGGGCTGTGTTATATACTGCGTGGCTGCTACATACTACGTGGGCAGTCTTATATACTACGTGGGCTGTGCTATATACAGTTGTGGCCAAAAGTGTTGACACCCCTGCAATTCTGTCAGATAATACTCAGTTTCTTCCTGAAAATGACTGCAAACACAAATTTTTTGTTATTATTATCTTCATTTAATTTGTCTTAAATGAAAAAACACAAAAAGAATTGTCCTAAAGCCAAATTGGATATAATTCCACACCAAACATAAAAAAGGGGGTGGACAAAAGTATTGGCACTATTTGAAATATCATGTGATGCTTCTCTAATTTGTGTAATTAAAAGCACCTGTAACTTACCTGTGGCACCTAACAGGTGTTGGCAATAACTAAATCACACTTGCAGCCAGTTGACATGGATTAAAGTTGACTCAACCTCTGTCTTATGTCCTTGTGTGTACCACATTGAGCATGGAGAAAAGAAAGAAGACCAAAGAACTGTCTGAGGACTTGAGAAACCAAATTGTGAGGAAGCATGAGCAATCTCAAGGCTACAAGTCTATCTCCAAAGACCTGAATGTTCCTGTGTCTACCGTGCGCAGTGTCATCAAGAAGTTTAAAGCCCATGGCACTGTGGCTAACCTCCCTAGATGTGGACGGAAAAGAAAAATTGACAAGAGATTTCAACGCAAGATTGTGCAGATGTTGGATAAAGAACCTCAACTAACATCCAAACAAGTTCAAGCTTCCCTGCAGTCCGAGGGTACAACAGTGTCAACCTGTACTATCTGGCTACGTCTCAATATAAAGGGACTGTATGGTAGGAGACCCAGGAAGACCCCACTTCTTACCCCGAGACATAAAAAAGCCAGGCTGGAGTTTGCCAAAACTTACCTGAAAAAGCCTAAAACGTTTTGGAAAAATGTTCTCTGGTTAGATGAGACAAAAGTAGAGCTTTTTGGGCAAAGGCATCAACATAGAGTTTACAGGAGAAAAAAAGATGCATTCAAAGAAAAGAACACGGTCCCTACAGTCAAACATGGCAGAGGTTCCCTGATGTTTTGGGGTTGCTTTGCTGCCTCTGGCACTGGACTGCTTGACCGTGTGCATGGCATTATGAAGTCTGAAGACTACCAACAAATTTTGCAGCATAATGTAGGGCCCAGTGTGAGAAAGCTGGGTCTCCCTCAGAGGTCAGGATCCTTCCAGCAGGACAATGACCCAAAACACACTTCAAAAAGCACTAGAAAATGGTTTGAGAGAAAGCACTGGAGACTTGGTGGCCAGCAATGAGTCCAGACCTGAATCCCATAGAACACCTGTGGAGAGATCTAAAAATGGCAGTTTGGAGAAGGCACCCTTCAAATATCAGGGACCTGGAGCAGTTTGCCAAAGAAGAATCGTCTAAAATTCCAGCAGAGCATTGTAAGAAACTCATTGATGGCTACCGGAAGTGGTTGGTCACAGTTATTTTGGCTAAAGGTTGTGCAACCAAGTGTTAGGCTGAGAGTGCCAATACTTTTGACTGGCCCATTTTTGGAGTTTTGTGTGAAATGATCAATGTTTTGCTTTTTGCTTCATTCTCTTTTGTGTTTTTTCATTTAAGGCCTCTTTCACACGTCAGTTTCTCCGGTACGTGTACTGTCAGTTTTCTCACATACCGGAGACACTGACACACGTAGACCCATTCAAATGAATGGACATGTCTCCGTGTTTTCATGGACCGTGTGTCCGTGTGCAAAACACGGAGACATGTCCACTTTTCTCCGGCAGCACATAGCGCAAAACATCCCGCACACGTGCACACAGAGAACAGTGTGCACTCTCCTCTGTGTGCACGTACCGCCCGCAGGAGAGACAGCGCTACAGTAAGCACTGTGGTGCTGAAGGCGGCATTCATCTCTTGTCCCCTGCAGGAGAGAAGAGATGAAGAATCAAGTTTTTTTTTTGTTTGTGTTAAAAATAAAGTTTTGGGTCACCTCCAGCCTCCCATCCCCTGTGCGTCCGCCCTCTTGCAGAGAAATACTCACCCAGCTCCCGCGATGTCTCCTCTCAGCGCCGGCAGCAGGTCCTGTGTGAGCAGTCACGTGGTACCGCTCATTACAGTGATGAATATTCATCACTGTAATGAGCGGTACCACGTGACCGCTCACACAGGATGGTCTGCCGGCACTGAGAGCATACATCGCAGGAGCTGAGTGAGTATTTCTCGGCAAGCGGGCGGGCGCACGGGGGATGGGAGGCGGGAGGTGACCCCAAACTTTGTTTTTAACAAAAAAAAAAAACAAACTTGATTTTTTATTCCTTCTCTCCAACGAACGCTGCTGGGGAGAAGGAATGAATGCCGGCTTCAGCACCAAAAGCAGGGGACAGCGCTTAACTGTAGCGCTGTCTCCTGCATGGTCCGTGTGGTCCTCAGTCAGCACACGGGCAGCACACAGCTGCCACACATGTGCCACACTGATGTGCCACGTGAGCACACGGAAATGGATAACTCCGGTACCGATTTCTCCGGTAGCGGAATTATCTGGAGGTGTGAAACTGGCCTAAGACACATTAAATGAAGATAATAATACCAAAGAATTTGTGATTGCAATCATTTTCAGGAAGAAACTGAGTATTATCTGACAGAATTGCAGGTGTGTCAATACTTTTGGCCACAACTGTTTTACGTGGGCTGTGTTATATACTACGTGGGCAGTGTTATATACTACGTGGGCTGTGCTATATATTACATGGGCAGTGTTATATACTGCGTGGGCTGTGCTGTATATTACGTGGGCAGTGTTATATACTGCGTGGGCAGTGTTATATACTACGTGGGCAGTGTTATATACTACGTGGGCTGTGCTATATATTACGTGGGCAGTGTTATATACTACGTGGGCAGTGTTATATACTATGTGGGCTGTGCTATTTATTACGTGGGCAGTGTTATATACTACGTGGGCTGTGCTATATATTACATGGGCAGTGTTATATACTACGTGGGCAGTGTTATATACTGCGTGGGCTGTGCTATATATTACGTGGGCAGTGTTATATACTATGTGGGCTGTGCTATATATTATGCTGGCAGTGTTACATACTACGTGGGCAGTGTTATATACTGCGTGGGCTGTGTTACATACTGTGTGGGCAGTGTTATATACTGCATGGGCAGTGTTATATTCTGCGTGGGCAGTGTTATATACTGCATGGGCTGTGTTGTAAACTACATGGGCAGTGTGTTATATACTACGTGGGCAGTGTTATATACTAGGTGGGCAGTGTTATATACTACGTGGGCAGTGTTATATACTACGTGGGCAGTGTTACAGTATATACTGCATGGGCTGTGTTATATACTACGTGGGCTGTGCTATATATTATGCTGGCAGTGTTACATACTATGTGGGCAGTGTTATATACTGCGTGGGCTGTGTTATATACTGCGTGGACAGTGTTATATACTGCATGGGCAGTGTTATATGCTGCGTGGGCAGTGTTATATACTGCATGGGCTGTGTTGTATACTACATGGGCAGTGTGTTATATACTATGTGGGCAGTGTTATATACTAGGTGGGCAGTGTTATATACTACGTGGGCAGTGTTATATACTACGTGGGCAGTGTTACAGTATATACTGCATGGGCTGTGTTATATACTACGTGGGCTGTGTGTTATATAATACGTGGGCAGTGTGTTATATAATACGTGGGCAGTGTTATATACTAGGTGGGCAGTGTTATATACTATGTGGGCAGGGTTATATACTACGTGGACTGTGCTATATACTACATGGGCAGTGTTATATACTAATTGGCTGCTATATACTATGTGGCTGTGCTATATACTACGTTCCTGTCTGTGTTACGTGGGCTGTGATATATACTATGTGGGCTATGTTATGTACTCCGTGGCTGTGTTATATACTACGTGGCTGCTATATATTACGTTGGCTGTGTTATATACTACGTGGCTGTGTTATATACTACGTGGCTGTGTTATATACTACGTGGCTGTGCTATATACTATGTGGCTGTGCTATATACTATGAGGCTGTCTGTGTTACGTGGGCTGTGCTATATACCATGTGGCTGCTATATATATACATACATACGTATTCTAGAATACCCGATGCATTAGAATCGGGCCACCATCTAGTATATCCATAATCCTTTCCTATATTCCATTTGGCGCTGGTCCACTCCCTACACCAGACAGAAGCTGGTGTTGTCATGGTTGGGTAGCACACATATTTGTCTGCCCAGGTTACATCTTGGGGGCAAGAACATATCCTCCTTCAACGCCAAACATTGTTCCCAGCACTATAATCTATGTAAAAATGTTAGTGATTTTATTTTAATCAAATCATCTGTCTCATTTATTGCTATATTATCCCTTCATCTTTTTCAAGATCCTACCTCACCTCCTTCGACTGGGAAAACAGACTTCACTGGGTTGAGATGAGTTCTCCCTTTTGGAGAAACCCCCTTTGTAACCAGACTAAAGTTCCAGGAGGTTGGATTGCTGTCCTCTCTCTTCCTTCCTTTTTCCTCAGATGTTTTAGTAATTTACAATGTGATAAACGTATTAATGAGGTTCTTTCCACTATTTCAAGTGCTATAGATGTGGATCATAAAACCTGACATAGCTCTTCCCACTTTAGCATGTACCAGTGTTTTTTTTTTTTTAATTTCCTTTACTAGGATCCAGTCAGCTGGGTTCATAGTCTTGGGTTCGGTTAATGGTTCTAATGGAACAGAATTAGGGGCAGAAACTTCTTTAGAATTCTACAACTTTGACATGTATTCTGCTAGTGGATAATTATTTACTCTCTTAAAAGGTTTTAATGGCAGGAGTAGAAAGGGTCCACAGTATATTATTTCAAAAGGATTTATTCCGGCAGGGGATGGCATGATATGCATGTTTAAAATTACCAATGAAAGACAATAATAACAATTTTTCCCTCCTTCCTGCATAGTCTTGTTTAATATAGTTTTAATTATAACATTGTGTCTCTCCACCAACTGTGCAGAATGGGGATGATACAGACAATGGTTCTTTAATTGAATAGACAATGTCTTGGCTAATAGTGGTGTTACTGGATTCATGAAGTGTGGACCATTGCCCCTGTATAGTCTCCCTGGAATATCAACGATAGATATTATTTCTTTTAAAAGAGCCTTTGCTACCATCATTGAATCAGGGGTGTGTGGAGGCAAACACTTCAATCTGTTTGTTGAATGCACCTATTATTACCAAACAGTATTTATTTCCTTCACATACATTCAGTTCAATAAAGGTCATACAGATTTGTTGACAGAGACACTGTGGGTATGGGAAATTACCTCTTTATGGCCATATATTGCCTTGAGAATTGTTTTTTAAATACGGTAAGTAGAGCAGAATTTTTTTGAGTAGTTATTAAAGCCATAGGCTGTGAATACCTAAGATATGATCTGACTGTAACATCACTCCTGTTGAGACATGCCTAATGTTATTGCTCAATATTGCAGCCTATCTGAAGAAATTGGTGGGCAGGATATATTTAGTTCCAGAAGATTTAAATAAGCCATCAAATAGGGTAGTGGGCAGGATATATTTACCGTAGTTCCAGAAGATTCAAATAAGCCATCAATTAGGGTAGCTCTTTTAGTTATCCACACAGCTTGCTCCATTTTTGGAGGTACCTGTTGCATATCCCAAAGAACTTGTTGGTCTCATCACTAGATCTTTGTTACATCAACAATTCCATTGTAGCAGCTTATTTTGCTGCTATATCAGCTTTTTCATTCCATTTGGAGATGGGGTCATCTCTATGTGTGTGTGCTGGACATTTACATACCGCTATTTTCTTGGGATTCTGTATTGCCTCTAATCATTCAAAATGAGTTTTGTTTGTGATTTAGTTCTTTACCTGTGAAGGTAACCATATTCCTATTCTTCCAATGCTGTGCAAAGACATGTGTGGTAAAAACGGCATATTGGCTGTCGGTGTATATATTTACAGTTTTGTACTTAGCAATTTTACAAGCCTGTGTGAGTGCTGTAAGTTCTGCTGCTTGTGCTGATAGGTGTTTCGAGAGTTCTTTGGCTATCAGGACCTCATCCTGAGTGAATACTGCATATCCTGTGGCAGAATAGATGGGTTCAGTGTAGTGCATCTCTTTGTCAAGAGGTGTGGCTGTGAAATTAACAGTGTCAATTAACAGCCTTGAGGTGGAGAGATATCAAATTTTGTTCTGCAGAAGTATGATGGCCACAGCATGTGGTGATCTGAGGGTAAGAGTGTGGATAAATACTAGTGAGGCTGAAGATTTCACAGCATCAGCTACAGCCACTATGGCTTGAATACATGAAGGTAGTGTTAGGCATCAGGATTCTCTGGCTGAGTGGGATAGATCCCAAGCATTATCTGCTTCTGTGGTCTCCCATTCAGGTCCGGCAACTGCAATTGCTGCTCAGCACAGACGTCGGTCCCAGCGTCCTGCTCAGGCTCGTGGTGTTCGTTTGGTTGCTGCTAGCTCTTCAGTCAAGTCTTTGGTAACCAGTGATATGCGGGTGCAGCCTTGTGCTCTGGAGTCTAATTCCAGAGACCACCTTACTGGTCATGTCCGTGATGTGGCGTCTTCTCATTGGTGGACGGACGTTAGCTGCTCTGGTGATGTGGCAGCTCTGGATTGGCCCGCGGGCGAGTTTGGTCCAGCTGGGCGTGTTTGGGATGGAGCCTAGGGTTTAAAAGGCTCTTAGCAGTACAGGTGGGCGCGCTAGTATCATTTATGTTTGGTGAGTGTGGGTGGATATTCTCTCACTCTGTCTGCACGTGTGGGTGTGGGTCTTTGCTCAGAAACTGTACACGTTGGCAGGCAGATTTCATGCTGATGCGGTTTCGTATCCTTGGCTCAACACCTGAGTCTCTGGTCTGCTACATGCTTTGGGAACCGGTCAGGCAGAAGTTCAGTAGTGTCATGACTAGGGTAATTAGCCATCTGGCTTAGCATCTGTTTCGATCATGTGTGAGGTTTGCACAGTTTAGTTGCAGAGCAAGCTCTCTCCACATGCTATCATTCCTGTGACGTTTAACAGCGTATAGTACTCAGCATACTGAGTGCAGTTTCTCTCAGTGAAGTAACTGAGCTTGGTACTCTGTGTTCCGATCACACTGTGTGCTCAAGGTAACGCTCACTGCTTTGTTTCATTATTGTTCACTCTAGCAGCAGTTATATATCTTTACACGGTGGACCCCGTTTTGTGGTTGCACTTTAATTTATATTTTATTTAGTGCAATCTGCCAACCCTACCAGGTAGGGTACTCACGACTGTGTCCAATTTTGAGGAATAGTAGGTCAGTGGCCAGGCTTTGCCTCCATATTCTTGCAGGAGTGCAGATGCCCTATACTGTCGAACGTCTGAGTAAAGGGCTTGGAATAGTCATGTAATCCTAGCACTGAAAAACTGACTAAGGTCTGTTTTAACTCCAAAAAGACTTTCTGCCTCAGGTGTCCAGGTTACATTATTTTGGGGTGTCAATGGCTAATCAAAGATGAGATTGCTGAACAGGCCTGAAATATCAGCATAGTTGGCTATCCGGCTTCTACAAAAAATAGAACATCATTTGTATTTTTGTCACTGGCTTGGGGGCCTATATGATGGCCTTTTTCCTGCCTTTGTCAAGGTGGTTTCCTTCATGGGACAGGTTGTATCCCAGATATCTAAACAACAGAAGACTGACTGGCACTTCCAAATCAGGAAACTGGTGTGCACAGGTGCAAACTAAGAGTAGCCATCTCTATATATAACAAGCAAATAAAGTAGCACAATGTAGTGCTAATGCACGTAAATATGAAGTATGAATAGTAGAGTTGAGCGACCTTGACCTTTTTAGAGTCGAGCCGGGTTTTGCGAAACCCGACTATGTCCAAAGTCGGGTCGAGTGAAATCGGCCGATTATGACGTAAAGTCGGGATCGACCGAAACACGAAACCCAATGCAAGTCAATGGGGCAGCATAGTCGGCAGTGAGTGGGGGCCAGGAAAACACCTAGAGTGGCCATTTTAATGTCAAAACCATCCATTCTTCTTAATGAAGCTTGTCAAGCGTAATTTACCTTATAATAATTGGAAGGCATTTGAAATTGGGGGTCATTTGGCTAAAGTTGTGGGGGGTAGGGCTGGTTCAAGTAATTAGTGGGCCCAGGAAATCTGGACCACGTCACGGCAGTGGAGCAGGGAGAGGTAAGTATTTCAACTTTGCAAGTGCTGTGAACCTGAGCAAGCAGGGGGGGCCCACTCGTTGGCATTGGCACTGGCACAGGGCCCCTCAAAGTACAGCGGTGTGTTTGCACGGCGGGGGCGCCTCCCACCGGCAGCAACACTTTTGCGTACTATGAGAGGCCCTGTGCCAGTGACGTCGCCAACTAGTATTCCTCCCCCCACCTGATGAAGGAACCTGCACTTTCATCTGCACCTTCCTCTTTGTCCCCGTGTAAGGTGGTATGGTATGCGGGAAGAGCAACCTGACTTTCAGCAGGGTCACAATGTTGTTGTGTAGCGTGCACGGGGAATGTTGCGTTATGGGTCAATGTACCAGCAGACTCATCTATCACTGGCTGGGCAATGGGCACGATGAAGTGGAAACACAGATATAGGCCCAAAGAAGAAAGTGGGCTAAATGCAGTTCAAAATTGGTAACACAGGAATAACCAGGGGGCATTGCAGTGGAGGACAACTGGAATGAGAGGCTGACACAGAGAGTAGGGCCAAATCAGTAAGTAGTCGAAATGCAGTTCAAAATTGGCAACCGTAGTAAACAGGCGGCACAGCTTTGTTCAGTGGAGGAGAACAGCAAGGAGTGGCAGACACCGATAGTAGGCCCCAAACCAACTAGTACGCCAAATGCAGTTGTTCCATTTAACCACAATTTAATGAGAGCCTGAAGATAGAAGCTCAGGAAAGGCAACCTGGGGAACACCTTGGAGTGTAACACACCATCTCTCTCCACCCCATACCCATTTTGTATGGCCTAATGCAGTGTACTTTTCTACAACTACTAAACGAGAGTCGGAAGACCGAAGCAATGGCAAGGAAACCTGGGGAACACCTTAGAGTGTAACACACCCTCTCTCTACACCCCATACCCAATTTGAAGGCCTAATGCAGTGTAGTTTCCAAGAACTACTAAACGAGAGCCGGAAGATCGAAGCTCAGGAAAGGCAACCTGGGGAACACCTTGGAGTGTAACACACCCTCTCGCTACACCCCATACCCAATTTGAAGGCCTAATGCAGCGTAGTTTCCAACAACTACTAAACGAGAGCCGGAAGATCGAAGCTCAGGAAAGGCAACCTGGGGAACACCTTGGAGTGTAACAAACCCTCTCTCTACACCCCATACCCAATTTGTAGGCCTAATGCAGCGTAGTTTCCGACAACTACTAAACGAGAGCATGAAGATCGAAGCTCAGGAAAGGCAACCTGGGGAACACCTTGGAGTGTAACACACCCTCTCTCTACACCCCATACCCAATTTGTAGGCCTAATGCAGCGTAGTTTCCGACAACTACTAAACGAGAGCCGGAATATCGAAGCTCAGGAAAGGCAACCTGGGGAACACCTTGGAGTGTAACACACCCTCTCTCTACGCCCCATACCCAATTTGTAGGCCTAATGCAGCGTAGTTTCCGACAACTACTAAACGAGAGCCGGAATATCGAAGCTCAGGAAAGGCAACCTGGGGAACACCTTGGAGTGTAACACACCCTCTCTCTACACCCCATACCCAATTTGAAGGCCTAATGCAGTGTAGTTTCCAAGAACTACTAAACGAGAGCCGGAAGATCGAAGCTCAGGAAAGGCAACCTGGGGAACACCTTGGAGTGTAACACACCCTCTCGCTACACCCCATACCCAATTTGAAGGCCTAATGCAGCGTAGTTTCCAACAACTACTAAACGAGAGCCGGAAGATCGAAGCTCAGGAAAGGCAACCTGGGGAACACCTTGGAGTGGAACACACCATCTCTCTACACCCCATACCCAATTTGAAGGCCTAATGCAGAGTAGTTTCCAAGAACTACTAAACGAGAGCCGGAAGATCGAAGCTCAGGAAAGGCAACCTGGGGAACACCTTGGAGTGTAACACAACGTCTCTCTACACGACGGAAGGGCTGATTCTTAGGAAGGAAGGCTGTTGGAAATAAGCATTGCGCGTCCGAGGGTGATTATATTCTTATTAGGTATATACTCACCCTCGGACGCGCCCTGCTTCTTTATTTGGAATGAATGTTTATTTGCAATGTGGTGTTGACTTTCTCTATTATTTTGGTAATTAATGATTTTATTATTTTCATTATTTTGCATCTTCTCGGCAATAATATAAAGAAGACGCGACAGGACAACACTCGGTGGATGCCATATGTGTGTTTTCAATTTAAAAAAACTTTCAGTTAACTACTTGCAGGAGAAAGTAATTGTAGCTGGTGGCCATTTTTAGTACTGTACCAGATTAGAGTTGTGTGTTTGTTTTTAATGTTAAAATGTCTGCATTTGATATCTCACCAGTATTTTCTTTTTTATAAGCAAAATACTTATTTTTATATTTTCTGATGTTGGTTCCAGGGGTACACGGCCAGCAGTGCCCTGGTCAGTGTAGTAGTAGTTGAAAGAATGGACCGCAGACAGGCATCGAAGGCCTAAAATAATAACACATGGCTGTAGGCAATTTTAAATTGGTTCCAGGGGTACACGGACAGCAGTGGTGTGGTCAGTGGAGGCCTAGTGGAAGGAGTGACCGCAGACAGGCATCGAAGGCCTAAAATAATAACACATGGCTGTAGGCAATTTTAAATTGGTTCCAGGGGTACACGGGCAGCAGTGACCTGGTCAGTGTAGTAGTAGTTGAAAGAATGGACCGCAGACAGGCATCGAAGGCCTAAAATAAAAAAATTGGGCTGGCTGTAGGCAATTTTAAATTGGTTCCAGGGGTACACGGGCAGCAGTGGTGTGGTCAGTGGAGGCCTAGTGGAAGGAGTGACCGCAGACAGGCATCGAAGGCCTAAAATAATAACACATGGCTGTAGGCAATTTTAAATTGGTTCCAGGGGTACACGGGCAGCAGTGACCTGGTCAGTGTAGTAGTAGTTGAAAAAATGGACCGCAGACAGGCATCGAATGCCTAAAATAATAACACATGGCTGTAGGCAATTTTAAATTGGTTACAGGGGTACACGGACAGCAGTGACCTGGTCAGTGTAGTAGTAGTTGAAAGAATGGACCGCAGACAGGCATCGAAGGCCTAAAATAAAAAAATTGGGCTGGCTGTAGGCAATTTTAAATTGGTTCCAGGGGTACACGGACAGCAGTGGTGTGGTCAGTGGAGGCCTAGTGGAAGGAGTGACCGCAGACAGGCATCGAAGGCCTAAAATAATAACACATGGCTGTAGGCAATTTTAAATTGGTTCCAGGGGTACACGGACAGCAGTGGTGTGGTCAGTGGAGGCCTAGTGGAAGGAGTGACCGCAGACAGGCATCGAAGGCCTAAAATAATAACACATGGCTGTAGGCAATTTTAAATTGGTTCCAGGGGTACACGGACAGCAGTGACCTGGTCAGTGTAGTAGTAGTTGAAAGAATGGACCGCAGACAGGCATCGAAGGCCTAAAATAAAAAAATTGGGCTGGCTGTAGGCAATTTTAAATTGGTTCCAGGGGTACACGGGCAGCAGTGGTGTGGTCAGTGGAGGCCTAGTGGAAGGAGTGACCGCAGACAGGCATCGAAGGCCTAAAATAATAACACATGGCTGTAGGCAATTTTAAATTGGTTCCAGGGGTACACGGACAGCAGTGGTGTGGTCAGTGGAGGCCTAGTGGAAGGAGTGACCGCAGACAGGCATCGAAGGCCTAAAATAATAACACATGGCTGTAAGCAATTTTAAATTGGTTCCAGGGGTACACGGACAGCAGTGACCTGGTCAGTGTAGTAGTAGTTGAAAGAATGGACCGCAGACAGGCATCGAAGGCCTAAAATAAAAAAATTGGGCTGGCTGTAGGCAATTTTAAATTGGTTCCAGGGGTACACGGACAGCAGTGGTGTGGTCAGTGGAGGCCTAGTGGAAGGAGTGACCGCAGACAGGCATCGAAGGCCTAAAATAATAACACATGGCTGTAGGCAATTTTAAATTGGTTCCAGGGGTACACGGACAGCAGTGGTGTGGTCAGTGGAGGCCTAGTGGAAGGAGTGACCGCAGACAGGCATCGAAGGCCTAAAATAATAACACATGGCTGTAGGCAATTTTAAATTGGTTCCAGGGGTACACGGACAGCAGTGACCTGGTCAGTGTAGTAGTAGTTGAAAGAATGGACCGCAGACAGGCATCGAAGGCCTAAAATAAAAAAATTGGGCTGGCTGTAGGCAA
Organism: Ranitomeya imitator; assembly: GCF_032444005.1. Classification (NCBI taxonomy): domain Eukaryota; kingdom Metazoa; phylum Chordata; class Amphibia; order Anura; family Dendrobatidae; genus Ranitomeya; species Ranitomeya imitator. Next base: position 238,387,469 of record NC_091286.1, read on the forward strand.
TTTTAAATTGGTTCCAGGGGTACACGGGCAGCAGTGGTGTGGTCAGTGGAGGCCTAGTGGAAGGAGTGACCGCAGACAGGCATCGAAGGCCTAAAATAATAACACATGGCTGTAGGCAATTTTAAATTGGTTCCAGGGGTACACGGACAGCAGTGGTGTGGTCAGTGGAGGCCTAGTGGAAGGAGTGACCGCAGACAGGCATCGAAGGCCTAAAATAATAACACATGGCTGTAGGCAATTTTAAATTGGTTCCAGGGGTACACGGGCAGCAGTGACCTGGTCAGTGTAGTAGTAGTTGAAAAAATGGACCGCAGACAGGCATCGAATGCCTAAAATAATAACACATGGCTGTAGGCAATTTTAAATTGGTTCCAGGGGTACACGGGCAGCAGTGACCTGGTCAGTGTAGTAGTAGTTGAAAGAATGGACCGCAGACAGGCATCGAAGGCCTAAAATAAAAAAATTGGGCTGGCTGTAGGCAATTTTAAATTGGTTCCAGGGGTACACGGACAGCAGTGGTGTGGTCAGTGGAGGCCTAGTGGAAGGAGTGACCGCAGACAGGCATCGAAGGCCTAAAATAATAACACATGGCTGTAGGCAATTTTAAATTGGTTCCAGGGGTACACGGACAGCAGTGGTGTGGTCAGTGGAGGCCTAGTGGAAGGAGTGACCGCAGACAGGCATCGAAGGCCTAAAATAATAACACATGGCTGTAGGCAATTTTAAATTGGTTCCAGGGGTACACGGACAGCAGTGGTGTGGTCAGTGGAGGCCTAGTGGAAGGAGTGACCGCAGACAGGCATCGAAGGCCTAAAATAATAACACATGGCTGTAGGCAATTTTAAATTGGTTCCAGGGGTACACGGGCAGCAGTGACCTGGTCAGTGTAGTAGTAGTTGAAAGAATGGACCGCAGACAGGCATCGAAGGCCTAAAATAAAAAAATTGGGCTGGCTGTAGGCAATTTTAAATTGGTTCCAGGGGTACACGGGCAGCAGTGGTGTGGTCAGTGGAGGCCTAGTGGAAGGAGTGACCGCAGACAGGCATCGAAGGCCTAAAATAATAACACATGGCTGTAGGCAATTTTAAATTGGTTCCAGGGGTACACGGGCAGCAGTGACCTGGTCAGTGTAGTAGTAGTTGAAAAAATGGACCGCAGACAGGCATCGAATGCCTAAAATAATAACACATGGCTGTAGGCAATTTTAAATTGGTTACAGGGGTACACGGACAGCAGTGACCTGGTCAGTGTAGTAGTAGTTGAAAGAATGGACCGCAGACAGGCATCGAAGGCCTAAAATAAAAAAATTGGGCTGGCTGTAGGCAATTTTAAATTGGTTCCAGGGGTACACGGACAGCAGTGGTGTGGTCAGTGGAGGCCTAGTGGAAGGAGTGACCGCAGACAGGCATCGAAGGCCTAAAATAATAACACATGGCTGTAGGCAATTTTAAATTGGTTCCAGGGGTACACGGACAGCAGTGACCTGGTCAGTGTAGTAGTAGTTGAAAGAATGGACCGCAGACAGGCATCGAAGGCCTAAAATAAAAAAATTGGGCTGGCTGTAGGCAATTTTAAATTGGTTCCAGGGGTACACGGGCAGCAGTGACCTGGTCAGTGTAGTAGTAGTTGAAAGAATGGACCGCAGACAGGCTTAGAAGGCCTAACATAACAAACTTGGGCTGGCTGTAGGCACTTTTAAATTGGTTCCAGGGGTACACGGGCAGCAGTGGTCTGGTCAGTGGAAGTCTAGTGGAAGGAGTGACCGCAGACAGGCTTCCAAGGCCTAACATAACAAACTTGGGCTGGCTGTAGGCACTTTTAAATTGGTTCCAGGGGTACACGGGCAGCAGTGGTCTGGTCAGTGGAAGTCTAGTGGAAGGAGTGACCGCAGACAGGCTTCCAAGGCCTAACATAACAAACTTGGGCTGGCTGTAGGCACTTTTAAATTGGTTCCAGGGGTACACGGGCAGCAGTGGTCTGGTCAGTGGAAGTCTAGTGGAAGGAGTGACCGCAGACAGGCTTCCAAGGCCTAACATAACAAACTTGGGCTGGCTGTAGGCACTTTTAAATTGGTTCCAGGGGTACACGGGCAGCAGTGGTCTGGTCAGTGGAAGTCTAGTGGAAGGAGTGACCGCAGACAGGCTTCCAAGGCCTAACATAACAAACTTGGGCTGGCTGTAGGCACTTTTAAATTGGTTCCAGGGGTACACGGGCAGCAGTGGTCTGGTCAGTGGAAGTCTAGTGGAAGGAGTGACCGAAGACAGGCTTCGAAGGCCTAACATAACAAAATTGGGCTGGCTGTAGGCACTTTAAATTGGTTCCAGGGGTACATGGGCAGCAGTGTATGGTCAGTGGAAGTCTAGTGGAAGGAGTGACGGCAGACAGTCTTCGAAGGCCTAACATAACAAAATTGGGCTGACTGTAGGCACTTTTAAATTGGTTCCAGGGTAACACGGCCAGCAGTGGCCTGGTCAGTGTAGTAGTTGTAGAAAGAAGGGACCGCAGACAGGCTTCGAAGGCCTAACATAACAAAAATGTCAAAACAATGGTATTGTCAGTGCCAGGCATTGAAGGATGTCAGCGGCTAGACTACACATTGGTGAAGCTGTGAGAGATAATTTTGCTAGTGGTAGAGCACTGTTTGAGCTGGGGGGGGGAACTGTCTTGTGGCCGGCGGTACAGGCACAGGGCCCCTCATATTACAACGGTGTGTCTGACGTTGGGTGCGCACCACCACCGCCAGAGACACTTTATTGTACTATGAGGGACCCAGTGGCAGTGCCGTCGACCAAAAGCGGCCACACCCACCTCTTCAGACAAACAGCACTCTCAAGGGTCCAAGCGCAAAGTGGCGATAGCACGGCCCCGTGTGGGGAGTTTGGCCATTTCGTGAGGTGGAAACATGTCGTATGCTGGACAATCAGGTGAAGAAAATTACGAGATTGGAAAAGTCATTCAGAATAGTCCACAGGCAAGACCTTTTCATAGGAAAGCTAGGTGTCAGCCGGGCAGGGTGGGGCAAAAGATTTTGAAATCCAGTTGTGGTTCATTTTAATGAAGGTTAGATCATCTACATTTTGGGTAGCCAGACGAGTCCTTTTTTCTGTTAGTATTGAACCTGCAGCACTGAATACTCTTTCTGATAGGACACTAGCTGCCGGGCAAGCAAGCTCCTGCAATGCATATTCTGCCAATTCTGGCCAGGTGTCTAATTTGGATGCCCAGTAATCAAATGGGAATGACGGTTGAGGGAGAACGTCGATAAGGGATGAAAAATAGTTTGTAACCATACTGGACAAATGTTGTCTCCTGTCACTTTGAATTGATGCTGCAGTACCTGTCCTGTCTGCGGTCATAGAAAAATCACTCCACAACCTGGTCAGAAAACCCCTCTGTCCAACGCCACTTCTGATTTCTGCCCCTCTAACACCTCTGGTCTGCTGGCCCCTGGAGCTCGTGTGAGAACGATCACGGGCGCTGTGTGCAGGGAATGCCAGAAGCAAACGGTCAACAAGAGTTGATTGTTTTGTTGCTAATATTAGTTCCAAGTTCTCATGTGGCATAATATTTTGCAATTTGCCTTTATAGCGAGGATCAAGGAGGCAGGCCAACCAGTAATCGTCATCGTTCATCATTTTTGTAATGCGTGTGTCCCTTTTGAGGATACGCAAGGCATAATCCGCCATGTGGGCCAAAGTTCCCGTTGTCAAATCTGCGGTTGTGCTTGGTTGAGGGGCAGTTGCAGGCAAATCTACGTCACTTGTGTCCCTCAAAAAACCAGAACCCGGCCTTGCCACGCCACCAATTTCCCGTGCCCCCGGGAAAGCTTCCTCATTAAAAATATACTCATCCCCATCATCCTCCTCATCCTCCACCTCCTCTTCGCCCGGTACCTCGTCATGTACACTGCCCTGACCAGACAATCGCTGACTGTCATCAAGGCTTTCCTCTTCCTCTGGTGCAGACGCCTGATCCTTTATGTGCGTCAAACTTTGCATCAGCAGACGCATTAGGGGGATGCTCATGCTTATTATGGCGTTGTCTGCACTAACCAGCCGTGTGCATTCCTCAAAACACTGAAGGACTTGACACATGTCTTGAATCTTCGACCACTGCACACCTGACAACTCCATGTCTGCCATCCTACTGCCTGCCCGTGTATGTGTATCCTCCCACAAAAACATAACAGCCCGCCTCTGTTCGCACAGTCTCTGAAGCATGTGCAGTGTTGAGTTCCACCTTGTTGCAACGTCTATGATTAGGCGATGCTGGGGAAGGTTCAAAGAACGCTGATAGGTCTGCATACGGCTGGAGTGTACAGGCGAACGGCGGATATGTGCGCAAAGTCCACGCACTTTGAGGAGCAGGTCGGATAACCCCGGATAACTTTTCAGGAAGCACTGCACCACCAGGTTTAAGGTGTGAGCCAGGCAAGGAATGTGTTTCAGTTGGGAAAGGGAGATGGCAGCCATGAAATTCCTTCCGTTATCACTCACTACCTTGCCTGCCTCAAGATCTACAGTGCCCAGCCACGACTGCGTTTCTTGCTGCAAGAACTCGGACAGAACTTCCGCGGTGTGTCTATTGTCGCCCAAACACTTCATAGCCAATACAGCCTGCTGACGTATGCCAGTAGCTGCCCCATAATGGGAGACCTGGTGTGCAACAGTGGCAGGTGCGGATGGAGTGTTTGTGCGACTGCGGTCTGTGGACGAGCTCTTGCTTCTGCAGGAGGACGAGGAGGAGGAGGAGGAGGGGGTGCGAACGGCTACAGACAACTGTTTACTAGACCGTGGGCTAGGCAGAACTGTCCCAAACTTGCTGTCCCCTGTGGACCCTGAATCCACCACATTTACCCAGTGTGCCGTGATGGACACGTAACGTCCCTGGCCATGCCTACTGGTCCATGCATCTGTTGTCAGGTGCACCTTTGTGCTCACAGATTGCCTGAGTGCATGGACGATGCGCTCTTTAACATGCTGGTGGAGGGCTGGGATGGCTTTTCTGGAAAAAAAGTGTCGACTGGGTAGCTCGTAGCGTGGTACAGCGTAGTCCATCAGGTCTTTGAAAGCTTCGCTTTCAACTAACCGGTAGGGCATCATCTCTAACGAGATTAGTCTAGCTATGTGGGCGTTCAAACCCTGTGTACGCGGATGCGAGGCTAAGTATTTCCTTTTTCTAACCATAGTCTCATGTAGGGTGAGCTGGACTGGAGAGCTGGAGATCGTGGAACTAGCGGGGGTGCCGGTGGACATGGCAGACTGAGAGACGGTGGGAGATGGTATTGTTGCCGCCGGTGCCCTAGATGCAGTGTTTCCTACTACGAAACTGGTGATTCCCTGACCCTGACTGCTTTGGCCTGGCAAAGATACCTGCACAGATACAGCAGGTGGTGCGCTAAATGGTGGTCCTACACTGCCGGAAGGGATGTTGCGTTGATGACTAGCTTCATTGGCCGAGGGTGCAACAACCTTAAGGGACGTTTGGTAGTTAGTCCAAGCTTTCAAATGCATGGTGGTTAAATGTCTATGCATGCAACTAGTATTGAGACTTTTCAGATTCTGACCTCTGCTTAAGGAAGTAGAACATTTTTGACAGATGACTTTGCGCTGATCAATTGGATGTTGTTTAAAAAAATGCCAGACTGCACTCTTTCTAGCATCGGATACCTTTTCAGGCATTGCAGACTGAGCTTTAACCGGATGGCCACGCTGTCCTCCACCAGGTTTTGGCTTTGCCACGCGTTTTGGGCAAGATACGGGCCCGGCAGATGGAACCTGTGGCGATGTTGATGCCTGCTGCGGCCCCTCCTCCTCCTCTGCTTCAGAACTGCTGCCGCCTGCACCCTGTTCCCCCAATGGCTGCCAATCGGGGTCAAGAACTGGGTCATCTAATAACTCTTCTTGTACCTCCTGCGCAACTTCGTCTGTGTCACCGTGTCGTTCGGTGGTATAGCGTTCGTGATGGGGCAACATAGTCTCATCAGGGTCTGATTCTTGATCAGCACCCTGCGAGGGCAATGTTGTGGTCTGAGTCAAAGGACCAGCATAGTAGTCTGGCTGTGGCTGTGCGTCAGTGCACTCCATGTCAGATTCAATTTGTAATGGGCATGGACTGTTAACTGCTTCACTTTCTAAGCCAGGGACGGTATGTGTAAAGAGCTCCATGGAGTAACCCGTTGTGTCGCCTGCTGCATTCTTCTCTGTTGTTGTTTTTGCTGAAGAGGACAAGGAAGTGACTTGTCCCTGACCGTGAACATCCACTAACGACGCGCTGCTTTTACTTTTACCAGTTTCACGAGATGAGGCAAAAGAGCTAGAGGCTGAGTCAGCAAGATAAGCCAAAACTTGCTCTTGCTGCTCCGGCTTTAAAAGCGGTTTTCCTAATCCCAGAAAAGGGAGCGTTCGAGGCCTTGTGTAGCCGGACGACGAACCTGGCTCCACAGCTCCAGACTTAGGTGCAATATTTTTTCCCCCACGACCACCTGATGCTCCACCACTACCACTACCCTCATTACCAGCTGACAATGAACGCCCCCGGCCACGACCTCTTCCACTAGACTTCCTCATTGTTTTAAAAACGTAACCAAACTAACGTTATTTGTTGCAGTCACACAACTTACACGGTGAGCTATAACTTCAGTATGATTTAGCTACCCCTTTACAGGTTGGTGAGACCACAGCGAAAATCAGGCCCAATGTTACACACTCTTTTTTTGGTGGCTGCAAATTAGAGAGATGCCCCACACGCAGGACTGTCACTGAAGCACAAATGTTAATATTAATGTCACACTATTATTTTTTTTTTATTTTTATTTTTTTCAGGAACACTTTAGAAACCCCCCAAAAAAAAAAAATAGATTTTTGCAGGGAGAATTTAGAAAACAAATGTAACAAACTATATGCTTTCTATGGGCCACTGAGTGAGAGATGACGCACACAGGAATCAGGAGTGGCACACAAGCCCAGAGGCCAATATTTTTCTACCAATGATTGATGGAGTTATTTTCTCTGGTAGATTTTGGAACCCAAATCAAGGAAAAAAAATGTAGGCTTTCTATGGACCACAATTGGAGAGAGAGAGAGAGAGAGATGGCACACCCAGGAGTCAAGACTGGCACACAAGCAGAAAGGCCAATATTAATCTCCCACTGTTTTTTTTTTTTTTTTTTTTTTTTCAGGGAGACTTTAGAAAAAAAAATAATAAAAAAAATATGATTTTATCAGGAAGAATTTAGAAACCAAATAAAATAAAATGATTTTTTCAGGGAGAATTTATAAAACAAATAAAAACAAAAATGGGCGTTCTATGGCCCACTGACTGAGAGATGACGCACACAGGAGTCAGGAGTGGCACACAAACCCAGAGGCCAATATTTTTCTACCAATGATTGATGTAGTTATTTTCTCTGGTAGATTTTAGAACCCAAATCAAGGAAAAAAAATATAGGCTTTCTATGGACCACAATTGGAGAGAGAGAGAGAGAGAGAGAGAGAGAGAGAGATGGCACACCCAGGAGTCAAGACTGGCACACAAGCAGAAAGGCCAATATTAATCTCCCACTGTTTTTTTTGGTTGTTTTTTTTTTTTTTTTTTTCAGGGAGACTTTAGAAAAAAAAATAATAAAAAAAATATGATTTTATCAGGAAGAATTTAGAAACCAAATAAAATAAAATGATTTTTTCAGGGAGAATTTATAAAACAAATAAAACCAAAAATAGGCGTTCTATGGCCCACTGACTGAGAGATGACGCACCCAGGAGTCAAGACTGGCACACAAGCAGAAAGGCCAATATTAATCTCCCACTGTTTTTTTTGGTTGTTTTTTTTTTTTTTTTTTCAGGGAGACTTTAGAAAAAAAAATAATAAAAAAAATATGATTTTATCAGGAAGAATTTAGAAACCAAATAAAATAAAATGATTTTTTCAGGGAGAATTTATAAAACAAATAAAACCAAAAATAGGCGTTCTATGGCCCACTGACTGAGAGATGACGCACCCAGGAGTCAAGACTGGCACACAAGCAGAAAGGCCAATATTAATCTCCCACTGTTTTTTTTTTTTTTTTTCAGGGAGACTTTAGAAAAAAAAATAATAAAAAAAATATGATTTTATCAGGAAGAATTTAGAAACCAAATAAAATAAAATGATTTTTTCAGGGAGAATTTAGAAAACAAATAAAACCAAAAATAGGCGTTCTATGGCCCACTGACTGAGAGATGACGCACACAGGAGTCAGGAGTGGCACACAAACCCAGAGGCCAATATTTTTCTACCAATGATTGATGTAGTTATTTTCTCTGGTAGATTTTAGAACCCAAATCAAGGAAAAAAAATATAGGCTTTCTATGGACCACAATTGGAGAGAGAGAGAGAGAGAGAGAGAGAGAGAGAGAGATGGCACACCCAGGAGTCAAGACTGGCACACAAGCAGAAAGGCCAATATTAATCTCCCACTGTTTTTTTGGTTGTTTTTTTTTTTTTTTTTTCAGGGAGACTTTAGAAATAAAAATAATAAAAAAAATATGATTTTATCAGGAAGAATTTAGAAACCAAATAAAATAAAATGATTTTTTCAGGGAGAATTTAGAAAACAAATAAAACCAAAAATATGCGTTCTATGGCCCACTGACTGAGAGAGAGAGAGAGATGGAACGCTTAGTACTGGCACACAAGCCCAAAGGGCAATATTAATCTCCCTTTTTTTTTCCAGGGAGAATTTCTGAAACCCCAAAAAAAAATAAAATAGGCTTTCTATGGCCCACTATTTGTGAGAGAGATGGGACGCTCAGGACTGGCACAGATGGCACGCTCAGGACTGGCACAGAAGCCCAGAGGCCAATATTAATCTCCCTTTTTTTCTGGGAGAATTTATAAAACCAAAAAAATATTTAAATAGGCTTTCTATGGCCCACTATTTGTGAGAGAGATGGCACGCTCAGGACTGGCACAGATGGCACGCTCACAACTGGCACACAAGCCCAGAGGCCAATATTAATCTCCCTTTTTTCAGGGAGAATTTCTAAAACCCAAAAAAAAAATAAAATAGGCTTTCTATGGCCCACTATTTGTGAGAGAGATGGGACGCTCAGGACTGGCACAGATGGCACGCTCAGGACTGGCACAGAAGCCCAGAGGCCAATATTAATCTCCCTTTTTTTCTGGGAGAATTTATAAAACCAAAAAAATATTTAAATAGGCTTTCTATGGCCCACTATTTGTGAGAGAGATGGCACGCTCAGGACTGGCACAGATGGCACGCTCACAACTGGCACACAAGCCCAGAGGCCAATATTAATCTCCCTTTTTTCAGGGAAAATTGATAAAACAAAAAAAAAAATTAAATAGGCTTTCTATGGCCCACTATTTGTGAGAGAGATGGCACGCTCAGGGCTGGCTGGCACAGATGGCACGCTCAGGACTGGCACACAAGCCCAGAGGCCAATATTAATCTCCCTTTTTTTCTGGGAGAATTTATAAAACCAAAAAAATATTTAAATAGGCTTTCTATGGCCCACTATTTGTGAGAGAGATGGCACGCTCAGGACTGGCACAGATGGCACGCTCACAACTGGCACACAAGCCCAGAGGCCAATATTAATCTCCCTTTTTTCAGGGAAAATTGATAAAACAAAAAAAAAAATTAAATAGGCTTTCTATGGCCCACTATTTGTGAGAGAGATGGCACGCTCAGGGCTGGCTGGCACAGATGGCACGCTCAGGACTGGCACACAAGCCCAGAGGCCAATATTAATCTCCCTTTTTTTCTGGGAGAATTTATAAAACCAAAAAAATATTTAAATAGGCTTTCTATGGCCCACTATTTGTGAGAGAGATGGCACGCTCAGGACTGGCACAGATGGCACGCTCACAACTGGCACACAAGCCCAGAGGCCAATATTAATCTCCCTTTTTTCAGGGAAAATTTATAAAACAAAAAAAAAAATTAAATAGGCTTTCTATGGCCCACTATTTGTGAGAGAGATGGCACGCTCAGGGCTGGCACAGATGGCACGCTCAGGACTGGCACACAAGCCCAGAGGCCAATATTAATCTCCCTTTTTTTCAGGGAGAATTTATAAAACCAAAAAAAAAAATAAATAGGCTTTCTATGGCCCACTATTTGTGAGAGAGATGGCACACTCAGGACTGGCACACAAGCCCAAAGGCCAATATTAATCTCCCACTGTATTTTTATCAGGGAGAATTTATACACCCCACAAAAAAAAATACAGAAAAATGAAAAGGCTTTCTATGGCCCACTATGTGAGAGAGATGGCACACACAGGGATGGCACTCTAGCAGAAATGCCAAATTGCCAATCTTAATCTCCCACCAAAAAAAAAAAAAAACAGGGAATGTCCTACAATTACTATCTCCCTGCCTGCAGTAATCTCAGCCAGGTATGGCAGGCAGCTACTATCTCCCTGCCTGCAGTAATCTCAGCCAGGTATGGCAGGCAGCAATAAGGAGTGGACTGATGCACAAATGAAATAAAAAGTGTGGACAAACAAAAAAGATAGCTGTGCAGAAAGGAAGGAACAAGAGGATTTGTGCTTTGAAAAAAGCAGTTGGTTTGCACAGCGGCGTACACACAGCAATGCAGCTATCAGGGAGCCTTCTAGGGCAGCCCAATGAGCTACAGCGCTGAGGGGAAAAAAAAAAAAAAAAAAACTTCCACTGTCCCTGCACACCGAGGGTGGTGTTGGACAGTGCAAATCGCTGCAGCACAAGCGGTTTTGTGGTTAATGGACCCTGCCTAACGCTATCCCTGCTTCTGACAAAGCGGCAGCAACCTCTCCCTAAGCTCAGATCAGCAGCAGTAAGATGGCGGTCGGCGGGAACGCCTCTTTATAGCCCCTGTGACGTCGCAGACAGCAAGCCAATCACTGCAATGCCCTTCTCTAAGATGGTGGGGACCAGGACCTATGTCATCACGCTGCCCACACTCTGCGTTTACCTTCATTGGCTGAGAAATGGCGCTTTTCGCGTCATTGAAACGCGACTTTGGCGCGAAAGTCGCGTACCGCATGGCCGACCCCGCACAGGGGTCGGATCGGGTTTCATGAAACCCCGACTTAGCCAAAAGTCGGCGACTTTTGAAAATGTTCGACCCGTTTCGCTCAACCCTAATGAATAGCATTACTGCTTTAGATAATTTAAAAAAAATGGTGATACTTAGCACTTAATTTGGCCAATTCATGCATGCCCAGCAGCCAACGACAAGGCAATCTGTAGTTTTGCTGGGAACCTATCTAGCCTAAACACCTTGCAAATGCTAAAGCCTAAATTTATGGGTAGGTAAGATCATGCTCCAATTAAAACTGCCACAGGATGGAGGGTGGAGTGCACGGTCAGAGAGCTAATATACAAATAACAAAAGACTGACTGGCACTTACAAATAAAGAAACTGGTGTGCCCAGGTGCAAGCTAAGAGTAGCCATTTCTATCATTTTTCTAGGTACACAAGGATTTTTAAAGAATTTGTCCTCAAATTTCTCATTAGTACCCCTACAATTCCAAAAGAACATGGTGCAATGTAAGCCTTGGGGTGCATATATCTTCCCATGCTTTTGTTCTCTCGCTTTGACTTGTGAGATTAATGCATCAGTTACTGAAGAAGATCCTTGGGTAACTAAGTCTAAAGTATAATACTACCTTGGTGCTCCTCTGTGTAGCATTACCAAAGTCTCAGTTATAGGCTTAACAAGGAGTCCCATAGGCGTAGGTATCATACCGAGGTCAAATGCATTCATCATATCTCTCCTGAGTAAATTACGGTGATACACAATGTACAGTATTATCTGCATTTTTTTATTTTTAATCGGAACAGAGATTCCCTGTGCATTTTACCATTTGCGCCCTTTACTACAATGAAATCTGGATGGACAAGTGAATAAATGACTCCATAGTCTACCAAACAAGTCACTGAGTAGTTGCCCCCATTCAGGGTTACTTCAGGTAGGGACATGGTCTGTATCTCTGTCTCCACTAAGTTAAACACATCCTCAGGTGGTTTGTTAGACTTCTCTTTCCAAAATGGGTCCTGTTCTCCTTGTTTTGAACGCCTTCCTTACCTAGTTATAGATCAGGGGATTCTTCTTTTGTCTGTTTGCCCAGGCAGCTTCAAGGGACGTGTCCTGCCTTCCTACAATGCCTACAGGTAAGTTTACCATCTGCTGATCTCCTCGACACTTTCCTCTGCTTCTGCCCCTGTTTCTGTACCCGCCCCTGGTTTTGCCTTAATTTTGGGCCAACAATATCTCACAACTACAGTGGGTACGGAAAGTATTCAGACCCCTTTAACTTTTTTACTCTTTGTTTCATTGCAGCCATTAGGTAAATTCTAAAAAGTTCATTTTTTTTCTCATTAATGTTCACTCTGCACACCATCTTGACTGAAAAAATCAGAAATGCAGAAATTTTTGCATATTTATTAAAAAAGAAAAACTGAAATATCACATGGTATAAGTATTCAGATCCTTTGCTCAGACAATACTCCTTCATTGGAGTCCAGCTGTGTTTAATTAAACTGATAGGACTTTGTTTGGAAAGGCACACACCTGTCTATATTAAGGTACCGTCACACTAGACGATATCGCTAGCGATCCGTGACGTTGCAGCGTCCTCGCTAGCGATATCGTCCAGTGTGACAGGCAGCAGCGATCAGGCCCCTGCTGTGCTGTCGCTGGTCGGGGAAGAAAGTCCAGAACTTTATTTCGTCGCTGGACTCCCCGCAGACATCGCTGAATCGGTGTGTGTGACACCGATTCAGCGATGTCTTCACTGGTAACCAGGGTAAACATCGGGTAACTAAGCGCAGGGCCGCGCTTAGTAACCCGATGTTTACCCTGGTTACCATCGTAAAAAAACAAACAGTACATACTTACATTCAGCTGTCTGTCCCTTGCCGTCTGTTTGCTGCACTGACTGCTGGCCGCAAAGTGAAAGTGAAAGCACAGCACAGCGGTGAGTCACACAGCGGTGAGTCACCGCTGTGGCTGTGCTGTGCTTTCACTTTGCGGCCAGCCGTCAGTGCAGGAGCAGACGGCAAGGGACAGACAGCTGAATGTAAGTATGTACTGTTTGTTTTTTTACGATGGTAACCAGGGTAAACATCGGGTTACTAAGCGCGGCCCTGCGCTTAGTTACCCGATGTTTACCCTGGTTACCGGGGACCTCGGGATCGTTGGTCGCTGGAGAGCGGTCTGTGTGACAGCTCTCCAGCGACCAAACAGCGACGCTGCAGCGATCCGGATCGTTGTCGGTATCGCTGCAGCGTCGCTAAGTGTGACGGTACCTTAAGACCTCACAGCTCACAGGGCGTGTCAGACCAAATGAGAATCGTAAGGTCAAAAGAACTGACCAAGGAGCTCAGAGACAGAATTGTGGCAAGGCATAGATCTGGCCACGGTTACAAAAGAATTTCTGCAGTACTCAAGGTTCCTAAGAGCACAGTGGCCTCCATAACCCTTAAATGGAAGAAGTTTGGGACCACCAGAAGTCTTCCTAGACCTGGCCATCCAGCCAAACTGGGCAATCATGGGAGAAGAGCCTTGGTGAGAGAGGTAAAGAAAAACCCCAAGATCACTCTGGCTGAGTTCCAGAGATGCAGTAGGGAGATGGGAGAAAGTTCCACAAAGTAAACTGTCACTGCAGCCCCCCACCAGTTATTATGGCAGAGTGGCCAGACAGAAGCCTCTCCTCAGTGTAAGACATATGAAAGCCCACATAGAGTTTGCTGAAAACACATGAAGGACTTCCAGACTATGAGAAATAAGATTCTCTGGTGTGATGAGATGAAGATAGACCTTTTTGATGACAATTCTGTGTGGAGAAAGCCAGGCAGCATCATGCTATGGGGTGTTTTTCAGCTGCAGGGACAGGATGATTGGTTGCCATTGAAGGAAACATGAATGCGGCCAAGAACAGAGATATCCTGGATGAAAACATCTTCCAGAGTGCTCTGGACATCAGACTTGGCCAAAGGTTCATCTACCAACAAGACAATGACCCTAAGTACAAAGCTAAAATACAAAGGAGTGGATTCAGAACAACTCTGTGACCATTCTTGACTGGCCCAGCCAGAGCCATGACATGAACCCAATTGAGCATCTCTGGAGAGACCTAAAAATGGCTGTCCACCAACATTAACCATCCAACCTGATGGAACTGGAGAGCATCTGCAAGGAAGAATGGCAGAGGATCCCAAAATCCAGGTGTGAAAAAATTGTTGCATCATTCCCAAGAAGACTCATGGCTGTACTAGCTCAAAAGGGTGCTTCTACTCAATACTGAGCAAAGGGTCTGAATACTTATGACCATGTGATATTTCAGTTTTTCTTTTTTTAATAAATTAGCAAATATTTCTACATTTCTGTATTTTTCAGTCAAGATGGGGTGCAGAGTGTACATTAATGAAAAAAAATTAACTTCTTTGAATTTAGCAAATGGCTGCAATGAAACAAAGAGTGAAAAATTAAATGAGGTCTGAATACTTTCCGCACCTACTGTATCATCAGTAAATAGTACTTGTCCTTTCTTATTCTTCTTTTTGTCTGTGAACCACCTTTCTCCATGTCTGGCGTAGTCCAGAACCTCAGTAAGTTTTGCTGTCCTGTGTGTTACCTTGTGCTTAGTTACAGTATATTGTAATGTGCTGCGGGGCGGTAGCTGTGGACCAGGTACTTGTCTCTTACACCCGGCATGTTACATGAAGTTGGGGGTCCTGGCTGGGTTTGTGGACTTTGTCTATGGGGGCATTACGCCTTCAAGGCCTCATGTTACCGATTGCTTTGGTTGGCCAGAACCAGATGTTGAGGACTTTAATGAAGGAGACCACCAGTCAAAAATAATCTTTTTACTGAACGATAAGTTGATGGGGAGTATGTACAAAAGGTAGAGGTTACATAACTTAACCCCTTCATGACCTTGGGATTTTCCGTTTTTCCGTGTTCATTTTTCGCTCCCCTCCTTCCCAGAGCCATAACTTTTTATTTTTCCATCAATATGGCCATGTGAGGGCTTATTGTTTGCAAAACAAGTTGTACTTTTGAACGACTTCATTGGTTTTAGCATGTCGTATACTAGAAAACAGAAAAAAAATTCCAAGTGCGATGAAATTGCAAAAAAAAGTGCAGTCCCACACTTGTTTTTTGTTTGGCTTTTTTGCTAGGGTCACTGAATGCTAAAACTGACCTATCATTGTGATTCTCCAGGTCATTATGAGTTTATAGACATCTAACATTACTAGGTTATTTTTTATCTAAGTGGTAAAAAAAAATTCCAAACTTTGCTAGAAAAAAAAAATTGCGCCATTTTCTGATACCCGTAGCATCTCCATTTTTCATGATCTGGGGTCAGTTGAGGGCTTATTTTTTGCGTGCCAAGCTGGCGTTTTTAGTTATACTATTTTGGTGCAGACACGTTCTTTTGATCGACCGTTATTGCATTTTAATGCAATGTCGCGGCGACCAAAAAAACTTAATTCTGGCGCTTCTAATTTTTTTCTCGCTACGCTTTTTAGCGATCAGGTTAATGCTTTTTATTTATTGATAGATCGGGCAATTCTGAACGCGGTGATACCAAATATGTGTAGATTTGATTTTTTGTATTGATTTATTTTGAATGGGGCAAAAGGGGGGTGATTTAAACTTTTATATATATTTTTTTTTTTCACATTTTTTTAACTTTTTTATTTTTACTTTTGCCATGCTTCAATAGCCTCCATAGGAGGCTAGAAGCTGGCACAACTCGATCGCCTCTGCTACATAGCAGCGATCATCAGATCGCTGCTATGCAGCAGAAATGAAGGTTTGCTATGAGCGCCGACCACAGGGTAGTGCTCACAGCTATCGGGGATCAGTAACCATAGAGGTCTCAAGGACCTCTATGGTTACTATACAGAATCATCGCTGACCTCCGTTCATGTGACTGGGGTCAGCGAGGCGCTCATTTCCGGCCACCCGGCCAGAAGCGCCGGTTAAATGCTGCTGTCAGCGTTTGACAGCGATATTTAACTAGTTAATAGCGGCGGGTGAATCGCGATTTCACCTGCTGCTATTGCGGGCACATGCCAGCTGTTCAAGACAGCTGACATGTCCCGGCTTTGATGCGGGCTTACCGCCGGAGCCCGCATCAAAGCTGGGGTTCTGACCTCGGACGTACTATCCCGTCCGAGGTCAAAAAGGGGTTAATAAACATTTCCTTCAACACATGGAGCATTTGCACACACAGTCTCAGTTCCTTTCTCTTAACTCATTTGGTCTGTCTCCACTAGTTCACCTGCCTTCACCACAACCCAACACTGTACTAGAGTCCAGTACTTGAAAGTACTGAACATCAACTTTCGGTTCTGCGTCTTCTTTTCCTCTTAAGGGAACTAGTTTGCTAACATGGCCGGTACTTAGCTGCTCTGCTTGCCACCAATTGTTCATTTAGTCACTAAATTAACTGTAACCCACAATGATATGTGTATTTAGGAAATAATCCATCCTTTTTGTAAAAGCTGTTATAGTGTCTGCCACTACTACATCTTGTGGTATGGCATTCCACAGTCTGACTGATCTAACTATAAAGAAGTCTTTCCTATTTAGCTGCTGAAATCGCCTTTCTTCCACCCGGAATGCATGCCCCCTGGTCTTAAGTATAGTTATTGGAAGTCATAAGTCATGTGCCAGTCCTTTGTACTGATCAAACATATATTTATACATGTAAATGAGATCTCCTCTCTGGCACCTTTTTTCTAAGCTAAACACGCCCAACTTTTCCAACCTCTCCTCATATGAGAGGCCTTCCATCCCATGTTATAATCTACCATATATACTCGAGTTTAAGCCAACCCGAGTAAAAGCCGAGGTACCTAATTTTACCTAAAAAACTGGGAAAACTTATTGACTCGAGTATAGGCCGAGGGGGGAGATGCAGCAGCTACTGGGCCTGCAAGTCTCCTCTCTCCCTGCAAGTCTTCCCTCTCCCTGTCGGTCCAAGAGTCTCCCATGGGGGTGTTTCTTACCCACTTCTACACAGTAGCGGCAAGTCTCCCCTCTCCCCTTCAGTCCACAAGTCTCCCATGGGGGTGTTTCTTTCCCACTCCTACGCAGATGTGGCAGCAGCGAAGCATGTCTGGAGACCTGGAGGTAACGGCGTGCCAGTAACCTCTGGAGCAAGTGGTAGCGGCAGAGCAGCACCATCTTGTCACTTATGGAGTCCCGGAGGTAGCGGCATGCCAGTAACGTATGGAGCAGCAGTAGCAGTCATGGAGGCAAGCGGTAGCCATACGGCAGGTGGAGGTAGCAGGCAGCCTGTATTTTTGTTGCGCACACTTCACTTCCGGTCCCGCTCATTATGGTTTATGAATATTCGTGACGCTACCGGAAGTGAAACGTGCGGCACTGAAAATACAGGCCGTCCGCAACCTCCACCTGCGTGCGACTACCGCTTGCCTCCATGACTGCTGCTTTATACATTACCAGCACGCCGCTAACTCCGCGTCTCCATACATGATAGGATGGCGCTGCTCCACCACTACCGCTTCCCTCAGAGACTCAATATATGCCAGGATCGCCGTACTCCACAGCTGCTGCTGTGAAGGAGGGGGTAAGAACACCCTCGGGGAAGGGAGACAGACCGGGGAGAGGGGAGACAGACCGGTGGGGGTGACTTGGAGACAGACCAGTGGGGGTGACTCGAGTATAAGCTGAGAAGGGCACTTTCAGCCTAAAACAATGGGCTGAAAATCTCGGCTTATACTTGAGTATATACAGTAGTTGCCCGCCTTTAAACTGACTTTAATTTTTGAATGTCTTTTTTTAAATTTGGTGCTCCAAACTGTATCCCATATTCTTGATGTATTTGCCTGGATCCACCTTCTTACCTTTCTTAAATATCGGTACCACATCAGCCATCCTTCAATCCTGTGGCACCAACCCTGCTACAAGAGAGTCTAAGAATATGAGACACAACGCTCTGTCAATTACTGAGCTCAATTCCCTCAGTTTTTGTGGATGAATGACATCTGTGTTGGGGGATTTGTCAATGTTTAATTTGTTCAGACGTAGATGTACTTCTTCTTGTGTTAAACTAATTATATCAGGTGGTGAATTTTGATTTTTGCCTTGATGAATGATCTCTGGAATAGTCAGTTAATTGGTGAACATGGATGAAAAGTGCCTGTTTAATTTATCAGCCTTTTCTTCGTCCTCTATTATTATCTTATTATCATCTTTCAAGAGGCCTATAACATCTTTTTTTTCTTTTTGGCATTGATGTATTTATAAATATTTTGTTGATCTATTTTAATGTCACTGGTGATTTGTTTCTCTGTAGATACCTCTGCCAGCTTGATTTCTTTTTTACATTTCTTATTTAGATTTTTATACTCCTGAAATGCTATTTCTGTATTCTCGGTCTCCAAGCTTTTGAATGGCCTTTGTTTTAGTCTTATTAAACTTTGTACTGTCTTATTTATCCATAATGGTTTCTTTTAATTCTTGGAAATTTTATTACCAGAGGGTATATGTTTTCTACTGGATTATAGTAGTATTTCCTTAAACACTTCCTATTTATGTTCGGTATCCCCAGCTACCATGACATGGTCCCAGTCTATAAAATTAAGCTCTTCCCTTAATTTGTTGAAATCGGCTTTCCTAAAATTCCAGGTTATTGCATTTCCCCTTTTCAATGTTAGATTGAAAATTACATTGAAACTCATCATATTATGGCCACTGCTTCCCAAATGCTCTCTGACCTTTAGATCTGAAATTCTATCTGGTCTGTTTGACAGAACCAGATCTACCTATTCAGCTTTATTAGGAGGCTTGTAGCAAACTCCAATTAGCAGCTTTCTATTATTGCCATCTCCATGTACATTTACCCATACTGTCTCTACATTGCCGCAGCTCTCCCCAATGTCATCACTGAGAACTGGTCTTAAGTTAGAGGTAATAAAGATGCACACCCCTCCACCTTTTCTGTCTTTCCTGTCTAAATGTAGTGTAATCCTCTGTTTGTCATCCAGTCATTTTGTCCAGCCAGGTTTCCGTAATGCCCACCACATCGTATTCTGTGGCTGACATAAGAGTCTCCAGTTCATTTACTTTGTTTGCAAGACTACTTGTATTTACCAGTGGACATTTAATACTATTTACACATTTATTACACCTTCTCAACCATATTCCTATGGTCCTTGCATGTCCCAGCCCCTGCTAAATCCTCATTGACCCCTACTGTCTCACTCTCTCTGTCGACTCTATCTATCTTCATATGAATACATCTACCCTTCCTCCTCCCAGATCCTAGTTTAAAAGCTCCTCCATCTGTCTGACCATTTTTTCGGAAGAATAGCTGCACCCTCCCCATTGAGGTGCAACCCGTCCCTACCATAGCACCTGTAGCTGACAGAGAAGTAAGTCCAGTTATCCATGAACTCAATCCCTTCCTTCCTGCACCAATTTCTAAGCCACGTATTTACCTAAGCTCCCACTGTCTTTCTAGTGACGCTCATGGCACTGGCAGTACTTCTGAAAACATCACCTTGTAGGTTCCTGGCCTTCAGCTTCTTTCCTAGTTCCCTGCAATTGTTTTTAAGGATGCTACACCTCCCTCTAACTTTGTCATTGGTACCGATGTGTACCATGACCACTGGGTTTTTCCCAGCCCCACCCAGCAATCTGTCTATCCGATCAACAATATGCCAAACCCAAACACCAGGCAGACAACATACTGTTCGGACATCACAGTCTCGGTAGCAGATGACCCTGTCTGTCCTCCTAATTAGAGAGTCCACTACCACCATCATCTGTCTGGCCTCTGCTGCACTCCTATCTCCCTTCTTCCTACAGCAGGCATTTTCCTGGTTGCTAGGAGCAACATCCTGCCATAGTGATCCCAGTTCTGGGCCTGCATTCCTAATATCAGTCAAACAGGCATATTTACTAGGTTGTGCCAGATCAGGACAGAGCTCCCTGGCACTTCCCCCCTACCCCTTCTTGTAACTGTCACCCAGCTATGTACTTCTGAGCCCTGATCTTCCCAACCCCCACCCTGTTATGATAAGGTAATTCAGTACCACAATGGACATAGAGGTCAGAGCACATACAGTGACCTGACAATAACCCAAAAACATAGAACGAGCTCTGAGACGTGGGAACTCTGCTGACCGCAATCCCTAATCCTCTCCAACCACACTAGAAGCAGCCGTGGATTGCGCATAACGCTCCCTATGCAACTCGGCACAGCCTGAGAAACTAGCTAGCCTGAAGATAGAAAATAAGCCTACCTTGCCTCAGAGAAATACCCCAAAGGAAAAGGCAGCCCCCACATATAATGACTGTGAGTTAAGATGAAAAGACAAATGTAGAGATGAAATAGATTTAGCAAAGTGAGGCCTGACTTTCTGAACAGAGCGAGGATAGGAAAGGTAACTTTGCGGTCAACACAAAACCCTACAAAAACCACGCAAAGGGGGCAAAAAGACCCTCCGTACCGAACTAACGGCACGGAGGTACACCCTCTGCGTCCCAGAGCTTCCAGCAAGCAGAAAAAAACAAATAGACAAGCTGGACAGAAAAAAACAGCAAACAAAATAGCAAAGCAGAACTTAGCTATGCAGAGCAGCAGGCCACAGGAACGATCCAGGAGGAAACAGGTCCAATACTAGAACATTGACTGGAGGCCAGGATCAAAGCACTAGGTGGAGTTAAATAGAGCAGCACCTAACGACTTCACCACATCACCTGAGGAAGGAAACTCATAAGCCGCAGTACCACTTTCCTCCACCAACGGAAGCTCACAGAGAGAATCAGCCGAAGTACCACTTGTGACCACAGGAGGGAGCTCTGCCACAGAATTCACAACAGTACCCCCCCCTTGAGGAGGGGTCACCGAACCCTCACCAGAGCCCCCAGGACGACCAGGATGAGCCATATGAAAGGCACGAACAAGATCGGGAGAATGGATATCAGAGGCAAAGACCCAGGAATTATCTTCCTGAGCATAACCCTTCTATTAACCAGATACTGGAGTTTCCGTCTTGAAACACGAGAATCCAAAATCTTCTCCACAATATACTCCAACTCCCCCTCCACCAAAACCGGGGCAGGAGGATCAACAGATGGAACCATAGGTGCCACGTATCTCCGCAACAATGACCTATGGAATACGTTATGTATGGAAAAAGAATCTGGAAGGGTCAGACGAAAAGACACAGGATTAAGAACCTCAGAAATCCTATACGGACCAATGAAACGAGGTTTAAACTTAGGAGAGGAAACCTTCATAGGAATATGACGAGAAGATAGCCAAACCAAATCCCCAACACGAAGTCGGGGACCCACACAGCGTCTGCGATTAGCGAAACGTTGAGCCTTCTCCTGGGACAAGGTCAAATTGTCCACTACATGAGTCCAAATCTGCTGCAACCTGTCCACCACAGTATTCACACCAGGACAGTCCGAAGACTCAACCTGCCCTGAAGAGAAACGAGGATGGAACCCAGAGTTGCAGAAAAACGGCGAAACCAAGGTAGCCGAGCTGGCCCGATTATTAAGGGCGAACTCAGCCAAAGGCAAAAAGGACACCCAGTCATCCTGATCAGCAGAAACAAAGCATCTCAGATATGTTTACAAGGTCTGGTTGGTTCGTTCGGTCTGGCCATTAGTCTGAGGATGGAAAGCCGAGGAAAAAGACAAGTCAATGCCCATCCTACCACAAAAGGCTCGCCAAAACCTCGAAACAAACTGGGAACCTCTGTCAGAAACGATATTCTCTGGAATGCCATGCAAACGAACCACATGCTGGAAGAACAATGGCACCAAATCGGAGGAGGAAGGTAATTTAGACAAGGGTACCAAATGGACCATCTTAGAGAAGCGATCACAGACCACCCAAATGACTGACATCTTTTGAGAGACGGGAAGATCTGAAATAAAATCCATAGAGATATGTGTCCAAGGCCTCTTCGGGACCGGCAAGGGCAAAAGCAACCCACTGGCACGAGAACAGCAGTTCTTAGCCTGAGCACAAATCCCACAGGACTGCACAAAAGAACGCACATCCCGCGACAGAGATGGCCACCAAAAGTATCTAGCCACTAACTCTCTGGTACCAAAGATTCCAGGATGACCGGCCAACACCGAACAATGAACCTCAGAGATAACTTTATTCGTCCACCTATCAGGGACAAACAGTCTCTCCACTGGGCAACGATCAGGTTTATTAGCCTGAAATTTTTGCAGCACCCGCCGCAAATCAGGGGAGATGGCAGACACAATTACTCCCTCTTTGAGGATACCCGCCGGCTCAGATAAACCCGGAGAGTCGGGCACAAAACTCCTAGACAGAGCATCCGCCTTCACATTTTTAGAGCCCGGAAGGTACGAAATCACAAAGTCAAAACGGGCAAAAAACAGCGACCAACGAGCCTGTCTAGGATTCAACCGCTTGGCAGACTCGAGATAAGTCAAGTTCTTAGGATCAGTCAAGACCACCATGCGATGCTTAGCTCCTTCAAGCCAATGACGCCACTCCTCGAATGCCCACTTCATTGCCAGCAACTCTCGATTGCCCACATCATAATTTCGCTCAGCAGGCGAAAACTTCCTGGAAAAGAAGGCGCATGGTTTCATCACCGAGCAATCAGAACCTCTCTGCGACAAAACAGCCCCTGCTCCAATCTCAGAAGCATCAACCTCGACCTGGAACGGAAGCGAAACATCTGGTTGACACAACACAGGGGCAGAAGAAAAATGACGCTTCAACTCTTGAAAAGCTTCCACAGCAGCAGAAGACCAATTGACCACATCAGCACCCTTCTTGGTCAAATCGGTCAATGGTTTAGCAATACTAGAAAAATTGCAGATGAAGCGACGATAAAAATTAGCAAAGCCCAGGAACTTTTGCAGACTTTTCAGAGATGTCGGCTGAGTCCAATCATGGATGGCTTGGACCTTAACAGGGTCCATCTCGATAGTAGAAGGGGAAAAGATGAACCCCAAAAATGAAACCTTCTGAACACCAAAGAGACATTTTGATCCCTTCACAAACAAAGAATTAGCACGCAGGACCTGAAACACCGTTCTGACCTGCTTCACATGAGACTCCCAATCATCCGAGAAGATCAAAATGTCATATAAGTACACAATCAGGAATTTATCCAGGTACTCTCGGAAGATGTCATGCATAAAGGACTGAAACACTGATGGAGCATTGGCAAGTCCGAATGGCATTACTAGATACTCAAAATGGCCCTCGGGCGTATTAAATGCAGTTTTCCATTCATCGCCTCGCTTAATACGCACAAGATTATACGCACCACGAAGATCTATCTTGGTGAACCAACTAGCCCTCTTAATCCGAGCAAACAAATCAGATAACAACGGCAAGGGGTACTGAAATTTAACCGTGATCTTATTTAGAAGGCGGTAATCTATACAAGGTCTCTGTGAACCATCCTTCTTGGCTACAAAAAAACCCCGTGCTCCTAATGGCGACGATGACGGGCGAATATGTCCCTTCTCCAAGGACTCCTTCACATAACTCCGCATAGCGGCGTGCTCAGGCACAGATAAATTAAACAATCGACCTTTTGGGAATTTACTACCAGGAATCAAATCGATAGCACAATCACAATCCCTATGCGGAGGTAGGGTATCGGACTTGGGCTCATCAAATACATCCCGGTAATCAGACAAGAACTCTGGAACCTCAGAAGGGGTGGATGACGAAATAGTCAGAAATGGGACATCACCATGTACCCCCTGACAACCCCAGCTGGACACAGACATGGATTTCCAATCTAATACTGGATTATGGACTTGTAGCCATGGCAACCCCAACACAACCACATCATGCAGATTATGCAACACCAGAAAGCGAATAACCTCCTGATGTGCAGGAGCCATGCACATGGTCAGCATGGGGTCCAGTACTGAGGCTTATTCTTGGCCAAAGGCGTAGCATCAATTCCTCTCAATGGAATAGGACACTGCAAGGGCTCCAAGAAAAACCCACAACGCCTAGCATACTCCAAGTCCATCAAATTCAGGGCAGCGCCTGAATCCACAAATGCCATGACAGAATACGATGACAAAGAGCAGATCAAGGTAACGGACAGAAGAAATTTTGACTGTACCGTACCAATGGTGGCAGACCTAGCGAACCGCTTAGTGCGCTTAGGACAATCAGAGATAGCATGAGTGGAATCACCACAGTAGAAACACAGCCCATTCAGACGTCTGTGTTCTTGCCGTTCAACTCTGGTCAAAGTCCTATCGCACTGCACAGGCTCAGGTTTAAGCTCAGGTAATACCGCCAAATGGTGCACAGATTTACGCTCACGCAAGCGTCGACCGATCTGAATGGCCAAAGACATAGACTCATTCAGACCAGCAGGCATAGGAAATCCCACCATGACATCCTTAAGGGCTTCAGAGAGACCTTTTCTGAAAATAGCTGCGAGCGCACCTTCATTCCATTGAGTGAGTACGGACCACTTTCTAAATTTCTGACAATATACCTCTATCTCATCCTGACCCTAACACAGAGCCAGCAAGTTTTTCTCTGCCTGATCCACTGAATTAGGTTCATCGTACAGCAATCCGAGCGCCAGGAAAAACGCATCGATATTACTTAATGCAGGATTAAAAAAAATGGTCTCAGAACTTCTTTTTTCCCTCTATAGAGAATCATTAGTACTTTGGGCATCCAGTACTGTTATGATAAGGTAATTCAGTACCACAATGGACATAGAGGTCAGAGCACATACAGTGACCTGACAATATCCCAAAAACATAGAACGAGCTCTGAGACGTGGGAACTCTGCTGACCGCAATCCCTAATCCTCTCCAACCACACTAGAGGCAGCCGTGGATTGCGCATAACGCTCCCTATGCAACTCGGCACAGCCTGAGAAACTAGCTAGCCTGAAGATAGAAAATAAGCCTACCTTGCCTCAGAGAAATACCCCAAAGGAAAAGGCAGCCCCCACATATAATGACTGTGAGTTAAGATGAAAAGACAAACGTAGAGATGAAATAGATTTAGCAAAGTGAGGCCCGACTTTCTGAACAGAGCGAGGATAGGAAAGGTAACTTTGCGGTCAACACAAAACCCTACAAAAACCACGCAAAGGGGGCAAAAAGACCCTCCGTACCGAACTAACGGCACGGAGGTATACCCTCTGCATCCCAGAGCTTCCAGCAAGCAGAAAAAAACAAATAGACAAGCTGGACAGAAAAAAAACAGCAAACAAAATAGCAAAGCAGAACTTAGCTATGCAGAGCAGCAGGCCACAGGAACGATCCAGGAGGAAACAGGTCCAATACTAGAACATTGACTGGAGGCCAGGATCAAAGCACTAGGTGGAGTTAAATAGAGCAGCACCTAACGACTTCACCACATCACCTGAGGAAGGAAACTCAGAAGCCGCAGTACCACTTTCCTCCAACCACAGAGAGAATCAGCCGAAGTACCACTTGTGACCACAGGAGGGAGCTCTGACACAGAATTCACAACCCCACCCACCTACACATCACTCTTCCCAGCCAGTGCATGTTCAGTGAGCTCCAAACTCCTCTCCTGGTTTACAATGCTCCTGAGTGTTGCCAGCTGCATATTTAGATCTATTACCTGGGCTTCTAAACATGCAACTCGCTTACATCGAGCGCAGCTATATTCACCCTCCATGGAGCATATACTAATTGGGAAAAACCATAAAGATAAAATCAGAAAAGCGCCAAACTATTATCTTGTGTTAAATTATGATATTGTGTTTAATTATGCACTTACCTGCAGCCGTGTACTTAATGGCAGCCCTTTCTTCACTCAGCAGCCCTCAGTTAGAGTATATGGCACTTGTGTTCCCCCAACCAGCAAGCACAGGTGTAGCTAATAGAAGCTTCTAGAAGCTTTTAAATCACAAACACTTGATTATATGGACCAATCACAAGAACCCTTTTGTTTTTTTTCCCACCACATTAAACCTGCCCACAAACTCAAAATCCCCTAATAAATATAACTATTACACAGTTATCATAACTATGACATTGTATTTAACTGTGCACTTACCTGCAGTCCTGCACTTAAAGGCAGCCCTCTATCTGCTCAGCATCCCTCGCTTAGAGTCAGAGGCGTAGCTAGGGCTTTGGATCAGGGGGGTGAAACTTCTTAGTGGGCCCCTAACCAGGTAACCTTGATTACTACTGGGTAATGCACCCTGATAGTGGTGTAGGAAAACCTCAGCAAATGACCTTACTGTTACTGAAAATAATCTGTATATAAAGACCAACATTGATATTACTGCCATATAGTGACATACAGTGATGGATACCAGTCCTACCAAACATATAAGTGATTACAGTACAGTTATTGTTGGTGACTTAAACCCCCGTCACACACAGCGAGATCGCTAGCGAGATCGCTGCTGAGTCACAAGTTTTGTGACGCAACAGCGATCTCAGTAGCGATCTCGCTGTGTGTGACACGTAGCAGCGACCAGGCCCCTGCTGTGAGATCGCTGGTTGTGTCGGAATGGCCTGGGCCATTTTTTGATCGTTGAGGTCCCGCTGGGTAGCACACATCGCTGTGTTTGACACCTTACCAACGACCTCGCTGACAGGACGTCCCATTGAATCATCATGAAATAGCATCGTTCTACAGGTCGCTACAGGTCGCTACAGTTCGCCGCATCGCTGCTGCGTCATTGGGGAGATCGCACTGTGTGACATCTCACCAGCGACCACATAGCGACGCTTGAGCGATCCCTGACAGGTCGTATCGTTGTCGGAATCGCTCAAGCGTCGCTATGTGTGACGGGGCCTTTACAGCCGACATTTTCTCTGATAGAAACAATCACTTTTCCCATCTTTTCCATCTGGCCCAGTCGACCTGACAACTTGTGCCAGCCAGGACTCGTTTGCAGAGATTACAACAAAGACACATTTCACTCTTCATATTTTCAGCATTTTCCTCATCTATTCCCAACCTGCACAAACTCCTTTTCCTGCTTATACCTTAAAACTGAGCCGCTGCTGCCGTATGTGTCTAAAGCAACCCTCTATAGTAATGCCCTGTGTCAGTGCCCTAGAAAACAGTGCCCATATTACGCCTCCTAGAAAGTAATATTGAACTCTGTGTGCCTCTTTGACAGTCACAGTAATCTGAGTCCTCTTATAACAATAAGTGTCCACTTTACATTTAATAATGTTCTTAGTCTCCCCCTGTACAGCTCCCCTATTCACAGTATGATGTTCTCTTAAATACACTATTACGTTGACCTCTTAGTAGCCCCCAAACAGTTTGATGGCTCAAACACTGTATGATAGCCCCCAGACTGTAATCTCCACAAAGTACAGTATGATGGCCCCCTAGATAGCCTCCATATAGTAGTATAGTAGAATGCACCAGATATTCCTCAATATAGTAAAAGCACTCCCCATAGGCCTCTATATAGTATAATATACTCTCCATAGGCCTCCATATAGTATAATGCACACCACATAGGCAGACTCTATATATTATAATGCATTCCCCATAGGCATACTCTATAGTATAATACACCCCCATAGGCAGACTCTATATTATATAATGCACCCCATAAAATAAATTAGCAAATAAATACTCACCGCTCCTCCTCGTTCCCCCACTGTTATGAGTGCCCACACATCTACAGACAGCGGGCGCCAGGTAATGACGTCATCACACCCGCTGTCAGTGTCTGTGTCAGTGACATCAGAAGCTGAGAGGGGGAATGATGGGAGAGGGAGCGTGATGCTTCCAGTCTCATCAATGCAGTCAACTGTATCGGTATCTAGCCTATACAGTTGAACTTGTAATGATGAGCGGGGGGCCCACTGCTGGCACCGGGTCCACCCTCCTGCACAGGGGCCCCAATAGCGGCCGAGTGGCAGTGCAGGGAGATTGATTTTCCCTGCTCTGCTGCAGAATGTAACTGTATTGGCATGTACATGCCGATACAGTTACTGTAGCGTAGCTCCGGGTGGACCTCCTCAGAGCATGGGGGATCGGGGTGACCACCCCCTCTGTCCCCTTGGTAGCTACACTACTGCTTAGAATATATGGCACTTGTAGTCCTCCAACCAGCAAGCACAGGATGGATGCCTACTTCTTGCTGCTAAGAAGATTACAACATCAACACCAATAGTGCAAATCACAATACACATTATACATCATAACAGTATTCATGTCTACAAGCAGGAATATGGGCAATATCTGCATCTCCTTACAATATAACCACTAACCTGAGAGTGTCACCACTCAAGGAAAGTGTTTTTTAACATTTGTTCCTAAGGAGTATCCAGTGTCGTGTCACGAGTTGGAGTGATCCCACTGTGTATGTTAAATACCTCTTTTAGTTTGTGGTAATATTTGTCCACATCCTCATCGTCCTGCTGTATTATCCTGTTTATTTCTATCCAGTTTGCTGTACCCATGTATCTGTTCCTTACTTGGGTCATAAGATCATTTAACCCTACTGCAAGGGCTGCATTTTCAAAGGGCATTGGGACCTGTGGCTCTTCATGGAGACCTGTAAAATTGCCACATATGGTATATCAATCAGGACCCATAAGTTTTCTGATGACCCATTCTAACTCCACTTCATTCTGAAGCTGGTGTACAAACAAAACGCCGCCCCTTCTCAAATTCCCTTACGGGTAGGGAAATTCCCTTGTTGGCTTCAATGACATCTTTATCTGCACAGGGTGTATACACATGTACCATTTCTCCCTGTCCATCCGGTACTTCAATCATGGGCAACATATCCTCTGATACATCAATAGATGATACCAGTTCTTCCCAAAGGTAATGCTCCTTTGAAGCCTTATTGGTGTTTTTGTTGCAGATTCTGGGTATCTCTGTGGGGGTTCTATCTGCATGTTTTCACCAGTGTTCTGGGGTTGTGGCGGTGCTGCTGTGACAGGGGGAGGAGAGGCCTGCCACCCATTATAGGGTGGGGTCCTATAAGTTACTGACATTATTAAATTGTCCTCCTTATCACACAATGGCAACATTTCTCTTTTGTCTCTCTCTGATTATCTTTGTCTACCTTTTTCTCTGTTCTATGCCTCCCGCTACCACTTCTTTGCACTATCTAGCCCACTCTTTCTCTGATCCTATTACACTTTCCAAGTTCCTTTATGATTCACCATTTAAAAATTTGTACTCTTCATAAAACCTTTATTAAAGTCTTGACTTATTGTGAAGTTAATAATTAAAAGGAGACCCCTATCACCATTTAAAATAAGAAGAAGATAGGACCCAGGAGGTGCCTGAACCTACCGATTGCTGGACTGACCCTGCCTTGCAGCGGAGGTTAGCACCTTAGAACCTGTGCACTGGCGCTTCCACTCACCGATGGCTGACGTTTCTACCCCTAGATAACCCTGAAAATACACCTACAGAAATAACATGGGTCCCACACACGGTGTGCAATTATAAAGAGATGTTTCACTATACCCATGTATATACAAGGACAGTAACGTATACTCCGAATAATCATGAATCAAACTGAGACAAAGGAGTTCTATACGAAAATGTTATAAAAATCAATATTTTATTTCGACAATTCTTTAAAAAGATCAATATAATACAAAACATATGTAGAAAAAGGGGAGACCCTAGTACAAAAACATCCAAGTCACAGGCACCTAAATGTATATATCACCATGGTATATATGTATGAATAAACATCCATATTTGCACACAATTGTAACAGCACATTCACAGTTACCATATGGACAAGTGTCCTCAGTGCCAAACTAGGCAGAAAAACCAAATGTGGTGCATATCAGATGCAAAGTTTCTTACCCATAGTGAGGTGATCAGTGCCTTGGACTCTGGAGACCCTCTGACGCGCGTTTCGCGTTGCTTTATCAAAGGAGGGAATGAAGTAATTGCCCCAAAGATTGGCGTTTTATAGCGGTGTCCATGGACCAAAATATCCAAAGTGCGCAGGCGCGCCACGACTAATACAGGAAGTGACCCTCACTCCCCAGCATTCACCGGGAGCGCACGTCAAGGGGAAATCCCACAATGACGTCATGGACATGCGCTCTCGGATAACTGAAGCCGGAGATGTGAGGAACAACCACCCAGGCGTGGAGCGCATGCGCTTGTAAGTAATCTAACCAGGAAGGGAGGTGTGCCCTTTACAACGACACAAAGTAACGAACACGCCCCTAAGGCTGCAATGATAACAGCACACTTGTAAATAGGGATAGCGGGCGTCACGATGTGAGCCCAAGGGCAATAGTGAGAGGACCGGGCCAAAAAAGGGACCAAACAGAACCGAATCAATACCGCATAAATGCACACCACTACGACTTGTGCATAAAGTGAATATGTACAATATACATTATATTAATGCCACAGATATACAAAACATATAAAAACATATACATGATGATTATAAACAAAAAGTGCAAAATACCATTATATACATATCAGCAATCATATATGTGTGTCATATGCAACATATAGAAAAATATATAAATAAAATATACATTTGTCCCCTCCTGCCATTGGCATTAAGTCATTGCCTATGATCTATCAACCATGCACTTTATTGATTACATTAACACTCCATATCTATATGAGGTTCTGCAAAAATAGGTTTGCAATACAAATAAGGCCTAATTTTTGGCCATATTTTGCATCCTCTTAGGCTGATTACTTATCTCCTTTCTTTTTCCTACCTTGACCATACAAGATTATCTAGGGGTAGAAGGGTCAGTCTTCGGTGAGCGGAGGCGCCAGTGCGCAGGTTCTAGGGTGCCAATCTCCGCTGCAAGGCAGGGTCAGTCCAGCAATCGGTAGGTTCAGGCACCTCCTGGGTCCTATCATCTTCTTCTTTTAAATGGTGATAGTGGTCTCCTTTTAATTATTAACTTCACGATAAGTGAAGACTTTTATAAAGGTAATATGAAAAGTACAGATTTTTACAAGGTGACTCATATTTTCTTTATTTGCCTGTGCAGAAAAAACTTTTGATCTGTGAAATAATTCCAAGTTCCTTTACTAACATCTCGCACTGACTCAAACTGAGTTTTCCTGAAAATCTGTGCTTCCTCTTTCATTTATCAACATACTTTACACATTTAGGGGTCTCTCATGTGCATCAACTTAACTTTTCCCTCTAAAAACTCATTCTTTTCACAACAGCAAAGCCATACATAGCCCAATCCTTTTCCTGACACGTTTTCCCTTTCTTAGAGGTTCAGTCCAGTATTTTTGCTTAATCCATGTATTCCTTTGGGATTTTATTGTGAGGAAACCGAAAAAGGGCCGTTTTTGGGGAAGTATTGTCAACTTCTTTCCATGAAATTCAGTTTTGACCTGGTAATTAATGGAATTGTGGGAACACGTTGGATATTTCGCCTAAATACTTTGAATCTGGAATATGCGGGTGAAAGGAAACCAAACCCTGTATCAATTTGATTATATCCTTTCTTCAACGACGCTTGTTATTTTCCAGCCTTCAAAGGATATTGCTAATAATGACCCAAACGTACACTGAGGACTCAACATTTATAACAGGTTAGCATGCTGTAGTCCTTTCATTAGGAAAAATGTAATCAACAGAAGACACAAGAAAATAAATACAAATCCTTCAGTACAATTAATGTCAACACACTTTATTGATAATGCGCAGGGAATAAATTGGTTTTCCATATATTTTACTTATTGTCCTCTATTTCGTAATCTTATATTTTTTGTAGGTTTTACTTGTCCATTAGGACTTTATTGACAATATAAAACACTTTCTCTTATTTTGCTTAGGCACAACTGGAGACATTGTATGTAATCATATAGTACTTTATTTGTCAGACAAGGACCTTTGGGATTACCATTCAGGTTCAATCTTTTTCTTACATGCACAGAACTCAGACAGTCTGCAAACCATGCAATTTTAGAACTTACCTTTCAACTCCCCAAATATTAGATACGTTATTCCGGCGAACTCGGACCAGGCAAGCCAGACTATGAGTCTTTAATTTCCCAATTTAGACTTGACAATAACAAAAAAACAATAACAATAACAAAATATTTGGTTTCAGTTCACCTCAGTAAATCTTACTTGTGGCTTTGTGTGTTTTAACTTAATGTTCCTAAGTTGGATTCCTGGATCAAATTAACCAGGAATCACACATTATTGGACTCCATTATACACTCAGGATTTTATTTCAATCTTCTTACATTCATACAGTCATGCAATTCATTCAAGGAGTGTCATGATTTACACACAAAAATTAATCTTCCTTACAATCAAGACAACATATATCCTACTGCCTAGAAAATTATCTTTAGCGTGCGTACAAGGTACTTTATCACTGTGGTCTTCTCATAGACTGTTTACTATATGCAGTAACGCTCAACTTACAGTACAGAAGACTCTTCATCTTCAAGCTGAGTGTAGAATTACTCTTACTACTTAGTCCTCAGACCATTCAATGTACTATCTGCAAGGACTCTCAACTTACAGAAGGCTCTCGGTTCTCAATTACAGTCATGGCCAAAAGTATTGACACCCCTGCAATTCTGTCAGATAATACTCAGTTTCTTCCTGAAAATGATTGCAAACACAAATTCTTTGGTATTATTATCTTTATTTAATTTGTCTTAAATGAAAAAACACAAAAGAGAATGAAGCAAAAAGCAAAACATTGATCATTTCACACAAAACTCCAAAAATAGGCCAGACAAAAGTATTGGCACCCCCAGCCTAATACTTGGTTGCACAACCTTTAGCCAAAATAACTGGGACCAACCGCTTCCGGTAACCATCAATGAGTTTCTTACAATGCTCTGCTGGAAGTTTAGACCATTCTTCTTTGGCAAACTGCTCCAGGTCCCTGATATTTGAAGGGTGCCTTCTCCAAACTGCCATTTTTAGATCTCTCCACAGGTGATTTATGGGATGGTGAGACGGGGGGCCCATTCACGTTACGGTACACTGAGGCTCTGGGGGTCCCCTTCAGGCCGGGCTGGTGTTAGGGGCAGGCAGCTACCTAGGGCCCCCGCTCCCCAGGGGGCCTCAGCTAGTGGCAAATCTTGCAGCTGCTATGGGGCCCCTGTGAGGCAGGGGGACCCGCCTGCCGCCAGTGCCGACTCCCTCGCAGCCGCATTGAACTATACCGGCATCTGCTGGTACAGTTCAAAGCAATGATGGAGGAGAGAATGTAAGCTGACACTCCCTCTCATAAAATTCTGTTATAATTTTTTCATATTTTATATATATATATTTTTAAAAATAGGGTAGCACTAACCTTACATGTAGATATATAAATAAAATTGTGTCAGCCTTTACCATCTCCTTTTTAACTTTAATATATATATTTTTTTTATATCTAATTTGTTGAAAATTTCTCTTGTCCTGTTGTGCGCACAATTTGTTATATCATTTTTGCCAATCACATATAATAAAGGCATTTTATATCTATTCCCTGCTTGGTGTTTTTTCTGGGTACTTCTGTATATTGGTTGTGTCTGCCTCTACCCCATATGCTATGTGGGCTGTGTTATATACTACATGGCTGTGCTATATCCTAAGTGAGCTGTGTTATATACTATGTGGGCTGTGTTATATGCTACGTGGCTGTACTATATACTACGTGGGCTGTGTTATATGCTACGTGGGCTGTGTTATATACTATGTGGCAGTGCTATATACTATGTGGGCTGTGTTGTATACTATGTGGCTGTGTTATATACTACGTGGCTGTGCTATATACTACATATCTGTGCTATATGCTACATGGGCTGTGTAGTATGCTACGTGGGCTGTTATATACTACGTGGCTATGCTATATATTATGTGGGCTGTGTTATATACTACGAGGTTGTGCTATATACTACATGGCTGTGCTATATACTATGTGGCTGTACTATACACTACATGGGCTGTGTTATATGCTTGTAGCTGTGCTATATACTACACGGCTGTGCTATATACTATGGGGCCTGTTATATGCTATGTGGGCTGTGTTATATACTACATGGCTGTGCTATATACTATGTTGGCTGTTCTATATACTACGTGGGCTGTGTTATATACTATGCAGGCTGTGTTATATACTACGTGGGCTGTGTTATATGCTATGTTGGTTGTGCTATATGCTATGTGGCTGTGCTATATACTACGTGGGTTGTGTTATATACTACATGGACTGTGTTATATACAACGTGGCTGTGCTATATACTATGTGGGCTGTGTTATATGCTACGTGGCTGTGCTATATACTACGTGGCTGTGCTATATACTATGTGGGCTGTGTTATATGCTATGTGAGCTGTGCTTTATACTATGTGGCTGTGCTATATACTACATGGCTGTGCTATGTACTATGTGGGCTGTGTTATATGCTACATGGACTGTGGTATATACTATGTGGGCTGTGTTATATACTATGTAGCTGTGATATATACTGCATGGCTGTGTTCTATACTACGTGGGCTGTGTTATATGCTACGTGGCTGTGCTATATACTACATGGCTGTGTTATGTACTATGTGGGCCATGTGATATACCACGTAGCTGTGCTATATACTGCATGGCTGTGCTATATACTACATGGCTGTGTTATATGCTACCCATTTTGCACTTTTACAAATGTTCTACGTTAATACTTTCTAATGTTTACTTTAAAAAGTTTTCCATTAAAAAATTGTCATAGTCAATGTACGCAGTTTTTTCTTTGCAGCAAGTTCAGCTAACAATAAAATGCCAACTGGTAACTGAGGAAGAGGGAGTAGGTCACAAAAATTGGCATATAAGGGGTTGACTTATATAAAGCCCCTCTGCTGTATGGTATTGTAGAATTTACAATAGCTATCACTCATGTAAGAAGTGAAATCTGACATTATACTATACTTATATTTCTCTGCTGTATCTGTACATCATGAATTGTGGTATGTGTTAAAGGGGGGCCCACTGAGACTCTTTCGCCACTGGCCCTCAAAAACCTGGAGCCGGCCCTGCCATTACGTATTGCATAGTTTCGTTACAAACAACAAAACCAATGTAAGAGTCATGCCCTCTGCCCCGGGTCCAGTCTCTCATGGACAGGGAGATCGGCGCTCATCATGTGGTGCTATGCACCCCACCCGCTCTGCTCCTGCTGCGGGCCCGGTCCTTGCTGTGCAAGAAGACTGGTGCCTTTCACGCTGCTCCACTGGTACTGCTCAACCTGTCCATGGCTCCAGACGATCGGCGGCTCCTTTCTCTGCTAGGAACCTGCATTTCCTTAGCAGGATACCTGGAAATGCTCTTAGGAGGTGTGTCCCGCTTCCTGCACATACTTAAAGCAACAGGACACCTGTTCTCTAATAGGGCTGTCTGTGCTGTGATGCTCTGTGCATAAAAGGCATCCTCCCCTTAAGGGAGGTGCCTGGGCAATGTGTTCATTCTGTAGGATCGTTGCCTCTTGCTCAGGCCACATTCTGCTGTGCTCTGCAATTTGAAGACTGTTGTTTTGCATTATACTTATATGTCTGTCTCCTCAGAATCCTCTGCTGGCAGTTTTCTATCCCGGATCCTTCTGGACCCTCCGGTTTCCACTTCAGGCTGACCAAGCCTCCCCAGTGTGTCCAGTATATTTCCCCCAGTGTGTCCAGCATCCTGCCCCCAGTGTGTCCAGCATCCTGCCCCCAGTGTGTCCAGCATATTGCCCCCAGTGTGTCCAGCATTCTGCCCCAGTGTGTCCAGCATATTGCCCCCAGTGTGTCCAGCATCCTGCCCCCAGTGTCCAGCATATTGCCCCCAGTGTGTCCAGCCTATTGCCCCCAGTGTGTCCAGCATATTGCCCCCAGAGTGTCCAGCATCTCTGCCCCCAGTGTGTCCAGCATATTGCCCCCAGTGTGTCCAGCATATTGCCCCATATGTGTCCAACAAATTGCCCCCAGTGTGTCCAGCATTCTGCCCCAGTGTGTCCAGCATATTGCCCCCAGTGTGTCCAGCATCCTGCCCCCAGTGTCCAGCATATTGCCCCAGTGTGTCCAGCATATTGCCCCCAGTTTGTCCAGCATATTGCCCCCAGTGTGCCCTGCAATCTGCCCCAGTGTCTCCAGCATAATGCTCCCAGTGTGTCCAGCATCCTTCCCCCAGTGTGTCCAACATATTGTCCCCAGTGTGTCCAGCAATCTGCCCCAGTGTCTCCAGCATATTGCCCCCAGTGTGTCCAGAAATCTGCCCCAGTGTCTCCAGCATATTGCCACCAGTGTGTACAGCATATTGCCCCCAGTGTTTCCAGCATATTGCCCCCAATGTGTCCAGCATATTGCCTCCAGAGTGTCCAGCAATCTGCCCCAGTGTCTCCAGCATATTGCCCCAGTGTGTCCAGCATATTGCCCCCAGTGTGTCCAGCATATTGCCCCCAGTGTGTCTAGCATCCTACCCCCAGTGTCTCCAGCATATTGCCCCAGTTTCTCCAGCAATCTGCCCCCAGTGTGTCCAGCAATCTGCCCCAGTGTGTCCAGCATATTGCCCCCAGTGGGTCTAGCATATTGCCCCCAGTGTGTCGAGCAATCTGCCCCCAGTGTGTCCAGCAAATTGACCCAGTGTGTCCAGCATATTGCCCCCAGTGTGTCCAGCATATTTCCCCAGTGTGTCCAGTAATCTGCCCCAGCGTGTCTAGCATATTGCCCCCAGTGTGTCTAGCATATTACCCCCAGTGTGTCCAGCAATATGCCCCCAGTGTGTCCAGCAATCTGCCCCAGCGTGTCCAGCATATTGCCCCCAGTGTGTCCAGCAATCTGTCCCCAGTGTGTCCAGCAATCTGCCCCAGCGTGTCCAGCATATTGCCCCCAATGTGTCCAGCAATCTGCCCCCAGTGTGTCCAGCATATGGACCCAGTGTGTCCAGCATATTGCCCCCAGGGTGTCCCGCATATTGCCCCCAGTGTGTCCAGCAATCTGCCCCAGCGTGTCCAGCATATTGCCCCCAGTGTGTCTAGCATATTGCCCCCAGTGTGTCCAGCAATCTTCCCCAGTGTGTCCAGCAATCTGCCCCAGCGTGTCCAGCATATTGCCCCCAGTGTGTCCAGCATATTGCCCCCAGTGTGTCCAGCAATCTGCCCCCAGTGTGTCCAGCATATTGACCCAGTGTGTCCAGCATATTGCCCCCAGTGTCCATCATATTGTCCCCAGTGTGTCCAGCCTCCTGCCCCCAGTGTGTCCAGCATATTGCCCCCAGTGCATCCAGCATTCTGCCCCAGTGTGTCCAGCATATTGCCTCCAGTGTGTCCAGCATCCTGCCCCCAGTGTCCACCATATTGCCCCCAGTATGTCCATCATATTGCCCCCCGTGTGTCCAGCATATTGCCCCCAGTGTGTCCAGCATCTCTGCCCCCAGTGTGTTCAGCATATTGCCCCCAGTGTGTCCAACATGTTGC
Organism: Ranitomeya imitator; assembly: GCF_032444005.1. Lineage (NCBI taxonomy): Eukaryota > Metazoa > Chordata > Amphibia > Anura > Dendrobatidae > Ranitomeya > Ranitomeya imitator. The sequence continues at coordinate 238,424,872 of NC_091286.1, forward strand.
CCCCAGTGTGTCCAGCATATTGCCCCCAGTGTGTCCAGCATCTCTGCCCCCAGTGTGTTCAGCATATTGCCCCCAGTGTGTCCAGCATATTGCCCCAGCGTGTCCAGCATATTGTCCCCAATGTGTCCAGCAATCTGCCCCCAGTGTGTCCAGCATATGGACCCATTGTGTCCAGCATATTGCCCCCAGGGTGTCCCGCATATTGCCCCCAGTGTGTCCAGCAATCTGCCCCAGCGTGTCCAGCATATTGCCCCCAGCGTGTCTAGCATATTGCCCCCAGTGTGTCCAGCAATCTTCCCCAGTGTGTCCAGCAATCTGCACCAGCGTGTCCAGCATATTGCCCCCAGTGTGTCCAGCATATTGCCCCCAGTGTGTCCAGCAATCTGCCCCCAGTGTGTCCAGCATATTGACCCAGTGTGTCCAGCATATTGCCCCCAGTGTCCAGCATATTGTCCCCAGTGTGTCCAGCATCCTGCCCCCAGTGTGTCCAGCATATTGCCCCCAGTGTGTCCAGCATTCTGCCCCAGTGTGTCCAGCATATTGCCTCCAGTGTGTCCAGCATCCTGCCCCCAGTGTCCACCATATTGCCCCCAGTATGTCCATCATATTGCCCCCGTGTGTCCAGCATATTGCCCCCAGTGTGTCCAGCATCTCTGCCCCCAGTGTGTTCAGCATATTGCCCCCAGTGTGTCCAGCATATTGCCCCCAGTGTGTCCAGCATATTGCCCCCAGTGTGTCCAGCATCTCTGCCCCCAGTGTCCAGCATAGTAGCCCGGGCCCCCCAGATTGCCGCCTATTCGCAAGAAAAAAAAAAAAGAGTTCTCCTCACCTGTCCGTGCTCCAGCGGCGAAGCTCTCTCCTCGCAGCTGAAAAGCGCACTCGCCGGCGACTAACAATGACATAAGACGCCGGAGACGTGCACGCTGCCGCTGATGCCAGCTGCCAGCCTCCGATTGGCTGGCGGCTGTTAACTATTGATATGCGGGTGCGTGCCGGCACATCAATAGCATTTAACTGCCGCAGCGCCGGTAGGGGCCCGGTGAACAGATGAGATGGGGCCCAATGCGGGCCCCCTCTGTCCACCGGGCCCACACTACGCCAGTCAGGGCAGTAATGCCCTGATGGCGGTGGGCAATCTGAACGGTAGCCCAGGGCCCCCCCACACCACTGGGCCCTGGGCTACCGCCCAGATTGACCCTATTATAATCCGCCCCTGGATGTAAGCAAAATATACAACAATTCTGGTAATCCACAAATATTAAAGTTGTGGTCTACCATCCCTTCTGGCTCTTGACACATAAGAGAAGAAGATATTGGATTGGGACTTGGGCTGGAAAGTAAATTTTCGAAGTTATTTCTCTTCATTGTATTCTGTATTTTGTGATGTTCAAGAGCAAATCTGGTCTGCAGGGTGAGTATATTTGGTCCCTGACATCTAAATGTGGTTACAGCTGAAAGTAATGATGGAGGAGGGAGCATCAGCTGACGCCCCTTCTCTCATAATTTCCCCTCTGTGTCTGATGTCTCAGCGCAGTGGGCAAAATAATGTCATTACAACGCGAAATGCGCAAAGGATCTGAAGATATGAAGAGGCCGCAGCAGTGGGGGAAGGGGCAGAGGTTAGTATTTTTTTATGTGGTGCCTATTATACTGTATGGAACACTATGTGGAGCCATTATACTTGATGGAGCACTATGTAGAGCCATTATACTGCATGGAGCACTATGTGGGCCCAGTGTACTCTATGGAGCACTACGTGGGCCATTATACTAAATGGAGCACTATGTGGGGCCATTATACTGTATGCAGCACTATATGTGGCCCTTTGTATCGTATGGAGCACTATGTGAGGCCATTATGCTGAATGTAGAACTACATAGGGCCAGTATACAATATGGAGCACTATGTGGAGCCCTTTATATTGTATGAAGCATTTTGTGAGACCATTATACTGTATAGACCCCTATGTGAGGCCATTATACTGTATGGAGCACTATATGGGGCTATTATACTGTACAGACCCCTATGTAAGGCCATTATACTGTATGGAGCACTATACAGGGCTATTATACTGTATGGAGCCCTATGTGAGGTTATTATACTGTACAGACCACTACATGGGGCAAGTATACTGTATGGAGCACTATGTGAGGCCTTAAACTGTGTAGAGCATTATGTTGGCTATTACACTGTATGGAGCACTATGTGGGGGCTATTATACTGTATGGAGCACTTTTTGTGTCTATTATACAGTATAGATAATCATGTTGGGCCATTATACTGTATGGAGCACCTATTGTGGCCATTATACTATTTGGAGCAGTATGTGAGGCCATTATACTGTATGGAAGGCAATGCAGTGTCCCGTTACACTATATGGAGGACTATGTGAAGCCCATTATACTGTATGGAGCACTTTTTGTGGCCATTATACTGTATGGAGGGCTGTGTGGTTATTACATTTGGAGAACCATACTGTTATGGTGTCACCATTCTTTGTCAAGGGGTTTGATGGAGGTGGGGTACAGTAGAGTCATCATAACTTACGAGTAGAGGGTACCATGAATGAGTTCACTGTGGAGGTATCTTACTGTGTTTGGGGGCACTTCTGTTTGCATCATACACTGCTCAAAAAAATAAAGGGGACACTGAAATTCCACATCCTAGATATCACTGAATTAATATTCCAGTTGTAAACTTTATTAATTACATAGTGGAATGTGTTGAGAACAATAAAACCTATTATCAACGTAAATCACAACTAATATCCCACGGAGGTCTGGAGTTGGATTGATGCTCAAAAATAAAGTGGAAAATGAAGCTACAGGCTGATCCAACTTCAGTGGAAATGCCTCAAGACAAGGAAATGATGCTCAGTAGTGTGTGTGGCCTCCACGTGCCTGCATGACCTCCCTACAATGCCTGGGCATGCTCCTGATGAGGCGGCGGATGGTCTCCTGAGGGATGTCCTCCCAGACCTGGACTAAAGCATCCGCCAACTCCTGGACAGTCTGTGGTTGGTGGATAGTGCGAGACATGATGTCCCAGTTGTGTTCAATCGGATTCAGGTCTGGGGAACAGGCGGGTCAGTCCATAGCTTCAATGCCTTCATCTTGCAGGAACTGCTGACAAACTCCAGCCACATGAGGTCAAGCATTGTCCTGCATTAGGAGGAACCCAGGGCCAACTGCACCAGCATATGGTCTCACAAGGGGTCTGAGGATCTCATTTCGGTACCTAATGGCAGTCAGGCTACCTCTGGCGAGAACATGGAGGGCTGTTCGGCACTCCAAAGAAATGCCACCCCACACCATTACTGACCCACTGCCCAACTGGTCAAGCTGAAGGATGTTGCAGGCAGCAGATCGCTCTTCATGGCATCTCCAGACTCTGTCATGTCTGTCACATGTGCTCAGTGTGAACCTGCTTTCATCTGTGAAGAGCACAGGGCACCAGTGGCGAATTTGCAAATCTTGGTGTTCTGTGGCAAATGCCAATCGTCCTGCACGGTGTTGGACTGTGAGCACAACCCCCATTTGTGGACGTCGGGCACTCAAACCATCTTCATGGAGTCGGTTTCTAACATTTGTGCAGACAAATGCACATTTGTGGCCTGCTGGTGGTCATTTTGCAGGGCTCTGGCAGTGCTCCTCCTGTTCCTCCTTGCACAAAGGCTGAGGTAGCGGTCCTGATGCTGGGTTGTTGCCCTCCTACGGCCCCCTCCACTACTCCTGGTGTACTGGCCTGTCTCCTGGTAGTGCCTCCAGTCTCTGGACACTACGCTGACAGACACAGCAAACCTTCTTGCCACAGCTCGCATTGATGTGTCATCCTGGATGAGCTGCACTACTTGAGCCACTTGTGTGGGTTGCAGAGTCCATCTCATGCTACCACGAGTGTGAAGGCACATCCAACATTCAAAAGTGACCAGAAAGCATTGGTATTAAGATCTGGTCTGTGGTCCCCACCTGCAGAACCACTCCCTTATTGAGTGTGTTTTGATAATTGCCAATAATTTCCATCTGTTGTCTATTCCATTTGCACAACAGCATGTGAAATTGATTGTCAAACAGTGTTGCTTCTTAAGTGGATAGTTTGATTTCACAGAAGTTTGATTTACTTGGAGTTACAGTGTATTCTGTTGTTTAAGTGTTCCCGTTATGTTTTGAGCAGTGTACTTTATTGTCAGTATCATTCAAGGTTTTTTATGCTTTGTTATTACATATTTAAATTAGGCCACTGGGACAATATGCTTTTTACTGCTCTTACATAACATATTATATTTTTCCAATATTTTATTCTAAGATCTATTAATTAAAATATACTTTGTTAATGGGCCAAACAAGAGAAAAGAAAAACACAGCAGCACAGCCTCAAGCGAGGTTAGGTACACACTCAGTCCTTAATCATGGAACACTGACAGTCTCGGGAGGTGCTCGCGTAGAAAAAACAGGAACATACCATATAAAACAGAAGAAAGAACGCGGCAGCACTCACCGGACCTGTGAGTCCTTTCCCCGCTCACCTCCTTTGCTTCTCCACTCCCCCGTGCCGTGAAGATGTTTTTACGTGCTTCCTAATAAAGACAAGACTTGATCACAGGTCCGGTGAGTGCTGCCGCGTTCTTTCTTCTGTTTTATATACTTTGTTAATGGGACAACCCTTTAAGTTTGTTTCCATATGAAAAAGTTCATTGTTATATTTGATAAGGAAAAACTTCCTCAATTGTAGATATTTTTTTAATAAATATCAAGGTTGACCGGCGACTTTGTTCAAGCTTCTAATTTTGGCCCTCTGTGTATTCGAGTTTGAAATCCCTGTTCTAGAGAGACTGAGGAGAGGACCCAGGAAAGGGACTTTTTGTTTAAGGAAAATCTGTAAAAGTTTACTAACAACCAGGGAAACTTTATTCATTACGCTGCAAATTCTTGAAGGAGTCAAGTAACAGGTTTTGACCTTAGGTAAGCTTTAAATCCTGTAATGAAGCACACACGCGACATTAATCATAAGAAGAATGCAAATGAAGGGAACAGAAATGCTCCATGTTTCAGGCTGTTGTTGTGTCAGGCACAGAACAATATGCGGCCGCACAAGGCCCCTCCCTGAGCCTGCCATAGGTTGCTAAGAATAGTTGCAGTCTGTGTCACTGAAGGGCAAAGTATTTTGAAATAGAAACAAAGTTGTTCGCACCAGCACTTTAAAACCTGCAGCCTTATGAAGCCATGCCTGGCAAGGTAAACTCACTGTCTGCTGCAGCTGGGAAGAGAAGAGCATCTTTTCCATAGAGATACATGTCCCCTGGGAAACAATCCCATACACCAGGAAAATGCTTCCCGAGAGCACCACAGAGGACCTCATACTACCGCAGCAGGGTGCCGCAGTTGACAGGAACCAACCAGATCCTAGACAAACAGGTAACGACAGTCTGCGTGACAATGGAAATACAAATTCTGCTCGTTCTGGATCTTTACTTTCTCTCATTTTTTATTAAGTGAAGTTCTCACCAGGCCTCTTGTTCTTCTACTTTTGCTAATGTGCTTTGCTTCATCAGTGACCAAAGGTAAAATAACTCTAAAACATACTGTAGCTTGACTTTTTTTTCCACAAAATGCATAAAGTGATCTATATTATTTCATACTGCTTTCTTCTTTGTTTATTTGTTTTGGTTTTGTGTTTTTTTTTATCCATATATTGTAAAATCATTACGTCAACCTCCAAAAGCAAAAAAAAGTGTCCGTAACAATAATCTTTATTTTTATATAGCGCTAACGTATTCCGCAGCATTTTACAGTGTGCACACATTATCATCGCTGTCCCCGATGGGGCTCACAATCTAAATTCCCTATCAGTATGTCTTTGGAGTGTGGGAGGAAACTGGAGGAAACACTGGGAGAACATTCAAACTCCATGCAGATGTTGTCCTTGGTGGGATTTGAACCCAGGTCTCCAGCGCTGAGCCACCATGCTGCCCAGACCAGTTGTCATGTATTATTTGGTGCTGTTTTGCTACATTTATAAAAAAAACTTTTTGTCTAACTTTATTCACAAGTTAAAAATTCTGAAAGTGCAATATTCCTTTTCCGTAGCGTTATATTTAAGCCTCGTGTATATAATTAATCTGTGTGCATGAGGCTTTACAAGGACACATCGGGTCCTTGTTTCTCCATCATGAGGTTATTGGGTGCGTAATATAACATTCAATGGAGATTACAAAGGTGCAGTATTTCATAACTTAATATTTTATTTTGCTTGCTTATATAGCACCATCATGTTCCACAGCACTTTACAGATATCATCATCACTGTCTCCATTGGGGCTCGCAATCTAAATTCCCTATCAGTATGTCTTAGAAGTGTGGGAGGAAACCGGAGTACTGGGAGGAAACTCATGCAAACCTGGGGAGAACATACAATCTCACAGTAGGGTACTCACAGAAGTCTATGGGTGCTGTAATTTATCATATTAAAATTGCAGGATACAGGCATGTATATAAGCTTATGAGATGAGATAAGTGGAACAATTTTTGAGGCCATAATGCAGAGCAGTTTCGGCTGTATCTACACCACTCTAGTTATTTTCTTTCCATTTCTGCATTTTTGGACCTACAATGCCACTAATAGGAAATTAGAAGTATTGGTGATCCCAGTGTTTCCTTCATATTATCGTATGACAGTTCTACGTTATAAGGAGCCCATCAAATATCTCATCTAATGGTATAGTAGGGTCCTTTCTATGCACCTGTATGCAATCATTCATCAGTGTTTTTACAAGAGTATTTTTGCCTAATACGTGGTACAATGATGCATGCCACAAGGTTCACAAGGGTACAGAATAGATTAGAGATGATCAAAACGTCTGCTGCGACTTGAATTTGAGATGAATTTCAGGAAATTCGCAGGTCCTGGTGAATTTGAACAATTTTCGATTTCATTTGGGCAAAAAGTAAAAAACAAAAATACCTGGTGCCATTTAACACGTTGCTGAATATTGAATTAGCCAGAGTGCGGGCTCATTATAACAGTACGTATGGCCACATGGGCATCTTCATAATGCCGTGCAGTTATCACATCATATCGCTTAGCGCACCCAGTCAGGGCGGACTATGACATGCATTGTAAAATATGCAAGTAGGGAAATTATATACAGTATATACAGCTCTGGCAAAATTTAAGAGACCACTGCAAAATGTTCAATTTGTCTGATGTTTTCTCATTATAGGTATATTTTGGAGTAAAATGTAAATTGTTCTTTTATTCTATAAACTTCTGACATGTTTCCGAATTTCCAAGCAATACATTTTGTATTTTTTTTCTGAAAAGGAGAAGTGGTCAAAAAAACAAAAAAAAACAGGGCTTTCTCAAATAATGCAAAGACAACAAGCTCATATTCATTTAGAAACAACAATACAAATGTTTTAACTCAGAAAGAGTTCAGAAATTAATATTTTATGGAATAACCATGATTTTTAAACACAGCTTTCATGCGTCTTGCTCAATGCAGGATTCACTACACCATCTCAGACAGATGTCTGTCCAGCCTGTTTGAAGACTGTCATTGATTGAGAACTCACCACCTCCCGTGGCAGCCTGTTCCACTAGTTAATCACCCTCACTGTCAATTTTTTTTTTTCTATTATCTAATCTGTATCTTCTCCCATTCAGTTTCATCCCATTTCTTCTAGTCTTTCCTTGTGCAAATGAGAATAGGAATGATCCCTCTACACTGTGACAACCCTTCAAATATTTGTAGACAGCTATTAAGTCACCTCTCAGTCTTCTTTTTTGCAAACTAAACATTCCTAAATAGTGATGAGCGAGTGTACTCGTTGCTTGGGTTTTCCCGAGCACGCTCAGGTGATCTCCGAGTATTTGTTAGTGTTCGGAGATTTAGTTTTCATCACAGCAGCTCAATGATTTACAGCTACAGACAGCTTGATTACATGTGAGTATTCCCTAGCAACCAGCTAACCCCCACATGTACTCAGCCTGGCTAATAGCTGTAAATCATTCCGCTGAGGTGATGAAAACTTAATCTCCGGACACTAACAAATACTCGGAGGTCACCCGAGGGTGCTCAGGAAAACCCGAGCAACAAATACACTCGTTCATCACTATTCCTAATTCCTCAAAACGATCCTCATAGGACATGGTTTGCAGACCAGTCACCATTCTAGTTGCTTTTCTCTGAACTTGCTCCAGTTTGTTGATGTCTTTTTTAAAATGTGGTGCCCAAAACTGGACACGGTATTCCAGATGAGGTCTGACCAAAGAGGAGTAGAGGGAGATAATTACTTCACGTGATCTAGACTCTATGCTTCTGATAATGCAACCCAGAATTGTGTTGGCCTTTTTTCTGCTGCATCACATTGTTGGCTCATGTGCAGTCTGTGATTTACTAGTATACCCAAGTCTTTTTCACATGTGCTGTTGCTTAGCGCTATTCCTCATATTCTGTATATGTTTTTAGCATGTTTTCATGCCCAGATGTAGGATTTTGCATTTTTCCTTGTTAAAAACCATTCTGCTATTTGCTGCCCACAGTTCCAGTTTGCATAGATCCTTTTAAATCCTCTCTCTGTCTTCTCTAGTATTAGCTATCCCTCCTAGCTTGTGCAGTACTTTATGACCACTCTTTGGGTCAGATCACTCAGCTAGTTATAAATCCACCTAACAGTTGCCTTGTCCATTCCATACTTTTTCATTTCAATAAGGATGGTATGATATCAAATCAAATATAGATATCAAATGCTTTGCTCAAATGCTTTGCTGAAGTCAAGATATACTATAGCTACTGAATTTTCCTGATCTACCCAGTCAGTGATTCTGTCATAGAAGGAAATTAAGTTAGTTTGACATGACTTATTAGTTACAACACCATGCTGGCTCTGGTTTATCACTTCATTCTCAACCAGGTACTTGCATGCATGTTGTTTAATAGTTTGTTCAAAGATCTTTCAAGCCTATAGCTCCCTGGGTCCACCTTCTTCCCTGTTTTGAAGATAGAGACAACACTTGCTCTTCTCCAGTCTTCTGGAACTTCTCCTGTTCTTCATGAATTTCAAATGTACACTGTTATACAAGCTTCATGATGATTGCAAATTTGCCTCCACTATTTGCTGATACAGTAATATGCTGCATTCATCTTTCTTTCAAATGTGACCAAGTTTCTTGTGCCTTTGTAGCTCTCACATCCCCAAAACATCAGCTCCACCTCCGTGCTTTACAGTTGGAATGGTGTTCCTTTCATCATAGGTCTTGTTGACTTCTCTCCAAATGTAACATTTATGGTTGTGGCCAGAAAGTTAAATTTTGGTCCCATCACTCCAAATTACTTTGTTGCAGAAGTTTTGAGGCTTATCTCTGTGCTGTTTTGCGTATTGAAGGTGAGATATTTTGTGGCATTTGGACAGTAATGGCTTTCTTCTGGTAACTCGACCATGCAGCCCATTTTTCTTTAAATGCTTCCATATTTTACATCTTGAAACAGCCACACCACTAGTTTTCAGAGAGTCCTGTATTTCAGCTGATGTTATTTGTGTGTTATTCTTTGCATCCCGAACAATTTTCCTGGCAGTTGTGGACAACATTTTTTGGGGGGTCTATCTGACTGTGGTTTTGTTTTTACAAAGCCACTCATTTTCCATTTGTTAATCACATTCCGAATGCTGTTGACTGGCATTATCAATTCCTTGGATATCTTTTTATATCCCTTTCCTGTTTTATACAGTTTAATTACCTTTTCCCATAGATGCACTGACAATTCTTTTGCTTTCCCCATGACTCTCAATCCAGAAACATCAGTGGCTGGATGAAAGATGCAAGTGTCTGTCCGGATCCCAGAAACTCATTCAGCTTTTATGCACACACACTGATTTCAAGCAAACAGGTCACAGGTGAGGAGGATGGTACCTTTAGTAGCCACTCAAACCCATTTGTGTGAACTTCTGTGCATGATATCAGGCCAAAATCACCAGGGTATGCAAACCTTTGATCAGGGTCAATTGGATGTTTTGGGTTTTCATTTTGATTTAAAAAGAGAAAACACAGTAGTTTGACAATAAATGGCTTCACCCAACCACTAACCATGAGTAGAGAAAAAGGTTTTGTGTTAACATTTGAATCCTGCTTTGAGCAGGGTGTTGGACCAGATGACCCAGGAGGTCCCTTCCAACTCTGCCATTCTATGATTCTATAATTCTATTTATATTCTCTGAAATAAGGCTAAGAAAGCATAAATTCTGCCAGGATATGTAAGCTTTTGAGCACAACTGTACTACTCCTTTGCATTAGTTGTTATGTTATCCTCCTTGAGCAGGGGGAATGTACCCACTTAAAGGGAACTTGTCAGCAGGATTGTGCACAGAAACCTAGACACAGTGTCAGGTCGACGCCATTATACTGATTGAAATTATACCTGGGTTGATTAAATCCATCATATGATTGTTCTTTAAACTTTATTTTCAGTTTTCAGTTAATGATATGCTCGTGCCCCAGGGCAGCCTGTGGGGGTCTTCATGTGGTGCTCTGCTTAGATATTCATAATGCAGACTGCTGACAGGTCTCTCATCTCTCAGATACCTGCCGCCTAGTTTACCTAATGAATACCTTACATAATTAAAAAAAAACCTTCTGCAGGCAGGTGACAGCCGTGGCACCTGCTCTGCAGCATAATCGCATGTTTACCAAGAATACATTTTCTTCACATTATTCAGCAGTCTGCATTATGAATACCTAAGCAGAGCTCCACATGAAGACCCCTCACAGGCCGCCCCAGGGCATGGGCAAATCATTGACTAAAAACTGAAAATAAAGATGAAACAACAACCACAAGATGGATTTCACCAACCAAGATATCACTTTAATTAGTATAACGGCGCCGACCTGACACTGTCTGTAGGGTACTGTGCACAATCCTGCTGACAGGATCACTTTAATCAGTGTAACGGCACCGATCTGACAGTGTCTGTAGGTTACTGAGCACAATCCTGCTGACAGGATTTATCCAGCAATCGAAAAAGGAAATTATTACACTAAATTGAGACATTTAATAGTGCTGGTCTGTAGTGGCAAACCAGTTTAAATTTTCAAATTGCATACAAGTACAAGCCAGACCAATATCATGGGCAAGCTGTTGCATTAGACCTTTAATATAAAGTATAAAGCTGGGCTTCAAGGCTGTAATAATGGCCGCCAGTAATCCCTGTATCACCGCCAGTAATCTCTGTGTCACCGCTGGCCCCTTCCCTGCTGAGTACCTCGGTGCTGCTCCTCTACGCCATCTGGGTTCTCCCGGTACAAGATTGTTTCCTCTGCAGATGGTTCCACAAATAAAGAGTCACAGTCCGGCTTCACTTTAACTTCAACTCTTTTACTCAGCACGACATCATCCAGGGCACAATTAATCACAGAAATTGGTAACGGTTTCCCTTGCCTCTTCTCTCTGCCGCTAAACCTGTCCCCTGGACGGACCGTGTCTTCCAGTCCCTTAGTGTCCTCAATGCCCAGAATTTTTGCTTCTCATGGGGGTATTCTCTGCCATTTCGCCCCGGTCCTAAGAATAGCGTCCCACGCCAAAATCTGCCACATGTTGGATTACTTGCTCCCATCCTGCTTAGCGTTCTTCCTCAGTGATACAGCCTCAGTCACTCTTCGTGGGCTAGCTCTGCTGCTGCTGTACTTTCTTCTGTGCTCTGGCCACCTGGATGCTAGATGCTGGGTCCACACAGCTTCTGCTGTGTCCTAGGCCTATAGCCCATGTGGACCCTTTGGGCGCTCCCGCCCTACTCAACTATTCCAGGAACTATTCCCTGGCTTACCAAGCAGCAGCCCCTCCTATTGCTAAATATGTACTGTACTAAAATTCCCCCATCTAGTGACCCAGCTGAGGTAATGTTCTATTCCCCCATCTAGGGGCTGACCCGGGGTAGTAAACTTTCCCTATTTAATACATACTAATACAGTAAATGGTAATGGAGCGCCCCCAAGGGCTATGGGGAACTTAGCACCGGGCCCTCTTCTGTACTCAGTGGGGATGTCACAGTGGCTGGCCCGGTCCGTGGCCCTCGGGAGGTCCGTTGATGAAATGGTGGGAAAGGTCTTTAAAGGGATAGTGTTCATGACGCCACCTATGGTATTCGGTCAGGGTTACCGACGCTGCTTAGGGGTCCACTGAGGTGATGTTATGGCAGCAAGATGGTATACCTTCCCACAGGTGAAGTATATCCCCAGGGCTTCCCAGAGTGTAGGTAGTAGATGGTGGATGATGTGAGGCGCAATGAATAATGAGGACACAAGGGTGCAGTCTCTTTACCTTTACTGAAGGATTCAGCATCCACAGTCCATGGCCCCAGACCACAGGGTAGGTAGAGTCTGGCCGGTCCGAAGGCACATCCAGAGTCCCCTTATCCAGGTGGAATTCAGTAGCCTTCCTACTAGAGCCTGGGTGTTGTAGTACCTCCCTGCTGAGCAACTCGGTAAGGTCCTCACAACTCTTGTAGATGTTCTAGATGTTATTTCTTCCTCTCTGTCCCCCAGATGGTGTGGATAGGACAAACCTGTATGACTGATGGCCTGAGGCTTGTTTATAGTGACCCTAGAGACGCCCCGACCCCCACAATTTGCCACCGTGTCTTCTTAGGTATTTAAGGTCGGGCAGCCAACTTGGAATTGACTGTCCTGCTGGTCTCTGAAGTAAAGCGTAGAGTCTATTACTCCCTCGGTGTTCCGGCCACCGGCTACGCACCTCAGAAGGAGGCAGCCTCTCTCAGGGCAGAACTCCTTCTGGTTTTCTCCTTGTGCTATGACTTTGTGTCTCACTTTCTACAATACAATTCCTTTCTCGTCCTTCCTTAGGATGCTGCCGCATGGGTTGCAGGCGCAGCTCCGTGTCTTTGTGTCTCGTGCTAGGTCTCCGACAGGATCCCACCCCTGTCTGGGGCCCTATGCCTGCAGCTTTGTGGTGTTCCTCCTTTCTCGCTGTCTGCCTGACAGGTGTTGCCTGGGCAAAGCCCAGTCAGCTTCTCTCTCACTTTCTATCCAACCCACCAGTTTTACCCTAATGTGAGGAGTGGCCTAGTAGATAGAAAGTTTGGTCCCCCTGGTGGACTGGAGTGTGAAGTGTGGTGTATGGTTTGCGCTACCTGGCAGGGTGAACTCCTTTAGTGCCATCAGACGTAATATCACTCCCCCTTGTGGAAGAACAAGATTACTGCAACGACCAGGACTCTGGGGCGCTGTAGTAATACATATAAGATGTAGCAATTCCAAAATTACAAACAATGGTAATACACCTTAGAGGTATAGCAGTACCATAGTGTATGTATGTGTCAATTATATGTAAACAAAGAACATTTGGCAAAAACATAAATACAGTTTATCATATCTCCTAAACCGCTTGACATTAGCCTTTATCACGTGTAACCTCCATAGCATTTCTTGTTGATGCAATATTTTCCAGAGTTGGATAACATTATACATATGTCCACAATGTATGGTGAATTAAGATGTGGCACTGGCAATGATCGTGGTAGTGTAAAAAAAAACATACCACTGGCACTGCTGGCATCAGCCATCCCATCAATAGTAGTACCAAATTTAGGTCACACTTCCCTATTTCATTTCTAGGAAGCACAATATCGGTGACGAAGTAGAGGCGATAATGTAATTTATGCAACAGCACTCATCTCGGTCACAGGAGGATGATGTTGCCTCCAACAGTGACACAATCAGTGAGTCAATGTCCTGCTTAATCCACATCCTTTGCTTAATACTTTACATAGTACAATTTCAATTTTATCAATGACACGTCTATCCATACTTCTCCCTTGTGCCCTAACCCACAGCACCCTGGGATTGAAGGAAGTTCTAGTTGATTTATTGGAAGCGATAAACAGTCAGCCTGAGTTATGGTGTTTGAGGCACTGGCAGTGGCAGTAGCCCACTGACCCAGGGCAAATCTCTTGGTGGGGATTTTGTGGGGGTGGGGGCAAGGAGTTGAGGTCATTTTCCACACAGAGGAAACAGTCAGCAGAGTAGGGGATGATGAGGATAATAATAATGATGATTCTATGGTCGACCAGATCTGGGAACCCAAGAAGGGTTTTGAGGAGGTGATGTTATCAGAGGAGCAGGGTACTTGCCTCAGTGATACACAGCAGAGGCAAGGTGCTGCAAAATTAAACTTGGGTAAAATCTCCTTCTTTTGTGGTTGGTTCTGGACCAGGTGATTCTGCACATGCTATTAATGGAGGAAGCTAAAAAGCACCTAAGAAAGTTGAAAGTTGCATGTACAGCTATTTCATGTGTGAGTTCTTTTGCACATTTCTGCCATATGATTCTTTGGCTCTCTGTAAGCTCTCCATCAATACACAAAGCAGCATCACCTGTTCATTTGGAAAAAAACAAGCAGTTCAGCAATCAAGTACTACCTGGTTGCAGTCATCATATGATTTATTATCACCCACCATTACTGCTTGTTTTTCTCCAAATACTCCTCCTTTTCTGTGACAGCAGATATTCATCCATGATTGTGTATCAGGAAAACAGAGGTATGCTCTCAGACAACTGTCTGTGTGCCAATTAAAATCTCACCAGGTCAAGGTGCTGATGGTGCAGTCGCTGCAATTCTACCATTTGCAGCTGGCTACCTTTTGTGAAATTAAGCATAGTTACAATCACTGCATGCTCCAATAAAGAAGTACACACATGGTCAAAATTGTTGGTACCCCTCGTTTAATGACAGAAAAACCCACAATGGTCACAGAAATAACTTGAATCTGACAAAAGTAATGATAAATAAAAAATCTATGAAAATTAAAAAATGAAAGTCAGACATTGCTTTTCAACGAAGCTTCCAAAGAATTTAAAGAAAAATAAAACTCATAAAATAGGCCTGGACAGAGATGATGGTACCCTTAACTTAATATTTTGTTGCACAACCTTTTGAGGCAATCACTGCAATCAAACGATCCCTGTAAATGTCTATGAGACTTCTGCACCTCTCGACAGGTATTTTGGCCCTCTCCTCAAGAGCAAACTGCTCTAGTTGTCTCGTGTTTGAAGGTTGCCTTTTCCAAACGGCATGTCCCAACTCTTTCCAAAGATGCTCATTAGGATTTAGATCAGGGATCATAGAAGGCCACTTCAGAATAGTCCAATGTTTTCCTCTTAGCCATTATTGGGTGTTTTTAGCTGTGTTTTGGGTCATTATCCTGTTGCAAGACCCATGGCCTGTGACTGAAACCAAGCAGCACCAGAACATAACAGTGCCTACTCCATGTTTTACAGTAGGGACAGTATTCTTTTCTTGATATGCTTCATTTTTCCGTCTGTGAACATAGAGCTGATATGGCTTGCCAAAAAGTTCCATTTTGTCGCATCTGTCCTTAGGACATTCTCCCAGAAGCTTTGTGGCTTGTCAACATGTAGTTTGGTAAATTCCAGTCTGACCTTTTTAAGATTTTTTTTCCACTAATGGTGTCCTCCTTGGTCGTCTACCATGAAGTCCACTTTGGCTCATACAATGACGGATGGTGCAATTTGACACTGATGTTGCTTGAGCTTGAAGTTCACCTTTAATCTGTTTAGAAGTTTTTCTGGGTTCTTTTGTTAACATTCATATTATCCATCTCTTCAATTTGTCATCAATTGTCCTCCTGTGGCCACATCCAGGGAGGTTGGCTACAGTCCCATGGATCTTAAATTTCTGAATAATATGTGCCACTGTAGCCACAGTAACATCAAGCTGCTTGGAGATGGTCTTATCACTTTACCTTTAACATGTTTGTCTATAATTTTCTTTCTAATCTCCTGAGACAACACTTTCTTTCCTTTTCTCTGATCCATGTTGAGTGTGACACACACCATGTCACCAAACAGCACAGTATCTGTAGCCCTATATACAGGCCCACTCACTGATTCCAAGACACCTGTGATGCTAATTAGTGGACACACCTTGATTTAACATGTCCCTTTTGTCACATTATTTTCAGGGGTACCATCATTTCTGTCCAGGCCTATTTAATGAGATTTTTTTTTTTTTATTCTGTGGAAGCATGGTTGAAAAACAATGTCTGACTTTCATGTGTTCATTTTTATAGATTTTTTATTTATTATTACTTTTGTCAGATTCAATTTATTTCTGTGACCATTGTGGGTTTTTCTGTAATTAAACGAGGGGTACCAACAATTTTGACCACATGTGTAAAATCTCCAAAAAACATTGAATGATTGCATTGTCTTCCTTTGAACTATATGACATCTTATCTACCACAATAAAATATATTTTATGAGTGATACTATTGGTGTGTGCAGTGAATGTGACTAGACATATTATCAAGGCTCTATCTCTATCTTCTGACACCTCCATTTGAAATATAACTGTGTGCTCTCCGAGTCATCGCTATTTTGCAAAATTACGGCTAGCACTCAGCATTCCTGGAAGATATGGAGCCACCATTATTTTGCACATAAAGGTTACCTGCTCTGTGCTGTCACATTCAGGAGAATCTGCGCCACTCTCTCAACTTGCCTTTGTGCTCTAAAGTGCACTGCACTGTAGACACTTGGAGCAGTAACTATGGCCAGGAACAACACATGAGTTTGACATCCCATTGAGTAAATGTTTTGAGTGGCAGCGATGCCCCAAAGCAATTGGGATAAGTGGTAATGCCTCTACAACTGGCAGCTACATCTGTTTCCACCACCAAGTGGCAAATATCTCTTTCCTCCTACACATTCTACTCAACAAATATGACCCGATCCCCAAAGCACTGATTCTACACATTGTCCTCATTATTTTTGTTCATGCAATGCAAAGTGCTGCCAAACAGTTTTACAGCTTGGAATCATGTGTGACAAAAGCCATATATGAATGAGTTGTTGCTGTGCATGAAGCCGTAAATCCCACCTGCATGGCTCCCTGTCAACTGCAGCTGGGAACTGTTGTGATCGACAATGCCTGGAACATTCTGGTTTCCTTGTGGTTGAGTAAAGTAACTGAAGCTCCCTTCATGGCACACATCCTGAATTTAATTGTGCAACATTTCTTTTGGAATATACCAAGAGGTGGCTATGGCAAGGAAAGTGCTCATTTTAACTGTGGCAAGGGATGCTCTCCTGGTTTTTCAAAAACAGTATGTGATGCCAATGCACAGCCTGATCTGCGATGTCACAACCTGCTGGAATTCAATGCTGCATATGCTGTAGGGTCTTTATGAGCAGCATAAAGGGGTCACAGCTTATATCATGTAGCAGTTAAAGCACAACTTGCTTTGAGATCTGCTATTGATAGTTGATGAGGAGATGCGTGTTGCCTACTGAAGCTCTTCGAAGAGGTGACATTTGTAAGGAGGGCACTGTGGCATCAACAATGTAATTCAACACATTTATCCTGGAAAAAACTCTCATAGAAAAAGTGATGGAGGAAGAACAGCAACTTATATACAGTTAGGGCCAGAAATATTTGGACAGTGACACAAGTTTTGTTATTTTAGCTGTTTACAAAAACATGTTCAGAAATACAATTATATATATAATATGGGCTGAAAGTGCACACTCCCAGCTGCAATATGATAGTTTCCACATCCAAATCGGAGAAAGGGTTTAGGAATCATAGCTCTGTAATGCATAGCGTCCTCTTTTTCAAGGGACCAAAAGTAATTGGACAATGGACTCTAAGGGCTGCAATTAACTCTGAAGGCGTCTCCCTCGTTAACCTGTAATCAATGAAGTAGTTAAAAGGTCAGGGGTGGATTCCAGGTGTGTGGTTTTGCATTTGGAAGCTGTTGCTGTGAGCAGACAACATGCGGTCAAACGAACTCTCAATTGAGGTGAAGCAGAACATCCTGAGGCTGAAAAAAAAGAAAAAATCCATGAGAGAGATAGCAGACATGCTTGGAGTAGCAAAATCAACAGTTGGGTACATTCTGAGAAAAAAGGAATTGACTGGTGAGCTTGGGAACTCAAAAAGGCCTGGGCGTCCACGGATGACAACAGTGGTGGATGATCGCCGCATACTTAATTTGGTGAAGAAGAACCCGTTCACAACATCAACTGAAGTCCAGAACACTCTCAGTGAAGTAGGTGTATCTGTCTCTAAGTCAACAGTAAAGAGAAGACTCCATGACAGTAAATACAAAGGGTTCACATCTAGATGCAAACCATTCATCAATACCAAAAATAGACAGGCCAGAGTTAAATTTGCAGAAAAACACCTCAAGAAGCCAGCTCAGTTCTGGAAACGTATTCTATGGACAGATGAGACAAAGATCAACCTGTACCAGAATGATGGGAAGAAAAAAGTTTGGAGAAGAAAGGGAACGGCACATGATCCAAGGCACACCACATCCTCTGTAAAACATGGTGGAGGCAACGTGATGGCATGGGCATGCATGGCTTTCAATGGCACTGGGTCACTTGTGTTTATTGATGACATAAGAGCAGACAAGAGTAGCCAGATGAATTCTGAAGTGTACCGGGATATACTTTCAGCCCAGATTCAGCCAAATGCTGCAAAGTTGATTGGACGGCGCTTCATAGTACAGATGGACAATGACCCCAAGCATACAGCCAAAGCTACCCAGGAGTTCATGAGTGCCAAAAAGTGGCACATTCTGCAATGGCCAAGTCAATCTCCAGATCTAAACCCAATTGAGCATGCATTTCACTTGCTCAAATCCAGACTTAAGACGGAAAGACCCACAAACAAGCAAGACCTGAAGGCTGCGGCTGTAAAGGTCTGGCAAAGCATTAAGAAGGAGGAAACCCAGCGTTTGGTGATGTCCATGGGTTCCAGACTTAAGGCAGTGATTGCCTCCAAAGCATTTGCAACAAAATATTGAAAATAAAAATATTTTGTTTGGGTTATGTTTATTTGTCCAATTACTTTTGACCTCCTAAAATGTGGAGTGTTTGTAAAGAAATGTGTACAATTCCTACATTTTCTATCAGATATTTTTGTTCAACCCTTCAAATTAAACGTTACAATCTGCACTTGAATTCTGTTGTAGAGGTTTCATTTCAAATCCAATGTGGTGGCATGCAGAGCCCAACTCGCGAAAATTGTGTCACTGTCCAAATATTTCTGGCCCTAACTGTATGTTCATCATTGCTGTGACTGTTGAAAAACTCAACGTCCATGTTACATGCTGCAAGATTTGGAGGAGGGAGTGGAAGGGGAGTAGCAGTGAGTGGGTGTGGAGGGTGACATTGAGTTGACACAGCCAAGAGACAAGGCTGACAATCAGGCTGCAAATAATGACAACAGGAACGCTAGCCATGACGACTAATCTTTGGGGTGGGCAGAAATTAAACCAATGGGGCCCTCAGTAGTGCTTTAGAGAAAGTCAAACTGTATGCTGGAATTTTTGTGGCATAACATGGGTACCTTTAGGGATGGCTATTGGATAGGCATCCTTTGAGACCCTCGCTATAAAAACAAATTTGGGAAATTGTTCCTGGTTTCCAACAGGCATTTCAAATTGGTGTATTACAAGGATAAGCTGGGTTCACTGCTTAGTGATGCTCTTGCAGAGGGAACACCTGCTAAACATACAGCTGACCAGGAGAACCCTCTTTGCTTTCTGCAGAGATAGCGCTTATTTGCCTGTGCCAGTGTTAGGTCTATAATCAGCAGCACCTACAGTATATTTGGCATGATGTACCAGATGTTTAATCATATGCTGTGCCAACCTGATGCATATTTATTCATACCAAGACTGTATACTGGAGTCCTAATCCCATTGACTTCAGTGTCAAGAACTAACCCAGTTTGTTAAGAGCATACTATAATGTCTAACCTTCTCCAGGGTACTGTAAGAAATAGCATTCAGCATGGTCAGTGGCTTTGTCACATCTAAGCAAACCAGGTTATTCACCACAAGCATGGAAAATCTTATATTTGCCAAAATGAATCAGGCATAGATCAGTGTCTAAAAAAAACTCCTGCCTTTTCATTTAGCAAAGAGCTAGAAAGCTCTTGATACCCCCAAGCAGGGATAATATTTGCACCACCCCTTAGGTAAAGGCTATGGCTTCTTCCATTTGCTCTACCTGCATATAAACACCAGGAAGGCATACATCTGCCCCAAAAAAGTGTAAATTGTCTAATAGTGCAGTGTGTTGTTAGTCATCAGAGATTACCTTCTGTTTATTCCCTAGCTAGATATGTTGAGCACACTTGGACATTTCTAAGGTTGTTTCCGTTAAAGATCTTAAATGGGTTCAATACAGTCTAAAAGAAACCTCATAACGTCTTTTCTGCGCAATAAGGGGCTTTGCATTAGTGAGATTTTGGGTGAATCAATGAGCTGCAAAACACTTTTTGGGGAAACTTTGTCAAATTTAATTTCAAAAGATTTAATCATCTCTAGTATAGACCCATAACAAAGAGGGTTTTTTTTAAACAAATATGAGTGCAATACCTAGAAGTATTATAGCTATGTGTTTGATGCCTAAGGCACATTTCACACTTTGGATGTCTTTTGAGTATTTATGGGTGTGTTTGCAGCAAAAGGCTATGGTTAATTTAAGGATCACAATTATGTTGACCACAATGTATGCAGCTAATGAAACTTGGCCAGAGATACTAACCCAATGAAGTCTTCTATCAACCATTGGCATAAATGTTGCAGGCGGCTCTGCACTACAAGAAATTTAGGTGAGCAGAGAATGAAATTAAGCTACAGAATCATTTTTAAAGAACTGAGGTGGACAGGCCACCAGGTCTGAGATGCTGCAAAGGTGTGACACTATGAAATGAGGAGCACTCAGACCAGCATTAATTTATGGGGCAGATCACATCTGCGATTATTTTCTTATGCCGAGTCGCCATGCGAGAACTATCGCGGCATGCTGCGATTGGCACCAAGACTCAGTCGAGTCTTTGCTCACTCGCACCTATATACATCTATGGGTGCGAGTGACACAACGCACATCACTCGGATATCATCCGAGTGCGGTGCGATATACGCTGACCCCGGCAGTGGAGGAGATGGAGAAATTACTTTCTCAGCTGTGCTCCGATTCTCTCTGTGTGAGAGGATCAGACCACAGTAGCATGACACTTGGCTCCCGCTCACAGCAGAGCAGGAGCCGAGGGTCATTAGGATATCGTATCCGATGCTCTTGCATCGGATGCCATATGCTAGTGTGACCCCAGCCTAAGATGAAGCTTCCAGGTAGTGAAAGAGCACAACAGGAGGCAGTGATTGCACCGGTGGGGAAAAGTTGTGTTTGAAAAAAGAAAGGTCATAGAGGGGGAGAAAGTGTGCAGTGACAGCCTGTTAGAGAGCCACCAGAGTCCGCCTGAGAGAGAACAGTGAGTAACTGTTTGTGGACTGTGTATATAGTGTGACAAAGTCACTGGCAAAGTACTGGAGGGGAAGTATGTTTCACTATAGGTTAGCCTCAGTGATAGCAATCTAGCAAATGCCCCAACACCCTAAGTGCTGAAAGGGGTTAATCATCTACGTTTAGTTCTAGGTTGATTGAACAGCTGTAGAGTTGGCGTAGTCCAGAGGATTAATACCCAGCCTTAAAGAGCATTCAGAAGGAGTGGGCCTAGAGGTGCAAGCTCTGGAGCTTTGTTTTCATGTTAAGGGAAGTTGAACGTTTTGCTATTTGTTCCTGAAGCAGCATTCCCATAGCAACAATGACTGTGCCTTACATTATGTTTTGGTTTTCCTGTTAGGCCAGGAAGAGCGGGTTTGTTTTTGCTAACATTGCACTGGTTTATGCAGTACTTTTAATTAATAAACCAGTGGAAGATTTAAAGAGACAGTGTTCCTTTGTCTACCTCTATGTGCAGCTAAGTGAGCCCATCTACCACAATAGTTAACAAAATTTGTGACCATTTAAAGGAATCTATTTGCTAGATTTTAAGCACCAAACTATTTATGTGCATTTAGTGCTTTCAAAGAGTAGTCCAGCAATGCATTTGCATAGCCAGTCCATAGATGTGCAATTGAAGCTGAAGAGCTATTGCAGATTTGAAGCATCTGTCACTCTAGGTCTATTCCCCACATGCTTGCACGTGCACATATAAGTAGTTTGGGGTGTGAGATTATGCTAACAGATTCCATTTACATTTCCATGACCAAGTAAGGTGGAATTCTATGGGTAGGACATGATTTCCTTCTCACTAAGTGAATCCTACAAGGAACTTGAGGACTATCTATTGCTAGTATCCAAAACTAACCCATAATGTGGTGGCAAAAGATTACTGTGGGAAAAAGGTATTTTAATATTCTTCATTTAACCATACTTACCACACTTCAGTGCCTGCAAAAAATGTAAAATAATAAACCATATACTTCCTGTCCGCTGTAGTCCAATTAATAACGAGTGTCCCACGACGATCTCCCCTATAGAACAGTGACATCGGGTGATGTCACTGCTCTATAGGACCTTCAGTGACACACTGACAGGAGACAATGGCTCCTGCAGTGCATCACTGAGAGGTTACTGTAGTTCACTGGTCTCACTTTATGGCAATTGCTGCGTGGGAAAATTTCTCACGCAGCAATGCCAAAAGGGAGACTAGGGACTATTTTTTTACAGCGGCGGAGGAATACAGTGCGGAAGGATACCTTCCTCCCGTCATTGTGTTCCTGGAGCCGCTAGAGAGCGGTCGCATCAGCTGATGCTGCCATTCTCCACGGGAGATCGTCGTTGTACACTCGTGGATTTCTGCGGATCAGGGAGTATACTGGTTGTTTGTTATTTTAATCTTTTTTACAGATGACACTGGCTTCGGTGATCAAAATGACAAGTGATGGTGAGTATGTAATCTATGTTATACGTATTGTATGTCTGTATGTATGTATTGTATGTAATGTATGAATGTAGTATGTAATGTATGAATGTAGTATGTATGTAATGTATGTAGTATGTATGTAGTATGTATGTTGTATGTATGTAGTATGTATGTAGTATGTTGTATGTATGTAGTATTTATGTAGTATGTATGTAATGTATGTAGTATGTATAATACTGTTTCCAGATTCATCTTGTGACAACTATTCGTCACTAAATAATGATATATCCTTCCTTAAATCTGCCATATTAAACTCAAGAGAACCAAAGGAAGTTTTTTAAGTATAAAAAGTAATACATTTTATTTATAACAATACACACAATTTAAAAATCGATAAAAGATGCAAGCACATATCAAGATAATGAAGGTGCAAATAACACAAAAGTGCAAATATCAAAAGACAGAGTTAGAAGGTCCACCACACAAAAATATATATAGTATATAAGTGTGGTTCTGCTGTATATAAGGTGCAGACAAAGCTCTCCTGTATGCTAGTCTAAGAGAAAGTATCCATATGCATAATTAGCCCTTTTGAAGGCATAGTCCCTTCTTTATCCCTATCTAGGGGGAATTTTGCATCAACCGGGACCCTAAAAATAAAAAAGTAAAAACCGTAATAGGTGTCCGATTCAGAGACCCGGTGATGGGAATGTTAAGAGAGCATGTCTCACCTGGTGCTAGGTAGACCTCTGCACGAGAGGCCCGTACAGACCCCCAGCAGGCCGCACAGACCCCAGGCAGGCCGCACAGACCCCCAAGAGGCCCATACAGACCCCCAGCAGGCCGCACAGACCCCCGGCCGGCCGCACAGAACACCGAGAGGCCCGTACAGACCCCCGGCAGGCTGCACAGACCCCCAGCAGGCCGCACAGACCCCCCAAGAGGCCCGTACCGACCCCCTGCAGGCCCGCACAGACCCCCGATGGTCACGTACAGACACCGCCCACACACACACAGACGCAGTCTCCGCCCATGCACCGCCCACACTCCATTATAGTGCATCATTGCACTATGGGAACTTCCAATTCTGGTATCCGATATCTTAAAAATATCGGAACTCAGTCTCGGAAATCCGATGCAGCGAATATCAGCCGATACCCGATATTTGCAGTATCGGAATGCTCAACACTAATTACAACAAATTGTAAATTAATTTGGGAACAAGCAAAAATTGAACAAGCAAGGAGCCCAGGCTGGTAGAAAAGGTGTGCTGGACCTTTTTTTTTTTTTTGCAGTTTGCATTTGGAAGAGGGTAGCCCCCTCCCTGGCTCTACACCTTTATCCACCAATCTTTTCCAGAAAGGTATTATTATAAGCTAAGCCTTGTTTCTAGTTCTTCACCATTTTAATTTACAGCCTGGCTGAGCATATGTCATATTTGCATGTTTGGATGGCCTTGATGCTTTTTGCTAAAAAAAGAAAAAAAATGTGTGCCATGTTTTCACTTTTATAGCCATAGTGGAATTCACATCATTAATCACAGTGTGCTGACTTATAGCTGCTATGTCAGCAATCATGTATATCACATGTCTACTCGTATAAAAAAAAGCTTTAAAACATGTTGGTGCAGTATCAAGATGTGGGGATATTGCTATCATATGGAAGGGCAGGGTTACAACTTTTTTGTACTGTAGCTGAAAGCAAAAATGTTTTAGTAATTACAGGTTAGACTGTCAATGCAAAAAGCACAAACAACACACAATTGTTAGACAAAAATGTATGGTTTAACAAACTCACAGGTATATATGGAACAGGATAAACAAGTATAACAAGAAAATAATAAATTAAAAAAGAAAAAGGAGTACTTTCCTCAGTGATTAATATCAGCACCTTTGATATAAAAACTGTCACCATTTAATAAGCATTAATGCAGGTTTCTTTGTAAGGCCTCTTTCACACGTCAGTGTCTCCGGTACGTGTACTGACAGTTTTCTCACGTACCGGAGACACTGACACACGTAGACCCATTCAAATGAATGGGTCTATGCACATGTCTCCGTGTTTTCACAGACCGTGGGTCCATGTGCAAAACACGGAGACATGTCCGCTTTTCTCCGGCAGCACGTACCGCAATACGTCCCGCATACGTGCACACGGAGAACAGTGTGCACTCTCCTTTGTGTGCAGGTACCGCCTGCAGGAGAGACAGCGCTACAGTAAGCTCTGTCCCCACTGCGTGTGGTGCTGAAGCCAGCTTTCATTCCTTCTCCCCAGCAGTGTTCGCTGGAGAGAAGGAATGAAAAATCAAAGTTTTTTTTTTGTTTGTGTTAAAAATAAAGTTTGGGGTCACCTCCCGCCTCCCATCCCCTGTGCGCCCGCCCGCTTGCCGAGAAATACTCACCCAGCTCCTGCGATGTATGCTCTCAGCGCCTGCAGCAGGTCCTGTGTGAGCGGTCACATGGTACCGCTCATTACAGTGATGAATATGCACATAATGAGCGGTACCACGTGGGTGAGTATTTCTCGGCAAGCGGGCGGGTGCACAGGGGATGGGAGGCGGGAGGTGACCCCAAACTTTATTTTTAACACAAACAAAAAAAACCCTTGATTTTTCACTCCTTCTCTCCAGCGAACGCTGCTGGGGAGATGGAATGAATGCCGGCTTCAGCACCAAAAGCAGGGGACAGTGCTTAACTGTAGTGCTGTGTCCTGCAAGGTCCGTGTGGTCCTCAGTCGGCACACGGCTGCCGCACGTGTGCCACACTGATGTGCTACGTCAGCACACGGACACATGGACAGGGATAACTCTGGTACCGATTTCTCCGGTACCGGAATTATCTGGACGTGTGAAACCAGCCTAAAGCATTGCATGTCTCCAAACTTGTTTTTTGAACATTCCTCATTTTCCAGAAACATACTGATAGGGATTCTAGATTGTGAGCCCCATCAGGACAGTGATGATAATGTGTCCAAACTGTAAAGCGCTGTGGACTTTGTTAGCTCTATATAAAAAGAAAAAAGGAAAAAAAAGATTTTCAATACTAATTATATTTTAGGGTATTTAATTTTGGCTGTATTCAGATCTTATGTTATGGTCAGCAATAGCATGAGGTCACCTACTAATTATTGCATATTGAGGTGTCACCTATCATCATAATCGTGTCTGTGAGAATGAGACTGACGAAAAGTCTTCAGTACAAAACAAGAAGTATGAGTCTAAGGGCTCATACTCACTTGCGCGCAAAACGGACGAGTGCAATCCGATAAAAAATCGGATTGCACTCGGACCAATGTTAGTCAATAGGTGACATCTCATTTGCAATTTTTTTCTCAGCCGAAAACGGACTGAGAAAAAAATCGCAGCATGCTGCGATTTGCTGTGAGTCTTGGATGAGACTCGCCAATGCAAGTAAATGGGTGCGAGAAAAAAAAAAATCGCACAGCACTCACACCATGCGAGTGCTATCCGATTTTTACGCATCAGTGTTCTTTGAAAAGCTGGAAATTCAGTGCGGTGTACAGTAAAATCACACTGACAGGTTAGAATAGAATAGATATATACACATAGTATAGGTAGATATATATATATATACAGTATCTATAATATAACGCTGGGAGCGTCACTCTGTCCGAAGCCTTTATAGACTGCGCAAGCGCCGGCGCAGTCTGGGCCTCACAGAGTGACGCTCCCGGGAGATCGCGGTATGCGTTAACACTGAACGCACACCGCGATCTCCAACAGAGAAGCAGGGACCGCCAGGAGGGTGAGTATCGGCTATATTCACCTGTCCTCCGTTCCAGCGCTGCGCGCCGCCATCTTCCCGGTCCTCGGCCTGTGACCTTCAGTTCAGAGGGCGCGATGACGCGCTTAATGCACGCCGGCGTCGCCCTCTGACTGACCAGTCACAGCCAGAGGACTGGGAAGATGGCGGCGCGCAGCGGTGGAACGGAGGACAGGTGAATATAGTAAGTGCTGGGGAGCCTGAGCTGGCGGCAATACCGACACCTGACCCCCACAGCGCGCCGGTGTCCCCGCCTGCTCAGGCCCCCCAGCACTCGGCGCCCAGCGACGATAGGTGAGTATGTTTTTTTTTTTTTAAATATATTGCAGCAGCATACGGGGGCATATAGAATGGAGCATGTTAAGGGGGCCATCAACCATAATGGAGCAGTGTACGGGGGCATATAGAATGGAGCATGTTAAGGGGGCCATCAACCATAATGGAGCAGTGTACTGGGGCATATAGAATGGAGCATGTTAAGGGGGCCATCAACCATAATGGAGCAGTGTACGGGGGCATATAGAATGAAGCATGTTAAGGGGGCCATCAACCATAATGGAGCAGTTTACAAACCCGAAAAAGTTTAAGGCAACCACACTAACATAGAAGGGGTGCCAGGATGCACATATAGAGGTTCAGTGCATATAAGTACAAATAACCAAAATGAAAAAGAAGCACCAGCAGAACCAGTATAACAAATATATAATAGTTTATTAAACAAAAAAAGGGGAATTAAAAACATATATCGCAACAGGAGCACAAGACAAACGACAGGGAACACACCACAAAGGGTGGCAACATGGTGTCCACCAGGCAAACCATTGTACAGAGATAATAACTATAGCACACCTATATAATATATGACCCAATATAAAGCAGCAGTGCAGAGCCTATAAGGGTGCGTAGGTACGTACCAACAACTATAAGGCACCAGCAGGAAGCTATGTCCGAAAAAAGAGGACGAGCACAAATGAGCATGAAGTATAATACAAGAAGGTTTACCTGCGGAGACCACGGTGTCACCCACCCCAACGTGCGTTTCGGCTCCGTGCCTTCTTCCGGGGGTATGGCATTAAGAATAACAGGCAGGGTTTTAAAGGCTGAGACAGCCAATCCAAGTGGCCGTAACACAAATGCCCATGAGTCGGCGCATGCGCTGTCGGCCGCATCCAGAAGGCAGCGCGACACCGAGGGCGTCAAGCAAGACCAAGACCCATGTCACCGGATACGCCCACGTGAAGTCACATGAGCGGAACAGATGGCAAGGATCCAGCCGAGCCGGAGGAGACGCCGTCAGCATCGCCTGGCAACGGAGCGCCGGCGCCCATGCGCACTGGGTCAGATGAGTGTATATGGGAACGGCATCCAGAACAATGTCATTTAACTAACAATGCCCATTATAATATCAAATGCAATTATTAACCATTGCGGGCAAATGAACAAAAAAGACAGATAGAAAATAACAAATATAAAAAATATAAAATAAGGGACAATTAAAGTGCAAGGTGCAACGTGACATAAATAGTACAAATACAACTGACAATACCGAATATACATCATAGAGGAGGCACAAATTAATATAGCCAGTACAAAAACAATGTATTCAAACAATTTAGCAATAACAACAGTCATGTGATAACAAACCATATCTCAGATACACAGCAATACATAATAAATATATACTGAGCATATGAAGGAAAAGTGTATGGCGTGCATTAGTCTTCATAAAAAATCGATGTCCCATATAGTCCAAAGATAATGGTGCACAATCAAATGCCCACGATAATGATCAATCCAAAAAGACCTAAAATCTAAAAATAAAAAACAAGGAAAAAGTTAATAAAAACAAATAAACAATAACAATGCCAATTAAAAAGTGTGGCCACGATGATCAAAGGAAAGGGGCAAAACTAAGTGTTTCGTTAAGGCCCAAAGGAGGTTTTCGTTAAGGCCTATCCTGCTCGCTGACCCTGTCCTTAAACAGTATCTGCCTCCCCATCCATCTATCACGGCACGTAGATCCAAAAATCTTGGTGATCACCTTGTCAGGAGTTACTTTCAACCGGTGCCCCCTCCGCCACTTTTTTCTGGTGGTTCTAAGTGTAATCGCCCTCGTTGGGGATGCAAACCGTGCGGCAACTGTATTGCGTGTCCGAACATCGACTCTGCCACTCACTTTTCTGCATCAGATGGTCGTGAATTTACCATTACGCATACCATCAATTGTCTGACCACAATGGTGGTATATCATGGGACATGCCCTTACAATAAAATATATGTGGGGCTCACAACACGTGCCCTTAAAATTAGGGCACGTGAGCATGTCCGGGATATCTTGGCGGCTGCCAAGGTGGACAATGTGGAGTGTTTAAAGACCATCCCTAGACACTTTAAATTACACCATTCTTGTGATCCCTCTGGTTTCAGGATCAAGGGCATTGACCATCTTATAACTAATTTGCGAGGTGGGGATTTGAGCCGTCTTTTGGCGCAGAAGGAAGCACGATGGATATGGAGACTTCAGACACTCCATCCTTTGGGCCTTAACGAAACACTTAGTTTTGCCCCTTTCCTTTGATCATCGTGGCCACACTTTTTAATTGGCATTGTTATTGTTTATTTGCTTTTATTAACTTTTTCCTTGTTTTTTATTTTTAGATTTTAGGTCTTTTTGGATTGATCATTATCGTGGGCATTTGATTGTGCACCATTATCTTTGGACTATATGGGACATCGATTTTTTATGAAGACTAATGCACGCCATACACTTTTCCTTCATATGCTCAGTATATATTTATTATGTATTGCTGTGTATCTGAGATATGGTTTGTTATCACATGACTGTTGTTATTGCTAAATTGTTTGAATACATTGTTTTTGTACTGGCTATAGTAATTTGTGCCTCCTCTATGATGTATATTCGGTATTGTCAGTTGTATTTGTACTATTTATGTCACGTTGCACCTTGCACTTTAATTGTCCCTTATTTTATATTTTTTATATTTGTTATTTTCTATCTGTCTTTTTTGTTCATTTGCCCGCAATGGTTAATAATTGCATTTGATATTATAATGGGCATTGTTAGTTAAATGACATTGTTCTGGATGCCGTTCCCATATACACTCATCTGACCCAGTGCGCATGGGCGCCGGCGCTCCGTTGCCAGGCGATGCTGACGGCGTCTCCTCCGGCTCGGCTGGATCCTTGCCATCTGTTCCGCTCATGTGACTTCACGTGGGCGTATCCGGTGACATGGGTCTTGGTCTTGCTTGACGCCCTCGGTGTCGCGCTGCCTTCTGGATGCGGCCGACAGCGCATGCGCCGACTCATGGGCATTTGTGTTACGGCCACTTGGATTGGCTGTCTCAGCCTTTAAAACCCTGCCTGTTATTCTTAATGCCATACCCCCGGAAGAAGGCACGGAGCCGAAACGCGCGTTGGGGTGGGTGACACCGTGGTCTCCGCAGGTAAACCTTCTTGTATTATACTTCATGCTCATTTGTGCTCGTCCTCTTTTTTCGGACATAGCTTCCTGCTGGTGCCTTATAGTTGTTGGTACGTACCTACGCACCCTTATAGGCTCTGCACTGCTGCTTTATATTGGGTCATATATTATATAGGTGTGCTATAGTTATTATCTCTGTACAATGGTTTGCCTGGTGGACACCATGTTGCCACCCTTTGTGGTGTGTTCCCTGTCGTTTGTCTTGTGCTCCTGTTGCGATATATGTTTTTAATTCCCTTTTTTTGTTTAATAAACTATTATATATTTGTTATACTGGTTCTGCTGGTGCTTCTTTTTCATTTTGGTTATTCATAATGGAGCAGTGTACGGGGGCACATAGAATGGAGCATGTTAAGGGGGCCATCAACCATAATGGAGCAGTGTACGGGGGCATAGAGTATGGAGCATCTTATGGGGCCATAAACAATAATGGAGCAGTGTACGGGGGCATATAGTATGGAGCATCTTATGGGGGCCATAAACTTTTATGGAACAGCGTACGGGGCATACACTATGGAGCATCTTATGAAGGCCATAAACCTTTATGGAGCAGTGTACGGGGGCATATACTATGGAGCATCTTATGGGGGCCATCAACCTTTATGGAGCAGTGTACGGGGCATATACTATGGAGCATTTTATGGGGGCCATAAACCTTTATGGAGCAGCGTATGGGGCATATGGATGGGAGCAGCAAATTAAAGAACGGTGGCGCAGGATGGGAGCAGCACATGACAGAATAGGGCAGCACATGACAGAACGGGGGTGCAGGATGGGAGCAGCACATGACAGAACAGGGGCGCAGGATGGCAGCAGCACATGACAGAACGGGGGCGCAGGATGGAAACAGCACATGACAGAACGGGGGCGCAGGATAGGAGCAACACATGACAGGATGGGGGCGCAGGATGGGAGCAGCAAATGACAGGATGGGGACGCAGGATGGGTGCAGCACATGACAGGATGGGGACGCAGGATGAGTGCAGCACATGACAGGACGGGGACGCAGGATGGGTGCAGCACATGACAGGATGGGGACGCAGGATGGGTGCAGCACATGACAGGATGGGGACGCAGGATGGGTGCAGCACATGACAGGATGGGGACGCAGGATGGGTGCAGCACATGACAGGATGGGGATGCAGGATGGGTGCAGCACATGACAGGATGGGGACGCAGGATGGGTGCAGCACATGACAGGATGGAGACCATATACCAATATAAATGCTCGCCACCCGGGCGTAGAACGGGTTCAATAGCTAGTATATATATATATGTCAGTGAGACACACAAATATATATTTTTATATTTAATACAGCGCTAGATAGCATAAAAGCCTGTAATTCAATTGTGGGCTTTTGCTATCTCCTTCCCAAACCCGACAGGATATGAGACATGGTTTACATACAGTAAACCATTTCATATCCGTTATTTGTTTACATATTCCTCACTAATAATGTTCCAAGTGCATGTGTGCAAAATTTGGGAGCTGTAGCTGTTAAAATAAAGGGTTAATTCACGGAAAAAACTAGCGTGGGCTCCCGCGCAATTTTCTTCGCCAGAGTGGGAAAGCCAGTGACTGAGGGCAGATATTAATAGCCTAGAGAGAGACCATGGTTATTGGCCCCCCTCTGGCTAAAAACATCTGCCCCCAGCCACCCCAGAAAAGGCACATCTGGAAGATGCGCCTTTTCCGGTACTTAGCCTCTCTCTTCCCACTCCCCTGTAGCGGTGGGAAATGAGGTAATAAAGGGTTAATGTCACCTTGCTATTGTAAGGTGACATTAAGCCTGGTTAATAATGGAGAGTTGTCAATAAAACACTTGTCCATTATTAATCCGATATTAATAAAGGGTTAAAAAAAACACACATATTAAAAAAGTGTTTTAATGAAATAAAGACACAGGGTGTTGTAATATGTTTATTATACGTTCAATCCAAATGATGACCCATGTCTTCTGTAAAAAAGGTAAAAAAAAAAACAACAATATCCCATACCTCTCTGCCACTACAGTCATGTCCCACGATGTAAATCCATCAGAAGGGGTTAAATAATTTTATAACCAGGAGCTCTGCTAATGCAGCTGTGCTCCTGACTGTAAAAACTGGGGAATTAATGGAATGCAGGGGAATGTAGCTACCTTGACTTGCAGTGCTGCGCCCCCTGCTGGCATAACCTCATATGACTCGAGCGTGAGAAAATATTCTAAATTCCCACGCTCGAGTTCATGTAAGGTCTTCCTCTTTACTCAGACAGCTAATGGAGAATAAGAGGGAACTATGGGAATACTAGGTAGTATTTGAAAGAAGCAGCATGCAGAAGTAGATTTTTCTTTCTGGAACATGAACGGTAAGAGATATACCAAATTTAAAGGCGCATTTGCACTAAAAGATAGCCATGAATGAGCGTTGCTAAAAATGCTAATTTAACAATAATCTGGCCATGTAAACAGGCTGCAAATCACCCAATAAACAAGCAAAACGCTCAAGCATTGGATCAAATGATCTTTTGTGCATCACAAAAGATCATCGTTCTTGGCGGTACAACGTCCTTTGTAAACAGGACTTGCACTACCAAGAACTGTGGCAGCCTATATGCAATTTGTGATCAGGTATAGTATAGATCACTCAGTGTGCTGATCATAGCATAGTATAGTATAGATCACTCAGACTCACTTTGGTCTGCCTGTGTAAACAGACATTTAACTGACTGCAGACTGACAAAAGTTGACCAAACAGGGGTTGTATTGTGCTGCCAGTCAGTAAGTGTAAAGAGGTCTCAATAAAGTTGGCGCATCTTACTCCAGCACGTGTTATATTAAGATTGGGGTCTTAATGAAATCCCCATTTTTAATAACTTGCTAAAAATAGTAGAGAGGGGAAATATCAACATTGATTTGCATATTTGAGAATTATACAAAAAAAATTTTTCAATCAAATACTTTATCTTTCCTATCTATGCACTAATGTACCCCATGGTGAAGGATACAAATTTGCACAGTGGAAATGGTTATATCTCACATCAATTTGGATTTAGGGGAAAAATCACCCTTTACTGAAATCTTTACAATCCACTTCCGATAATAAGGAGGCTACAGCAAGACTCCCAAACAAGCAGAAACACGGAGAAGGTACTATCTGTTCATATATTATTAAAGGAATGTTTTGTTCCTTTAGCAAATTTACTGAGAGCCAAACATAAAGATAACGTCACTTTTCCATAGGACCTTGCCGTACAAAAGCTCCAACCTCGTATAGGGTATATTCTGATAAATATAATAATGTAAGGCAACACTATCCAATTACATGTAGAAGGTAAGCATTATAATACGCCTGTAATGCATCAATTATCTCCTAAAAGTAAACTAATAAGAAAGATTTCCAAATACCTTTTGCTGGATGCCAGCATGCTTTGTTCTTTCGAGCAACCGTTATTGGAATTGATATTAAGTTACGACACAAGAATTAGTAGACATTGGGTGTAACCGTACAAACAATGCTTCTGAATTGACACAAGTAAAATCAATTACCATACTTAATCTGAACAAAAAATATTGTCAAATTGCCTAGAAACAAGGAATAACTATATTTTTAGTCTGCCTTCTAATATGGATAATGGACATTCACAACTGACCACAGCAAAGTAACATGCCGTCCATGAACCAAAATGAGTTGCCAGATTTTTCGAAAAAGTTGGTTAGTTATAACGTTGTTCATGACTTAATAAATACACACTAATACAAGTACGGAAATAAACAAGTACACATACACAAATAACTGAAATATATAAATGCACGTGTACATATTATTTCTATTTGCTTCCATGGTAGCACCTTTATTCTGGTAAATAGATACTGTAGTCAACATTATACGCCAAGGCAATGCATCTCTTTCATTAAAGCAAGTGGTAGGAGTCCTAGATAAAAATGAGCAGATCCTTTTGAAATTCGAATTTGCCGTGTTTGGCAAATTTTTCGTCAAAATGTAATTCTCAATAAATAAATCCATAGAGATTCTCATTACTGCAAACATTTTAACATCTCGAAAAAGACATGTATAACAATCTGAGGTCTCCTCGAACTGTATTGAACCGCTTTGGTATGGTTTAACTTAAACACAGTCTCAAGTCACAGTATCAAGAACTATGTTCCTCGCTAAGAAAGCAATAACTTTTTCACAAGCCTTCCAAAAATTATCCCTTTATGTAGGGAGCAAAAACAGTGTGTTGTTTTGAAAGTGAAGAACTAATGGCTTTTCAAAAATGAGAAAGAAATATCCCTTATTTGTGATCCGCAATAGGTTTGCTATTGTCAAAATGATTAAACAACTACCAATGTTTTATTCAAGCCATCCAAAATTATCCTTGTTTTAGGGATCATGAACAGGCTAGCTGTTTTCAAAGAATGGCTTGTCAACGAGCTGTGCAAAAATGTATTTATATTTTCTGATCTGATACATGTTCATGTAGCTTTAAGGTAGTCTTCTTCTTAACACCAGTACATTATAGTTACACAATACACAAGCGAAGGCAATGTGTCTGGGCGTCTAGCACCAATGGCAGAAGCCGCATGGGTGAAAAATAATATGAGGAACACAAGAGCATGTCTGGAAATGCTAGGCCAGCAATAGCAGCCGGTAGTATAGTATGGTAAAACACAGTGGGCAGTCAGGAGATGTGTGGCTGACAAGGCTGTGCAGAGTCAGTGGCAGCTTCAGAAGCTGCAAGTGAGAAAAATAAAATGGGGCAGGCAACAGAGATTTCTGGCATTGTAGGGCTAGCAAGGCCAGTGCCAACAGCAGTAGTACTGCAGTATTGATGGCATGATGGACTGAGAACAGAACAATGACTTAAGCTGATTTTGTTGCTGTCAGAGGCTACACATTCCCGCAAAGACTGATGTGAAGTGAGATACATTCAATTACCCCCTGTGCTTCCTCTTCTGTAGTTTGCCTGCCAGAGGCTAAAAATGCCAAGCATGACCTGGATTTGGAATTAATATTGTCAGGATGGTTGCTGCCAGCAGTGCTGGTGTTGTTGCTGTTAGCGGCTTCCACATTTCTTGATGTGGTGTGTGGTTTTTTTTCTCACGTGTGGCCATGTAAATTGCCAGTGCCACTGTTTTGTTTAACATACATTTTGAACATAAGTATAATGTTTACATTATTTTAAAAGAATTCATACCACACTTATCGCAATATGAAATTATCCAGAATTGCCAGGTAGGGTACACATGACGCATAGAAGGTCTAATGCAATAGCAGCCTACCTGAAATATTGGGTGGCTTGTATGTGTCTACAATTTGACAGTTTAAACAGGTGCACCAAAACAGACCTGCATAGATAAATATCTTGATTTAGTGTAATAATTAGATTTTTGGTTAAAAAACATTAATTCCACTTTCCCAAAAAGGGCCATATAACAACAAATGCCCGGACCTAGAAACACTACATTGAAATGCAGCAAAATCCAAAAGTATATTTGTGGTTTGTACAGTTGACAATTAGAATATTAAAACAGGTATAAAAGAAGTAATGTGTGCCCAATGTCAAAATAGTTTTTTTTTTAAAACACATTTGGAAAGTAACTTGCGGCAAAGGACAACCAGATTCTTGTGGCGCATACCCTTGTTAAATTGTATTATTAAAAGAGTTATGCAAAACCTTTTTTTGTATTTTTTTAATAGATATTTTGTTGTTTATATTCTCCTCATCTTAACAAAGTTCTCAACTCTAAAAAACTTTGTTGTGCTATATATAGAAAAGAAGTTGCATCAACAGCCAGAAGTACAGTATTGTTACAATGTATACGTTTGTTAAATTGGACTGGGCAGCACGGTGGCGCAGTGGTTAGCACAGCAGCCTTGCAGCGCTGGGGTCCTGGGTTCTAATCCCACCCAGGACAACATCTGCAAAGAGTTTGTATGTTCTCTCCGTGTTTCCTCCGGGCACTCCGGTTTCCTCCCACATTCCAAAGACATACTGATAGGAATTCTAGATTGTGAGCCCAATCGGGGACAGCGATGATAATGTGTGCAAACTGTAAAGCGCTGCAGAATATGTTAGCGCTATATAAAAATAAAGATTAGTAAAACAGTTCCTCACTTTAATTGTTTTTGGTATTTTATTTACAGCTTTTACTTTTTTTCAGTTTTAATTATCCTACCCACCCCCTCCTGGAAAAAAAATGCAACGAAACCCTAAAATGCATTGTTGCTAAGTAGCTATATATAGGTTAACACCTGTAAAAAAACATGTGCCAACAGCATGGAATATTGCCATGGGGTACCCAGGTGTGAAATTGGACTGTTAAAACATCAGTTCATAAACTGAAATGTGTCCTTTTTTAAAGATGTTTAAAAATAAAGACAGGATGAGAAAAGTTAGGTCCCAACATGCTACTGTGTGGTCGTGTGTATGGGTCTAATAGTGGACTATTAATACAACTAAGTGTGCTAAAAATCTATCTTATTTTACAACACACACAATTTGTGAAGTAGACAGTTGTGTTTAATTTTATAGATTCTGGTGATTTTTTTGTCTATTAAAAATCTATTAATTAATTCACAGTTACACTCTACATCTCCAGCACCTCCCAGAGACAGACTGCCGTATAACTCGTGCAATGATCGTATCACACTGCACGGACTGGCCCTGCACCTCTCCTGACCTGAGCATATCAGCGTGATGTATTTCTATGCAGCTGTCACACTCTGGTCCGGAGAGCAGACAGCCAGTACGAGGAATGCGTTACGATCTTCGCATGAGTTATACGGCAGTCTGTCTCTGCCCTACGACTACCACTCTCCTTTTTAATGTGTTTCAGCAATGCGGTAGTACACCGCAATCAGATTAAGGCCGTTTTTCTATCCCTATATATAAACTGACGATGCCATGGCTGTAAACTCTTAAAATAGCTGCTGCTTGCCCTTTTATCTTCTATAGTCCAAGTAATAGAAACCCTGATTGGCTGTGCTAAACAATGTATGATAGCTGCCAGGCATTATGAAGAGGCCTGCAAGGTTGTGCATGACTTCATAAGCCCGCTAGAAGGCTGATACAATCGTCAGCTTTTGTGAAATGCCAGGAATTTTTTTTTTGATCCTCAAAAATCAAATTGCAAATAATTTGTATTTTCCAGTATTGGAAAATTTCAAGAAATTTGACTAAAAGTCGATTCGTTGTAGTTCAATCTGCTCATCTCTGGTTCTATTTTATTTTTGAATTGTGCCTGTCTACCATTTTACTGTGCATACAATTAGCAACCCTCGTCTATCCTGACCAAGACAATGGGTGAGAGGTATCGGATGAGACCTATATAAAATCTCATCTAGATAATTTTATGTTCAGAAAAGACAACGTCTATTGTAGATCTGTCCAAATTTCTGCCCAAAGCTTTCACGGATCCAATTAGACATTTCTGTATTTATCCCTTTTATTTTTATACTGTTCTTAACTTCTGAAGCACTGTACATTTTTTGTATATTAAATCTAAAATGAAATAAAGTTGTACCTTGTTGCTCAAAACATACTCACAGCTCTTTAGAGGGAAAGTATAGCCTGGTGGTTCAGGAAGAGTACCTACCAGGATGCTTGGGAAATCTGGGTGTCAAGTGTGCTAGTGTGTTACTCACTGCGAGCATCCCACTGGCCTTGTTCAAAAAGCAAGTGGTGGCAACAAAAAGTCTGGAGTGTATGTGGAAACTGGCTGAAGGTCCCCGTCGAATAACCATAAACATCTCTTTGACACTTTCCATTCCCTACTCAACCCAAGAGTGCAGGCCCCAACCACGGATCTTGCGCTGACGATCTGGCCAATTAATTCAAAGAAAAAATTGACCACATTCGACTGGAAATTATCTCCCAATCCCTTCATACCATGCACTGTCCTCCCTCCCCCACTGCATCCAGTTCACTCTCTGACTTTGAACCAGTTCCAGAAGAAGTAAGCAGGCTCCTTGCATCTTCTTGCCCGACCACTTGCACCAGTGACCCCATTCCGTCACATCTCCTTCAGTCTCTTCCCCCGGCTGTCACCTCTCACCTAACAAAAACATTCAACCTTTCTCTCTCTTCCGGTATTTTTCCCTCCTCATTTATCATGCCATCATACACCCATTACTTAAAAAAACATTCCTCGATCAAAACTGTCATAGACCTGTCTATAATCTTCCCTTCATCTCTAAACTCCTCGAACGACTGGTCCACTCTCGTATTATCTGCTATCTCTCAAATAACTCTCTTCTCGACCCTCTTCAATCTGGTTTCCGCTCTTTACACTCTACTGAAACTGCCCTCACTAAAGTCTCTAATGATCTACTAACAGCTAAATCTAATGGTCACTACTCCATGCTAATTCTCTTGGATCTCTCCGCAGCATTCGATACTGTGGATCATCAACTCCTCCTCACTATGCTCCACTCCATCGGCCTCAAGGACACTATTCTCTCCTGGTTCTCCTCCTATCTCTCTGACTGCTCCTTCACTGTATCTTTTGCTGGTTCCTCCTCCTCTCACCTTCCCTTGACTGTTGGGGTTACTCAAGGATTAGTCGTAGGTCCCCTTCTCTTCTCTTTGTATACTGCCCCTATTGCACAAACAATCAGTAGATTTGGTTTCCAGTACCATCTCTATGCTGATGACACCCAATTATACACTTCTTCTCCTGATATCATGCCTGCCTTTTTAGAAAACACTAGTGATTGTCTTACCACTGTCTCTAACATCATGT
This sequence comes from Ranitomeya imitator, assembly GCF_032444005.1. Classification (NCBI taxonomy): domain Eukaryota; kingdom Metazoa; phylum Chordata; class Amphibia; order Anura; family Dendrobatidae; genus Ranitomeya; species Ranitomeya imitator. The sequence goes on from NC_091286.1 coordinate 238,463,640, forward strand.
CCTCCCTCTATCTGAAACTGAACCTGTCAAAAACTGAACTCTTCGTGTTCTCTCCCTCTACTAACCTACCTTTGCCTGACATTGCCATCTCCGTGTGTGGTTTCACCATTATTCCCCAGCAACATGCCCGCTGCCTTGGGGTCATCCTTGATTCTGAGCTTTCCTTCATCCCCCACATCCGATCATTGGCTCGCTCTTCTTATCTGCATCTCAAAAACATTTCAAGAATTTGCTATTTTCTTAATTTTGACACTGCAAAAACTCTTAAGGTACCGTCACACTTAGCGACGCTGCAGCGATACCGACAACAATCCGGATCGCTGCAGCGTCGCTGTTTGGTCGCTGGAGAGCTGTCACACAGACCGCTCTCCAGCGACCAACGATGCCGGTAACCAGGGTAAACATCGGGTAACTAAGCGCAGGGCCGCGCTTAGTAACCCGATGTTTATCCTGGTTACCATCCTAAAAGTAAAAAAAAACAAACACTACATACTTACCTACAGCCGTCTGTCCTCCAGCGCTGTGCTCTGCACTCCTCCTGTACTGTCTGTGTGAGCACAGCGGCCGGAAAGCAGAGCGGTGACGTCACCGCTCTGCTTTCCGGCTGACCGACGCTCACAGCCAGTACAGGAGGAGTGCAGAGCACAGCGCTGGAGGACAGACGGCTGTAGGTAAGTATGTACTGTTTGTTTTTTTTACTTTTAGGATGGTAACCAGGGTAAACATCGGGTTACTAAGCGCGGCCCTGCGCTTAGTTACCCGATGTTTACCCTGGTTACCAGTGAAGACATCGCTGAATCGGTGTCACAAACGCCGATTCAGCGATGTCTGCGGGGAGTCCAGCGACGAAATAAAGTTCTGGACTTTCTTCCCCGACCAGCGACAGCACAGTAGGGGCCTGATCGCTGCTGCCTGTCACACTGGACGATATCGCTAGCGAGGACGCTGCAACGTCACGGATCGCTAGCGATATCGTCTAGTGTGACGGTACCTTTACTGTTTCACTTATTCATTCTCGTCTGGACTATTGTAACTCTCTACCAATTGGCCTCCCTCTTACCAAACTTTCCCCTCTCCAATCTGTGCTGAATGCCTGCAGCCAGGATCATATTCCTCACCAACCGTTACACCATGCCTCTACCCTGTGTCAGTCATTACACTGGTTACCCATCCACTCAAGAATCCAGTACAAAACTATTACCCTCATCCACAAAGCACTCCATGGCTCAGCACCACCCTACATCTCCTCCCTGGTCTCAGTCTACCACCCTACCCGTGCTCTCCGTTCTGCTAATGACCTGAGGTTAGCATCCTCAATAATCAGAACCTCCCACTTCCGCCTCCAAGACTTTTCACGTGTTTTGCCAATTCTTTGGAATGCACTACCCAGGTTAATAAGATTAATCCCCAATCCCCATAGTTTTAAGCGTCCCCTAAAAATGCATCTGTTCAGACTGGCCTATCGCCTCAACGCATTAACCTAACTATCCCTGTGTGGCCCATTAAAAAAACAAAAACCTTAAACCTTAATCAGGTTCCTCACATTATGTTCTCATATATTTCATGCAGTTAATAGCCCTCTGTGTCTGTACTGTTACATACTTACAGTAGGCTGTTAATTGGTTCATGCAGCTTTACATGAACACCCGATCCTTACACTATGGCTGGTACGAACAACTAAAGCAATTGTTACCATCCACCTCTCGTGTCTCCCCTTTTCCTCATAGTTTGTAAGATTGCGAGCAGGGCCCTCACTCCTCTTGGTATCTATTTTGAACTGTGATTTTTGTTATGCTGTAATGTCTATTGTCTGTACAAATCCCCTCTATAATTTGAAAAGCGCTGCGGAATATGTTGGCGCTATCTAAATAAAATTATTATTATTATTATTATTATTAAGGTGCGCTTAGGTCATTGATAAATGAGGTACATTTATTTGTTCATATTTTACTGAGAAAATCCTATACCAGGAAAACAAACTCTTTTGCTTTCTAAGAAAAGCAGATTATCATGTTTTTACTTACTGACTATCAATAATAACCACATCTTGGAAGATGTTCCAGCTCTGACGTAATCTCTGCAGGGACCTTGTTGCTGATTTACACTAGAATGCTAAACAGAGCAAAAATCTGGAATAGAACAAATAAATGGGAAATGTTCACATAGTTGTATCAAAAAAATATTGCTATCTATATTGAAAAAAATTAAAAATATTTTGTCGGTCAGACATTAATATCAATAGACTGGCTCAGACCCTATTTTGTTTATATAGAATTCTTCTGAGTTTATAATCTGAGCATGCTCTAATGTGGGCAAACGTCATTGTAAAGGAAGGTGGTGAGTTGTGACACCACCTATTGTATATGATAAATCCTCTACGATATACTACATAATCCTGTCTGTGATGAGAATGAGCTTAAGACCTAGTGACCTGTATAAGAAATGCAAGATTTCTGTTAGAATATGAAAAATTAATTAAAAAAATAAACAAAACATCATCAACATAAAAATTGAATTCAACAATAGTTAATTTTCAGATGCCATATGCCTTTAATAATCTGCAATCATTAGTGGTGAGTGAGTGTGCTTGCTACTCGGGTTTTCTAAGCATGCTCGGGTGTTCTCTGAGTATTTTGGGCGTGCGCCGAGATTAGAAAAATGGAGTAAGCCATAAACCAATAATAATAATAATAATCTTTATTTTTATATAGCGCTAACATATTCCGCAGCGCTTTACAATTTTGGACACATTATCATCACTGTCCCCGATGGGGCTCACAATCTAGAATCCCTATCAGTATGTCTTTGGAATGAGGTTATAAGGTTTATAAGCAAAACAAATCAGATTTTTATTAATACACATAAAAAACACACATATTACAATGGAAAACATGTAACCATGAAAAACATGAAAAAATGTGGAGGAGGCATGGAGATAGGCGAGGAGAGGAAATAGGCAACAGTGTGAAAATAGGACCCATAAAGCGGATCAAGTAAAACACTGTGGCACAGGTCCAACCATCACAGGAGTAAAAAGATACAGTACAAGATATGCATCAAGTAATGAACCAGTCATTAAGAAGTCCTCTCCGCTTACCTATAGTAGGTCTCAGCAACTGTCACCCTACCCACAGCCCCTGACGTGCGTTTCGCATACCAGCTTTGTCGAAGAGGGTTCCCTGGACTTGAAGCTGCAATAATCCAATCGCTTGTGCTATACATGGCAGTGCATAGCTAAACTGTGATCTCCTATGAATGCGCCTAGCTGGCATAGAAGGATCCTAATGAGAGGCATAAGTGTCATCAGCAAAACCCCAGCTGTAATGACAACTCATCAGTGCACCACGCACATGTCACGAGCACACTGCCGATGGGAGCGTGGAACGACTCGTGCCCTTGTTGGGCCTGTGAAATGCCGCTGTCAGAGATTGCCATCAGGATTTATTAGGTCCACCTGTGGATGTTAGAGGCATATAATGGCGGATTAAATCTACCGTCATGTGTGGGGTAAAATGTAGGCTCTGCGAATTCTTCTCCCTGTATGAGTCATCATTCGAACTACAATTCTACATCACTGTTGTACAATTTGTCCTGAGTACGCCGATACCCCATATGTGGGAGTAAACAACTGTGCGGGTGCATGGCAGAGCTTGGAAGGGAAGGAGCGACTTTTCAGTGCAAAATTGGCTTGATTTGAGATCGCGTTTGGAGAGCCCCTGATGTGCCTAAAGAGTGAAAACCCCCACAAGTGACACCATTTGGGTATGTAGACTCCCTAAGGAATGTAGAGACTTAAAAATAAAAAATCATATTTTTTTCACAAAAATTATTTTTCACCAGCAATTTTTTATTTTCCCAAGAGTAACAGGAGAAATTGGACACCAAAAGTTGTTGTGCACTTTGTCCTGAGTAGGTTGATACCCCATATGTGGGGGTAAACCACTGTTTGGGAACATGGCAGAGCTCAGAAGGTCATTCACGCGCTGATTCTTAGGAAGGAAGGCTGCCGGAAAGAAGCAGGGCGCGTCCGAGGGTGAGTATATTCCTACTAGGTACATCAAAAAGAAAAAAGAATGCCAGGACTAGTATTATATCGTGTTAAAAAAGTTCAAAGCCATTATTGAAATTAATATATAAAAAAATATTTAAAATATATATTTAAAATCCAAAGAGCAGACACATAAAAGATGGTAGATGAGACAATTTGAGGTATTTACATACAAATATGTGAAGATGAGGCTTTAACAAATTTATTCAGGTAAAGGGTATGTCATATATTTGCTTTTATATATATATATATATATATATATATATATATATATATATATATATATGTATGTATGTATGTGCAAGTTCTAAAGTGCATTAATGAATAAATAAACTCACAAAGCTACCTGAGAGTTAAATATTCCTACTATCATGTTATACAAAGCTAGAAAAAGTATATATGTATTTTAGCTAGTATTGTGATATATACCTAATAAGAATATACTCACCCTCGGACGCGCCCTGCTTCTTTCCGGCAGCCTTCTTTCCTAAGAATCAGCGCTTGAAGGACCTTCGGTGACGTCGCAGCTTGTGATTGGTCGCGTGAGCGGTCATATGGGCCGTCGCGCGACCAATCACAAGCCGCGACGTCACCGAAGGTCTTTCAAGCGCTGATTCTAAGTAAGGAAGACTGCCGGTTAGTACCAGGGCGCGTCAGAGGGTGAGTATAGCAATATTTTTTATTTTAATTCTTTCTTTTACACTTAAATATGGATCCCAGGGCCTGAAGGAGAGTTTCCTCTCCTTCAGACCCTGGGAACCATAGTAACCCATTGCACTGAATTGGGTTTCGGGTTTCGGCCGACCCCGACTTTTTTATAGGATCGGCCGATTTCACTCGACCTGACTTTTGAGAAAGTCGGGTTTCGTGAAACCCGACCCGATCCTATAAAAGTAAAGGTCGCTCAACCCTAGTGGTGAGTACTTTGAACCCCCAAGTGCTTCACAGACGTTTATAATGTAGAGCCGTAAAGATAAACAATCATATTTTTTTCACAAAAATTATCTTTTAGCCCTTTTCTCAAGGGTAACTGAGAAATTGGACCCCAAAAGTTGTTGTGCAATTTGTACTAAGTATGCTGATACCCAATATGTGGGGGGAATCACCGTTTGGGTGCATAGCAGAGCTGGGAAGGAAAGGAGCGCCGTTTTGGAATGCAGACTTTGATAGAATGGTCTGCGGGCATCACGTTGCATTTGCAGAGCCACTGATGTACCTAAACAGTAGAAACCCCCACAAGTGACCTCATATTGGAGGCTTAGGAACTTATCTAGATGTGTTGTGAGAACTTTGAACCCACAAGTGTTTCACTAAAGTTTATAACGCAGAGCCGTGAAAATAAAAAATCTTTTTTTTTCCACAAAAAAGATTTTTTAGTCCCACAGCAGAGCTCAGAAGGGAAGGAGCACCGTTTTACTTTTTCAACGCTGAAATGGCTGGAATTGAGAGCGGACACCATGTCACGTTTGGAGAGCCCCTGATGTGCCTAAACAGTGGAAACCCCCCAATTCTAACTCCAACCCTAACCCCAACACACCCCTAACCCTAATCTCAACCCTAACCATAACCACACCCCTAACCCAAACACACCCCTAACCCTAATCCCAACCCTAACCACAAACCTAACCCCAACACACCCCTAACCCTATTCCCAACCCTAACCACATCCCTAACCCCAACACACCCCATCCCTAACACACCCCTAACCCCAACAAACCCCTAACCCTAATCCCAACCATAACCCTAACCACACCCCTAACCCTGACACACCTCTAACCCTAATCCCAACCCTAACCCCAATCCCAGCCGTAAATGTAATCCAAACCATAAGCCCAACTCTAGCCCCAACATTAACTTTAACCCCTACCCTAACCCTAACTTTAGCCCCAACCCTAACCCTAACTTTAGCCCCAACCCTAACCCCAACTTTAGCCCTAACCCAAATTTTAGCCCCAACCCTAACCCTAGCCCTAATGGCAAAATGGAAATAAATAAAAAAATTTATTTTATTATTTTTCCATAACTAAGGGGGTGATAAAGGGGGGTTCAATTTACTAATTATAGCGGGTTTTATAGCGAGTTTTTATGTTTGGCAGCAGTCACACGGTAAAAGACGCTTTTTATTGCAAAAAATAGTTTTTGCATCACCACATTTTGAGAGCTATAATTTTTCCATATTTTGGCCCACAGAGTCATGTGAAGTCTTGTTTTTTGTGGGACGAGTTGACGCTTTTATTGGTACCATTTTCGGGCACATTAATTATTTGATCGCTTTTTGTTACGAATTTTGGGAGGCAGAATGAGCAAAACCGAGCTATTCATGAATTTCTTTTGGGTGGGGCGTTTATACCGTTATGCGTGTGGTAAAATTGTGAAGGCAGTTTTATTCTTCAGGTCAGTATAAAAACTATGTTATATAAAAAATTATTGTGTTTGCATCACTTTATTCTGAGAGCTATAACTTTTTTATTTTTTTGTTGATGACTCTGTATTGTGGCTTGTTTTTTTGCGGGATAAGATGATGTTTTCAGCGGTACCATGTTTACTTATATCCATCTTCTTGATTGCGTGTTATTCCACTTTTTGTTCGGTGGTATGATGATAAAGCGTTGTTTTTTGCTTTGTTTTTGTTTTTTTTACGGTGTTCACTGAAGGGATTAACTAGTGTGACAGTTTTAAAGGTCAGGACGTTACGGTCTCGGGGATAGCAAATGTGTACTTTTATTGTTTTTTTTTATTTGCATAAAGAAATGTATTTATTGGAACAATATTTTTTTACTTTATTTAGGAATTTAAAAAAATATATTTTTACACATTTAATTTGTACACAGTTAATATATTTTTTTAAAACTTTTTTACATTGTCCCAGGGTGGGACATCACTATATAGTGTCAGATCACTGATCTGACACTTTGCAGAGCACTGTGTCAGATCAGTAATCTGACAGGCAGTGCAGGAGGCTTCTCAGTGCCTGCTTTCATCAGGCACTGACAAGTCACCTCCCTGCAGGATTCGGAAGGACTTCGCGGCCATCTTGGATCCAGGGGCCTGCAGGGAGGAGATCCTCGGAACAGCGCAATCACATCGCAATATTCTGAGGGTCTCAGGGAAGCATGCAGGGAGCCCCCTCCCTGCACAATACTTCCCTATGCCACCGGAACACTGTGAAAACTGTGACCGTTCCTGGCACATAGGGCCGGATGTTACCTGTGATAATCAGCTGACACCCGACAGCGATCGGCTGTGCTCCCCCCGTGAGCGCGGATGATAGCATATGACATGCTATCCCATCGATGGTCACCTCGATGGGATAGTACGTCTGATGTCAGAAAGGGGTTAAGAGGATAAACATGTTGATGGGAGCCCTTCTTGGTGCACTACTTGACTTGCTGAAATTGCTGAGTTGTCAAGGAAAGAAGGGATTCAATAAACCATTAAGTATAACACAGTCTACTCAGTATAATGTGTTGGCATGTTTTGCCCTTGTAATATGGTATCCTTACAAGGACACGGCTGTGAGAGGATGCTGTTTGCCTTTTCCACTGCAAACAGAAATATCATCATGGTATCTTTGCCACTTGTGTTCCACATCCATATCCCAACCATTCATTGTTTTTTAAGGGACCTAAGTTGGTTGAAAGATATCTGTCATCAAGTTTTTGCTATCCCATCTGAGAGCAGAATAATGTCAGAAAAGAGACCCTGATTCCAACGATGTATCACTTAGTTTAATGGGTGCAGCAGTTATGACAAAGAGTTTTTAGATGTAGCATGTAGCAAAGCTAACCTCGCCCACACCCCAGCTTGTCATGTACATTGTATATTGACAGTAAGCTCCTTATCAGAGAAGGAAGCGTGTGGGCACTAGTCCTGGCAGTGATAATGTTCTGATGTCAAAACCTTCATTGTATGGAAACAACAGCACACAGCCAAAATAGCGACACATCACTGAAGTCATGCTGTCTTCAGATTGCATAGCAAAAAACTGTTCACAGATTCCCTTTAACCATTGCTACAATGGCCTGCATAGCTGTAATTTCCTATGAATGTTTTGTGGCAATTACTCAATACAGGAGGAAAGTGACCTTACAAATAATACATTCTTTTCCCACTACAGTAGCATTTTCAAATTTTCATATAGTTTCTAATTAAAGTATATACTCGTGTATGTTTATTTTGCCTCAAAAAATTGGGAAAACTTATTGACTTGGTATGCATTATCCCCTGTTCTGGTATGCATGGTTCCTCATCCCCATCCTTGCCTGCATGGCTCCTTATTCCCATCGTTGTTGTATGGCTCCTTATTCCCATCCTTGTCTGCATGGTTCCTCATCCCCATCCTTGCCTGTATGGCTCCTTATTCCCATCGTTGTATGTATGGCTCCTTATTCCCATCCTTGTCTGCATGGTTCCTCATCCCCATCATTGTATGCATGGCTCCTCATCCCCATCCTTGCCTGCATGGCTCCTTATTCCCATCCTTGTCTGCATGGTTCCTCATCCCCATCCTTGTATGCATGGCTCCTCATCCCCATCCTTGCCTGCATGGCTCCTTATTCCCATCCTTGCCTGCATGGCTCCTTATTCCCATCGTTGTATGCATGGTTCCTCATCCTCATCCTTGTCTGCATGGCTCCTTATTCCCATCCTTGCCTGCATGGCTCCTTATTCCCATCGTTGTATGCATGGTTCCTCATCCCCATCCTTGTCTGCATGGCTCCTTTTTCCCATCCTTGTCTGCATGGGATCCTTATCCCCATCCTTGTACGCATGGCTCCTTATCCCCATCCTTGTACGCATGGCTCCTTATCCCCATCCTTGTATGCATGGCTCCTTATCCCCATCCTTGTACGCATGGCTCCTTATCCCCATCCTTGTATGCATGGCTCCTTATCCCCATCCTTGTCTGCATGGCTCCTTATTCCCATCCTTGTATGCATGGCTCCTTATTTCCATCCTTTTATGCATGGCTCCTTATCCCCATCCTGGTATGTATCGCCCACCTGAGAAAAGCATTAAAATAAACCCCAAAACATACTACTTACCTTCCCTGCCCGCTCTCACAGCATGGCTCCTTATCTCCATCCTTGTCTACATGGCTCCTTATCCCCATCCTTGTATGCATGGCTCCTTATCCCTGTCCTTGTACACATGGCTCCTTATTCCCATCCTTGTATGCATTGCTCCTTATCCCCATCCTTGTACGCATGGCTCCTTATCCCCATCCATGTATGTATTGCTCCTTATCCCCATCCTTGTATGCATGGCTCCTTATCCCCATCCTTATCTGCATGGCTCCTTATCCCCATCCTTGTATGCATGGCTCCTTATTCCCATCGTTGTATGCATGGCTCCTTATCCCCATCCTTGTATGCATGGCTCCTTATCCCCATCCTTGTACGCATGGCTCCTTATCCCCATCCTTGTACGCATGGCTCCTTATTCCCATCGTTGTACGCATGGCTCCTTATCCCCATCCTTGTATGCATGGCTCCTTATCCCCATCCTTGTCTGCATGGCTCCTTTTCCCCATCGTTGTATGCATGGCTCCTTATCCCCATCCTTGTACGCATGGCTCCTTATCCCCATCCTTGTACGCATGGCTCCTTATTCCCATCGTTGTATGCATGGCTCCTTATCCCCATCCTTGTATGCATGGCTCCTTATCCCCATCCTTGTCTGCATGGCTCCTTATCCCCATCCTTGTACGCATGGCTCCTTATCCCTATCCTTGTACACATGGCTCCTTATCCCCATCCTTGTATGCATGGCTCCTTATCCCCATCCTTGTATGCATGGCTCCTTATTCCCATCCTTGTATGCATGGCTCCTTATCCCTATCCTTGTATGCATGGCTCCTTATCCCCATCCTTGTACGCATGGCTCCTTATCCCCATCCTTGTACTCATGGCTCCTTATCCCTATCCTTGTATGCATGGCTCCTTATCCCCATCCTTGTACGCATGGCTCCTTATCCCCATCCTTGTCTGCATGGCTCCTTATCCCCATCCTTGTACGCATGGCTCCTTATCCCCATCCTTGTACGCATGGCTCCTTATTCCCATCCTTGTATGCATGGCTCCTTATTCCCATCCTTGTATGCATGGCTCCTTATCCCCGTCCTTGTATGCATGGCTCCTTATCTCCATTCTTGTCTTCATGGTTCCATATCCCCAACCTTGTATGCATGGTTCCTCATCTCCATTCTGGTATGTATCGCCCACCTGAGAAAAGCATTTAAAAAAAAAACAAAACATACTACTTACCTTCCCTGCCCGCTCTTGCAGCATCTCGTTCCGGCTTCCAGCAGCTCTTCCGGCCAAGCGATCACGTGTCCTCGCTCATTAAGCTAATGAATATTCATCTCTCTCCATGCCTGTTGGAGTGGTGAATATTAATTACCTTAATGAGCGGGCACCCGTGAGAGCCCAGAATGTGCTGGAAGCCGGCGGCCGCAGCTGTAACAGGGCGTAGGCTATAAGAGAAATTCATATTCATTGCCTGTGCAATGAATATTCATACTGCTTAGCAGCGGGCACAAGATCGGCTCCAGCCTCCTGCGACCGACTGCTCCACCACTCCCCCTCCCCCACCATAAACTCTGGACAATGACTCGTGTATAAGTGCTGAAAAACTCAGCTTATACACAAATATATACAGTATGCCAATACAATGTTCAGTTTTGAATTCAGCACTAAGGCTACGTTCACACTAGAGTTATGCTAGTGTGCGTCGGGTTAGCGTCGGGCGACGCAGCGGCGACGCACGCGTCATGCGCCCCTATGTTTAACATGGGGGACGCATGCGTTTTTGTTTGTTGCATTGTGCGACGCATGCGTCTTTTTTGCCGCAAGCGTCGGACCAAGAAAACGCAACAAGTTGCATTTTTCTTGCGTCCGATTTTCGGCAAAAAACGGCACATGCGTCGCAAAACGCAGCGTTTTTGCATGCGTTTTGCTGCGCTTTTGCGTGCGTTGTGCGTTGCGTCGCCGACGCAGCGGCGTACAACGCTAGTGTGAACGTAGCCTAAAAAAGAGAAAATACATTGATTGACTTCAGCTAGATGCATGCAGTTACCTGTCCTTGATTGTCTTCTCTGGGGTATGGTTGCAATAAAAGTCATCTCTAGATGATTAGCCTTTTCATTTTGTGCCTCATCATAGCAACAATAGTTTAAAGCAAACCTGTCAGCAGGATTTTGCTAAGTAAACTACAGGCAATGTCAGGTTGGCACTGTTATACTGATTAAACTGATACCTGCAGTGAAGAAATCTGTCTCTAGTTCTTGTGCAATTAGTGTTAGGCCGGCGTCACACACAGCGTAAAACAATACGGTCCGTATATTACGCTGAAAAGTCCCGAAAATAGTGGTCCGTAGCTCCCCCGTAGGCAGGGTGTTTCAGCGTTTTTTGCGCATGGCATCCTCTGTATGTAATCCGTATGGCATCCGTACTGCGTGGTTTTCTCGCAGGCTTGCAAAACCAACACACCGCTATAGAAGTGATCCATGTGTCCCAAAAATAAAAAAATATATATACTGTCTATATATATATATATATATATATATATATATATGTCAGTGAGACACATATATATATATTAATATTTATTCCAGCGCTATACAGCTTGAAAGCCAGTAATTCAATTACCGGCTTTTTCTTTCTCCTTCCTAAACCCGACATGATTTGAGACATGGTTTACATACAGTAAACCATGTCTTCTCTCCTTTTTTTTTGCAGATTCCACACTACTAATGTCAGTAGTGTGTATCTGCAAAATTTGGCCGTTCTATCTACTAAATTAAAGGGTTAAGTGGCGGAAAAAATTGGCGTGGGCTCCCGCGCAATTTTCTCCGCCAGAGTAGTAAAGCCAGCGACTGAGGGCAGATATTAATAGCCTGGAGAGGGTCGGGTTTAGGAAGGAGAAAGAAAAAGCCGGTAATTGAATTACCGGCTTTCAAGCTGTATAGCGCTGGAATAAATATTAATATATATACATATATATGTCTCACTGACATATATATATATATATACCTATTCTATGTGTCCACATTTATTCTACCTATTGGACTGGAAGCTGTCAGTGTGATTTTACTGTACACCGCACTGAATTACCGGCTTTTCTCTCTAACACCGATGCGTATTTCTCGCAAGTCACACTGCTTGTCCATGTGTAATCCGTATTTTTCACGCTTCCATAGACTTCCATTGGCGTATTTCTTGCGCAGTACGGTGACAAACGCAGCATGCTGCGATTTTCTACGGCCGTAGAAAGCCGTATAATACTGATCAGTAAAATACGGCAGATAGGAGCAGGGGCATAGAGAATAATTGTGCCGTATTTTTTGCGAGTTTTACGGACGTAGTTTCTGCGCTCTTACGTCCGTAAAACTCGCAAGTGTGACGCCGGCCTTAGAAGTTTTCAGTTAATGATATGCCCATGCTCCGGGGCTGGACTTATCTTCCTGCTCTAGGCCAGAGAAACCAAGGAGAGACTTGCCCACAGGCCGCCTCGAACCACAAACTGTCTGTCTCTATGATGATGAACAGACAGCCCCGCCCTGGAGCACGGGCATATCATTAACTGAAAATTTCTATCACTGATTACACAAGAAACAGAAGATGGATTTCTTCATCCAAAGACACCAAACATGCCTAGGTTCTTTTATATTTAAATGGTGAAAAAAATTCCAAAGCTTGCTAAAAAAAATAAAAATAAAAGCACCATATTCCGATGCCCATAGCGTCTCAATTTTTCGCGATCTCGGGTTGGTTCAGGGCTTATTTTTTGTGTGCTGAGCTGACGTTTTTAATTTTACAATTTTGGTACAGATATGATCTTTTGATCCGCCATTATTGCATTTTAATGCAATGTTGCAGCAACCAAAAAAACGTAATTCTGGCGTTTTAACGTTTGTCTCGTTACACCGCTTAAAGATCAGGTTAATTTTTATTAAAGTGATAGATTGGGCGATTCTGAATGCGGCGATACCAAATATGTGTATATTTGATTTTTTTTATTTGTTTTATTTTCAATGAGATGAAAGCGGGGTGACTTGAACTTTTATTTTTTTATTTTTTAAATATTTTTAAAAACATTTTTCTTTACTTTTTGCATGCTTCAATAATCTCCATGGGAGACTAGAAGCTGCAGTTGTCTGATCGACTCTGCTACATACAGGTGATGATCAGATCACCTGTATGTAGCAGAAATGCTCACTTGCTATGAGCGCCGACCACCGGGCGGCGCTCATAGCAATCTGGCTGTGACAGCCATAGAGGTCTGCTGAAGACCTCTGGTTGTCATGCCAACCCATTAGTGACCCGCGATCACAAGACGGGGTCACCGATGTTTGGGATTTCAGGTGCACTTGATGGAAGAGCGAGTTAAATGTCGCTGTCAGAAATTGACAGTGGCATTTAACTAGTTAACAGCCGTGGGTGGATCGCGATTCCAACCGCAGCTGTTGTGGGCACATGTCAACTGTATATTTCAGCTTTCATGTGCCTGGAAAGGTGCGGGCTCAGCGCCGAAGACCGCACCAAACAGGGGGAGTCCGACATCTGTGTACTATTATGCCCGATGTCGGAAAGGGGTCAATGAAGGGCACAATTTGATATAATGGATATTTAGAAAAAAATAGAAGAAATCACTTTTATTTTGCTTTAAATTGCTTTTACTACCACTTGTTTTTACTTTGGCTAAATTACTTTAGAAGTCAGTAATGAATTCAGTTTCCAAGATGTATAGTGTCAGATTATCTAGACCTTTCTTTTTGCCCTTTGCACTTTTCATCTCCTCAAACATAAGAAAGATTATGTAAGGTTTAACGCTACAAACATGGCCAAATTGCCAAGGACTTTAATTATCTGCGGACATGAGTGCTGATAAGGTAACCTATCTCAGTTTTCTCACCATGTGTAAAACAGAAGAGAAAAATCAGCACCATGAGACAACAAGGGAACTAGCAATTTCTAATCAATCTAAGAAAATCTGCCTTCATGGTGGTAATATAATGTAATATGTATGAGCAGAATTAGCTAAACCAAAGGCCTTTTTAGATTATTGTTAGTTGGACAAACAACCATTTATAAGAACGACTGTTCCTGATCATTGGAGAAATAAACAAGGTTTACGTTGAAAGAGAAAATTGCCTCATTTGTGAGGCCTCAAAGATAAGTGACATTGGCATCTCATTTTAAAAAGAAAACGCTTGATCTGCTGTCGACAATATGCAAATTGATTATTATATTTGGTGTGCATTGCGCCGTGTAAATTGCCGTAAACAAGCTTGTACTGACTTTTTATATTATGAATCTGCATTCTTTGCATGCACAAATCTGACTGTGTTTTAAGGCATCATGTACAGTGGCATGTAAAAGTTTGGGTACCCTTGGTGAAAATTACTGTTATTGTGAACAGGTAAGCAAGTTGAAGATGAAATGATGTCTAAAGGCCTAAAGTTAAAGATGACACATTTGCCTAGGGGTCTCCACTCCCCCTTTCTCTAGCCTTTGGGCTTCCTTCCCCTCCTCCCCTCGTGTTGCACTAAAGGTACCGTCACACTAGACGATATCGCTAGCGATCCGTGACGTTGCAGCGTCCTGGCTAAGCGATATCGTTCAGTTTGACACGCAGCAGCGATCAGGATCCTGCTGTGATGTCGTTGGTCGCTGCAGAAAGTCCAGAACTTTATTTCTTCGCTGGACTCCCTGCAGACTTCGCTGAATCGGCGTGTGTGACGCCGATTCAGCGATGTCTTCACTGGTAACCAGGGTAAACATCGGGTTACTAAGCGCAGGGCCGCGCGTAGTAACCCGATTTTTACCCTGGTTACCGGCATCGTTGGTCGCTGGAGAGCTGTCTGTGTGACAGCTCTCCAGCGACCAAACAGCGACACTGCAGCGATCAACATCGTTGTCGGTATCGCTGCAGCGTCGCTTAGTGTGACGGTACCTTTAGTCTTCCCACACTCTGCATGATAATATTCCCACCTCTGCACATGAAACTTGGTCTCAAAAAGCATTTTCTACTGTTTCAAGTACCTTATTTTGGCATTTACTAGCCTGTCATTTGAAAAAATAAAGACCGTGTGTTTGATGGTGCACAGATTCAACAGCTCATCAATAATGAACATTTCCTCAGGACAGTCTTAGAACTCCAAAATAATGCTTTGTTATCACTCATAGACCTTGTCTTTTTTGGAAATACAATGTAGTTTCACCAAAATTGCTCAGAAACTTTTGGAGAGCTACTTCTCTTGCGCCGCTTCTGGAACTGTTGGGGCTGTCACCATTGATGCCAGGGGGAAAGCTTTCCAAGTTGGACCGACCTTCAACGAGCTGAGCCACGCTCCAGCGGTGTAACAGACTGTGCTGTACCCCATACGACAAACCGTGGATCCAGGTCGCCACTTGAAACAACGAGGACTCATCGCCATCACCAGGAACTGGACCTCCAGCTTCCAAAGGACAAAACCGGAGTCATCACGTGCCAGTTGCATAGGCACCACCACTGGAACCTAAAGGCTCTGCAGTGAGGAAGTCGGTGGATTGATAAGTTAACCCTGTTATGAACAGTTGCATATTCTGTTACCTTGCCCCACATTCATATCGTGCTTATATTAACCCTTATACCTCCTGCTTAACCCATTACCTCCCTGCATGGTGTATGCCCCTGTTAATAAACCTGTTAACTTTTGCTCTGCCTACTGTCCGTTATTGCATCCCGCTACCTGCTCACATAATGGGTGACCATTGTTGGATGGGTGACTAGTCACTGACTATTGTTGGAGCATCAGGCGAGATTGTGCTCAGATTGAACACTCCAGTAATACCTATAAGCATAAATGTTTACCTTAACTTCTACGTATCTTTAATACTTCCATACAATTTGACTTAGGGTTTACTAACATCTGCATATATAAATATCAATGAGCTGCAAAATTACCTCTGGTGGTATTTATCTTGTCCCATATAGCATCACCAAATATACATCAAAAAGAAAAAAGAATGCCAGGACTAGTATTATATCATGTTAAAAACTTCAAAACCATTATTGAAATTAATATATAAAAAAAATATTTAAAATATATATTTAAAATCCAAAGAGCAGACACATAAAAGATGGTAGATGAGACAATCTGGGGTATTTACATACAAATACTGTATGTGAAGATGAGGTTTTAACAAATTTATTCAGGTAAAGGGTATATCATATATATATATATATATATATATATATATATATATATATATATATATATATATATATATATATATATGTGCTAGTTCTAAAGTGCATTAACAAATAAATAAACTCACAAAGCTACCTGAGAGTTAAATATTCCTACTATCATGTTATACAAAGCTAGAAAAAGTATATGCAGTATGTATTTTAGCTAGCATTGTGATAGATTGTATACAAAGGGGAATGCAAACTGGCATTAAGCCTGCACATACAAGTAGCCCCCAAGGTATGAAGTAAAGGATCACATGTAAATCATATAGAAGAGTAGCTTACTCACTCACCAAGCACCCAATGTGCTTCATCATAAAGGAGAGTAACTTACTCACCCACAAAGCACCCGATGCGCTTCGTCAGACGAAGTGTTGGCGAAATGCACATCGGGTGCTAGGTGGGTGAGTAAGCTACTCTCCTATATGACAATATGGAGGAGCTATTGGAGCAGTTGATCTCACCCAAGAGCAGAAACTACAGTTTCAGTGGCAACAGCAGTAGCTGTACCAGTTGCAGACTAACAGCCTGAAACTGCAACAGATTGCTGCTCTGTGAGAGACACCCCCACCACTGACCTTGGTCCATTCCGAGGCCTGGGACAAAGTCAGAACGACGCTGAGGAAAATGAGTCTGGAGGATGACCTGGAAGCCTTCCTCACCATCTTCAAATGAAACACTGCACAGGTTTTCCCAAGAATTGTAGACAGGAGAGGTTGAGGAGACCACGTTGATCCAAGAGCCGGAAGCATCTCGGGATCCTAATCTGACCCGGGCATGGGAAAGGGTGATAAAGGTAAATGGGGTGGCTCAGCAACTGGGAGCAGAAGTGCTATTTCCGCATATGGCAGTCAACTAACAGTTGCTGTATCAGGTTCACAAAATCTGTGACAAAGTAGTGGAACAGCTGGGTGGTCACCTAGAAGTTAAAAAGACGCAAGAGCGTATTCTTCAACTGTTCTTTGGCCCAGGGTTTATACCGAGGTTCAAAGGATTTGTTAGTCATGCCCAGAGTGTCAGATCACCACACCCACCACAATTTTCTGTAGTCCATTGGTGCCTCTGCCTATTTTCTTATTATAGAGGTACCTTTTGAATGGATTGCTATGGATCTGGAAGGACTATGCTACTCGTTACAATGGAGGAAATTTCGCTTCGTCACAGCTCGGTTAAACTTATTACTTAAGAGTGGTTTTCTATGTTCTGTCGCCATGGGCTACCTAAGGAGTTCCTTATGAATCAGGAGACTCCTTTTATGTCCAAGGTTAAAAAGGAACTGTGTAAACTGCTCCAGATAAAAGAGTTGCGCACATCGGTGTACCACCCACAGACAGATGATCTAATGGAAATATTCAACAAGACCCTTAAATCTATGCTAAAGAAAGTGGTCTCCAAAGATGAGAAGGATGGGGATATGTTACTGCCTTATTTAATGTTTGCCGTCTGGGAGGTACTGCAGTCCTCAACGGGGTTCTCTCCATTCGATCTATTATACGGAAGATATCCCAGAGGCCTGCTGGACATAGCCAAAGAGACATGGGAACAGGAGCCTACTCCTCATAAAAGCATAATAGACCATGCAGCGAGTATGCAGGACCAGATCATGGCGGTAATGCTTACTGTAAAAAAATAAAAGAACATCTTTTGGATGCCCAGGCAGCACAGAGCTGAGCGTATAATAGAAAGGCAACAATTGGTCCTTTAAACAAGGTGATCAGGTTTTAGTTTTAGTGCCCACCTCACAAAGTAAGCTCGTGGACAAGTTCAAGGGCCATATGAAGTCCAGGAAAAGGTTGGGGAAGTGAATTATAGAGTATATCTGCCTGGGAAGAGGTAACCCGAACAACTATATCATGTAAATCTGCTAAAAGCATGGAAAGACCAAGAATGTATGATCACGGATGACACTCTGGTTGTATGGTCTGTGAACCCTCCTACACTGGGGGAGAGGTAAACATAACGGACACACTCTAAACAGTAGAATCGGGAGGCACGGAAATTGGCAACATAATACAGACGTATTCTTGGAACTGCCCGGCTGAACATTTGTAATCCAACATGGCATTGTCACCGAAGCTCAGGTAAGGATACAAATGAAACTGTACCATGTGCCGGAGGCAAGCCATTATGGCTGAGATGAAACAAATGCTCCAGCTAGCAGTTATTGAGGAGTCCAGGAGTGGGTGGACTTGCCCCATTGCTCTGATTCCGAAGCCAAATGGATCATTATGAAAACTGAATGAAATATCAAAATTTGACCTTTATCCAATGCCCTGGGTGCACTACTTGATTGAGAGACTGGGGCAGGCCCAGTGATTTATGACGCTTGAAATGACAAAGTATTACTGGCAGATGCCTGTGACAGTCAGCGAAAGAAAAGACCACCTTCATAATGCTGTGGGGTCTCTATCACTATGTCATCTTGTATTTTGGGTTACATGGGGCCCCGGCCACGTTTCAGAGGCTGATGGACATAGTTTGAGAGCCCCATCAGAAGTATGCATTGGCATATTTCGCTGATTTTATCATCTTTAGTACTGACGGGCATACCCACTTATCCCAGGTGCAAGAGGTAGTGGATTTTTTCCCAAGCCGCAGGCTTGATGGCGAACCCCCAAAAATTTGCAATAGGTCTAGATAAAGCCCGGTATTTGGGTTACATGATTGGCCGTGGTTTTATCTAACCCCAATTAAACAAAACTGAGGCCATTCAATACTGGCCCTAGCCTCTTACTACAAAACAGGTAAGAGCATTCCTCAGCATCATTAGGTATTACCAACAATTTAGAGCTAATTTTGCCTAGAGATCGGCACCCTTGACCGATCTCTTAAAGGGAAGGGAATTGTTCATGGTTTTGTGGAGGAAAATTCCAGTACATGAAGTTGGCATTGTGAGGAAAGCCCATCCTCACCAGTCCCAACTTCATGAAAGACTTTATTGTGCAAACAGATGCATTTGAAGTAGTCCTAGGAGCAGTTTTGTCACAGGAGGTGAACAGAGAAAAACATATAGTCACCTACTTGAGTAGGAAACTTACCCTGGCAGATAAAACTTAGAATGTAGTGGAAAAGGAGTGCTTGGCCATTAAGTGTGCCTTGGTGTCTCTATGTTATTATCTGATCCAGTAACAGTTTCGCTTGGTAACGAACCATTCGCACTTCATCTCAATAAGAAATGTCAAGGAGAGGAATTCTTGAGTCACCAGATGGGCTTTTATTTTTGGAGAGATCTGCAGGATGGTAGTTGGGTGGATCTCTTCCTCCAGTCCAGGTCATGGGACTGACACAAATCACATTTAAACTTTCAGTTATGGTTTGGGTTTGTCAATATTCTGTTTGGAGCATCAGAGTAGGGGGCTCTATGTAGGACAAGTCTTTTTCAGACTGATAAAAGGCCAGAGCCAGGGAAAGCAAAGTTTCTGACGCACCCACAAGTCATACGGTGGCGCAGTCACCTGCAGCAAAGGACTGATACGGACGTTCCAGTTGCAAACTGGATGATATAGTTTGTGATCTTGAAAACAAACACATTTATGTTGAACTTTCTTGGGTCATTGCCTAATTACCACACAGAGCTTAAAGCCGCTGCCATACAGTTCTAAGATAGATGTGGGCATATCCAAAATAACAGATGCCTGGTACAAATTAAGGCGGCACAACTCCTACATAGTGTATGGGGTACGGGTGCACATTCTATGTTAGCTGCCCACCCCTCATCCAAGTACCCTTATATGTAGAGAAAAGTAGAGCAGTCTTACAGGGTTTACTCAATTATAGATTTAATGAAAAAATCCAGACTCATCAAAAATCCAGCTCTTGGAATTCTTATTCATTACATAAAATGTTTCAGCTCAAAAACTAAATAAATAAATCATCATAAAGTCCGATAAAGTGTCTTTCTGTTGAATCTGAAATCTTTGGTTGAAGCAAACATGTACTACTCTGGAGTGCTGTTCTACTTTTCCTCTACTTAGCCAACATAACAGACACTAGCAAAGTAGATAGATGGAAACAAATCTATGATAAAATAGAGCAGATTCAGGGACAATAAATGCCTGTTATCACTAATCTCCTGAAGGTGAATGCCCAGTAGGAAGTTATACAACTTACCATAGACACTAGATATGAAGGGACAATGCATCAATAGGGTTAAGCTGGCTGTACACATTAAGATTTTTTGCAAACAAAAAATAAAGATAATTGTCTTAAGAGATTTCCTTAGAAAATGTCATTAACACTGAGGAAATGTATGTATTTTAAACAAAACAATCTAATCTGTCTCTTCCCAAGCTCCTTCATGGGTTTTGTCAAAAGGTTTAACCCCTTAGTGACCGAGCCAAATTTTTGAAATCTGACCAGTGTCACTTTATGTGGTAATAACTCTGCAATGCTTCAACAAATCCCAGTGATTTTGAGACTGTTTTTTCGTGACACATTATACTTTATGATAATGGTAAATTTAGTTCAACATTTTTTGTGTTTATTTATAAAAAATATAAAAAATTTGAGAAAAATGTTAAAAAATTAGCAATTTTCTAAATTTGAATGATTATCCCTTTAATCCAGATAGTCATACAACAGCAAACCATTAATAAATAACATTTCCCACATGTCTGCTTTACATCAGCACCATTTGTAAAATGTTATTTTATTTTGTTAGCATTTTAGGAGGTTTAAAAATGTAGCAGCAATTTTTCATTTTTTCAAAGAAATTTACCACATTTATTTTTTTAGTGACTTATCCATGTTTGAAGTGACTTTAGGGGTCCCATATATTGGGAAACCCCCAAACGTGATACCATTTTAAAAACAGCACCCCTAAACATATTGAAAACTGCTGTCAGGTAGTTTATTAACCCTTCAGGTGCTTTACAGGAATTAATGCAAAGTGGCATGACAGAAATGAAAATGTGTATTTTTACCACCTAAATGTTGCTAACTTCTAAACAGATTACTACAGCCGGCAGACTGTAAGGCCGCTATTTGGTCATGAATTGCCATCGCAAACATCAGGACAACAAAATCGTGATCTGAGGGCACCAATTGGGATAAAGAAGAAGCCCCCACACTCTGTTAACCATTTATAATGATCTAGTCACTATTGACAGCAGCATCTAAGGGGTTAAACAGATTTAGAAGGTGCAAATACTGATCGTGGCTGATACAGCAAGTTGTCAGCTATAGTGTACAGCCGACAGCTGCTG
Source organism: Ranitomeya imitator (assembly GCF_032444005.1). Taxonomy (NCBI): domain Eukaryota; kingdom Metazoa; phylum Chordata; class Amphibia; order Anura; family Dendrobatidae; genus Ranitomeya; species Ranitomeya imitator. The sequence continues at coordinate 238,485,129 of NC_091286.1, forward strand.
GATTGTCACCTGTATGGGGAGGCTATTCTCTTATATCTCAGGTCAGTTAAAAGACGTATTGGCGGTCATTAAGGGGTTAACATTTTGCCAGTTGCAGGTAACAATTTAAAAGCATTTACTGTATCTGCACTTTTTTTTATTGTGTTGTTGTTCTGAAATTGTGCCAAAAATGTTTCAGCTCTACTTTAGCAACAAAAGAACGGAACGCTGTCTCAACATATGAACATAGCCTTATACCGCTCGGGTGAGCGGTATGTGTGTGTCAGGTCGCCATTATCACCGCCGCGGCCCCTGCTGTCCGCTTTTACTTACCGCTCCTCGGCGTCCCGGCGCGCTCCTGTTCCAGCGCCGCCTTCTCTGCTCGCTCTCCCGACTCCTGCTTCCTGTCGGGCGCGCGCGCACTAGGGTGTCCTGCGCACGCGCACTCTGCCTTCCCTGCTCCGGTCAGCCTTGTGTCTCGCTGGCAGCGCTGACGTTACTAGCAGCGCTCCTGCGCGTCCACAGCGCCCTCTACTGGGAGCACTTGTATGCGCACTCTGCCTTTTTCTTTGGACACTCTTTCCCCTGCTCTCTGTGGTCCTGGAGGACCATGACCCGGAAGGTATGCTGCCACACTGCATTTAAGGCCGCCTCTTCCTTTTGGCTGTGCCTGTCTGTCATTTGTTTTCTGGCAAATGCCTCTGGCTCCCTCGCTTCCTAGCATACCTTACGTTCTCCCTGCTGCTTGTCTCTGACTTTTCGTTTCTGTGTATTATCATTAACTGTCTCCGTGCTTCCCTTGCAGCTCCAGTTCTCCTGTACCTTCGTTTCTACCCGGTGTTCCTGATCCTCTGCCTAGTCCTTCCGCCATCCTCTCCTGCGCTTCCTTGGTCTCGTGTCTCCGTCCTGTCTTCCGGTTTGTCCTTCCATTCTCTGTCTGTCTTGTCAGTTCCCGTTACCCGTTCTGCTTCTCCTTCTTCGTTCTCTATTCCGTCGTCCCTGCCCTGACCTTTTCCTTTCCTTGTACTTTGGTACCGGCTGCCGTTCAGTAGTCTCCCCTGGGCCTGCTCCTAACGCTCCCTGTATAGGGGGCGGTCCACCTGGTCCACTCGTCCTGGGGAGGTTCGCTGTTTCGGTCCAGTGGGTCCACTTATCTCGCTTTCCTGGTCCCTGAGCGTAACAGTGTGCTGCCGGGTAAATGTCAACCGGACATGTATTGCTAAGTTGACATTTATGTCATTATCTATGTGCTCAAAACTGTTTGTGCACATAGAAGTGTGATTGGCCTGTCTAAACAGGTCTGTAAATAACGGCCGATTAGCTTACATGTAGTTATGTGTACTATATTCTGTGATGGGCACTTTTCTGCCATATGTAGAGTAAAGAAGCTATTAGTATATGGAGCTATTAGTGTCTGCTCCATGGGGTTTTTGCCTTCCTTTGGATCAACATTTTAAGCTATAGGTTGAACTGTTGAACTTGATAGAGCCAAGTCTGACTTCAACATTAAAAATTATGAAACTGTATCTACACTGATCACTGCTGCCGCTCGCTTTGCCTAGGAGCTAATTTCAGGTGGTCGGTAACCTAGATTTAAAATCCCTCTGTTTTTAATAAATTGCAAAGCTGCTTGTTTTAACAAACACTTTGCAATTTTAACATTTAACCCCTTACTGACATCAGACGGTATAGTACGTCCGATGTCAGCTCCCCTGCTTTGATGCAGGGCTCCGCGGTGAGCCCGCATCAAAGCCGGGACATGTCAGCTGTTTTGAACAGCTGACATGTGCCCGCAATAGCGGTGGGTGAAATCGCGATTCACCCGCCGCTATTAACTAGTTAAATGCCGCTGTCAAACGCAGACAGCGGCATTTAACTACCGCATCCGGCCGGGCGGCCGGAAATGACATCATCGCCGACCCCCGTCACATGATCGGGGGTCGGCGATGCGTCAGGATGGTAACCATAGAGGTCCTAGAGACCTCTATGGTTACTGATGCAGGCCTGCTGTGAGTGCCCCCCTGTGGTCGGCGCTCACAGCACACCTGCATTTCAGCTACATAGCAGCGATCAGCAGATCGCTGCTATGTAGCAGAGGCGATCGTGCTGTGCCTGCTTCTAGCCTCCCATGGAGGCTATTGAAGCATGGCAAAAGTAAAAAAAAAAGTAAAAAACAAATGTGAAAAAAATAAAAAAAATATAAAAGTTTAAATCACCCCCCTTTCGCCCCAATCTAAATAAATCAATTAATAAAAAAATCAAATCTACACATATTTGGTATAGCCACGTTCAGAATCGCCCGATCTATCAATAAAAAAAAGCATTAACCTGATCGCTAAACGGCGTAATGAGAAAAAAAATTGAAACGCCTGAGTTACGTTTTTTTTGGTCGCCGCGACATTGCATTAAAATGCAATAACAGGCGATCAAAAGCACGTATCTGCACTGAATTGGAATCATTAAAAACGCCAGCTCGGCACGCAAAAAATAAGCCCTCAACCGACCCCAGATCATGAAAAATGGAGATGCTACGAGTATCGGAAAATGGCGCAATTTATTTTTTTTTTTTAGCAAAGTTTGGAATTTTTTTTCACCACTTAGGTAAAAAATAACCTAGTCATGTTAGGTGTCTATGAACTCGTACTGACCTGGAGAATCATAATGTCAAGTCAGTTTTAGCATTTAGTGAACCTAGCAAAAAAGCCAAGCAAAAAACAAGTGTGGGATTGCACTTCTTTTGCAATTTCACCGCACTTGGAATTTTTTTCCCATTTTCTAGTACACGACATGGTAAAACCAATGATGTCGTTCAAAAGTATAAGCCCTCACATGGCCAAATTGACGGAAAAATAAAAAAGTTATGGCTCTGGGAAGGAGGGGAGTGAAAAACGAACACGGAAAAACGAAAAATCCCACGGTCATGAAGGGGTTAATGAACTTAAGACAACTCTTTTAATTATAACATCTTAGCTACGTGCAACTGTCACAGAGGAAGCTTCATTGTGCTCATTTCTCCCTTTATTATTCTGAATAGTTCTTTTGCTTATTCTGTATGCACTGAATACACTATAGCTACAGTATCTAGAGTAAACAAATCCCTTTACGCTATGTGAATTACATATTTACATTGTCGAAAGACAGAGCACTGCTAGAAGTCAGGAGTGTAAAGGTACCTTCACACATAACGATATCGCTAACGATATCGTTGCTTTTGGTGACGTTGCAACGATATCGTTAAGGAAATCGTTCTGTGTGACAGCGACCAACGATCAGGCCCCTGCTGGGAGATCGTTGGTCGCTGAACAAAGTCCAGAACTTTATTTCGTCGCTGGATCTCCCGTGGACATCGCTGGATCGGCGTGTGTGACACCGATCCAGCGATGTCTTCACTGGTAACCAGGGTAAACATCGGGTTACTAAGCGCAGGGCCGCGCTTAGTAACCCGATGTTTACCCTGGTTACCAGCGTAAAAGTAAAAAAAAACAAACACTACATACTTACCTACCGCTGTCTGTCCCCGGCGCTGTGCTCTGCACTCCTCCTGTACTGGCTGTGAGCGTCGGTCAGCCGGAAAGCAGAGCGGTAACGTCACCGCTCTGCTTTCCGGCCGCTGTGCTCACAGCCAGTGCAGGAGGAGTGCAGAGAAGCTGAGCGCCGGGGACAGACAGCGGTAGGTAAGTATGTAGTGTTTGTTTTTTTTTACTTTTACGCTGGTAACCAGGGTAAACATCGGGTTACTAAGCGCGGCCCTGCGCTTAGTAACCCGATGTTTACCCTGGTTACCGGCATCGTTGGTCGCTGGAGAGCGGTCTGTGTGACAGCTCTCCAGCGACCAAACAGCGACGCTGCAGCGATCCGGATCGTTGTCGGTATCGCTGCAGCGTCGCTTAATGTGAAGGGGCCTTTAGTTGGAGTTTTGACACCTATGAGTTGGAACCTAGGTAAATAAATAAAATCAGACATTTAGTTTACTGTATATTAAATTCACAATATTTAAATATTAACATAAAGCTGTGGGTCAAATTATCAAGTGTCCTAAAATACTGATCAGCAGCATAAAAATGATTGTCACCGTGTCGGATACTACTGTATTGTTGCTATGCCGGACGAAAGCTATTCCTTGTTTTATCAGATTGCACTCGGACCAAAGTTTTTCTGTGGGGCAGTGCTGATCAGTTTTTTTTCCTCCCAGCGATTCGGTATAAGAAAAAAAAATTGCACCATGCTATGATTTGCAGTGCAAATTGGATGTCATACTTCCATTTAAGTCTATGATGACATCCGAGTGCAGTCCAATTTCCTCGGACTTACACAATGGAGAAGATGGAGAAATTTTGATCTCCATCTTCTCTTCACCTGTGCTACGATTCTCTCATCTGAAACAATCAGATCACGCTAAGCTGACACTCTGATCAATCTCAGTGTGAATGCAGACTTCTGAATCCCCCCAGTGCACACATTTGCTCTCTGAGAATTCGCCAGTTTCTGAGCCCGTGAATGGCGGTGATGTATGTAATATGCATACTCCTGGCCAGAACCTGTCTAGTGCGCGCGGCCTACTCCATAAGCTAATACTGAACTAGGCCATGTCCGCTACACTGGTTCTGCCTGGGAATATGCATACTACATAAATCACCCCCATTCCTGGTTCTGCCTGGGAGTATGCCTAATGCATACATCACCTTCATTCCGTTCCCGGCACAGAAATCAGCAAATCCTCGCAGTGCACAGAGCATGGGGAATTCAGTATCTGAACACCTTTTACATAATGGATCCTATTCTCTTATATGAGAGAATCTACACTTGTGTGAGGGAGCCTTTAAAAGAATTATCTAGAACTGAAAAGTTTATGGTTTATCCTTTTGTTGTCAACCTGAATCAAATTATTCATAGGGCTGCAGCAATATAAGCAGTGCATTTCCTTTACAGAATTGTCTACCTGATATAGCTCTGTACTGTTATTCGTGACTGTGCCTAGTATTGTATACCACTACAGATTTCATTCAGGTTAATAATACTAAGCTGTAACACCAGACCACTGTGTTTAAAGGGAATGTGTCATAAAAAATGACCGTAAAGTTGCTCTCTATGGGGTAGCATGTCAGCTATATATAAGGTTTCCACACACAGGCTTTGCACTAGCTACTCCTTCTATCAAGTTCCAGGGATCCCTGGCCTTCACCATTTGCCTCCAACACAGAGATTGAGACTTACCCAGGTGCCCTGGGTTGAGTTCAAGGAGTAGCTGCGTTCTGGTGGGGAATGCTGTCAGAGAATTTCAGTATCCTCATTCAGGGAGGAAGAAAGGATGATGAAGACTCTGTGGCAACAAGGGGGTTGACATGACCATGTTTGAAGTTTGATATATTGATGTTGATGTGTGATTATTTAGGTGTGTGATAAAAAGTTCTATTTTATTCCTATGGCCGGTTTAGTGTCTCACTTCTACGCTAGGCTTTACCTTAAGGCTGTCCCTGGGTATTCGGGAGGACTGTCCAGTAGGGGAACCATTACCAGCATAGGGATATAGTTCTCGCTACACAGGGAGCATACAGTTAATACACTGGGATTAGCCCATTAGTTAGATGAGTTTTTAGAAAAAGCATTTCCTGGTTTAGAGGTTTAGTTAGTGAGAGACTGAAGAGAAGAGAGAAGTCTAGCAGAGTGGAGTGTAGAAGAAAGGGCTAGACACTTCAGTGTTTGAAGGTTCTGGGAAAGATGATGCAACATAGGCGAAAGAGTTCTGTCAGTGACAAATCTCCAAACAGCATGAGGACACATCTCCAGCTTTTTGAGAATGCTGGGACAGTCTTGGGCCTACGGCCTGGAAGAGGTATTGAGTGTAATATCTCTAATGCATACCCTGTGAGGAAGTTGTCAGCTGGGTCTCAGCGAAGGGGAAGGATAGTGGTTTTCACGGAAGCTGTTATGCCACATAGAAGGTCCCTAGTACCAAGAGAGGAAGTTGAGGAGGTGTCAGGTCAGGCAGAATGAAGGCAAGGACTGATAATACATAGGACAAAGGGAACATCACCCAAAATAGACTCTGACTTATATATATCAGCAGGGTGAATGATCCAAGAAGTAAGATACATACGATAGTAGCAATTGGATACAATAAAACTTTACTTTTATTAACTATTGTTAAAAATTCTGAATATACGCGACATATATACCAAAACAACAAAAAATATATATGGAGGAAGGGACCAAAGTGAGAAAGTGCCCTATACCCTAACACAGAAGGAAAGACAAACATATACACAGATATAAGAATGACAGTACTGTTATATAGTTGAACTGGTATATACCAGCAACCAATAATAGTGCAGCAGCAGCTACACTATTGGCAAGCAAATGGGGAACGCTCTGTGCCTCCTAATCCCTGTGGAGAAAATGCATATATAATATCCAAAAGAATAATGCATAATGAAGCTGTCTACCATAGGGGCTAACCTGATATGTACGGATATCTGCTAATTCCTCTATACAGGCTAATGTCTAGGCATATATATATATCCAAGTCACTCAAAAAACCTGAAGGGAATAAAGTTGCAGACAACAGTGTAATATAAGGAGGCTTTTTTTGAAAAAAGTAAACACAGCATAAGTCACTGATGTGGGTCCATAACTATAATATAACACCAAGGTACTAAGCCATTATATTGTGTTTATGTGCGTCCCAATCTTAAAGCCACAGATGACCAGTACTGTCAAAAAGTAGCAGCATAGCAACGGAGCTTCAAAGCCAACATTTATAACACAATGCGCAGTAGTCCTAATTTTTATACACGTGGAACCATCATGCCCCCTCATCTTGGGAGACGCCATTTTTAGCCGGGGCTTCTATTTTGGTTTCACCAATGCGGGAGAACTCCAGACAACCAGGAACTCTCTTTGGCATTTTTGGTGAGATCCACCCATTATTTGGGAACACTCAGTACACACATTGGGTACCGATCTGGATCAATGATATTGATGTACACATATTTTAAGCCATTTCTTAGCATTTGCAGTTCCAATGTAAGGGAACGCCCACCAATGATATAGGGGGCATGATGGTTCCACGTGTATAAAAATTAGGACTACTGCGCATTGTGTTATAAATGTTGGCTTTGAAGCTCCGTTGCTATGCTGCTACTTTTTGACAGTACTGGTCATCTCTGGCTTTAACCCCTTCATGACCCAGCCTATTTTGACCTTAAAGACCTTGCCGTTTTTTGCAATTCTGACCAGTGTCCCTTTATGAGGTAATAACTCAGGAACGCTTCAACGGATCCTAGCGGTTCTGAGATTGTTTTTTCGTGACATATTGGGCTTCATGTTAGTGGTAAATTTAGGCCAATAAATTCTGCGTTTATTTGTGATAAAAACGGAAATTTGGCGAAAATTTTGAAAATTTCGCAATTTTCACATTTTGAATTTTTATTCTGTTAAACCAGAGAGATATGTGACACAAAATAGTTAATAAATAACATTTCCCACATGTTTACTTTACATCAGCACAATTTTGGAAACAAAATTTTTTTTTGTTAGGAAGTTATAAGGGTTAAAATTTGACCAGCGATTTGTCATTTTTACAACGAAATTTACAAAACCATTTTTTTTAGGGACCACCTCACATTTGAAGTCAGTTTGAGGGGTCTATATGGCTGAAAATACCCAAAAGTGACACCATTCTAAAAACTGCACCCCTCAAGGTACTCAAAACCACATTCAAGAAGTTTATTAACCCTTCAGGTGCTTCACAGCAGCAGAAGCAACATGGAAGGAAAAAATGAACATTTAACTTTTTAGTCACAAAAATTATCTTTTAGCAACAATTTTTGTATTTTCCCAATGGTAAAAGGAGAAACTGAACCACGAAAGTTGTTGTACAATTTGTCCTGAGTACGCTGATACCTCATATGTGGGGGTAAACCACTGTTTGGGCGCACGGCAGGGCTTGGAAGGGAAGGAGCGCCATTTGACTTTTTGAATCAAAAATTGGCTCCACTCTTTAGCGGACACCATGTCACGTTTGGAGAGCACCCGTGTGCCTAAAAATTGGAGCTCCCCCACAAGTGACCCCATTTTGGAAACTAGACGCCCCAAGGAACTTATCTAGATGCATAGTGAGCACTTTGAACCCTCAGGTGCTTCACAAATTGATCTGTAAAAATGAAAAAGTACTTTTTTTTCACAAAAAAATTCTTTTCGCCTCAATTTTTTCATTTTCACATGGGCAGTAGGGTAAAATGGATCATAAAATTTGTTGGGCAATTTCTCCCGAGTACTTCGATACCTCATATGTGGGGGTAAACCACTGTTTGGGCACTCGGCAGGGCTCGGAAGGGAAGGCGCGCCATTTGACTTTTTGAATGGAAAATTAGCTCCAATTGTTAGCGGACACCATGTCGCGTTTGGAGAGCCCCTGTGTGCCTAAACATTGGAGCTCCCCCACAAGTGACCCCATTTTGAAAACTAGACCCCCCAAGGAACTTATCTAGATGCATATTGAGCACTTTAAACCCCCAGGTGCTTCACAGAAGTTTATAACGCAGAGCCATGAAAATAAAAAATAATTTTTCTTTCCTCAAAAATGATATTTTAGCCTGGAATTTCCTATTTTGCCAAGGATAATAGGAGAAATTGGACCCCAAATATTGTTGTCCTGTTTGTCCTGAGTACGCAGATACCCCATATGTGGGGGTAAACAACTGTTTGGGCGCACGGCAGGGCTCGGAAGGGATGGCACGCCATTTGGCTTTTTAAATGGAAAATTAGCTCCAATCATTAGCGGACACCATGTCACGTTTGGAGAGCCCCTGGTGTTGTGAATTTGCTTTTTGGCTCCCTCTAGTGGTTACTAGTTTTTTGACTCTGGTTTTTCTGTCTTTCCTTTTATCCGCACCTGGGTCGTTAGTTAGGGGCGTTGCTTTATAAGCTCCCTGGACACTCAGTTCTATGCCTGGCAACGTAGTTATCAGAGCTAATCTGCTGTGCTCTTGTCTACTGATCCTGGTCCGGTTATTCAGCTAAGTCATTTACTTTGCTTTTTGCTATTTGTTTTTGGTTTTGTATTTTTGTCCAGCTTGTTCCTAATCTGTATCCTGACTTTTGCTGGAAGCTCTAGGGCGCTGGTGTTCTCCCCCCGGACCGTTAGACGGTTCGGGGGTTCTTGAATTTCCAGTGTGGATTTTTGATAGGGTTTTTTGTTGACCATATAAGTTACCTTTCTATATTCTGCTATTAGTTAGCGGGCCTCTCTGTGCTAAACCTGGTTCATTTCTGTGTTTGTCATTTCCTCTTTCCTCACCGTTATTATTTGTGGGGGGCTTCTATCCTGCTTTGGGGTCCCTTTCTCTGGAGGCAAGAGAGGTCTTTGTTTTCCTCTACTAGGGGTAGTTAGATTCTCCGGCTGGCGCGAGTCATCTAGGATCAACGTAGGTATGACCCCCGGCTACTTCTAGTGTTGGCGTTAGGAGTAGATATATGGTCAACCCAGTTACCACTGCCCTATGAGCTGGATTTTTGTATCTTGCAGACTTCCACGTTCCTCTGAGACCCTCGCCATTGGGGTCATAACAGTTTGCCAGGCCAATATTAAATGTTTAATGCATTGCAAAAGAGGGATTATAAGAAAGAAGATTCTGAGTTTTTTTTTTTCTCCTCTCTCATTTTTTTTTTTTTTTTTTTTTTTTTTTCTTCATCCCCTTTACCTCAGAGTGGCTTCTGCTTGCTGCAGACATGAATGTCCAGACCTTGATTACAAGTGTGGACCAGCTGGCTACTCGAGTGCAGGGCATACAAGATTATATTATCAGAAGTCCTGGGTCAGAACCTAAGATACCGATTCCTGAACTGTTTTCCGGAGACAGGTTTAAGTTTAGGAATTTCAAGAATAATTGTAAATTGTTTTTGTCCCTGAGACCCTGTTCATCTGGAGACTCCGCTCAGCAAGTAAAAATTGTTATTTCGTTCTTACGGGGTGACCCTCAAGATTGGGCTTTTTCGCTGGCGCCAGGAGATCCGGCATTGGCTGATATTGATGCGTTTTTTCTGGCGCTCGGTTTACTTTATGAGGAACCCAATCTTGAGATTCAGGCAGAAAAGGCCCTGCTGGCTATGTCTCAGGGGCAGGACGAGGCTGAAGTGTATTGCCAAAAATTTCGGAAATGGTCCGTGCTGACACATTGGAACGAGTGTGCACTGGCCGCTAATTTTAGAAATGGTCTTTCTGATGCCATTAAAGATGTTATGGTGGGTTTTCCCATTCCCACAGGTCTGAATGATGCTATGGCACTGGCTATTCAAATTGACCGGCGATTGCGGGAGCGCAAGACCGCAAATTCCCTCATGGTGTTGTCTGAACAGACACCTAATTCGGTGCAATGTGATAGAAAAACCGCAAATTCCCTCATGGTGTTGTCTGAACAGACACCTGATTTAATGCAATGTGATAGAATCCTGACCAGAAATGAGCGGAAAATTCATAGACGCCGGAATGGCTTGTGCTACTACTGTGGTGATTCTACACATGTTATCTCAGCATGCTCTAAACGTATAGCTAAGGTTGTTGGTCCGGTCACCGCTGGAAATTTGCAACCTAAATTTATTTTGTCTGTAACTTTGATTTGCTCACTGTCGTCTTATCCTGTCATGGCGTTTGTAGATTCAGGTGCTGCCCTGAGTCTTATGGATCTGTCATTTGCTAAGCGCTGTGGTTTTACTCTTGAACCATTAGAAAATCCTATTCCTCTTAGGGGTATTGATGCTACGCCATTGGCAGCAAATAAACCGCAGTATTGGACACAGGTTACCATGTGCATGACTCCTGAACACCGCGAGGTGATACGTTTTCTTGTTTTACATAAAATGCATGATTTGGTTGTTTTAGGGCTGCCATGGTTACAGACCCATAATCCCGTCCTGGACTGGAAGGCTATGTCAGTTTCTAGTTGGGGCTGTCGTGGTATTCATGGGGATACCCTGCCTGTGTCTATTGCTTCTTCTACGCCTTCGGAAGTTCCGGAGTATTTGTCTGATTATCAGGATGTCTTTAGTGAGTCCAGGTCCAGTGCATTGCCTCCTCATAGGGACTGTGACTGTGCTATAGATTTGATTCCAGGCAGTAAATTTCCTAAGGGAAGACTCTTTAATCTGTCGGTACCTGAACATACCGCTATGCGTTCGTATATCAAGGAGTCTTTGGAGAAAGGACATATTCGTCCGTCTTCTTCCCCTCTTGGTGCAGGATTCTTTTTTGTGGCTAAAAAGGACGGATCTTTGAGGCCTTGTATTGATTATCGGCTTTTAAATAAGATCACTGTCAAATTTCAGTATCCTCTGCCGCTGTTGTCTGACTTGTTTGCCCGAATTAAAGGTGCCAAGTGGTTCACCAAGATAGACCTTCGTGGTGCGTACAACCTTGTGCGCATTAAGCAAGGTGATGAATGGAAAACCGCATTCAATACGCCCGAAGGTCATTTTGAGTACTTGGTGATGCCTTTTGGGCTCTCCAATGCGCCTTCAGTTTTTCAGTCCTTTATGCATGACATTTTCCGGAAGTATCTGGATAAATTTTTGATCGTTTATCTGGATGATATTTTGGTTTTTTCTGATGATTGGGACTCGCATGTGGAGCAGGTCAGGTTGGTCTTTAAAATTTTGCGTGAAAATTCTTTGTTTGTCAAAGGCTCAAAGTGTCTCTTTGGTGTACAGAAGGTTCCCTTTTTGGGGTTTATTTTTTCCCCTTCTGCTGTGGAGATGGACCCGGTCAAGGTCCGAGCTATTCTTGATTGGACTCAGCCCTCGTCAGTTAAGAGTCTTCAGAAGTTCTTGGGTTTCGCTAACTTCTACCGTCGTTTTATCGCTAATTTTTCTAGCATTGTGAAACCTTTGACGGATATGACCAAGAAGGGCTCCGATGTAGCTAACTGGGCTCCTGCTGCCGTGGAGGCTTTCCAGGAGTTGAAACGCCGGTTTACTTCGGCGCCTGTTTTGTGCCAGCCCGATGTCTCACTTCCCTTTCAGGTTGAGGTGGATGCTTCGGAGATTGGAGCAGGGGCCGTTTTGTCGCAGAGAGGCCCTGGTTGCTCTGTTATGAAACCTTGTGCCTTTTTCTCTAGGAAGTTTTCGCCTGCCGAGCGAAATTATGATGTGGGCAATCGGGAGTTGTTGGCCATGAAGTGGGCATTTGAGGAGTGGCGTCATTGGCTCGAGGGTGCTAAGCATCGTGTGGTGGTCTTGACTGATCACAAAAATCTGATGTATCTCGAGTCTGCTAAACGCCTTAATCCGAGACAGGCCCGCTGGTCATTGTTTTTCTCCCGCTTTGATTTTGTTGTCTCGTATTTACCAGGTTCAAAGAATGTGAAGGCCGATGCTCTTTCTAGGAGCTTTGTGCCTGATGCTCCTGGAGTCGCTGATCCTGTTGGTATTCTTAAGGATGGAGTTATCTTATCAGCTATTTCTCCGGATCTGCGACGTGTGTTGCAGAGATTTCAAGCTGATAGGCCTGAGTCTTGTCCACCTGACAGACTGTTTGTTCCGGATAAGTGGACCAGCAGAGTCATTTCCGAGGTTCATTCCTCGGTGTTGGCAGGTCACCCGGGAATTTTTGGCACCAGAGATCTGGTGGCCAGGTCCTTTTGGTGGCCTTCTTTGTCAAGGGATGTGCGGTCATTTGTGCAGTCCTGTGGGACTTGTGCTAGAGCTAAGCCTTGCTGTTCTCGTGCCAGCGGGTTGCTCTTGCCCTTGCCTGTCCCGAAGAGACCTTGGACACATATCTCCATGGATTTCATTTCTGATCTTCCGCTATCTCAGGGCATGTCTGTTATCTGGGTGATATGTGATCGCTTCTCCAAGATGGTCCATTTGGTTCCTTTGCCTAAGCTGCCTTCCTCTTCCGATCTGGTTCCTGTGTTTTTCCAGAACGTGGTTCGTTTGCACGGCATCCCTGAGAATATTGTGTCAGATAGAGGATCCCAGTTCGTTTCCAGGTTCTGGCGATCCTTTTGTAGTAGGATGGGCATTGATTTGTCGTTTTCGTCTGCTTTCCATCCTCAGACTAATGGACAGACGGAGCGAACCAATCAGACTTTGGAGGCTTATTTGAGGTGTTTTGTCTCTGCTGATCAGGACGATTGGGTGACATTCTTGCCGTTGGCTGAGTTTGCCCTTAATAATCGGGCTAGTTCCGCCACCTTGGTTTCGCCTTTTTTCTGCAACTCTGGTTTCCATCCTCGCTTTTCTTCAGGTCATGTGGAGTCTTCTGACTGTCCTGGGGTGGATTCTGTGGTGGATAGGTTGCAGCGGATCTGGAATCATGTGGTGGACAACTTGAAGTTGTCACAGGAGAGGGCTCAGCGCTTTGCCAACCGCCGCCGCGGTGTGGGTCCCCGACTACGCGTTGGGAATTTGGTATGGCTTTCTTCCCGCTTTGTTCCTATGAAGGTCTCCTCTCCCAAATTTAAACCTCGTTTTATTGGTCCTTACAAGATATTGGAAATCCTTAATCCTGTATCTTTTCGTCTGGATCTTCCTGTGTCGTTTGCTATTCACAATGTATTTCATAGGTCCTTGTTGCGGCGGTACGTTGTGCCTGTAGTTCCTTCTGCTGAGCCTCCTGCTCCGGTGTTGGTTGAGGGCGAGTTGGAGTACGTGGTGGAGAAGATCTTGGATTCTCGCCTCTCCAGGCGAAGACTTCAGTACCTGGTCAAGTGGAAGGGCTATGGTCAGGAGGATAATTCCTGGGTGGTCGCCTCTGATGTTCATGCGGCCGATTTAGTTCGTGCCTTTCATGCCGCTCATCCTGATCGCCCTGGTGGTCGTGGTGAGGGTTCGGTGACCCCTCACTAAGGGGGGGGTACTGTTGTGAATTTGCTTTTTGGCTCCCTCTAGTGGTTACTAGTTTTTTGACTCTGGTTTTTCTGTCTTTCCTTTTATCCGCACCTGGGTCGTTAGTTAGGGGCGTTGCTTTATAAGCTCCCTGGACACTCAGTTCTATGCCTGGCAACGTAGTTATCAGAGCTAATCTGCTGTGCTCTTGTCTACTGATCCTGGTCCGGTTATTCAGCTAAGTCATTTACTTTGCTTTTTGCTATTTGTTTTTGGTTTTGTATTTTTGTCCAGCTTGTTCCTAATCTGTATCCTGACTTTTGCTGGAAGCTCTAGGGCGCTGGTGTTCTCCCCCCGGACCGTTAGATGGTTCGGGGGTTCTTGAATTTCCAGTGTGGATTTTTGATAGGGTTTTTTGTTGACCATATAAGTTACCTTTCTATATTCTGCTATTAGTTAGCGGGCCTCTCTGTGCTAAACCTGGTTCATTTCTGTGTTTGTCATTTCCTCTTTCCTCACCGTTATTATTTGTGGGGGGCTTCTATCCTGCTTTGGGGTCCCTTTCTCTGGAGGCAAGAGAGGTCTTTGTTTTCCTCTACTAGGGGTAGTTAGATTCTCCGGCTGGCGCGAGTCATCTAGGATCAACGTAGGTATGACCCCCGGCTACTTCTAGTGTTGGCGTTAGGAGTAGATATATGGTCAACCCAGTTACCACTGCCCTATGAGCTGGATTTTTGTATCTTGCAGACTTCCACGTTCCTCTGAGACCCTCGCCATTGGGGTCATAACACCCTGGGTGCCTAAACATTGGAGATCCCCCAGAAATGACACCATTTTGGAAACTAGACCCCCAAAGGAACTAATCTAGATGTGTGGTGAGGACTTTGAACCCCCAAGTGCTTCACAGAAGTTTATAACGCAGAGCCATGAAAAAAAAAATATATATATTTTCTCAAAAATGATCTTTTAGCCTGCAATTTTTTATTTTCCCAAGGGTAACAGGAGAAATTTGACCCCAAAAGTTGTTGTCCAGTTTCTCCCGAGTACGGTGATACCCCATATGTGGGGGTAAACTACTGTTTGGGCACATGCCGGGGCTTGGAATTGAAGTAGTGACGTTTTGAAATGCAGACTTTGATGGAATGCTCTGCGGGCGTCACGTTGCGTTTGCAGAGCCCCTGATGTGCCTAAACAGTAGAAACCCCCCACAAGTGACCCCATTTTGGAAACTAGACCCCGAAAGGAACTTATCTAGATGTGTGGTGAGCACTTTGAACCCCCAAGTGCTTCACAGACGTTTACAACGCAGAGCCGTGAAAATAAAAAATCATTTTTCTTTCCTCAAAAATTATGTTTTAGCAAGCATTTTTTTTGATTCACAAGGGTAACAGGAGAAATTGGACCCCAGTAATTGTTGCGCAGTTTGTCCTGAGTATGCTGGTACTCCATATGTGGGGGTAAACCACTGTTTGGGCACACGTCAGGGCTCGGAAGTGAGGGAGCACCATTTGACTTTTTGAATACGAGATTGGCTGGAATCAATGGTGGCGCCATGTTGCGTTTGGAGACCCCTGATGTGCCTAAACAGTGGTAACCCCTCAATTCTACCTCCAACACTAACCCCAACACACCCCTAACCCTAATCCCAACTGTAGCCATAACCCTAAACACAACCCTAACCGCAACACACCCCTAACCATAACCACAACCCTAATTCCAACCCTAAGGCTATGTGCCCACGTTGCGGATTCGTGTGAGATATTTTCGCACCATTTTTGAAAAATCCGCGGGTAAAAGGCACTGCGTTTTACCTGCGGATTTTCCGCGGATTTCCAGTGTTTTTTGTGCGGATTTCACCTGCGGATTCCTATTGAGGAACAGGTGTAAAACGCTGCGGAATCCGCACAAAGAATTGACATGCTGCGGAAAATACAATGCAGCGTTTCCGCGCGGTATTTTCCGCACCATGGGCACAGCGGATTTGGTTTTTCATATGTTTACATGGTACTGTAAACCTGATTGAACACTGCTGCGGATCCGCAGCCAAATCCGCACCGTGTGCACATAGCCTAATTCTAAAGGTATGTGCACACGCTGCGGAAAACGCTGCGGATCCGCAGCAGTTTCCCATGAGTTTACAGTTCAATGTAAACCTACGGGAAACAAAAATCGCTGTGCCCACAGAAACGCAGCGGTTTACATTCCGCAGCATGTCACTTCTTTGTGCGGATTCCGCAGCGGTTTTACAACTGCTCAAATAGAAAATCGCAGTTGTAAAACCGCAGTGAAATGCGCAGAAAAACCGCGGTAAATCCGCCATAAATCCGCAGCGGTTTAGCACTGCGGATTTATCAAATCCGCAGCGGAAAAATCCGCAGAGGACCAGAATACGTGTGCACATACCGAAACCCTAACCCTAGCCCTAACCCTAACCCTAGCCCTAACCCTAGCCCTACCCCTACCCCTACCCCTAACCCTAACCCTACCCCTACCCCTAACCCTACCCCTACCCCTAGCCCTAACCTTAACCCTAACCCTACCCCTAACCCTAACCCTATTCTAACATTAGTGGAAAAAAAAAAATTTCTTTATTTTTTTTATTGTCCCTACCTATGGGGGTGACAAAGGGGGGGGGGGGTCATTTATTATTTTTTTTATTTTGATCACTGAGAGATTATATCTCAGTGATCAAAATGCACTTTGGAACGAATCTGCCGGCCGGCAGATTCGGCGGGCGCACTGCGCATGCGCCCGCCATTTTGGAAGATGGTGGCGCCCAGGGAGAAGACGGACGGGACCCCGGCTGGATCGGTAAGTATGATGGGGTGGGGGGGGGGACCACGGGGGGGGGAATCGGAGTGCGGGAGGGGTGGAACGGAGCACGGGGGGCGTGGAACGGAGCACGGGGGGGCTGGAACGGAGCACGGGGGGGTGGAACGGAGCACCGGGGGGGGGGTGGATCGGAGTGCAGGGGGGGTGATTGGAGCACGGGGGGGTGATTGGAGCACGGGGGGGTGATTGGAGCACGGGGGGAGCGGACAAGAGCACGGGGAGGAGCGGAGCACTGGACGGAGGGGAGCCGGAGCAGTGTACCGGCCAGATCGGGGGGCTGGGGGGGGCGATCGGTGGGGTGGGGGCACACTAGTATTTCCAGCCATGGCCGATGATATTTCAGCATCGGCCATGGCTGGATTGTAATATTTCACCCGTTATAATAGGTGAAATATTACAAATCGCTCTGATTGGCAGTTTCACTTTCAACAGCCAATCAGAGCGATCGTAGCCACGAGGGGGTGAAGCCACCCCCCCTGGGCTAAACTACCACTCCCCCTGTCCCTGCAGATCGGGTGAAATGGGAGTTAACCCTTTCACCCGATCTGCAGGGACGCGATCTTTCCATGACGCCGCATAGGCGTCATGGGTCGGAATGGCACCGACTTTCATGACGCCTACGTGGCGTCATGGGTCGGGAAGGGGTTAAGATTGGGACGCACATAAACACAATATAATGGCTTAGTCCCTTGGTGTTATATTATAGTTATGGACCCACATCAGTGACTTATGCTGTGTTTACTTTTTTCAAAAAAAGCCTCCTTATATTACACTGTTGTCTGCAACTTTATTCCCTTCAGGTTTTTTGAGTGACTTGGATATATATATGCCTAGACATTAGCCTGTATAGAGGAATTAGCAGATATCCGTACATATCAGGTTAGCCCCTATGGTAGACAGCTTCATTATGCATTATTCTTTTGGATATTATATATGCATTTTTTCCACAGGGATTAGGAGGCACAGAGCGTTCCCCGTTTGCTTGCCAATAGTGTAGCTGCTGCTGCACTATTATTGGTTGCTGGTATATACCAGTTCAACTATATAACAGTACTGTCATTCTTATATCTGTGTATATGTTTGTCTTTCCTTCTGTGTTAGGGTATAGGGCACTTTCTCACTTTGGTCCCTTCCTCCGTATATTTTTTGTTGTTTTGGTATATATGTCGCGTATATTCAGAATTTTTAACAATAGTTAATAAAAGTAAAGTTTTATTGTATCCAATTGCTACTATCGTAGACTCTGACTTAATTTGTATGCTGTAGCCGTGTGTAACTGAATTGTACAGTAAAGCTGAACCTGTTAAACCGGGCCTAAGGTCTCCTGTCTTGTCTGTAGCCGGAACTGGTCCAATGGATGGGGAGGTACAAGGACTCCAGAACTAAAAGTGAGTAAAGAACGAACCCCACAGCCCAACACACTCCACTTAGATTCCTGTTTAGAAGAGGGGTTTCAAGGAAAAGAGAACTCAGTTTTGGTCCACAGCAACCGGCGCTGTGCCCCCCTTCACTCAGAAATACCAGAAATACGGATGAGAACCCAAAAGTCAAAAAGAAAAATAGTCAGAAAATAAGACCACTTCTTAAACAGGAATCAACACTTGCAAAACAGGGGAAAAGAACACGTGTGAACCAGGTAAAACAGCAATTATAACTGGCATAGGAAGACAGGGATTCAAGAGTTTATATATTGAGCAGAATCATCCAGGGCTCACAACAAGAAGTTAATGCTAAACCAATAACAGGAATTAACCCCAAGCTCCCTGGGAAGTCCCAGGGAATTAAATATGATTGTCGCACTGTCACCTTGCCTCATCCACAATGAAAATTGCAATGTTGTACAGCAACAGAAGCAGGATAATAGTTGTCCGGTACCAACATGGATATTCCAATAATTTATTGTTTTAATCTGATTTTTGTGTTAAATGTACAGTATTTTTCAATTGCCAACAATGTTTTTTTCCATAGCACAATCTTTATTAAAAATAATAATTAGAAATATTGCAATTCTCACACTTGCCAGTTTGACTTTTTACACTCTAACTTCCTGTTTTTTTCAGGAAATTCACATGTAGATTAGCAGCAATTAACAGACTCTGACCTCTGACCCTATGTTTTGTATTGAAGCTTCTAATAAGCACATGCAAAACTCATTGTGCAATGAGGGGGAGCAGGGTCAGCTGTGAAATGAACTGTTGTGATTTGTTATCAGCTTTGTATGGAGGTGTTATCTGTCATTGTAATCCTGATGATAAGAAAACTGCTTTAAACTGTTCCTGGAAGGAAGCATGAGTAAGGGTACCGTCACACAGTGCAATTTTCATCGCTACAACGGTACGATCCGTGACGCTCCAGCATCGTAACAATATCGCTCCAGCGTCGTAGACTGCTGTCACACTTTGCAATCTACGACGCTGGAGCGATAATTTCATGACGTATGTGCGATGTAGAAGCCGTTGGTTACTATGCGCACATCGTATACGATATATGTTACACCATGCGATCATGCCTCCACAGCGGGACACTAGACGACGAAAGAAAGTTTCAAACGATCTGCTACGACGTACGATTCTCAGCGGGGTCCCTGATCGCAGGAGCGTGTCAGACACTGCGATATCGTAACTATATCGCTCGAACGTCACGAATCGTGCCGTCGTAGCGATCAAAATTGCACTGTGTGACGGTACCCTTAAAAATAACCCCAGGGTAAAAATTGCAAGATTGCTAATATAGCTTTTTTCATATTAATTACCGCAAAACATTTTTGATAATAAATCTAATGCCAAAAAATATGATTTAAATAAAAGGTCATGTTCTAACAACACTTTTTATGGGTGCACGCCTCTTTGTGATTTGTCACATCTTTCTCCAAGTCACTCTTAATCAAGACTGGGGTACAACATGTTTGTCGTGATAAATTGGGTCCAAACTATATAAGCAGTATATTAAAAGTGCTAATTTTTAGCATCTCAATATTGTGTATTTGATTGTAACCGATATAATCACAGATTTTGTTATGATATATAGAGCTAAAAGTGTCATTACTTCATATAACTTCATATAACTATTTTTTTTTTTTAGGATGTGGATTTTTTATCATTCTGTCATCGGTAATAGCAGCCATAAGTGGACTACTTGTGGGCTACGAATTAGGAATTATTTCAGGAGCTCTTCTTCAGCTACACTCCTTACTAGACCTTTCATGTCAACACCAGGAAATAGTCGTGAGTGCACTACTCATTGGAGCACTTTTTGCCTCTCTTGTTGGAGGATTTCTCATAGACTACTATGGCAGGAGAATCACAATCATGGTCACTTCTTGTTTACTTGTTTTTGCTAATCTGCTGTTGATCGCCGTTGCATCCTATGAAAGCCTCATTGCGGGTCGCATTGTCATTGGAATTTCCATATCCTTATCTGCCATTGCAACCTGTGTCTACATTGCAGAGATTGCTCCTCAGCATAAAAGAGGAATGCTGGTGTCTCTAAATGAACTAATGATTGTTGTTGGCATTCTTCTGGCCTATATTTCTAACTATGTATTTGCAACAGTCGCCAATGGTTGGCAATATATGTTTGGACTCATCATTCCATTAGCTGCTTTACAAGCCATTGCTATGTATTTTCTCCCACCAAGCCCACGTTTTCTGATCATGAAGGGAAATGATGAGGCTGCAGGGAAAGTTCTTCAAAAACTAAGAGCAACTTCACAAACCAACGAGGAACTCACAACCATCAGATCTTCTATCAAAGCGGAATACCAATATAATTTTTGGGACTTATTTTGTTCGAGGGACAACATGAGAGCTCGTCTTTTAATAGGTTTAGCATTAAGTTTCTTTGTGCAAATTACTGGGCAACCAAATATCTTGTTTTATGCCTCTACAGTGCTAAAGTCAGTAGGCTATGAAAGTAATGAAGCTGCAAGCCTTGCTTCTACAGGAATTGGAGTTGTTAAAGTGGTCAGTACAATTCCGGCAACATTCTTTGTAGATCGTGTAGGAAGTAAGACTTTTCTTTGTGTTGGGTCAGCTGTCATGGCTGCGTCACTAGTTACAATGGGAATCATAACTCTCAACATTCATGTTAATTTTAATAGTATTTGTAAAGTTAATTCCCAACTAAACCAGTCATTGGATGACACCTATTTATATAAACAAATGACAATAGTCAGTAGTAATGACTCTCTTTGGAAAGAATTCAATCAGTTATCATCTAAAACATCTCTACTGAATGTTTCAAAACATGAGATCGAACTGGAATATTCGACTACTCTGATACCTCCGAGCTCCTCAGAAGGACCTCAAATCACCCAAAAGAAAGAAGATGTTCCAGTATTTATGAAATGGCTGTATTTAGCCAGTCTTCTGTCTTATGTAGCAGCATTTTCCATAGGTTTAGGACCAAGTAAGTGTTTTTTCCTATTTCAGTTTGCATTATAGTTACAAACAAGTATACACCTGAGTAAACTGTAATTCATTTATACTTTATGTTGCTCAAAAATATGTCTTTTAAGAATCCATAGACTGAGGTACACATGTAAACCATATCAATTTCGTGATGGTAAATGTGGCATCAGAATTTGAAGAAGAGTGCAGTCATTAAATTTCTGATTCAAATTCAATAAAATTACATTTAAAGAAGCACTCTCGACAAAATGTTATCCCCTAAATCTTTCAATACAGTACAGACCAAAAGTTTGGACACACCTTCTCATTTAAAGATTGTTCTGTGTTTTCATGACTATGAAAATTGTACATTCACACTGAAGGCATCAAAATTATGAATTAACACATGTGGAATTATATACTTAACTAAAAAGTGTGAAACAACTGAAATTGTCTTATATTCTAGCTTCTTCAAAGTAGCCACCTTTTGCATTGATGATTGCTTTGCACACTCTTGGCATACTATTGATGAGCTTCAAGAGGTAGTCACCCGGAATGGTTTTCACTTCATAGGTGTGCCCTTGTCAGGTTTAATAAGTGGGATTTCTTGCCTTATAAATGGTGTTGGGACCATCAGTTGTGTTGTGCAGAAGTCTGGTGGGTACACAGCTGATAGTCCTACTGAATAGACTGTTAGAATTTGTATTATGGCAAGAAAAAACAGCTAAGTAAAGAAAAATGAGTGGCCATCATTACTTTAAGAAATGAAGGTCAGTCAGTCCGAAAAATTGGGCAAACTTTGAAAGTGTCCCCAAGTGCAGTGGCAAAAACCATCAAGCGCTACAAAGAAACTGGCTCACATGAGGACCGCCCCAGGAAAGGAAGACCAAGAGTCAGCAGCTCAGATTAGAGACCAGGTCAATGCCACACAGAGTTCTAGCAGAAGAAACTTTTCTACAACAACTGTTAAGAGGAGACTTTGTGCAGCAGGCCTTCATGGTAAAATAGCTGCTAGGAAACCACTGCTAAGGACGGGCAACAAGCAGAAGAGACTTGTTTGGACCAACAAACACAAGGAATGGACATTAGACCAGTGGAAATCTGTGCTTTGGTCTGATGAGTCCAAGTTTGAGATCTTTGGTTCCAACCACCGTGTTTTGTGTGATGCAGAAAAGGTGAATGGATGGACTCTACATGCCTGGTTCCCACCATGAAGCATGGAGGAGGAGGTGTGATGGTGTGGGGGTGCTTTGGTGGTGACACTGTTGGGAGTTTATTCAAAATTGAAGACATACTGAACCAGCATGGCTACTGCAGCATCTTGCAGTGGCATGCTCTTCCATCTGGTTTTCATTTAGTTGGATCATCGTTTATTTTTCAACAGGACAATGACCCCAAACACACCTCCAGGCTGTGTAAGGGCTATTTGACCAAGAAGGAGAGTGATGGGGTGCTACGCCAGATGACCTGGCCTCCACAATCACCAGACCTGAACCCAATTGAAATGGTTTGGGGTGAGCTGGACCGCAGAATGAAGGCAAAAGGGCCAGCAAGTGCTAAGCATCTCTGTGACCTCCTTCAAGATTGTTGGAAGACCATACCCGGTGACTACCTCTTGAAGCTCATCAAGAGAATGCCAAGAGTGTGCAAAGCAGTCATCAAAGTAAAAGGTGGCTACTTTGAAAACCCTAGAATATAAGACATAATTTCAGTTGTTTCACACTTTTTTTGTTAAGTATATAATTCCACATGTGTTAATTCATAGTTTTGATGCCTTCAGTGTGAATGTACAATTTTCATAGTCATGAAAATACAGAAAAATCTTTAAATGAGAAGGTGTGTCCAAACTTTTGCTCTGTACTGTATGTCTGTAATATAGTATAGTTGTATTAAAATACTGTGTTTCTCTGAAAAAAGCCTACCCTGAAAATAATCCCTAGCATAATTTTTCTGGATTTTTGGAGTATGCTTGAAATATAAGCCCTACTCCAATAATAAAGGACTTGTTGCAGACAGGACCAGCGTTTGGATGGTGGTGTGGGCAAACTGGTCAGTTGTCCAGAGCTCCCACTCTTTTATGGAACCCCAGTATTTCTATTCCAAGATTAAAGGACATGCTTAAGGACCTTTGGTGACATCACGGTCATGTGACCATGATGTTACAAAAAGTCTTTTAACTGCAGGAGTATAGAGGAACTAAAGAGGATGCAAGCTGCTATGCAGGGCTGGCATTTGTGGGAAGGGGGCAAACTGGGCAATTTCTCAGGGCCCCCACTCTCTTAGGCTACGTTCACATTAGCGTTTTGCGTGGTTGCGTCGGGCGCAGCAGCGGCGACGCATGCGTCATGTGCCCCTATATTTAAAATGGGGGCGCATGGACATGCGTTGTGCTGCGTTTTGCGATGCATGCGTTTTTTTTGCCGCAAGCGTTGGGCGCAGAAAACGCAGCAAGTTGCATTTTTTTTGCGTCCAAATTTCTGCAAAAAAGGACGCATGCGTCACAAAACGCTGCGTTTTAGCGTGCGTTTTGTTGCGTTTTTGTTTGCATTGTGCGGTGCGTCACCGACGCAGCCCCGCACAACGCAAATGTGAACGTAGCCTTAGGGGCCCCCAGCGTTTCTATTCTTAGCTTAAAACTGCCAATGGACCTTTGGCGGCATCACGATCATGTGACCATGATTTAATCAAAGGTCCTTTAAATGCAGGATGACATGATTGTAATAAATGCTAAATTTTTACTTCAAGAATAAGAATTCAAGAAAGAATTGTTCATGGAAAAAGACATCCTCTGAAAATAAGCCCTAACCCATGTTTTAGAGCAAAAAATATTATAACACCCTGTATTATTTTCAGAGGAACATGATACTTACCGATTTCCATATTTATGGGTTTCTAATGTTGCACTGGTCCTCTTCTGAGTCATGTGACTTTAAAGGGAACCAGTCACCAGGTTCGGCCGATATGAGTTATGGCCATCACCTTTCAGGGCTTAACTACAGCTTTCTATAATACTGTATATAAGCTCCAATCTGACCTGTAAGAGAATAAAAATAACTTTTACTAAACTCTCCTGGGGCGGTCTGGTACGATGGATGTTGCAGGTCCTGGTCCGGCATCTCTCATCTTCTTGCGATGGCGCTCTCCTGTTTGCTTCACAGGCTCCCCGGCATTGTGCTCCTGCACAGTCATACTTATCTGTCCTGTTGAGGGCAGAGCAAATTCCTGCAATGTGCAGGCGCTGGGCCTCTCTGATCCTTTCCTGGTGCCTGCACACTGCAGTACTTTGAACAAGGCAGATAAGTACGGCTGCGCAAGAGCACAATGCTGGCTAGCCTGTGAAGCAAGCAGGAGGGCGGCATCCCAAGAAGATAGGAGGTGACCAGTACCTGTGACACCCATCAGACCGGACCGCCCCCGGGTGAGTATAATAAAAGTTATTTTACTTCTCTTGCAGGTCGGATCGGGGGTTTATATACAGCATTATAGAATTCTGTAGATAAGCCCTGAAAGGGGGTGGCCGTAACTCGTATCTGCTAAACCTGGTGACAGGTTCCCTTTCATTTCTAATAAACTCCAGATCACACAGGAGTTATATAACATTAGGAAACAGGGAATACAATGATCAGTAAGTTTTTTAATACCACTACACTACTTTGCAGACAAAAACTCTTCAACATTGTAATGTCTAGCTGACAGTTTATCTGAAATGCAGACAGGAGTGGTCCAGCTAATGTACATTATGCCACCCGACATTGTTACACCCTAAAGGTACCGTCACACATAGCGACGCTGCAGCGATACCGACAACGATCCGGATCGCTGCAGCGTCGCTGTTTGGTCGCTGGAGAGCTGTCACACAGACAGCTCTACAGCGACCAACGATCCCGAGGTCCCCGGTAACCAGGGTAAACATCGGGTAACTAAGCGCAGGGCCGCGCTTAGTAACCCGATGTTTACCCTGGTTACCATCCTAAAAAGTAAAAAAACAAACGCTACATACTTACCTACAGCCGTCTGTCCTCGGCGCTCTGCTTCTCTGGTCTGGCTGTGAGCGCCGGGCAGCCAGAAAGCAGAGCGGTGACGTCACCGCTCTGCTTTCCGGCTGACCGACGCTCATAGCCAGAGCAGGAGGAGTGCAGAGCACAGCGCTGGAGGACAGACGGCTGTAGGTAAGTATGTAGTGTTTGTTTTTTTACTTTTAGGATGGTAACCAGGGTAAACATCGGGTTACTAAGCGCGGCCCTGCGCTTAGTTACCCGATGTTTACCCTGGTTACCAGCGAAGACATCGCTGAATCGGTGTCACACACGCCGATTCAGCGATGTCTACGGGGAGTCCAGCGACGAAATAAAGTTCTGGACTTTCTTCCCCGACCAGCGATCTCCCAGCAGGGGCCTGATCGCTGCTGCCTGTCACACTGGACGATATCGCTAGCGAGGACGCTGCAACGTCACGGATCGCTAGCGATATCGTCTAGTGTGACAGTACCTTAACTGAGAGTAGGGCCAGTGTGATAATCCCTCTTGAAGACCTCTGCATGCCATTGAGCACTTGGTCTACAGAGCAATTGTCTGCTATCGTTGCATCTAAGACAAAACAGAGACTTAGATTTGAAGAGGATAGACCTCAAGTCCAGCCTCCATTTATGTCTTGCACCATGATAGCCAATTACATTGGTTTGGTCATGGTACCAATTGTACTGCATACTAGGCCTCATCTTTCTCATGCAACTCTGAGCAACCTGCATGGCCTAAATGTGCTACCATGGCCTGCAGTATCTCCAGACGTGTCTCCCATCAAACACACATGAGATGTCATTAGTGGGCAATTGCAAAGGAAGCTGCCAGAAGTGCATTTTGATGATGCCTAAGTGCACGCAGAATGGCAGAAAATTCCTCAGACCACCAATAATAACCTCACTGATAGCAGAAAAGGCGAGTAAGTGCGTGCATTTGTGCATATGGCACTCATACTTGGCTACTGCCTTGAAACATCCAGTAGACTCATCATATGTTGGTAGACCTCTTAAATGAGCAAGTTAGTTTCCAAGGCGTCACATGCTATTGTTATATACCGTTCCTCACACCTACAGAGTGCTGTTTTTTTGCCTTTATCTATTTTGCATTCACCCTCAGCTGTCCTTTTTATTCTTCCCTCATTTTTGCTATACAAAAGATTAGTTTGATATGATGATGAGATGTTCAGAATGCAGTTCATAATATTTTCACCTAAGTACTTCAAGAGTGCACATACTTTTACATGGCCATCTATCACTTTTTTATTCATTTCCCATAACATCCACTACTGCTACATAAAATGTAGAAAAACCTTTTCAATATATGTAAATCACTAAACATACACTGAATGATTTGCATTTATGTTATCATTCAGTGTGATCTCTAGGAAAGCAAATTAAAAGAACTACTACAATTTTGAAAATTGTGCAATTTGACTGACCAAGAAAGCATAACTGCTACCTAAATTTTCCCCTTCAAAAATACTAGGTAGAGCAGTGGAAATAGAGTAGCATTAACCCCTACAAGACATTTGCTATACATGTATGGCGCCTTGGGAGGTGCGTTCACGTATGGCCAGACGGTTGTGTTGGCTCACTCGCAGAGCTGGTGTGATCATCAGCAGGAGTCAGCTATATATTTTAGCTGACACTCTGCAGAAACAACCACGATCAGTATTAATGATTGAGCGCGTTTAACCCATTTGATGCCACTGTCAATAGAGACAGCGACGTTGTTTGGCATACCAGAGAGAGGGAGCTCCGTCTCTGCTCCTGTCGGCACAACAGCTATGCCAGCGGAGAAGTAAAAAAAAAAACTATAATTTCTGATATATAGCGATGCAAAAACAATTCATTTTTCTAAAAAAAAAATTTTTTAGAGCAGAAAAGCATTAACCCCTTAATGACCTTGGGATTTTCCGTTTTTCCGTATTCGTTTTTTGCTCCCCTCCTTCCCAGAGCCATAACTTTTTTATTTTTCTGTCAATATGGCCATGTGAGGGCTTATATTTTGCGGGACGCGTTGTACTTTTGAAAGACATCATTGGTTTTACCATGTCGTGTACTAGAAAATGGAAAAAAAATTCCAAGTACGGTGAAACTGCAAAAAATGTGCAATCCCATGCGTGTTTTTTGTTTGGCTTTTTTGCTAGGTTCACTAAATGCTAAAACTGACCTGCGATTATGATTCTCCAGGTCATTATGAGTTCATAGACACCAAAAATTTCTAGGTTGTTTTTTATCTAAGTGGTAGAAAAAAATTCCAAACTTTGCTAAAAAAAAAAAAAATTGCCCCATTTTCCAATACCTGTAGCATCTCCATTTTTCGTGATCTGGGGTCGAGGGAGGGCTTATTTTTGAGCACTGAGCTGATGTTTTTAGTGATACCATTTTGGTGCAGATACGTTCTTTTATTGCCCGTTATTGCATTTTAATGCAATGTCGTGGCGACCAAAAAAACGTAATTTGGGCGTTTTGATTTTTTTCTCGCTGCGCCATTTAGCGATCAGGTTAATCCTTTTTTTTCTTGATAGATCGGGCAATTCTAAACGTGGCGATACCAAATATGTGTATATTTTATTTTACTTTATTGTTTTATTTTGAATGGAGCGAAAGGGAGGTGATTTAAACTTTTATATTTTTTTTATTTATTTCATATTTTTTTATCAGTTTTTTTACTTTTGCCATGCTTCAATAGCCTCCATGGGAGGCTAGAAGCTGGCATAGCCTGATCGGCTCTGCTACATAGCAGCGATCATCAGATCACTCCTATGCAGCTGAATTACAGGCTTGCTATGAACGCCGACCACAGGGTGGTGCTCACAGCAAGCCGGCATCAGCAACCATAGAGGTTTCAAGGAGACCTTTGGTTACTATGCTGACACATCGATGACCCCCGATCATGTGACGGGGGTCGGCGATGAGCGCATTTCCGGCCGGAAGCGGTAGTTAAATGCCGCTGTCAGCGTTTGACAGTGACATTTAACTAGTTAATAGCGGCGGGTGGATCGCGATT
Organism: Ranitomeya imitator; assembly: GCF_032444005.1. NCBI lineage: Eukaryota > Metazoa > Chordata > Amphibia > Anura > Dendrobatidae > Ranitomeya > Ranitomeya imitator. The sequence continues at coordinate 238,513,180 of NC_091286.1, forward strand.
CCACCACCGCTATTGCGCGCACATGTCAGCTGTTCAATGTGGGCTCACCGCCGGATCTGACCTCGGACGTACTATCCTGTCCGAGGTCAGAAAGGAGTTAAAAAAGTGCACATTATAAGATTACCGAAGGACATGTCCTTGAGGAGAGATATGCATCGTCGAGGTTGGTTAGTAGCTTTGGTGATGTAAGAGTGGGAAAGCAGGCTCCAGCACTTATAGTGCTGAAAGAGTTAATAGGGTGTATCAGGGTTTTATGAGCAGTCAAAGAGATGAGTGTGACTGACTGCTCACATATCCCCACCATGAGGGTGTGTATGGCATATAAAATTGAGACCAGTTTTCTCATTCAGTGTCTGGGTCTGGAGATGTGTAGATCTCCAGTGTGTTGGTCTGTGGTAAGGCCTTAAGAACTGGACACTCACCTGAGTGGGCGAATCCGCAATAGTGTATGGACTATTTACTTTGTCTTTTCAATTTGTGTTGAAAAAGGCTGTTTGGTTTCCAAAGCGGTTTATGCAGTCCTAATAAACCAGCCTGGACATTTAATAATACTGCACCCTGCACTACCTCAACTGCAACCGAGTAACTAGAAACCCTACAACACTATACAACATACAGTGGGGGAAATAAGTATTTGATGTCTTGATGATTTTGTAAGTTTGATCACTGACAAAGACATGTCTATAATTTTAAGGGTAGGTTAATTTTAAAATTGAAAGATAGAATATCAAAAAATAAAATCCAGAAAATCACATTGTATAAATAAGTATTTGATCCATCGGGCAAACAAGACTTAACACTTGGTGGCAAAACCCTTGTTGGCAAGCACAGCAGTCAGATGTTTTTTGTAGTTGATGATGAAGTTTGCACACATGTTAGGAGGAATTTTGGGCCACTCCTCTTTGCAGATCGTCTCTAAATCATTAAGATTTTGAGGCTGTCACTTGGCAACTGAGAGCTACAACTCCCTCCATAAGTTTTCTATGGGTTTAAAGTCTGGAGACTGGCTAGGTCACTTCATGACCTTAATATGCTTCTTTTTGAGCCACTTCTTTGTTGCCTTGGCTGTATGTTTTGGGTCATTGTCTTGCTAAAAGACCCAGCCACGACCCATTTTTCCCCCCTGGCGGAGGGAAGGAGGTTGTTACTCAGGATTTTACGGTACATGGCTCCATCCATTCTCCCATTGATGCGGTGAAGTAGTCCTGTGCCCTTAGCAGAGAAACATCTCCAAAGCAAAATGTTTCCGCCTCCATGCTTGACAGTGAGGACGGTGTTCTTTGGGCCATAGGCAGCATTTCTCTTCCACCAAACACGGCGAGTTGAGATAATGCCAAATACCTACATTTTTGTCTCATCTGACCACAGCACCTGCTCCCAATGACCCACAGAATCATCCAAGAGTTCATTGGCAAACTTCAGATGGGCCTGCACATGTGCCTTCTTGAGCAGGGGGACATTGCAGGCACTGCAGGATTTTAAAACTTTATGGCGTAATGTGTTACCAATGGTTTTCTTGGTGACTGTGGTCCCAGCCGCCTTGAGATCATTAACAAGTTCCCCCCCATGTAGTTATAGGCTGATCTCTCACCTTCCTCATGATCAAGGATACCACACAAGGTGAGATTTTGCATGGTGCCCCAGATCGATGTCGATTGACAGTCATTTTGTATTTCTTCCATTTTCTTACTATTGCACCAACAGTTGTCTCCTTCTCACCCAGCATCTTACGTATGGTTTTGTAGTCCATTCCAGGTTTGTGCTGGTCTATGATCTTGTCCCTGACATTCTTATAAAGCTCTTTGGTCTTGCCCATGTTGTAGAGGTTAGAGTCTGACTAATTAATTGAGTCTGTGGACAGGAGTCTTTTATATAGGTTACTATGTAAGACAGCTGTTTTTAATGCAGATAACCAGTTGATTAGGAGCACCTAACTGGTCTGTAGGAGCCAGAACTCTTAATGGTTGTAGGGGATCAAATACTTATTTATTGCTGCCTGCAAATTGCAAATGAATTTATACAATTTATAAAATGTGATTTTCTGGATTTTATGTTTGATATTCTATCTCTCAATGTTAAAATTAACCTGCCCTTAAAATTATACACTGTTCATGTCTTTGTCAGTGGGCAAACTTACAAAATCAGCAAGGGATCAAAAATGTATTTCCCCCACTGTATCTAGTATCAGCACGTCCAGAATGACCCATTCTATAAAACTGTCACACTAGTTAACCTCTTCTGTGAACATGGTAAATAAAAAAAGTGGGAAAAAATGTTTTTCATCTCACCACCAAACAAAAAGTGGAATTAAAGACGATCAAAATGTAAAATGTAAATAAAAATGGTATCACTGAAAACCTAATCTTGTCCCGCAAAAATCAAGTTGCCTTACAGCTCCATCAGGTGAGAAATAAAAAAGATATAGCTCTCAGAATACAGTGATGCAAAAGCAATTTTTTAATACATTTTTTACTGTGTAAAAGTAGCAAAACATAAAATCAAGACATAAATGTGGTATTGCTGTAATCGCAGTGACCAAAAGCACAAAGCCATCTAATCACTCATGCAACACAAGAAATGGCGTGAAAAATACATATAACCAATTCTTGACCAGCTGTTTATTTGTTTATTTTGCCTCCCAAAGATCGCAATAAGGCTCGGCTGAATATCTATCCTGCGCTGTATTCTAAGCGCTTACACCGAGGTTTCCGTGTAAATCTCTGAAATACAGAACTCCTGATGGAAGGCTCCCTATAATGAGGCAGATTGGGTTACTGTGGACACTGTTGGGCCTGTGATCTGGATGTGTCTGTCTTTTTTTGGCGGCCATAAAAGCGCGATCCGCCACAGTTTTGTGCAGCTCTGAAAAGAAGGACACCACTGAACAGAAGCCAGATGGAGTCCAGAGTAACGCTGCTGCCTCTTTATAGTGGTTGGATCAGACGCGGCAGTCATCTGAATCACATAATTCCGAGATTTAGATGGAAACCCTGATGTAAGTATTCAGCGTAGAGCACAGGATAAATGTGATCCAAAATGTTATGTAAAATGTTCCGAGTAAAAGCTTCAACTTATTCCAAAAAAAAAGAAAGTCCCCACTTAGGTCCGTCATCTGTTAATGGAATTTAGGGGGATTCCATGTTACTGGTAACACAATGGCTCTGGAAAAGCAAAAGGGCAAACGCAAAACAATTCTGCACTCACAAATCCAAATGTCCCCCTCCCTTCTGAGCCACAGCATGCCTAAACCACATTTAGCATCCAAGTTTATCATTTCTGTAGCAAATAAGAGCCCACTTAATTTGCAGATGCATGTCTCCAGAAGCACGAACTAGGCATAAGGTACAAGCACTACAACATACTGAGCAATACAATGGCAGATTTGCAACTTTCACTCAACAACATCTATTGCTTTTTATTTCTGGAAAACACCCATGAAGTCAAAATCATCAGTACACCTGGGGTCACTCGAGTTCGGATTCTGCTCTTCTGTCACTTAGGAGCCCCATGTATGGCATCCACAAACTATTCTAGGAAAATCTGTGCTTCAAGAGTCAAATAGTGCTCATTCCTGAGTCTTGCTGTGTTTACAGTACTATACAGCTACATACCACATTCAACAGAAATTGAGTAACAAATTTTGCGCCATTTTTACCAATTTTCCCATGTGAAAATGTAAAATCTGAGACTAAAACTAAATTTTTGTGGTAATAATGTAATTATTTTTGCTTCACTGCCCAATGGTATGCTGTGACCCGTGTTGTCAATATGAACACTGCACCCTTAGATGAATTCATTGAGGTGTGTAGTTTGCAAAATGGGGTCACTTTTAGGAGGATTCTGCTGTTTTGACACCTCACGGCTCTGCCAACCTGATATGGCACCCACAAACCATAAGAGCAAAATCTGCACTATAATATGGCAACTCCTTCACTTCTGAACTTTGTACTGTGCCTCAAAAGTAGTTTTTTCACTACATATGGGGTATTAGTGTATACTGCATGTGAAATTGAGCAATACATTGTACAAATTGTTCGTTTTCTCCTGTTTACACTTGTGAAAATAACATTTTGGGGTTACAACAAATTTTTGTGGGAAAAATATTTTTTTCATTCCCACAGCTCAGCGTTATGAAATTCTGTGAAGCACCTGCGGGTTCAATGTGCTTACCACACCTCTATATAAATTCCTTCAGAGGTGAAGTTTAAAAAATGGGGTCACTTGCCAGGGGTTTCCCCTGTTTAGGCACATCCGGGGTTCTCCAAATGCAGCAAGGCACCCACAAGACATCCCATCAAACTCTGAGCTCAAAAACATTGCTCCTTCCTTCCTCAGAGCTCGGCAGTGTGCCCAAACAGTAGTTTTCCACCACACATGGGATATTGGCATACTCAGGAGAAATTGCAGAATTTTTGAGGTCCATTTTCTCCTGTTACCCTTATGAAAATGAAAAATTTGGGGATAAAGCAACATTTTAGAGGAAAAATGTATTTTTTCATTTTCAAAGCTCAAGCTGTTATCAAATTCTATGAACCACCTATGGGTACAAGTTGCTCACCACACCTCTAGAAAAATTCCTTGAGAGGTGGAGTTTCCATAGTTGGGTAATTTGTGAGGGTTTCCTCTGTTTAGACACCTCAAAGGCTCTGCAAATGAGACATGGCATTTGACTCTACTTTCTGTTCCAGCCTTTTTTGCACTTCAAAAGTCAAATTGTGCTCCTTCCTTTCCAAGCCCTGCTGTGTATCCAAAGAGTAGTTTTCCACCAGATATCAGCATACTCAGGATAAATTGCACAAAAAATGGGTGGTCCACTTTCTCCTATTCCCCTTGTGGAAATGACAATTCTGGGCCTAAAGCAACATTTTTCCAGGGAAAATGTCACTTTCTCATTTTCACGGCTCAACATTATCAAATTCTGTGCAGCATGTGAGTTCAAAGTGCTCTAGAAAAATTGCTTTGTGACGTGTAGCTTTAAAAAAGGGGTCTCTTGTGGGGGTTTCCACTGTTTTGGTACATCAGGTGCTTTTTAAACGTGACATGGAGTCCCCTATTTATTGCAGTCAATTTAGCGACATTTTCAAAATTCTTTCCAAATTTCTGATATTTTCACAAATATACACAAAAAATATTTACCTAAACTTACCACTACTGTAAAGTACAATGTGTCATGAACAAAAAGCTTAGAAACACTGGGATACATTGAAGCGTTTCAGAGTTATTACCTCATAAAGTGACACTAATCAGAATTGAAAATTTGGCTTGGGCAGAAAGGTGAAAAAAAGTTTTGGAGTGAAGGGGTTAATTACTTACTAAAACTGTATCAGGAAAGATATATATCTTGGTACCATGTTAGCCAGTAGATAGAAAAATATTTAGAATTGAGAGTCCTCAGTGGTTGATACCTTTTAATGGCTAACTGAAAAAATGGTAACAAATTGCAAGCTTTCGAGACTACACAGGTCTCTTCATCAGGCAAAGACTAAAAGAAATTCTGAAGAATCACATATTTATACACAACATAAATGCTATTTCTGTGCTATGTTGTGCATAAATATGTGATTCTTCAGAATTTCTTTTCGTCTTTGCCTGATGAAGAGACCTGTGTAGTCTCGAAAGCTTGCAATTTGTTACCATCTTTTCAGTTAGCCATTAAAAGGTATCTACCACTGAGGACTCTCAATTTTAAATATTTTTAAAACTGTATCACAAATTAAAAAATTACCTGTTTCGCATTGCGTAAATAAAAAAAAGCTTGAAATATATTGCAATACAAATATTGGTAATGTCTACTGGCCTCCAGTAGTGTCTTTAGATTTATTGGTGACTATTTCATGTTTTGAGTTGTTATTTCTCACAAATTTCATGAATATCAGTCATTAAGTGAACATTCCAGCTTTTCTGTGTTCCAGTGGCTTGGCTAGTACAGAGTGAAATCTTTCCTGCTGGGATAAAAGGTCGAGCCTTTGCAATAACAAGTAGCATGAACTGGGGCATGAATCTTCTCATCTCGTTGACGTTCCTTACACTAACGGGTGAGAATGATCTTTAAAATTCTTTTGTGTTCTTAATTTAACTAGCACACAATCACATTATTTTTAATGTTTTCATAATTCTTGCTGTTAGCAATGCCTTAACTTTACCACTCATAATTTCAACACAAAACAACATGGAATAATGCATAAAAAAGTATGATAAATATATACATTTTTCCTTAGAGTAGATGATTGGTCTGTTTTAAAAAACAAAATAAAACTGTATATCTGTATCTAAAGTAATGTAAGAGTATTAATATACTCACATACTCTTTCTCCGGGATCCAGCACTGTTTTGCTTCTCATCTTAGTGATGTCCTCTCTCTACAGACTATCCGGGTCGCATTTCGCTCTACATGACCCGGAAATGACTTTTACAAGCCACTCCATAAACTTACATTGTGAAAGAGACAAGCATACAGTGAGCCAGCTAATATAAAGAGCAGTGAAGTCACTGAGAAGAGGAGCTGAAGGCAGCTCTCAATCTCATGGGGTAGTCAAGGCTAAACTATATATTGGACTAAAGTCGGTTGTCACTCTAACATGTATGGGGGGAAGTTTATGCTTTCTTTGTCATTTTTTATTGCATCCAGACTCCATCTTTTGATTATCTCAAAATAATAATGATGGACTCAACACAAAATGACAAAGGTCCCTGACATTTTCATGGTTGTATCCATATTTCTGGCTTGTAACTCTTTTAAAAAGTCAAAAAGTCACTCCAGTAGAGGGATGGCGTAAAAATTGGAATCAGTTCAAGACAAAAGTCTTGTATCTAAAGACGCAACAAATGTATCAAGTATTATGTGACATTGATATGTTTGGCTGAATTAAAGACAGTATACGCAGAAAAAAAATGACTTCACATTTTCTTAGTCTATACAATTGTATCCCATCTAAGCTAAGAGATTTTATCACAATAATTGCCCTCACCATTTGTAGAATTAACTCTCAACAGAATTTTCATTGTTTAATTTTAATGGTCACGTTGCCTAATAAAACTTTCAGTCATCTGCATACATTTCACAGCTAATTTAAGGTGGATCCTGTTGTGCACACCCAAATGCACACAGTGTTATCTGTACATGCTAACAAGAGTGAGAGCCAATACCTTCTGCAAAAATGTAAACTGTATTAGCCGATTTGCATTTACATGTAGCACTTCTTGGCAACATCCATGCAAAAATTACACGGCAGAATTAACATTTAGTAAGGATATTTGGCTCAACAACACCTGTCCATGGGTTCTGTCTGGTATTCTATCTCAGCTCCATTAAAGGGGACCAGTAAGGTGATTCAGTCTGCCAGAACCCCTGGGAAGCATTAATCATAGACAGGCTCCTCCATTACTTATACTTATGCTTCACTCTGAGACACTGTGGCGTTTCCAAGAAAATATACTGTACTTTGAAGAAGGAGCCACCTACAGCTGGTGAAATAAGTAATGAACACGTCACTTATTTTCTAGGTAAATATATTTTTAAAGGTGCTATTGAGATCAAATGCTTACCTGATGTCGGTAACAACCCATCAAATCCACCCAGGCAAATAAATTAACCCATAGGTGTCCATAAATGAAGTTATGTGTAATAATGAGAAAAGACACAGAGAAAAAGTATAGAACACGCTTAGTGAAATTTAATTAATACTTTGTACAAAAGCCTTTTGTCACAGGGTCCTTCTCCGATACCACACAATCAACAGAGCAAGAGAATAGTGAACAATTCCAAAAGCTTTATTTAGGCAAAAACATGAAAGGTCCATATACGATCCACCACACAAAGGATAAGATAGTCCAGAACACGAATGCAGTTCAGTAACCGGATAAATGTCCAAGGAGATGAGAGTCCAATAATCCAGCAAACAGAGGATAAAAAATGGTCCATATGCATCCGATTCTCTCTGACGTGCTGTGAGCACATCATCATTCCACACAGGACTGACTGTGTCTCACCTCCCTTAGGTCCCTCTCCTCATTCACAGGTTAGGGGGATGGGTTGCAGGGGCTCATTGTTTCAACAAGCTAGTTCAATACGTCATTAGCATATTAGCAAACAACATTATTCACTGACTCTGTGGAGAGATAACAGTACAGTACTGGGGGGGGGGGATATCAGATGGCAAATAACAACTCATCCTACAAGAGAACACCATGATAATCAGTAAAATATAGATATACACAAAATGATACCCACATAACATATCACACCATCACATATTTGTTGCTGAGACAGCTTCAAGACACCTCCTGTATGGAGAAACTAGTCGCATTCATTGCTAAGGTGTGATTTGGGCCCATTCTTCCACACAAACACTCTTCAAATCCTGTAGATTCCGTGAGCTTCCTCTATAAACTCTGAGCTTAAGTTCCTTCCATACATTTTCTATTATATTCAGGTCTGGTGATATGCTGGGCAGCGTTATTTTTTTCTCTAAACCAATTGAGAGTTTTCACGGCTGGGTGTTTGGGATTATTGTCTTGCTGAAATGTCCACCTTCATTTCATCTTCATGGTAGATGGCAGCAGATTTTTATCAAGAATGTCTTGGTTCATTTGTCCATTCATCCTTCCTTCAATTAAATAAAGTTTGCCGGTGCCATACGCTGAAAAACAGCCCCATGCCATGATATTCCCACCTCCAAACTTTACTGTTGGTATGGTGTTTTTCGGGTGGTCTGCACTGCCTTTTGGTCCCAAACATGGTGTGTACTGTGGCATCCAAAGGGTTCAACTTTGGTGTGATCTGACCAGACATTATTCACCCAATATTTCATAGGCTTTTCTAAATCTTGATGAGCAACTTTTAAACAAACTTGAAATTGCTTTTCGTTCAACAATAGAGTCTTCTGTGGTGAGCGTACATACAGGCCATGGATGCTGGGCACATTACTTATTGTTTTCTTTGAAACAATTGTACCTGCTGATTCCAGGTGTTTCTGTAGATCTTCACAGGTGGTCCTTGGCTTTTCGACAGTTCTTCTGATAATTATTTTCACTCCTCTGTCTAAAATCTTGCGGGAAGCACCTGTTCGTGGCCAGTTTATTGTAAAATTATGTTCTTTCCAATTCTGGATTATGGCCCCAACAATACTCATTTGAACTTTCAGTAGTTTAGAAATTTTTCTGTATCCAATGCCATTAGTCTTGTCACGTAGTGACAAGGAACATTGGGCTACTACCTGATCCCTTGAAATATGGGGAGCACCCTAGTCTATCCCTGTCCCCCGGATTTCCCCAGAAGTGGAGACGCCACGGTCAAGTACCTTGCAATTCTCTTATCTTAAACTTTATCCATTCTGTCCCACCCCCAGGAAGGAGTGAGTTTGAAGTGTATAGGATTACACTAACCAGACAGACAAAGGAAGACAGACTGGGATGAGAGAAAACTACAATCATACCAAGATACTCACCAAACAATTGAATTGAACACAGAAGACACAAAGGATGGAGAAACCAAATAGGATAGAACGAGGATAAGCATGCAAACCAACTGCATGCAGAAATTTCTTGAACAACTCTCCAACTGTCTACTCCAAACAGTGAAATTCTCCTCCAACACCTAACCAGGAGGTAAGAACTATCACTGGCAATTCTCAAGTGCCAGTGACGAGCATATGTACCAGAGGGGGGTGACCAACACAGAAAAGCTGAGGCAACTCAGGATGGAGAGCTCCAGGAGTGCAACTAAAGTGATTAACCCTTGCATTGACAGAGCAAAGAAAACATGCACTGTTTGATAGGATCTTGAAGCAGTTCTAATCATTGCAGGAATTCATGGGATCAGATGCTCTGATCTTCTGGCCGTTCTCTGTTGTGGTATACCCGTGACAGTACACCCCTTCTAAGAGGGAATTCCGGAATCTCAGAACCAGGTTTATCTGGATGTGATGCTTGAAAACACTGGACCAACCTGATCGCATGAACGTCAGTTGCCGGTCCTCACATTCTCTCTTTAGGACTGTAACCCTTCCAATGTACCAGATATTGAAAAGACCGTACAAAGTGAGAATTGATAATCTTCGCTATCTGGAACTACAGATTCCCATCAACAATGATTGGTGAAAGTGGTGGTGAAGATGGCTCAGAGGAAGCAATGTACTTTTTGAGAAGGGAGCAATGAAACACATGCATCTTAAAAGTGGGTGGAAAAGCAAGGCGAAATCCACCTGGATTAACGATGGCAACTATCTTATAGGGGCCAAAGAACCTAGGTCCCAGTTTCAAGAAGGAACCTTCAACTTAATGTTCTTCGAGGACAACCACACCAAATTACCAACACACAGGTCGGGCATACTCTTAAATTTGGACCCTATCTTTTTCAAATTATTAAGAACACCTTGCCACACTGATGTAATAGACGTAGACAACTGTTCCTCCTCTGGTACTTCTGAAGAATGATTCCTATCGAAGGAGCAGAATTTAGGATAAAAACTGTATGCCCCAAAGAATGGGGACTTTCCAGTAGATTGATGACAACGATAATTCACAGTGAACTCAGCTAAAGATAATAAGAAACCCAGTCCTCCTGATTCTCAGACACAAAGCACCTAAGATATGTCTTAAGGTTCTGGTTCATTCGTTCAGTTTGCCCATTAGACGGAAGATGAAAAGTGGATGAGAATAAAAGATGAATTCCCAAGCAAAATGTTTCCACATTTTGGAAACCCTGTCAGAAACAATATCAGATGGAATCCCATGTAATTCCATGATTTGTTTTATAGAAATTTGGTCCAAAGTCTTTGGATTCGTTAAAGCAGGGAACGCAATGAAATGAGTCATCTTGCTGAATCTGTAAACCACCACCAATATGAGAGTGTTGCCTGCTGAAATGGTTATATCAGTGATAAAATCTACAGATAAATGAGTCCATGGTATGTAGGGAATTGCCAAAGATTCCGGACACCCCGGATGGATGAGTATGTGGGGTCTTAGAACAAGCGCAAGTACTGCAGGCAGTTACATACTCCCGAACGTCCTGGTGCACCGCAAACAACCAAAAACAACAAGTAAGAAGCTCTATGGTGGCTTTACTAGCAGGATGTCCAGCCAAGACCAAATCAGGATCTTCACTCAAAATTTTAAGATGGAGGTTCACAGGAGCAAACAGTTTACCTGAAGGAAAGGAGGCAGAGGCATCACCCTGGGCTTCTATGATCACTTATGAACATATAGTAGCAATAACTACCCCTTTCTCTCATATAGGAACCGACTTGTAATTAGAAAAGACTGGAGAAGAGAGATTACGATTCCCATCCGTTGCTCCTTGGTACCCAAGGAGTGAGGAAGCAATGTAAAATAATTTTGCAGGCCTACCTGAAAGCCACAAACATTTCCTGACCACCAGAGAGCCTATCTGGCAGAGCGATCTTTGGCTCAACCAGGGGTTGCCTGGTAGCCGAGGGACCTAAGCCTGGAGTTAATAGGTGCTGCAAACCCACTGAGTGTAAGACTGCCCTCCAAGCCACATGATCCATCATGGATCCAAAAAGCTATGGCAAGTTATAATGTCACATAGTGACTAGGGATGATGAGTGCCTACCTGATCCCTCAAACAAAGGGGGCATCCTAGTCTATACCTGTCTTCCAGATTATCACAGAAGGTGGAGTCATGTACCTTACTATTCTCCTATCATAAATCTTATGTTTCCTCCGACACTCAGGGAGGTGTGAGGCTGAAGTTTATAAGATTACACTAAAGGTACCGTTACACTTAACGACTTACCAATGATCACGACCAGCGATTCGACCTGGCCGTGATCGTTGGTAAGTCGTTGTATGGTCGCTGGGGAGCTGTCGCACAGACAGCTCTCTCCAGCGACCAACGATCAGGGGAAAGACTTCGGCATCGTTGAAACTGTCTTCAACGATGCCGAAGTCCATCGTCATGACGTCACCGCTGTGCTCTGCTTTACGGCCGGACGGCGCTGACACAGTCAGTGCGGGAAGCTGACGCCGGGAGACGTGACAGACAACGGAATGTGAGTATGTACTTTTTTTTTTTTTACTTTTACAATGGTAACCAGGGTAAATATCGGGTTACTAAGCGCGGCCCTGCGCTTAGTAACCCGATATTTACCCTAGTTACCAGTGAACACATTGCTGGATCGGCGTCACACACGCCGATTCAGCGATGACAGCGGGTGATCAGCGACCAAAAAAAGGTCCTGATCACTCCCAGCGACCAACGATCTCCCAGCAGGGGCCTGATCGTTGGTCGCTGTTACGCTTAACGGTTTCGTTAACGATATCGTTGCTACGTCACAAAATGCAACGATATCGTTAACGAAATCGTTATGTGTGAAGGTACCTTAACCAGGCAGACTGGGATGAAAGAAAACTCACAAAACAACTGAATGGAACACAGGCGAGGGAAAGGTTGGAGAAACCACATAGGAGAGGATAAGGATAAACAAATGAAAGCAAATGAACTCCACGCAGAAATTTCTTGGATAACTCTAAAATTGCCAACTCCAGACACATAATTTCTCCCCAACAGCTAACCAGGAATTAAAAATTATCACTGACAATTCTCAAGTGCCAGTGGCAAGCATATATACCAATGGGGAGTGGCCAACACAGAACAACTGGGGCAATTCAGGATGGAGAACTCAATGAGATCAACTGAACTGATAAACCCTTACAATGAAACAGCAAGGAAACCGACACTGTTTAATAGGATAGTGAAGCTGCTCTAATCAGTGCAAGATTTCGTGTGACGAGACACTACAATCTTTTGGCCCTTCTCGGTCGCAGTATCACCATGACAGTAAGGTTGCAAAGGTCTTAAGACAGCTCACTGATTTTACTCATCATGAGCTATTTCTTGTGTGGCACCTTGATAATGAGATACCTTTTTATAGGCTGTCAATTGAACCAACTGAAATTATTTTTCACTAAATGGTAGGTTTGCTTTCTAATTACTGTTAGATTTCAGCTGGTGTCAAAACTTTCCGTCGCTTTTGGCACCTCCTTTCTTAATGTGTTCAATACTTATTCCCTGTGTCTGTCATTTCTCATTATTAGACATAACTTAGTTTACTGACATCTATGATTTGATTTCTTTGCCTGTGTGGCTTGGATGGGTTGTTATCAACATCTGGTGAAAATTTCATGTCAACAGCACCTTTAGAAATATATTTACTTAGAAATTGGTGACATGTTCAATATTAATTTCACCCGCTGTATATGTGTTTTGAGAGACACCTATCAGTTATGAAAAGCTGGCAGGGAGAAGCTGGTAGAAGACAATCTGCCATCATGACTAGTCATCGTAGTAACCTTGTTGCTCAGTCTTTGTTCAAAGTGTGTTTGTTTTTTTAACACTGGCATGTTAGATAATGTAGATAATTGTAATTATGGAATCTGTCTTTGACTCATTGTGCCCGTGGTATGACAGGTTCCCTTTAAAGGGAACCTGCCATGTAAAGAATGCTAATAATCTGCAGATATGGAGTTGATGTTCAGGTTAATGATTAATGCAGAGTTGGTTGTCAGTCAGTGGTGGGGGCATGGTTACTTCAGCTGCTATCTATACACTGAACAGTGACTGAAGCCATGCTGGCCCATCACTTTGACTGAAAGCCGAACATTGCCAGGAGAAATAAAGTTAATTTGTTCCAGGCAGCAGGGCTCTCAGTGTACGTGCCGGGCAGGTTCAGAACGCTATTAATATGCAAATTAATCATATATCTGCAGGATAATAGCTTTTTTTTTACATGACAGGCTCCCTTAAAGGCATTAGGACTGAAAAGCAATACTACACACAACCTGTGGACAGGCATGGCACAATTTCGAGGGGGAAAAAAAAAAAAAATTTTTCTTTTTAATCCTCCACATCCGCTTTACTAACTGTTTTTCTAACTCATTGGCTTTATATTAACACCGTGAGCCCTCAGAAAATGTTAATGATTCTCTTTTATATTAGTTATTAACTTTTGGATGACAAAATAGTTTGATTCAATAAATATAAGGGTTAGAACATACAATGCAGCTGACCACAAGACCAAATCTCCGCCCGCCGAACCTAGGTGACCAATGCCCTCACAATTATAGAATAAAATCATGTGGCCACTAGCCAGTGTTGATAGACAGAGTTTCAGCTATACGGACATCTGAACCACACTTTCTCGCCCTAGTCGTTTGTTATTTCTAATCAAGCATTATTAAAGATTAATCTACTATACATAGAATTACAGATTTGTAGGTTCAGTAATTTTTCATTTTTCTTTACTTTTAATATGAACAGAGTCCATTGGCCTTCCATGGATGATTTTTAGTTATGCTGTAATGAGCATGGCGTCTTTGCTCTTTGTTCTTATGTTTGTTCCAAATACAAAGGGAAGGACGCTGGAGGAGATTTCCTTGGAATTAGCAAACAGGTAAATGTGTTTGTTCACTGTTTTAACATAACATTTCAAGATAATTATGCTATTTTTTTTAAATATATAGAAATTCATGTAAAGTGAGTGTATATATTCACAGAAAAGCTGTGATCTTGTGATCAGTGCCATATAATGACACGTTACATTATTATTTTTGTAACTATGACAAAAATATGTTTTGTGATACAAGGTGCCTTATTTTAAAAAAACACAAAAAAACAGTATAATGGAAAATCTATACTTGCAGCCCAAAACAACGCATAACATTGTGCTATTATTACCTTCAAAAATAACCGTGATCCCAACAGAATTCCCATCCTATCTTGTAGATATAAATAGAGAAGAGCTGGCATAATTTATTAAAAAAGAAAAATTATCTTGTAACCCACAGTAACTAATTAAAATACAGTTTTAATTTTCTTAAATAGCAATAGAAAAATTAAAGTGGCTCTGTGTTTGGTTGTAGTAGGCAGGGTTTATTTTTACGTTTTTATAATTGAGATACATGAGTGAAAGAGATTGTTTACTTCTTTAAAAAGGATGTGTTACTTGCTCAAAAAATTATTTAAATACTTTGTAAAGTCCCCACTCTCCACTGAGTCTGCGACTCTTTTCCATTTCGTGCTGCATCACTCCATCGCAGAGATGTTCACATTTTTGCTACAGTAAGGCAGTATGTGAAATCTCTGCTTGTAGTTCAACTGAACGTTTCTTCAGAGTCTTCTTTGGGACATGCAGTTTAACCATTGTTCCCAGACACTGCTAATCACAGTTTGGCAGCTGATCTAGTAGGTTACCAGCCTCAAATATGGCTAAGATGTGATTAGCAGCACCTGGGAGGGAGAGGTGAAAAATACGCCCCCAGAGAGGACTCTGAAGAAATGCACAGTTGCATAGTTGCTTTGCCCTCTACTTTAACTTCTAGAGCACACATTGCACCAAAGGTATGTCCGCCTTTTCAGCACAAATCCTATTATACTCCTTCACGACCTATGACGTATAGGTACGTCATAAGTCATGTACCCCCCTTTGATTTAGGCTCCGTCAGTGAGTCCGCATTTTTTCAGACACATGACAGCTGATCTGATCAGCTGTCATGTGCTCCTAATAACCGTGGGTGAACTCACGATCCACCCATGAGTGTTGACATGTTAAATGCTTCTGTCAATCTCTGAAAGTGGTGCCAGAAGCACATCATAAGCCCCGCACATCAGTGCCTATGACACATGGCTGCGGGACACCAATAGGTTGGCATGACAACCGGGGTCTGCAAGAGACCTCCATGCTTGTCATTACAGATCTGCTATGAGCAGAGCCCCATGGCTGGCGTTCAAAGCAGATGATGATTTTTGCTACATATAGCAGGGCTGAAGTGTTTAGTAAAAAAAAAGTTTTAAAAAATATTTAAAAAATTAAAAATATATAAATGTTCATATCACCAACCTTCTGCCTCATTCAAAATAAAACATAAAGAAAAAAAAAAATACACATGTTTGGTATTGCTGCCTTCATAAACACCTGATTTATCAAAGTATAAAAATAATTAATCCAACCAGTAAACGGCGTAGCGAGAAAAAATATCAAAACGTAAGTATTACGTTTTTTTGGTCGCTGTAGCCTTGCAATAATATGCAATAACAGGTGATCAAAACTCTGTATCTACACCAAATTCAATAGAAATGTCAGCTCGGTGCACAAAAATAAGCCCTCACCCAGCCTCAGATCCCTAAAAGTAGAATCACTACAATTTTCTACAAATGTCGCCATTTTGGTTTTTTTTCTTAAATTTGGATTTTTTTTCACCACTTAAATAAAAAAGAAGCTAGAAATGTTTGCTATCTGCGAACTCATAATGACCTCAAGAATCATAATGGCAGGTCAGTTTTAGCATTTGGTGAACTTGGTAAAAAAAAATTAAAAAAACAAGTTGTGGAATTGCACTTTTTTGCCATTACACCGCACTTGGATTTTTTTTTTCACGTTTTCCAGTACACTGTATGGTGAAACCAATGGTGTCATTCAAAAGTACAACTCATTCTTCAACAAATAACCCCTCACATGGCCATATTAACGGAAAAATAAAAAGTTATGCCTCTGTGAAGAAGGGCAGCAAAAAACAAAACCACAAAAATGGAAAATCCCAAGGTTGTGAAGGGTTATGCATGGAGGCGGGAATGAAATGTCCAGTTATGTTAACTGTCCTTGTAATTCTGCCTCTGATGATAATTAGGCTACAGAAAAGTCTTTTGTAAAGAAAAATAAATAGCCCTAGTGGCAAAGGTGAAAATTGCAATATTTAATATAGTTTTTAAATACAGATTGTGATATGAAAAAACATTGCCAACATTTTTTTTTTTGAAATTATATTTAACCCCTTAACCCTTTCACCCCGGAGCTTTTTCCGCTTTTTCATTTTCGTTTTTTGCTCCCCTCCTTCCCAGAGCCATAACTTTTTTATTTTTCCGTCAATTTGGCCATGTGTGGGCTTATTTTTTGCGGGACGAGATGTACTTTTGAACGATATGATTGGTTTTACCATGCCATGTAACAGAAAACAAGAAAAAAATTCCAAGTGTGATGAAATTGCAAAAAAAGTGCAATCTCACACTTGTTTTTGTTTGGCTTTTTTGCTAGGTTCACTAAATGCTAAAATTGACCTGACATTATGATTCTCCAGGTCATTACGAGTTCTAACATGTCTAGGTTATTTTTTATCTAAGTGGTGGAAAAAAATTCCAAAGTTTGCTTAAGAAAAAAAAAAATTGCGCGATTTTCCGATACCCGTAGCATCTCCAATTTTCGTGATCTGGGGTCAGGTGAGGGCTTATTTTTTGCGTGCTGAGCTGGCATTTTTAATGATACTGTTTTGGTGTAGATACGTTCTTTTGATCGCCCGTTATTGCATTTTAATGCAATGTCGCGGCGACCAAAAAAACATAATTTTGGCGTTTTGATTTTTTTTCTCGCTACGCCATTTAGCGGTCAGGTTAATCCTTTGTTTTTATTGATAGATCGGGCGATTCTAAACGCGGCGATACCAAATATGTGTATGTTTGATTTTTTTTAATTGTTTTATTTTGATTGGGGCGAAAGGGGGGTGATTTGAACTTTTATATATTTTTTATTTTTTTATAATTTTAATCATTTTTCTTTTTTAATTTTGGCATGCTTCAATAGCCTCCATAGGCTAGAAGCATGCACTACACCATCGCCTCTGCTACATAGAGGTGAAGCACAGATCACCTCTATGTAGCAGAAATGCAGGGTTGCTTTGAACGCCGACCACAGGGTGGCGCTCAAAGCAATCGGCCATCAACAACCATAGAGGTCTCAAGGAGACCTCTGGTTGTTATGGCAATGCACTGCTGACCCCTGATCATGTGACGGGGGTCAGCAGTGCGAGCACTTCCGGCCGCGCAGCCGGGAGCGCTAGTTAAATGCCGCTGTCATCGCTTGACGGCGGCATTTAACTAGTTAATGGGCGCGGGCGGATCGCGATTTTGCTCGTGCTCATTGCGCGCACATGTCAGCTGTACAAAATAGCTGACATGTCGCGGCTTTGAGTTGGGCTCACCGCCGGAGCCCACCTCAAATCAGGGGATGTGTCAGCTGACGTACTATTCCGTCAGCTGGCAGAAAGGGGTTAATGTCCAATGACGGGTAGTGTCCGTCATTGGACGCCTCTCCCTGTTTGGTGTTGGCTCCGGTGATGAGCATGCACCCTTTCCAGCACATGACAGCTGAGCTGATCTGATCAGCTGACATGTGCCCCTAACAGCCGTGTGTGGAATTGCGATCTACCCGCAGCTGTTAGCATGTTAAATGCCGCTGTCAAACTCTGACAGCGGCATTTAACATGCACGCACAGGAACAGCGTCATTACCTCCTCCCATTACCGTCCATGTTACATGACCACGGGTCACCAATGGGTTGGCATGACAACCCAGGGTCAGCAGGAGACCCTTGTGGTTGTCATAGCTGGATAGCTATGAGCGCCGCCCAGTGAACGGTGCTCATAGCAAGTGAGCATTTCTGCTACATAGAGCAGGGCTGCAGCACAAGCAATTGGATGATCACAGCTTCTAATCTCCTATGGGGACTATTGAAGCGAGTAATAAGTAAAAAAAAGTTTTTAAAAATATTTAAAAATTAAAAAATATTAAAAGTTCAAATTGTCCCCCTTTAACCCCATTCAAAATAAAACAATTAAAAAAATCAAATATACACATATTTGGTATTGCCGCTGTCAGAATCACCCAAACTATCAATATAAAAAAAGAATTAATCCAATCAGTAAATGGCGTAGCGAGAAAAACATTGCAATGCCAGAATTACTATTTTTTTGTCACTGCAACTTTGCAATAAAATGCAATAACGGGCGATCAAAAGAACGCATCTACACCAAAATGGTATCAATAAAAACGTCAGATTGGAACACAAAAAATGAGCCCTCACCCGGCCCCAGGTCCTGAAAAATGGAGACGCAACGGGTCTCAGAAAATAGCAACTTTTTTTTTTGTTTTACAAACTTTGACTTTTTTTTCACCACTTAAATAAAAAAGGACCTAGACATGTTTGGTGTCTTTGAACTCGCAATGACCTGGAGAATCATAATGGTGGGTCAGTTTTAGCATTTAATGAACATGGTAAATAAAAATCCCCCCAAAAATAGTGTAATTTAAGTTTTTTTGCAACTTCACTGCATTTGGATGTTTTTTCCGTTTTCCAGTACACGATATAGTAAAATCAATGGTGCCATTCAAAAGTACAATTCATCCCGCAAAAAACAAGACCATATTGATGGAAAAACAAAAAAAGTTATGGCCATGGGAAGAAGGGGAGCAAAAAATGGAAACACAAAAACGAAAATGCCCTTTTGGGTCTTTTTGACAAGTCCTTAAAGGGTTAACAAAAGAAAAAGAAATAATTAATCCAATAGGTGATTTTTATATTACATTTCCTTTAAGGTAGCATAAGTAGCTGCTGTAGAGGCCATGATAAACTGTAGGCCAACTTAAGGTACCTTCACACATAACGATATCGTTAACGATATCGTTGCTTCTTGTGACGTAGCAACGATATCGTTAAGGAAATCGTTATGTGTGACAGCGACCAACGATCAGGCCCCTGCTGGGAGATCGTTGGTCGCTGAACAAAGTCCAGAACTTTATTTCGTCGCTGGATCTCCCGTGGACATCGCTGGATCGGCGTGTGTGACACCGATCCAGCGATGTCTTCACTGGTAACCAGGGTAAACATCGGGTAAGTAAGCGCAGGGCCGCGCTTAGTAACCCGATGTTTACCCTGGTTACCAGCGTAAAAGTAAAAAAAAAAAACACTACATACTTACCTACCGCTGTCTGTCCCCGGCGCTGTGCTCTGCTCTCCTCCTGTACTGGCTGTGAGCGTCGGTCAGCCGGAAAGCAGAGCGGTGACGTCACCGCTCTGCTTTCCGGCCGCTGTGCTCACAGCCAGTACAGGAGGAGTGCAGAGAAGCTGAGCGCCGGGGACAGACAGCGGTAGGTAAGTATGTAGTGTTTTTTTTTTTTTACTTTTACGCTGGTAACCAGGGTAAACATCGGGTTACTAAGCGCGGCCCTGCGCTTAGTAACCCGATGTTTACCCTGGTTACCCGGGGACTTCGGGATCGTTGGTCGCTGGAGAGCTGTCTGTGTGACAGCTCTCCAGCGACCAAACAGCGACGCTGCAGCGATCCGGATCGTTGTCGGTATCACTGCAGCGTCGCTTAATGTGAAGGGGCCTTTAGGCTAGGGAGGAAAGTAGGGACAGGAAATAGAGCTAGCATGGCAGAGGCTTCAGATCTACAGTAGTCCTTCAACTTCATTTGCATATTAATTCAAATGCTGATTTCTCAGTAATGGACTGGCCATGAAAAGGTATTGCTGGTCTTGTCTTTGAAAGGGTTTCATGATCATATAAATCGTTGAAGAAGTAAAATCCCGCTGACGGTTCCCTTTAAACACACAGATACCATTTTGTCACCGTCTGTATCCACACCAATAATATTTCTAATTGTTTTGCAACTTATCGCTAACCATGCGAATAAATTGGCAATGACCTGCAAACTTCCCTGAGTAATAAATCACTTTTATATAATTAATGTCCTTGTCAGCTAGCTTTACAACACCCAGTGAGATTACTGATTTATGTAAGTCTATCAAAAGAGAAAAATGTACAGCATATTCTCAATGAATAAATAACGCAAAAAAAACACAGATGCTGATAATAAACAGTCAATCACATTCCCCATGTAAAGTAACGATAATGTGATGATTGTTATTACGCTGATTTATTTTTTTTAATTGTCTAAGACAAGTAAACTACATAACTTAATGAATGCAACTGAAGTTCATTTTTACAAAAGAGATTATATGCCATTCAGTTACCAAGAAATCATTAAACCCAGAGTTTGAGATACTTGTAGAATAAAACCTGCCTTAAAGAGACCCGATCATATTGACAATGGTATCTGATGTGCAGGCACAATGTTATAGAGCAGGAGGAGCCGATCAGATTGATATACATTTTTGTGGGAAAAGAAACAGTAAATCTTGTATTTTAATCATTGTAATCCCTTGTGTTTGTATACATGAGTCCAGTGGGCGGTCCTATTCAGTGAATAATAGTATTTGCTGTATGACTGTGCATGCAGAAATAGATAAGGCCTCTTTCACATTTCCGTCGGTACGGGCCTGTCGCAATGCGTCGGGCCGATGTACCGACAGACGTTGTGAGTTTTTTGCACGAAATGGGCAGCGGATGCAGTTTTTCGACGAATCCGCTGCCCACTCTGCAGTCCGGAGAGGAGGGGGCGGAATTTCAGCTGCGCGTGCATGGTTGAAAATGGCGGACGCATCACACAAAAAAAGTTACATTGAACTATTTTGTGACGACGGTCCGCCAATTACCGACGCATCCAGTGCACGACATATGGAACGTGTGTCCATACGTCGCGATGCGTCGGTAATACTAGTCTATGTGCAAAAAACGCATCCTGCGGGCAACTTTGCAGGATGCGTTTTTTGCACAGAACGACACATTGCAACGTCTTCAAAAAGACGGAAGTGTGAAAGAGGCCTAAGACACTGAGCATGACAACCCACCTGACTCCTATGTATACAAACTCCAGGGATTTCAATTACTACAATACGAGCTTTACTGAGCCTTGCCCAAGAAGCCTATATACAGTGAGTGAGTAAAGCATTCCTACCCCTTTAAATTTTTCTCTCTTTATTTCATTGCAGCCATTTGGTAAATTCAAAAAAGTTCATTTTTTTCTCACTAATGTAAACTCTGCACCCCAGCTTGAGTGAAAAAAACAAATGTAGACATTTTTGCAAATTTATTAAAAAAGAAAAATTGAATACCGCTGTCAGAAATTGGAGTTCAGCTCCACCTGCGACTATTAGAGGCAGATAGCTGAATAACACAGCCATCACCTGCTGGGAATGGTGCACGCTCACCTCATGAGCCCGCTCTTTAGGGTATGTGCACACGTATTCTGGAGGACTGCGTTTCCGCGCGTTTTTTTCCGCAGCATGTGCACTGTGGATTTCGTTTCCCATAGGTTAACATGGTACTGTCAACTCATGGGAAACCACTGCGGATCCGCAGCAAAATCTGCAGCGTGTGCACATACCCTTAAGCCTGCATCCATACATGTAGGATGCTTGTCGTTAAGGGGTTAAAAATATTTTTTTTACCCAACCATAGACATATGCATTCTCTAAGACCACAAAAAAAAGTCAAAGTAAAAGCTTGGCAATCATGAGTCAGAGAGGTTTGTGAGGGCGTAGATTTTTCTTCTCTATATTTTAATACTAATACACAGCTATTTTGGTTAATAAAGGACACAGATCCATGAAGACAAAGAGAATGAGTAAAAGAAAAGCTAGATAGTTAAATCTTTGAACCTTCTTGCTTTCTTCAGAAAGGGCTAAAAACATAAAACAGGAGCAAATCAAACAGCAGGAGAGGGATCCCATTGATTTATATGACGTCTGTCTGGTTTCAAATGATTCAAGCAGTTTGTAGTAAACTAGATGGAGGCTTGATGCTATCACATAGGGAGGGCGGTAATGTCACGATGGAAGCAGGCTTTGCAGCGTTGAGAATCTCTCCCCCCAATGTGCCCATCCACCTATCCACTCTGTCCTTCTCCATGTGCTGACTTTTCCCATCTGTGCTCTTTTCTTTGACCTGCATTAAATTCCAAATGCATATAACTTCAGTGTATATTATCAGTGTTCAGTTCACACCAGTTCATAGCAATAAATATCATATGGCTTTAGATTTACAGTCCCTAAACAGGCCAGACTTCCCTTGTCCAGTTTCCCTGGGCGACCGCACACCACATTACAGTCTTCATATACACAGCCTCATATGTTGCAGACACTACACACGCCAGGCCCCTCCGACTAGTTCCCGTGGGTGTCCTGCATCACTGTATCACAGTCTCTTTACTCACAGAGCCGTACACAGCCCAGAATATCCTCTGGATAGCAGCCGGGCACCACATCCAACTGTTTGCAATCGTTACACATGCTAGTCCTCTTTTGGGCACAGGACATCCACCTCTGGGCACAGGACTGTCCACATATGTTTCTTTCGGGCACAGGACATCCACCTCTGGGCACAGGACTGTCCACATCCATCTCTTTCAGGCACAGGACATCCACCTCCAGGCACAGGACTGTCCACATCCGAGACCAGTACCATGGACCACTTGCATCGCTGTGTACGCTGCGGGTGCCAGGCTATTCAGCTGCCCTGGGTGCTGGCTCCGCTGGCCTATGCCTCCATGCACTCTGCAGGCCTCTGCTCTGGACACCACACTGATACTGACGTGCACCTCACACACCCATACCTCTTACGGCAGGGCTTTTAACACACAAACCTGTGGTCGTCAGGTACATGGAAAACCCGGATCGGGAATCAGTGACTCCCATGCACACCTATGGACATTATCCATCTCCATGCACAACCTGGGGAGAAGACACAGCGACCCCTACGGCCGGCGTCACACACAGCGTAAAACAATACGGTCCGTATATTACGGCCGTAATACGCTGAAAAGTCCCGAAAAAAGTGGTCCGTAGCTCCTCCGTAGGCAGGGTGTGTCAGCGTTTTTTGCGCATGGCATCCTCCGTATGTAATCCGTATGGCATCCGTACTGCGTGGTTTTCTCACAGGCTAGCAAAACCAACATACCGCTATAGAAGTGATCCATGTGTCCCAAAAAGAAAAGAAAATATATATATACTGTCTATATATATATATATATATATATATATATATATATATATATGTGTCAGTAGACACATATATTAGAGAGAAAAGCCGGTAATTCAGTGCGGTGTACAGTAAAATCACACTGACAGCTTACAGTAGAATAGGTAGAATAAATGTGTACACATAGAATAGGTATATATATATATATATGTCAGTGAGACACATATATGTATATATATTAATATTTATTCCAGCGCTAGACAGCTTGAAAGCCGGTAATTCAATTACCGGCTTTTTCCTTCTCCTTCCTAAAACCCGACATGATTTGAGACATGGTTTACATACAGTAAACCATGTCTTCTCTCCATTTTTTTTGCAGATTCCACACTACTAATGTCAGTAGTGTGTATCTGCAAAATTTGGCCGTTCTAGCTCTTAAAATAAAGGGTTAAATGGCGGAAAAAATTGGCGTGGGCTCCCGCGCAATTTTCTCCGCCAGAGTAGTAAAGCCAGTGACTGAGGGCAGATATTAATAGCCTGGAGAGGGTCCACGGTTATTGCCCCCCCCTGGCTAAAAATATCTGCCCCCAGCCACCCCAGAAAAGGCACATCTGGAAGATGTGCCTATTCTGGCACTTGGCCACTCTCTTCCCATTCCCGTGTAGCGGTGGGATATGGGGTAATGAAGGGTTAATGCCACCTTGCTATTGTAAGGTGACATTAAGCCTAATTAATAATGGAGAGGCGTCAATTATGACACCTATCCATTATTAATCCAATACTAGTAAAGGGTTAAATAAAACACAAACACATTTTTTAAAATTATTTTAATGAAATAAAAACAATGGTTGTTGCAGTATTTTATTCAACGCCCAATCCAGTCACTGAAGACCCTCGTTCTGTGAGTAAAAAAACATAATAAACCAACAATATACTTACCCTCCGCAGATCTGTAACGTCCAACGATGTAAATCCTTCTGAAGGGGTTAAAACATTTTGCAGCAAGGAGCTGTGCTAATGCAGGCTGCTCCTCGCTGCAAAACCCCAGGGAATGAGGCTAAAAATAGATCAATGATCTATATTTAGCTTCATTGGCGGTGAGGCGCCCTCTGCTGGCTGTTCATAGATCGTGGGAAATTACCTAGAAAGCCTGGGAGCCTGGGAGCTTTCTAGGTAATTTCCCACGATCTATGAACAGCCAGCAGAGGGCGCCTCACCGCCAATGAAGCTAAATATAGATCATTGATCTATTTTTAGCCTCATTCCCTGGGGTTTTGCAGCGAGGAGCAGCCTGCATTAGCACAGCTCCTTGCTGCAAAATGTTTTAACCCCTTCAGAAGGATTTACATCGTTGGACGTTACAGATCTGCGGAGGGTAAGTATATTGTTGGTTTATTATGTTTTTTTACTCACAGAACGAGGGTCTTCAGTGACTGGATTGGGCGTTGAATAAAATACTGCAACAACCATTGTTTTTATTTCATTAAAATAATTTTAAAAAATGTGTTTGTGTTTTATTTAACCCTTTACTAGTATTGGATTAATAATGGATAGGTGTCATAATTGACGCCTCTCCATTATTAATTAGGCTTAATGTCACCTTACAATAGCAAGGTGGCATTAACCCTTCATTACCCCATATCCCACCGCTACACGGGAATGGGAAGAGAGTGGCCAAGTGCCAGAATAGGCGCATCTTCCAGATGTGCCTTTTCTGGGGTGGCTGGGGGCAGATATTTTTAGCCAGGGGGGGGCCAATAACCGTGGACCCTCTCCAGGCTATTAATATCTGCCCTCAGTCACTGGCTTTACTACTCTGGCGGAGAAAATTGCGCGGGAGCCCACGCCAATTTTTTCCGCCATTTAACCCTTTATTTTAAGAGCTAGAACGGCCAAATTTTGCAGATACACACTACTGACATTAGTAGTGTGGAATCTGCAAAAAAAATGGAGAGAAGACATGGTTTACTGTATGTAAACCATGTCTCAAATCATGTCGGGTTTTAGGAAGGAGAAGGAAAAAGCCGGTAATTGAATTACCGGCTTTCAAGCTGTCTAGCGCTGGAATAAATATTAATATATATACATATATGTGTCTTACTGACATATATATATATATATACCTATTCTATGTGTACACATTTATTCTACCTATTCTACTGTAAGCTGTCAGTGTGATTTTACTGTACACCGCACTGAATTACCGGCTTTTCTCTCTAACAGCGCTGCGTATTTCTCGCAAGTCACACTGCTTGTCCGTGTGTAATCCGTATTTTTCACGCTTCCATAGACTTTCATTGGCGTATTTCTTGCGCAGTATGGTGACAAACGCAGCATGCTGCGATTTTGTACGGCCGTAGAAAGCCGTATAATACTGATCAGTAAAATACGGCAAATAGGAGCAGGGGCATAGAGAATAATTGTGCCGTATTTTTTGCGAGTTTTACGGACGTAGATTCTGCGCTCTTACGTCCGTAAAACTCGCATGTGTGACGGCGGCCTACCTGTGACATGAGTAACTGCCTCACAGCGTATACAGTGTGTG
The DNA here is from genome assembly GCF_032444005.1 of Ranitomeya imitator. Lineage (NCBI taxonomy): Eukaryota > Metazoa > Chordata > Amphibia > Anura > Dendrobatidae > Ranitomeya > Ranitomeya imitator. The sequence goes on from NC_091286.1 coordinate 238,539,394, forward strand.
TGTTTGTGTGCAGTGCTTATGGAGTATACAGTGTGTGTTGTGTGTATGGCATATACAGTGTGTTTGTGTGTGTGTGGTGCATACGGCGTATACAGTGTGTGTGTTTGTGTGTGGTGGGACGGTGTTCCGATGGTGGTACCGCTCAAGAGGCTGGTATCACCAGCAGTTTCCATATTGAGACAGCCTTCCCTTGGGTGTCCCAATATGGTGGTCGGTGAACTTCCGCCGCTTGGAATTCTGGGATCCGGACACATCTGGATGGAACAGGATGTGAAGACATTACAAGGTAAGTATATATTAAGATGAGCACTATCACATTATCTTTAGGGTTATATGCATGATATAGAAGATAGATGTAACAATGACCTTCCCTAGATATATTGGGGAAAATAACTCCATACATACAGAGGCCGTAATAGTCACAGAAAATACACCACATAAAACAATACTTTTATTTATTACTTTAAAACCTTGAAATTTTGGAAGGGTAAAGTTATAGTTGCCTATTTCCAAATTGGAAAGCAAGTATCTTCTGTAGTAAGAAGTAAATGCTGCTTTAAAGGATTTGTCCTTAAGAGAAGAAAAAAGGGGGTGAAAGGGTTTAACATTGAGGAAGGGAAACAAACCCTGATACCATCTGATCTTTATTCTTTCTGTATTGCCATACAGCCCTTGTCATCTGTATGGAGTTTATTATACATTTGCAAAATTGTGAGCCTAGCATGTAGTTTGTCGGCCTTAATCCCTTGAAGGATCCCACAAACTAAGTTCATTTTAATCAAAAGATCTCGGACGAAAAATAAGCTCCACAATTACGGTAAATGTGTCTGACCGTGCAGGAATGTGGTCTGAACATGTCTGATCTCCTGGGCAAAGGAGGAAGCAAAAAAAAAGAATACAAACATTACAACATTTTTTTTTATTTCTGTGGAAGCACAAAATTTGGAAATTTTCAAAAGAAAATGTGGTTTGTGTCACCATTTTCTGTAAAGTCTTGATTTTTGTACATCGACCAGACATTTTATTGATGTCATTTTGTGGTGCAAATGACATTTTGATCACTTTTTATTGCATTTTTGGGGTATTTACGGTAACCAAAAAATACCAATTCTGGTGTTTTGACTTTTATTCCCGTTTGAGTGTTCACTGTACATAATATTATTATATTGTTAGTTTGACCAATTATGCACCCAGCAATACAAAATGTGTTATTTTTTTTACATTTTGCTATTTATCTTTAGGGAAAAGGGAGGCGATTTCAACTTTTATTTATTTATTTTTTTTTTTTTTTCATTTTTAGTTAGTCCCTTTAGAAGACATTAATTTGCAAACTCTTGATCACTTATGCAATACACTGCATTACAATAGTATTACAGTGTATTGTTAAATGACTGGCCTCCTCTGACGTCCAGCCACAGGTACGTGCGCTGCATTGTGAATATTCAGTTCCTGAGCACATTCCATACACTGGTAGTACACATGCTAGCCATCGCTAAGGGGTTAATTGGATAAGGATAGTATCTATATATACACCATAAAAAACACAACACGTCTTAATACTTATAAAAGGGAACCCGCTAGCGCTACACTAAAGGGGGTACCCTCAGCAGCTGGAATCGGGACAGGTAGGTGCTGGGAACACTGTCGTGGATGGACCAATAGGGACTGGAAAAGAGTCGAAACCACGCTTGAGGGAATAGTGACGCTGAGGTAAATGGAGATAGTAGAAACATTTTTCAAATTTAAACAGGAGGTTTCTAGATAACATTTTGATCAAAATATATAAGCCCACTACTACATCACAGCAAACCTCTGCTTTATTAGGTGTAGCACTGTGCATCGAGAACTGCCATCATAACACTGCACCAGCAGGAGGAAGGGGAGGCGAGCCAGGTGCCCAGCAGCACCCATACTGCAAAGCCTCAATGACTCTGGAGTCACCCCACCCTAAATACATAGCACCATAGTAACAATGAGCGCTATACAGCACCAACATCAAGTGAACTGATCAAAATACTCACTTATATATGGAAGGTATAAAAATTTTCAGGACCCTTTTGTTCATAAGTGATGGTATAATCACAGATCATAAAACATCCATTAAATTTCCATCTAATGGATATCATGTAACATAATTAATGATATCCATTCATTCATTTAACTCAGGAGATTGGAGCGTTGCAGGAAGTAGTTACAGCTGTAATTATTCCAAGGCACGGTGACAGCCTGCTTCTACATTCATTTTCTCCTTGTAGCCCCTGCTCCAGTAAGAATGCCAAGCATGATTTTAAGTGCACCTTCACACTTGATTGATTCCCATCTTTCTTTGCACTTCTCTGGCCCTATAAAGTCAGAGCTGTCAAAGACAGTAGGAAAGGAGGAGAGAGATGGAAAACAAGCAGGTGGGAAGGTGCACTTAAATGATTGGCTCCGCCATGAGGTACCGAGCGCCTGTACTTGGTTTGAACAGTCATTCTGTCTTAGCCCCTTTAAATGCTATTTACCTGTATAATACCATAAATATAACTGCCACAGGAGTGGTAATCCAGCTTTTTACAGGAGAATAGTAAATTACTGTCACAACTTTGTTGTCGGTTGATACGGGACCAGTGTCTCCTTCACTGTTCCTAACGCTCGGTGAAGATGCCGGGACCACGTACCTTGTCTTATCTCCTACACTTGCCCTCCATCTGTACCCTTCCCCCACCCAGGGAAGAGGGGAGTAGTAGAGAACCATAGTACACCAACTAGATGAACAAGGTAACACAAACAGGGGAAATGGAAAATACCAAGCATGCAAACAAATACTCACATATAACAGAGGAATACACCAGGAAGTAGAGAATGGGGTAAAACCAAAGTAGGAGAAGAAAGGGAATTATCACAGACTCAAAACCTAGCAACAGTCACCGATAAATCCACCAAATGCCTTCTCATATAACCACCAACTACTATCCTCCCAGCCATGCAGCATAAGCTACCTCTGATGATGTGTGTCAGTCAGGACCCAAATTATACAGGGAATTGGAGTGGCTAACTGCACTCAGCTGAGAGCTGTAGCTCCCAGAGCTCTCAATATGGCCGATTAACTCCTGCATTGCCAAAAGAAATTTACACCATGTAAAAAGAAGGTGAAGTACTTTTTTGCAGTGCAGAAGTAGGAGCAATCTGACACTGCGGTCTTCTGGCTCCTCTCTGTCGCGGTAATCCCATGACAATTACCCTAAGTTGACAAATGGATATTGTGAGATGGGCGACTACAATTATTATTTTTTTGTGATGGCTGATTAACAACTCTGATCAGGCCATACTGGTTGTAACCAAGATTTCTCAGAAACAGAAGAGATTACATAAGTAATAAAATAGATGACATAATTAGAAATTAACTTAATAGAACAGTGCTCTGTTATTATCTCAGCGACGCACACTCTTCATATAGAATTTGCTGTAAATGGTTGTACTGATGAACAAGTAATGATAATAATTAAAGGGGTTGAACACTTATTATTTGTTGTAATAAATGTGTCGCGGATATGATTCATAGCAATTATTACTACTATATACTGTATGTAGTACAGGATTTGCTCCTGCACTTGTTAGTGAGGGTTTCCTTGTACACCACACAGCTCTCCTGTTCTCAAAATTGAACGTAATAGAATTGGAGGAAAATGATGGACATTGTGTAAGGAATGCTTCCGGAGATGTACCAGAAATACGCCAGCTCATCCTCATACATGTGCATCGACCAGTGCTGGCAAACAGTGGGGTGGTAAAAGAACCAGTGATACTTATTTATTACTAAATGCCGCAACATCATGTTTCAAAGGCCGGGATCAGATGACTGTATTTCATGGTTTGTATATGGCCTGAAATTTCCGGGCTGAGCTTTGGGTCTCTAGACCCAAATGAGGCTATAATTTCCAGCCTCAGAAGATCCTCGGTCAGTCATGGCATTGCAGTCCGTATAAGGGTTGTCAACCTGATTTTTTTATTTTTCTAGACAACATATCCAAAAATCACAGACAGACAATATTGGAGGACTATAATAAATTCTGAGTGGTATATCTCTGCAACCCGCGATTCTCATATGAAAACATTATATGTATTGACTGTGAACTGTAAAATGCTGATAATTACAGTCACAACTTTCTCCAGCCTCACTACTTTAAGCCAGTAGATTTCTACCTACAGCAAACACTGTCTTAATGTCTTTATTGCATGATTAACCATCTAATTATTTTTCAGGAGTTACGTGTGCCATTCGTTCTGCTCCAGGAGTAGAAGAAGACAGAAGTTGGTGCCAATGGAACTTTCTCAAAATACTGCTTAGAGATTACATCTTAGCGATTAGTAAGAAGATGCTCTGGTTTAGATTCCATTTTCCTCTGAAGCATTTGCAATATCTGCTTTAATATAATTACAAATATTGTTTATGCACTGAATGAAATTCCCATAATGAGTTCTGAAGTTATAAATGATAGCGACATGCTTTCTGTAAATACTTTGTAGGTCAATCTGGAAGAAAAAATGAAATATTTCTGATATATTGCACTATGGCAAGTAATGACTAGCTCTGCCAAGACTGTTTTCTCCTTTCCTGCTGTATGATCATTTGATATTGTTGATATGATTGCACAATGATCCACACAATTATTCCTAGTACTGTTATCTACAATGTGCTGTTAGTATAATGAATGGTATTTATAATTAGTGTATATTACCTATTGATCCATCATTGTATTAAATACATATTGTAGTGTGATTATTGTCATGAAAAATCTAAAACAATGTTGGATTTTTACAATAAAAAACACATTTTTAACATGCTTTATATTTTATTACACTGGTGCACATAATGATGGTTCAATTATTTGCCAAAAAGGAAAACAAGAACAGATGAAAATGGATTGGTTTTATGATAGCACCTGGAAGAAAGTTTCATGCCACTGAATAATAAATAAGAAGGTCTTCTTTTAAATTCTGATTTAAGAGCGTTGTCCCACAAAGGAAATATATCACCTATTACATAAATGAAGATTGCTGGGATCGCCACAAAATATTAGAATGGTGTTCCACAACCATTAATTCCATCTCACTGGCCAACCACAGTGAGAAGTTTGAATGGAGGGGTGGTCATGCATGTCACATACCTCTCCATTTAATGTATATAGGGTCAACCAAAAACATTCAGCTGGTACAATACTCAGTTTCCGTTACAGTAACTGGTAGGACCTCCAGCTATGATAAATGTATCACCTATCCTATGGATAGTAATGGATTAGGTGAACAAGAATCTGATATCAATGCACCACTGTAAATCTAATCATCTAGGTAATCACATTAGCTAGGAGTCGACCTTCTACCAGAAGACCAAATGGTTTCTCTGTGCTTCCTCTGTATCAAAGATGTTCTAACAAAAAGGTGAAGATAAATGCCCCTACACTGACTGGCCATCTCTAGTTTACACCAGGGACATCAACATGGCACAATGAAAATGCAATATTCTAGTGCCATCTCTACAATAATCTGGAGTAAAAACAATCCATGGATATATCTGCGGAACCTTACTGTTAGGGTACCGTCACACTATACGATTTACCTACGATCACGACCAGCGATATGACCTGGCCGTGATCGTAGGTAAATCGTAGTGTGGTCGCTGGGGAGCTGTCACACAGACGTACGTCGTAGCAGATCGTTTAGAACTTTCTTTCATCGCTGGATCTCCCGCTGTCATCGCTAGATCGGTGTGTGTGACACCGATCTAGCGATCTAGCGATGCGATCCAGCGATGCGTTCGCTTGTAACCAGGGTAAACATCGGGTAACTAAGCGCAGGACCGCGCTTAGTTACCCGATGTTTACCCTGGTTACAAGCGTTAAACTAAAAAAAAACAAACAGCACATACTTACATTCTGGTGTCCGTCAGGTCCCTTGCAGTCTCTGCTTCCCGCACTGTGACTGCCGGCCGTAAAGTGAAAGTGAAAGCACAGCCGCTGTGCTCTGCTTTCACTTTACGGCCGGCAGTCACAGTGCTGGAAGCAGACTGCAAGGGACCTGACGGACACCAGAATGTAAGTATGTGCTGTTTTTTTTTTTTTAGTTTAACGCTTGTAACCAGGGTAAACATCGGGTAACTAAGCGCGGTCCTGCGCTTAGTTACCCGATGTTTACCCTGGTTACAAGCGAACGCATCGCTGGATCGCATCGCTAGATCGCTAGATCGGTGTCACACACACCGATCTAGCGATGACAGCGGGAGATCCAGCGATGAAAGAAAGTTCTAAACGATCTGCTACGACGTACGATTCTCAGCAGGATCCCTGATCGCTGCTACGTGTCAGACACAGCGATATCGTAACGATATCGCTGGAACGTCACGAATCGTACCGTCGTAGCGATCGAAATGTTATAGTGTGACGGTACCCTTACAACAGGAAGGATTTTCAGCTTTGGGAAACCACATAAGTATGATATCAACTCGAATCATGGATATATCATAGTCATGTTTGATATGTATAGGGTTGTAAAAATGTGTTCAGAAACATGAGAGTCTGTGACGGAACGTACAGGGGAAGGGTTGTGTCGACTTCACTCACCTCTGGGGAGGGGAGAGAATGATCCAGTAGGGATGAGCTCTCTGGTGCCACCACTTACCCCAGGTCAGTCAGGAAACTGCACCAAGGGCAAATAGTCGCCCGAGAGGCTTCCCTTATAGATACGAGTTATTGAGGAGCTCCCAGTGAGGGGGATATATATCACCAGTCCATGCTGGGGATATATATGTAAACCTCCCGGACATCACTGTCACAGTTCCTCACTAACACAGTACGGTATGCTGCCACCAATTCCTCAATAGATGTGAGCCCCGTCCAACAACAGGCTTATACCGGGTTAGAAACCAACCACGGGGTAGCATATAATAACCAACTGAGAGAGCGGACATGGAGATTCATGAATCGAGATAAAAAAGCAACCCAAGACTAATTTTGTATTTAACCGCCGAGAGGCGCACTATAAAGATACAGGTATATACTGTATATACAAGAACAAATATACAAGTATACAGTCAGGAGTGTAGTACAAGGGTAGGGTACAGATAGATTACAATTACTGTGTTATGTAGCATGTGACCAAAGGGAGGGGCTGATGAATCACAGGTCCAAATCTTTGTTACGTAATTCTCTGGCTGCATCAGCTAATGGGCCTCCTGCCAGTAGAAAAAAACTAAGCCCAAAATGAGGAGCTGCCTATGATCCCTTAGGCTGCTACGTCCCACACGCTGCGCCAACCCCTGGGCTGTGCAGCCTCTCTCCTCCGATATCTGAGAGCATGGTTTTCCAGCCAGAAATGTGGATGCCCATAACTTTCCACTCAAAGCTCTAAATGGGACGGTGGTGCCGCCACTGGGTTCTGCTGGATTATATCTGTGCAGGGAGACCAAATACGGCTACCGTATTTAATTCCTGGTAGCTATGCTTTATAACTCAATAACACAGCATTCTAGTGGTGGTTGCATGGTATGGGCTTGTGGGGAAAGGAATGCAGATTCCGATTATGTCCTCGGCTAGGTTCAGAGATATTGCATTCTTTTATTATATGTCACTTTCTAAATTCAACATCTCTGAGCCTTGTGCTGAGATATGCGGTGCCAATATGTCTGCATGTCAGCCTCAGTCCAACAAAGGAAGCCAATTGGCTGGTAACTGCACAAGAGTTCACACCCCTGTTATAATTGCTGGACCTGTTGCTGGGGTTACAGGTTCTATGCCTTTTGGCACCCCTGGAGAGAGTTTCAAAGTAGTATTTGCTTTAGCTTATTAAAAAAAACATTGATTTGCCCTGTCCAAGGAAGTGCCTTCGCTGGATAATGAGGTCTCATTGTTTGAGGTGTATTTGACTTCCATTTTGGCCTGGGAAAATGCCAAAAGTGGGGGCTGAGTTTGGAGCAAGTATTTTTGAGAAAACTGTATCTGATAGGGGACTCCATCAGATATTAAAATGAAATCAATTAGATATCATTTTCCCATATCTCACAGGGTCATATTATTCCACAATGAGTTTTCTTTGGGAAAATATGACATAAATTAGAATTGTCTCCTGAAACTGACTGTCTTTGCATATAATCAACCATTCTCTTTTCGACTGACCAGGAGGTGTGATGAGTCTGTATGTAAACTTTGAAAATATTTCCACCATATAATAAGAAGGAAGTGAAAGTTGAGTTGACTCGCTTTTGTGAGGTGAAAGGTATCATTGGAACAGATAAAACCAAAGAAATGTGCCTTGGTCAAGAATGATGCCAAGCACCATTGAGCCAAGGACCAATATCCTATCAGGATATCAAGTCATGGATCAGGTTCCAGAACTGTCCAACCCAAAGGTAACCAGAAGTAACTACAGCTCTTGCATGGATTGGTGTCTTCCTTCAGCAAATGGGAAAGTGTAATCCCCAAATGCATGTGCAGTTTGTTTTTTGAGAACACAAGTGCAATGATTTGCTAAATGCCTGGCAGAGCAAGCTGAATTGCAATCAACCCTCAGGGGGTCCTGGGCCACTTCCCACCACCAGACCTACATTTTATTCCTGCAGATGTTTTGTGGACAACAAAGTGAGGCATGTTAGTGGAGCACCCCGTCAGGGCAAAGGGCGTTACGCGGTACTAGGTCCGGTGTTCACAGGGGGATGTCACGGTGGCTGACCCGGTCCGTGGCCCTGGGATGTACATATAAAAGGGAAAGGTCTTTAAAGGGATAAAGTTTATGTTCGTGACACCACCTGTGGTATTCGGTCAGGGTGACCGACGCTGCTTTAAGGGGTCCGCTGGGGTGATGTTATGGCAGCTAAATGGTATACCTTCCCACAGGTGAAGTATATCCCCAGGGCTTCCCAGTGTGTAGATGGTAGAATGGTGAGAGGTGCAGTGAAGAATGAGGACACAGGATTGTAGTCTCTTTACCTTGTTTACTGTTGGTTTCAGCAGCCACAGTCCAGAGCAAGAGAACACAGGGCAGGTAGAGTCCGGCCGATTTGGAGGCAATTCCAGAGTCCCCTTGTCCAGGTGGAAATCAATAGCCTTCCTTTGCGCTGTAGTCGTGTAGTCCCTTACTGCATAACCTTCAAATAAGGGCCTCACAGATGTGGTGTCTCTCTCTCTGTCCCCCGTAGTCGGATAGGACAAAAGCCATATGACTGGTGGCTTGAGGCTGTTTATAGGGACTCTAGCACGCTCCGGCCTCTAAGGGGTGCTACCGTGCCTCCTGGGTGTGGGTGAGGACAAGAAACGTGCAATTATCTGTCCTGCTGGTCTCTGAAGTAAGGCATAGAGGTCATTACTACCTCGGTGTTCCGGCTACTGGTGTTCTGCGCCTCAGAAGGAAACAGCCTGCTCCTGGCTGGTCCCCTTCTGGTATCTTCTACTGTGCCTTGCTTTCCTTCTCGCTCGCTGCAATATAATTCTGCTTTCTGCAATGTCTCTTTCTGGGAACTGCAGCTCTTAGGGCATGCACAGCTCTGTGGACCCTCTCCTCCGTCCTCTGACAGGAATCCGCTCCTGCCAGGAACAGCTTCCCTGAAGGACTGACTCACTATCCCTACAGACTACCAGTTATATATATATATATGGGGAGTCACCTAGTAAATAGGATCAAAAGCTAACCCTGATGGCCTGGAGTATGAATGTGTTGCCTGTTTGTGATACCTGGATGCAGTTATCCTTCCTTGCCTCAAAATGTAGCATCACTCTCTCCGGAAGGAAAGCAATACCACTGTGATGACCAGGACCCTGGGGTGCCACACTAGCTCTACTTGTCCGGACAAAAAAAAAGAATACTCCCCACCCAAACTGTTTGTGGGCAAGGTAGAGGGAAAACAGAGATAATTTGCAGGCCATTACTGTCGGCAATAGTGTCACCTTCGGCCTGAAGTACATCGGTGTGGTGATGATCATGGTCCATTCTTAACATGTTCCATCTAAATATGAAATCCTAGAAAAAAGGCTGACGGTAATTGGAATTAGACAAATCAACATTTGCACCAAAGTCTTAATAGGTACTAATCTGAGACTGTTGGCATCCCAGCTGTTGACCCTGTTAATTTTGTTGAAATGCATAATGGAGATAAGGTAATTTGTTCCCTTCTTAAAGAGACACTTTAAGAAAAGTGTTTATCCTCCTAATATATTGCATTTATCATATTGTATAGCATTTACAATAGCTCATTTTGTCTTTCTACCCAGCCAATTCTTCTCTTTTCTCTGCTCTACATAGAAACAGGAAATCTCTTGTCCCTTGCATTTATTATTCCAATTTCATCTCTTGACCCAGCTGCTCCCTCCCCCCGTCAGGGACTTTTACAGTGACCTAGGACTCATGCAGCTAAAAGAGACTTCCTGTTTCTACATAGAGCTTAAATAAGAAAAAAATGGTGTGCACTCAGGTCAGGGACAAATGAGGTGCTGGTAAACTGACCATGTGGTCCAATCAATAGCAGAAAAAATGACCGCACACTCAATACTGGTATAGTGCTGAAAAAGGTATATGTCAATTTTATTCAGGAAAACAATACAAAAATGGTAGTTGCCACATTGGTAAGGTAGACAATGAACCCGACGTTTCGACCCTCCCGGGTCTTATTCATGGGGTTACTGGAAAGGCAAAGAAACCGTATAAATAACAGTGTCATACATACAAAGAAAACGGCATAATTGCACACATATAAAATACATATAAATCACCAACAGAAAAAGGAAAAAGGGGGAGAGAAAAGGGATATATACAAAGCAAATCAAAATATACGATGGTCATATAAGGAGGAACAGCGAAACAAAAATGTCGAATGGAAAGAAGATCATGGTTTTAAACTATACAAGGTTTACCTCAAGTCCTTTGATATAAATGCCGTTTTCTTTGTATGCCGGGGGACAGACAGCAGAAGGTAAGTATGTACTGTTAGTTTTTTTTTACGTTTACGCTGGTAACCAGGGTAAACATCGGGTTACTAAGCGCGGCCCTGCGCTTAGTAACCCGATGTTTACCCTGGTTACCAGTGAAGACATCGCTGAATCGGCGTCACAGATGCCGATTCAGCGATGTCTGCAGGGAGTCCAGTGACGAAATAAAGTTCTGGACTTTCTGCTCCGACCAATGATGGCACAGCAGGATCCTGATCGCTGCTGCCTGTCAAACTGAACAATATCGCTAGCCAGGACGCTGCAACGTCACAGATCGCTAGCGATATCGTTCAGTGTGACGGTACCTTAAGGCCGGCTTCACACTTGCGAGTTTTACGGACGTAAGAGCGCAGAAACTACATCCGTAAAACTCGCAAAACATACGGCACAATTATTCTCTATGCCCCTGCTCCTATCTGCCGTATTAAACTGATCAGTATTAAACGGCTTTCTACGGCCATAGAAAATCGCAGCATGCTGCGTTTGTCACCGTATTGCGCAAATAAAACATCAATGAAAGTCTATGGAAGCCCCAAGAATACGGATTACACACGGACCAGCAGTGTGACTTGCGAGGAATACGCAGCGGTGTTAGAGAGAAAAGCCGGTAATTCATTGCGGTGTACGGTAAAATCACACTGACAGCTTACAGTAGAATAGGTAGAATAAATGTGTACACATAGAATAGGTATATATATATGTATATATATATATATGTCAGTGAGACACATATATATATATTAATATTTCTTCCAGCGCTAGACAGCTTTAAAGCCGGTAATTCAATTACCGGCTTTTGCTTTCCCCTTCCTAAAACCCGACATGATATGAGACTTGGTTTACATACAGTAAACCATCTCATATCACCATTTTTTTTTGCATATTCCACACTACTAATGTCAGTAGTGTGTCTATGCAAAATTTGTCCGTTCTAGCTAGTAAATTAAGGGGTTAAATGGCGGAAAAAATTGGCGTGGGCTCCCGCACAATTTTCTCCGCCAGAGTGGTAAAGCCAGTGACTGAGGGCAGATATTAATAGCCTGGAGAGGGTCCATGATAATTGGCCCCCACCCTGGCTAAAAACATCTGCCCCCAGCCACTCCAGAAAAGGCACATCTGGAAGATGCGCCTATTCTGGCACTTGGCCACTCTCTTCCCATTCCCGTATAGCGGTGGGATATGGGGTAATGAAGGGTTAATGTCACCTTGCTATTGTAAGGTGACATTAAGCCAGATTAATAATGGAGAGGCGTCAATTATGACACCTATCCATTATTATTCCAATACTAGGAAAGGGTTAAAAAAATACACAAACACATTATTAAAAATTATTTTAATGAAAGAAAAACAAAGGTTGTTTTAATATTTTATTGAATGCCCAATCCAATCACTGAAGACCCTCGTTCTGTAACAAAAAAAACATAATAAACCAACAATATCCTTACCTTCCGCAGATCTGTAAAGTCCAACGATGTAAATCCATCTGAAGGGGTTAAAATATTTTGCAGCCACGAGCTTTGCTAATGCAATGTTGCTCATGTCTGCAAAACCCCGGAGAATGTAGGTAAAGTAGGTCATTGACCTATATTTACCTGCATTTGCGGTGAGGCGCCCTCTGCTGGCTGTTCCTAGATCGTGGGAACTTTCCTAGAAAGCTCCCTGGCTCGAGATCATAAGAGGGCGCCCTCTGCTGGTTGTCCTCATATGAACTCGAGCCAGGGAGCTATCTAGGAAAGTTCCCACGATCTAGGAACAGCCAGCAGAGGGCGCCTCACCGCAAATGCAGGTAAATATAGGTCATTGACCTACTTTACCTACATTCTCCGGGGTTTTGCAGACATGAGCAACATTGCATTAGCAATGCTCGTGGCTGCAAAATATTTTAACCCCTTCAGATGGATTTACATCGTTGGACTTTACAGATCTGCGGAAGGTAAGGATATTGTTGGTTTATTATGTTTTTTTTTGTTACAGAACGAGGGTCTTCAGTGATTGGATTTTGCATTCAATAAAATATTAAAACAACCTTTGTTTTTATTTCATTAAAATAATTTTAAATAATGTGTTTGTGTATTTTTTTAACTCTTTCCTAGTATTGGATTAATAATGGATAGGTGTCATAATTGACGCCTCTCCATTATTAATCTGGCTTAATGTCACCTTACAATAGCAAGGTGACATTAACCCTTCATTACCCCATATCCCACCGCTACACGGGAAAGGGAAGAGAGTGGCCAAGTGCCAGAATAGGCGCATCTTCCAGATGTGCCTTTTCTGGAGTGGCTGGGGGCAGATGTTTTTAGCCAGGGGGGGAACAAAAACCGTGGACCCTCTCCAGGCTATTAATATCTGCCCTCAGTCACTGGCTTTACCACTCTGGCGGAGAAAATTGTGCGGGAGCCCACGCCAATTTTTTCCGCCATTTAACCCCTTAATTTACTAGCTAGAACGGCCAAATTTTGCATAGACACACTACTGACATTAGTAGTGTGGAATATGCAAAAAAATGGTGATATGAGATGGTTTACTGTATGTAAACCAGGTCTCATGTCATGTCGGGTTTAGGAAGGAGAAAGCAAAAGCCGGTAATTGAATTACCGGCTTTCTGCTATATCGCGCTGGATGAAATATTTATATTTATACATATATGTGTCTACTGACATATATATATATATATATATATATATATATATATAGACAGTATATATGTTTGTTTGTTTTTTTAACACATGGATCCTTTGTATATCCGTAGGTCGGTTTTGCAAGCCTGCGATAAAAGCACGCAGTACGGATGACATACGGATTACATATGGAGAATGCCATGCGCAAAAAACGTTCAAACACCCTGCCTACGGAGGAGCTACGGACCACTATTTTCGGGACTTTTCAGCGTATTACGGCCGTAATATACGGACCGTATTTTCATACGCTGAGTGTGAAGCCGGCCTAAGACAAAAAGAGATAAGGAGGGGGCCATAGTCTTGCAGCTGTTTGCCTTGCTTTGAAATTCCAGAATGAGAGTACTGAAATTTTGCAGTAGAGGGATCCATGTATAATAAAAGAATAAAGCAAGATGGGAAGCTACCTGCAGAAGGAAAAAGAATGGGATGAGAAAACAATTGTCATAACTGCATATACAGTGGGGAAAAAACATTTTTAGTCAGCACCCAATTGTGCAAGTTTTCCTACTTAAAAAGATAAGAGAGGTCTGTAATTGACATCATAGGTAGACCACAACTATGAGAGTCAAAAGACGAAAACAAATCCAGAAAATCACCTTGTCTGATTTGGCAAGATTTATTTTGCAAATTATGGCGGAAATTAAGTATTTGGCAACTTAAAAACATGCAAGATTTCTGGCTCTCAAAGACCTGTAACTTCCTCTTTAAGAGACTCCTCTGTCCTCCACTCATTACCTGTAGTAATGGCACATGTTTGAACTTGTTATCAGTATAAAATACACCAGTCCACAGCCTCAAACAGTGGTAAAAGGCACATGAGGGTCCTCGCCACCTCCTTACACATGTACACGCACACTATACACTATATACTGTGTACAGAGGTCCTTTGTATAATGTCACCGGTGATCACTGTATTACCTGTACAGAGACACTATATACAAAGCTCCTGTGTATAATGTCACTGGTGATCCCTGTGTGGCACCCCTAGAGGTATTTGCCACAAATATAGTTACTGACACTGAATACAAATACTAAAATAGCAAGACTGCACTACCTCCTCCGGCCAGAAGGGGGAGCTCCAGAGACTCCCCTTGATCCATTCTGGTCTGAGAGAAGAACTGGCAGTTGGGCAGTTGGGCTAAGGAGCTGAAAGTGAGAGGTCATACAGCTGAATTTCTAACAGCCCTATGACGGTTTCCAGGCCCAAATCACCGGCCTGAGGAGAAGAGGGATAGAGAAAAAGGACATTGTGAGAACCGGGTAGCATTAATCACTACCCAGAACAGGCGCAAAGACGGATACCGGATCCGTGGCTGTATTCATTATATATAATACAGCAACCGGAAAAACGTGAGGTGATATCAGCTTCACTAGGGTCGGACGCAGCAACAGACACAGAGTTCAGCGGTACTCCCGGAGGGGGTAAGCCGATAAAAGGACTCGGGTTGCCCGTCGAACCACGACCCGGAGGGGACAGATTGGGCCGGCAGCCAGTTCACATACAGCAGCAGGGCCACACAGATATTGCGTACAATAAGAGGCGAAGACCCCGGCAGGGTCAAAGTAACTCAGAGTTCCCATACAGACTCCGGTGACAGGACTGGTTGTAAATCCTTTTTTGTTAAAGTAAACTGGTTAAACGTTTCAGTGCCTCAGTCTTTCATTTGGACAATAGCCATCTATCCAGGATTGGGATCATCACCGCTGGGAGAACCTGCTGCTGATCAAGTAAGTGCCTGTTCCCTCACGATACCCTTTACACTGTGCATTGCCTGAGGCCACAGCACCGGGTCAAGCCACCCGTGACATCCCCCTCAAGAGACAGACCCCATTGGTCCGGTGCTGGGTACCCCGGTCTCTCGGGCGTCACAATTGGCGTCACGAACAGGATAGAGCCAGCCCATATACCGGGTATTGTGTGCCGTGATTGGAGCCCAAAACTTTGAAAACTTGGATGAAAAATCGTGAAAATTGACTTTATTAAAGAAAATTCCATTTCCCATTAAAAACTATTGAAAGTGACTTTTCCCCATTGGTTATAATGGAGTAAAGATGGCCGCCATCCCCTGAGGTACTCACCTCATAACCGTTAGGCGCGAGACTGTTAATTGAGCTACGCCATTACCTGAGCCCCAGTCTAACTGAAAAACTTCAGAATCCGCCATTACAGAGCGCGCGGTGGGCGGGAGCAGCAGGGGGCGTGTCATTGTGGGCGGCACCAAGCTGAGCGCTCTGACGTCAGAGCAAGGGGAAAACCAATCCTGTTGCACAGCAGAACGAATCTACACTATCCCGACGGAAGCGGAGGACCGGAAGGGTCCGGATTAACTAAGGGGGCACAGTATGTCGCAGCACGGAGACGCCTCAGCACCCGGCGGCGCTAATGCAGCTGAAAGACAGAGTGTCGATAGAGCATCTGGTAGCGCAGCGGTGCAAGGAGTGGCGCCCATCATGCCGGTGCTGATGCCATATACCCCAGGTGGCCCGTGGCTTCCAATGTATGAAGGTGAGGCTAATACCCTTGACGATTTCAGAGAAAAGATGCTGGCCCATTTTAACATGTTCCCCGTGGGTGAAGTTCAGCGTGTTAGTCTCCTGATGATGCAGTTAAGTGGCCATGCTAAGCGAGAAGTCACAGCATGGGCAGCTGATCTAAAAGGCACTGTTGAACGCATATTTGCTGGATTAAAAGCTACATTTGAAACCACTGCCAGCAGCAAAGCTAAAATACGATTCTTTAATTGCAAACAAAAAGTTAATGAGGGCGTGAGAGACTTTGCCTTAAACCTGCAGGAAGCCCTTAAATCACTTACACTGGCTGAACCCATTTTTAACACCGGAGCGGATAACTGCTAAGAGATCAATTTATGGAGGGACTCTACACCCCTTCTCATCGGGGGCATGTGAGCATGCTTGTTTTTAAGAACCCTGAATTGACATTTGCTCAATTAAAGGAGAGCGCTATACGTCTCCAGCTGGCAGAGGCACCTCGGGATCAGGATCCTGCGCAACCTATGGCAGAGGCACCTCAACAACAGGGAGTGCCAGTGACATCAGCTATCAACGTATCGAAGTGAAGGACAGCATCCAATCCGGGTGAAGATAAGAAACACTTTATTGTGCCATAGGTGCAACGTTTCAACCTCAGAGGGTCTTTGTCAAGCATACATAATGATCAACATGACGGCCTTATATAGGAAGTAGATAACCACCACCTGGCAGGTCCGCCCACAAAAATTTACATACTTATTAACTGGTGATCATAATAACAATAAAAATGTGAAAATTGTGTGACATACATAGTTAAAAATGCATTACAGTATTACTATATTCCCCTATTGTGGATAATAACTTTCATAATCAACATAGAAAGCACATGTGGATGATCAAAAATAAATAAACAGCCTTGCCTGTCATTTCTAAGCCTATCGAAATGCTCACGGGGGCCATTATATACATGAACTACCTATCACCGGGCTTGTATCACTACATTCCTGGTTAACCAATCAATGCCTAAGGTGAAGATCCAATCTGGGGCACCGGTACAGAACCAGCCCCACACAGTGGAGCCAATCCAGGCTCCATGTCTGCTTACCTAGAACCGCCTCCCAGTCTGATCACTTTTCCCGTTCGTATCATTCATGACATCCAAGCTCCCCACAAAAGGCTCGAGTCCCGGAACCAGTGCGCACATCCGTCGGCCCCCCGGTGAAGCAAAGCATGAAATGACATGCCGCTCCACCCCGGACCATCGAGAGACACGCCCACCAGCAAAAATATCCGCCCCATGTACAAGAGCCAATCAAGGCTCCTGGCTCACATCGATCACAACGCCCCCATGTTGGTCACCTGACCGACCAACACTGACGTCCGCCGCTCACCTGGCGCACTATTGTGGGAAGGAGTCCCCGACCAAGTGCGCATGCTCACCGGCTCCCAGGCGACACATACACAATATGCAGTGCCGCCCCAAACAGCCGAAGGGCACGCCCACCGGCCGCAAGCCCCACCCCCCACAAAGCAAGCCAGATGATAGCTATGGAAAACACACATCCACCAGTGGCATATGTACAACATAAAGAGTCACTAGAGGCAACCAAAGGACATGCCCAGATAAAAAAAGTCCACCAGTACCACTCCAGAGTACAATCGCACGAACCAACCGACTTTAAGGGCCAGTGAAGCAGCATACAATGATATTCCCTAAAACACAAGGACAAATTGGAGAGAACAGCTACCACAAATAGCCCTCGAATCTCTATCCCGAATTACAGATAACCAGATTCACTCTAGTATGAGATAATATTGAACAAGGGTCGGTAACATAAACCGTCTCATATACTATATCGCCATACCACTGGCAGTATATTGAATTATTATTAATGGGGACACACCAAAACTGGTAAGAGAACTCTCAATCCAATGAATAAGGGACAGTGAAAAATCACTTCATCATATACTAACCCACATGGCCCTAGAGGTCATCCTAGGGGGTAGAGTAAACTATATAACCAATCACCACTTAAAAACAAAACCATACAGATGCGAAACCCCACAAATCATGCAATGCCAGATTAGGAAACACATAACAGGAGATTGTAGTCAACATTCAACCCTCCCGGCTGACGAGAGCCCAATTTCGATATCCATCTGAGTTCCTTTTTCTTTAATAATTTAACCCTATCACCACCCCTACGAAGAGGAGGCACACCATCAATAACTCTAAATCGTAATTGACTGACTGAGTGTCCACTCTCAATAAAATGTTTGGGTATCGGTAAATCAACCATCTTGGTTCTAATGGTACTTTTATGCTTGCTGATACGCGCTTTAATTTCCATGGTGGTCTCCCCCACATATGTAAGCCCACAGGGACAGACAATAAGGTAAATAACAAAGCTTGAGGTACATGTGTACCTCCCCTTGATGGAGAACCTCTGACCTGTGCGAGGATGATTAAAAAAATCCCCTTTAATCATATTACCACAACACGCACAGCCTAAACAGGGAAAATTGCCAAGCTTCGGGGGGGCCAAAGTCCTCTGTAAACTAACTACCGTTGAACCAATATCAGACTTAACTAATTTATCTTTCAAATTGCGCCCTCTTTTATACGACAAAATTGGTGGTAGGGTAAATTCCTCAATGTCAGGTAGACCTTGATGTAAAATATGCCAATGTTTTAAGATCATATTTTTCACATGCCCACTGACTGTGCTAAAGGTAGTCACAAAGGGGATCCGCTTGTCTCTAACCCTGATTTTTTTCTCCCTTAGAACTGCTCTAGATGTCTCTTTAGCCCTCTCAACATGCTTTCTAACTCCAATTTCAGGATAACCTCGATTTAAAAATTTACTGCACATCTCATCTAATCTAGAATCGAGGCGCGTGTCATCCGCCACAATCTTTCTAACTCTCAGCATTTGGCTCCAAGGTAACGACTCAATCATAGTCCTTGGATGATGACTGTTAAACTGTAGCACGCTGTTTCTATCTGTGCTTTTCACGTAAAGATCAGTCCTCAAAGATGTCCCAATCTTATATACCATTGTATCTAAAAATTGAACTTGCTCCTGAGAGTATGTGATTGTAAAGCTGAGTTCTGGAAAAATATTGTTTAACTCATGGTGAAACTCCAAGAGTTCACTAAGGGGCCCCTCCCAGACTGCAAACACATCATCGATGTAGCGCCACCAGGCCCAGACCCAGGGCCAAAACTGGGAGACATACACGTACTGGTCCTCGAGTACCGCCATATAGATATTAGCATAAGTGGGGGCCACATTGGACCCCATGGCGGTACCTCTCAGCTGCAGGTAGTAATCATCCCCAAACAGGAAGTAATTCCTTCTGAGGATGAACCCCAGCAGCTGGAGGACCAGACGTGCACAGCCCGGCCCCACGTCCGAGCCCGATAGCGCCACATCAACGGCTGCCAATCCTCTATCATGGTCTATGGAGGTGTACAATGAGACCACATCGAAAGACACCAGAAACATGTCAGCTGTAACACTCAAGTCCTCAATTTTATTCAGAAAATCATCCATATCACGAATATAGGACTTCGCCCCTGAGGCAAACTTCGATAACACTTTATCAAGAAAGATTGACACTTTATTGAAAATGGAGCCACGGCCCGACACAATCGGCCGGCCCGGAGGATTAAAATAATCCTTATGGATTTTGGGCAGAACATATATCAAAGGCCTAACCGGGCAATCCATAATTAGATATTCAGACAGCTTAGGGTCAATCAGGCCATCAGTCAAGGCCTCATTGACCATAAGCTGCAGCTCCTTCTGGAAACGTAATCTAGGATCCCCTGACAATTTACAATACACATCAGTGTCAGCTAATTGGCGCAATATCTCTGCTTTATATTTGTCAGAATCCATTACAACCACCGCCCCACCTTTGTCGGCGGCCTTGATTGTAATGGATGTATTCATAGAAAGGTTATCCAGGGCTCTCTTTTCATCTCTGGTAAGATTATGCTGACCACGATTCCTATGTGTCCTTCTTAGTGTCTCAAACTCTCTTTCAACCAACTGGATAAACGCCTCAACTACATGGGTTTTAGTAGGTGGCTGAAACACACTTTTGTTGTATAGACCCACACCCTGTAGGGTAAACATATCACTAATACCCACATCAACTGGATTTATTGTATTTTGTTCTCTATCTGCAAAAAAAATGTTAAGCGACACCTCCTAAAAAAAACAAATAGATCAGTCTCAAGTTCAAACCAGTCTGGTAAATTTGTGGGACAAAACGATAGACCCTTTTCCAAGACACTCAGTTCAATAGTAGATAAAGCCACAGAGGAAATATTCACCACAAGAGTTCTGTCCTTCAATTGTTGAACCTCCGTTTCTCCTCTCCATTCCTCTGTTTCATTGCGGTGTTCCGTGTCATTCTCGGTCCTTGCTTTGTTCCTCTTGTGTTTCCTGCCACCCCTCCGATATTTCCTCCCGGGATGGTATCTATCGGAGGCTCTTTCTCCAAAAAATGCGTGGACGTAGAAGCTCCCACATTTGAGTCATCAGTGGAGTCAGACTCCCCAGTAGTGAAGCCAAATTGTTGTTTGCCTTCCGGGGCTCTCCTTCGTCGACGTGTTTGAAAGGTTCTGTTATTCCTGTACGAGGATGACTGTTTCCCCATGTGCCATGGAAAAACTCGTCCAGTTTTATAGTCCTCATTATCCCGGAACCACTTAGACCTTTTTGTGCTTTCATTGTCTGCACGAAATTTGGCCAAATTAATGTTCAACCGTGTCAAATAAGTACTCATATCTGCAGCAGTTAGATGAGTTTTAAGTAGCTGTTCACATTCAACGATATTTCTTTTGAGAGTCTCTATT
Source organism: Ranitomeya imitator (assembly GCF_032444005.1). NCBI lineage: Eukaryota > Metazoa > Chordata > Amphibia > Anura > Dendrobatidae > Ranitomeya > Ranitomeya imitator. Next base: position 238,560,387 of record NC_091286.1, read on the forward strand.
TCTTTGCTTAAAAACTCAATGTTCAACAACATCAAATCAAAGCAGTACTTGTTCGTTATAGATTCAAATCTCGAGCAAAACAGCACATTCTCTGCCATAAGTGTAGGTCGAAGATGTGGACGTAGCCCACGTGGTATTCTATGTACCTTATAATATTCGGTCAAAGTTGAGACATGTAATTCCAACGAGATCAACCTCCGTTTCTCATTCTCGTATTTCCTTTTCAACATGTCGCCAGAAGGTACACTCAAGAAAGTCACATCTGTCTGCGCAGCATTAATGATTCGTGCGGCATCATCATCCGTATAGGAAAAAATGCTACTGGCACCATCCAGTTCACCCATATCTGGATTAAGATTAGATTCAGCCATAGTTCACAGGTGCACGCCAGCCAAGGATCCAAACACAGTCCAAGTAAAGCAATGGCGGCCGACAGCACTACTGCAGCAAAAAGTGGTTGCTCGTCCTAACTCCACAGGACCCAAGTGGAGAAGTACATACCAACGTATCGAAGTGAAGGACAGCATCCAATCCGGGTGAAGATAAGAAACACTTTATTGTGCCATAGGTGCAACGTTTCAACCTCAGAGGGTCTTTGTCAAGCATACATAATGATCAACATGACGGCCTTATATAGGAAGTAGATAACCACCACCTGGCAGGTCCGCCCACAAAAATTTACATACTTATTAACTGGTGATCATAATAACAATAAAAATGTGAAAATTGTGTGACATACATAGTTAAAAATGCATTACAGTATTACTATATTCCCCTATTGTGGATAATAACTTTCATAATCAACATAGAAAGCACATGTGGATGATCAAAAATAAATAAACAGCCTTGCCTGTCATTTCTAAGCCTATCGAAATACTCACGGGGGCCATTATATACATGAACTACCTATCACCGGGCTTGTATCACTACATTCCTGGTTAACCAATCAATGCCTAAGGTGAAGATCCAATCTGGGGCACCGGTACAGAACCAGCCCCACACAGTGGAGCCAATCCAGGCTCCATGTCTGCTTACCTAGAACCGCCTCCCAGTCTGATCACTTTTCCCGTTCGTATCATTCATGACATCCAAGCTCCCCACAAAAGGCTCGAGTCCCGGAACCAGTGCGCACATCCGTCGGCCCCCCGGTGAAGCAAAGCATGAAATGACATGCCGCTCCACCCCGGACCATCGAGAGACACGCCCACCAGCAAAAATATCCGCCCCATGTACAAGAGCCAATCAAGGCTCCTGGCTCACATCGATCACAACGCCCCCATGTTGGTCACCTGACCGACCAACACTGACGTCCGCCGCTCACCTGGCGCACTATTGTGGGAAGGAGTCCCCGACCAAGTGCGCATGCTCACCGGCTCCCAGGCGACACATACACAATATGCAGTGCCGCCCCAAACAGCCGAAGGGCACGCCCACCGGCCGCAAGCCCCACCCCCCACAAAGCAAGCCAGATGATAGCTATGGAAAACGCACATCCACCAGTGGCATATGTACAACATAAAGAGTCACTAGAGGCAACCAAAGGACATGCCCAGATTAAAAAAGTCCACCAGTACCACTCCAGAGTACAATCGCACGAACCAACCGACTTTAAGGGCCAGTGAAGCAGCATACAATGATATTCCCTAAAACACAAGGACAAATTGGAGAGAACAGCTACCACAAATAGCCCTCGAATCTCTATCCCGAATTACAGACAACCAGATTCACTCTAGTATGAGATAACAATATTGAACAAGGGTCAGTAACATAAACCGTCTCATATACTATATCGCCATACCACTGGCAGTATATTGAATTATTATTAATGGGGACACACCAAAACTGGTAAGAGAACTCTCAATCCAATGAATAAGGGACAGTGAAAAATCACTTCATCATATACTAACCCATCGAGAGACACGCTGGTGGGCGTGTCTCTCGATGGTCCGGGGTGGAGCGGCATGTCATTTCATGCTTTGCTTCACCGGGGGGCCGACGGATGTGCGCACTGGTTCCGGGACTCGAGCCTTTTATGGGGAGCTTGGATGTCATGAATGATACGAACGGGAAAAGTGATCAGACTGGGAGGCGGTTCTAGGTAAGCAGACATGGAGCCTGGATTGGCTCCACTGTTTGGGGCTGGTTCTGTACCGGTGCCCCAGATTGGATCTTCACCTTAGGCATTGATTGGTTAACCAGGAATGTAGTGATACAAGCCCGGTGATAGGTAGTTCATGTATATAATGGCCCCCGTGAGCATTTCGATAGGCTTAGAAATGACAGGCAAGGCTGTTTATTTATTTTTGATCATCCACATGTGCTTTCTATGTTGATTATGAAAGTTATTATCCACAATAGGGGAATATAGTAATACTGTAATGCATTTTTAACTATGTATGTCACACAATTTTCACATTTTTATTGTTATTATGATCACCAGTTAATAAGTATGTAAATTTTTGTGGGCGGACCTGCCAGGTGGTGGTTATCTACTTCCTATATAAGGCCGTCATGTTGATCATTATGTATGCTTGACAAAGACCCTCTGAGGTTGAAACATTGCACCTATGGCACAATAAAGTGTTTCTTATCTTCACCCGGATTGGATGCTGTCCTTCACTTCGATACGTTGGTATGTACTTCTCCACTTGGGTCCTGTGGAGTTAGGACGAGCAACCACTTTTTGCTGCAGTAGTGCTGTCGGCCGCCATTGCTTTACTTGGACTGTGTTTGGATCCTTGGCTGGCGTGCACCTGTGAACTATGGCTGAATCTAATCTTAATCCAGATATGGGTGAACTGGATGGTGCCAGTAGCATTTTTTCCTATACGGATGATGATGCCGCACGAATCATTAATGCTGCGCAGACAGATGTGACTTTCTTGAGTGTACCTTCTGGCGACATGTTGAAAAGGAAATACGAGAATGAGAAACGGAGGTTGATCTCGTTGGAATTACATGTCTCAACTTTGACCGAATATTATAAGGTACATAGAATACCACGTGGGCTACGTCCACATCTTCGACCTACACTTATGGCAGAGAATGTGCTGTTTTGCTCGAGATTTGAATCTATAACGAACAAGTACTGCTTTGATTTGATGTTGTTGAACATTGAGTTTTTAAGCAAAGAAATAGAGACTCTCAAAAGAAATATCGTTGAATGTGAACAGCTACTTAAAACTCATCTAACTGCTGCAGATATGAGTACTTATTTGACACGGTTGAACATTAATTTGGCCAAATTTCGTGCAGACAATGAAAGCACAAAAAGGTCTAAGTGGTTCCGGGATAATGAGGACTATAAAACTGGACGAGTTTTTCCATGGCACATGGGGAAACAGTCATCCTCGTACAGGAATAACAGAACCTTTCAAACACGTCGACGAAGGAGAGCCCCGGAAGGCAAACAACAATTTGGCTTCACTACTGGGGAGTCTGACTCCACTGATGACTCAAATGTGGGAGCTTCTACGTCCACGCATTTTTTGGAGAAAGAGCCTCCGATAGATACCATCCCGGGAGGAAATATCGGAGGGGTGGCAGGAAACACAAGAGGAACAAAGCAAGGACCGAGAATGACACGGAACACCGCAATGAAACAGAGGAATGGAGAGGAGAAACGGAGGTTCAACAATTGAAGGACAGAACTCTTTTGGTGAATATTTCCTCTGTGGCTTTATCTACTATTGAACTGAGTGTCTTGGAAAAGGGTCTATCGTTTTGTCCCACAAATTTACCAGACTGGTTTGAACTTGAGACTGATCTATTTGTTTTTTTTAGGAGGTGTCGCTTAACATCTTTTTTTGCAGATAGAGAACAAAATACAATAAATCCAGTTGATGTGGGTATTAGTGATATGTTTACCCTACAGGGTGTGGGTCTATACAACAAAAGTGTGTTTCAGCCACCTACTAAAACCCATGTAGTTGAGGCGTTTATCCAGTTGGTTGAAAGAGAGTTTGAGACACTAAGAAGGACACATAGGAATCGTGGTCAGCATAATCTTACCAGAGATGAAAAGAGAGCCCTGGATAACCTTTCTATGAATACATCCATTACAATCAAGGCCGCCGACAAAGGTGGGGCGGTGGTTGTAATGGATTCTGACAAATATAAAGCAGAGATATTGCGCCAATTAGCTGACACTGATGTGTATTGTAAATTGTCAGGGGATCCTAGATTACGTTTCCAGAAGGAGCTGCAGCTTATGGTCAATGAGGCCTTGACTGATGGCCTGATTGACCCTAAGCTGTCTGAATATCTAATTATGGATTGCCCGGTTAGGCCTTTGATATATGTTCTGCCCAAAATCCATAAGGATTATTTTAATCCTCCGGGCCGGCCGATTGTGTCGGGCCGTGGCTCCATTTTCAATAAAGTGTCAATCTTTCTTGATAAAGTGTTATCGAAGTTTGCCTCAGGGGCGAAGTCCTATATTCGTGATACGGATGATTTTCTGAATAAAATTGAGGACTTGAGTGTTACAGCTGACATGTTTCTGGTGTCTTTCGATGTGGTCTCATTGTACACCTCCATAGACCATGATAGAGGATTGGCAGCCGTTGATGTGGCGCTATCGGGCTCGGACGTGGGGCCGGGCTGTGCACGTCTGGTCCTCCAGCTGCTGGGGTTCATCCTCAGAAGGAATTACTTCCTGTTTGGGGATGATTACTACCTGCAGCTGAGAGGTACCGCCATGGGGTCCAATGTGGCCCCCACTTATGCTAATATCTATATGGCGGTACTCGAGGACCAGTACGTGTATGTCTCCCAGTTTTGGCCCCGGGTCCGGGCCTGGTGGCGCTACATCGATGATGTGTTTGCAGTCTGGGAGGGGCCCCTTAGTGAACTCTTGGAGTTTCACCATGAGTTAAACAATATTTTTCCAGAACTCAGCTTTACAATCACATACTCTCAGGAGCAAGTTCAATTATTAGATACAATGGTATATACGATTGGGACATCTTTGAGGACTGATCTTTACGTGAAAAGCACAGATAGAAACAGCGTGCTACAGTTTAACAGTCATCATCCAAGGACTATGATTGAGTCGTTACCTTGGAGCCAAATGCTGAGAGTTAGAAAGATTGTGGCGGATGACACGCGCCTCGATTCTAGATTAGATGAGATGTGCAGTAAATTTTTAAATCGAGGTTATCCTGAAATTGGAGTTAGAAAGCATGTTGAGAGGGCTAAAGAGACATCTAGAGCAGTTCTAAGGGAGAAAAAAATCAGGGTTAGAGACAAGCGGATCCCCTTTGTGACTACCTTTAGCACAGTCAGTGGGCATGTGAAAAATATGATCTTAAAACATTGGCATATTTTACATCAAGGTCTACCTGACATTGAGGAATTTACCCTACCACCAATTTTGTCGTATAAAAGAGGGCGCAATTTGAAAGATAAATTAGTTAAGTCTGATATTGGTTCAACGGTAGTTAGTTTACAGAGGACTTTGGCCCCCCCGAAGCTTGGCAATTTTCCCTGTTTAGGCTGTGCGTGTTGTGGTAATATGATTAAAGGGGATTTTTTTAATCATCCTCGCACAGGTCAGAGGTTCTCCATCAAGGGGAGGTACACATGTACCTCAAGCTTTGTTATTTACCTTATTGTCTGTCCCTGTGGGCTTACATATGTGGGGGAGACCACCATGGAAATAAAAGCGCGTATCAGCAAGCATAAAAGTACCATTAGAACCAAGATGGTTGATTTACCGATACCCAAACATTTTATTGAGAGTGGACACTCAGTCAGTCAATTACGATTTAGAGTTATTGATGGTGTGCCTCCTCTTCGTAGGGGTGGTGATAGGGTTAAATTATTAAAGAAAAAGGAACTCAGATGGATATCGAAATTGGGCTCTCGTCAGCCGGGAGGGTTGAATGTTGACTACAATCTCCTGTTATGTGTTTCCTAATCTGGCATTGCATGATTTGTGGGGTTTCGCATCTGTATGGTTTTGTTTTTAAGTGGTGATTGGTTATATAGTTTACTCTACCCCCTAGGATGACCTCTAGGGCCATGTGGGTTAGTATATGATGAAGTGATTTTTCACTGTCCCTTATTCATTGGATTGAGAGTTCTCTTACCAGTTTTGGTGTGTCCCCATTAATAATAATTCAATATACTGCCAGTGGTATGGCGATATAGTATATGAGACGGTTTATGTTACCGACCCTTGTTCAATATTGTTATCTCATACTAGAGTGAATCTGGTTATCTGTAATTCGGGATAGAGATTCGAGGGCTATTTGTGGTAGCTGTTCTCTCCAATTTGTCCTTGTGTTTTAGGGAATATCATTGTATGCTGCTTCACTGGCCCTTAAAGTCGGTTGGTTCGTGCGATTGTACTCTGGAGTGGTACTGGTGGACTTTTTTAATCTGGGCATGTCCTTTGGTTGCCTCTAGTGACTCTTTATGTTGTACATATGCCACTGGTGGATGTGCGTTTTCCATAGCTATCATCTGGCTTGCTTTGTGGGGGGTGGGGCTTGCGGCCGGTGGGCGTGCCCTTCGGCTGTTTGGGGCGGCACTGCATATTGTGTATGTGTCGCCTGGGAGCCGGTGAGCATGCGCACTTGGTCGGGGACTCCTTCCCACAATAGTGCACCAGGTGAGCGGCGGACGTCAGTGTTGGTCGGTCAGGTGACCAACATGGGGGCGTTGTGATCGATGTGAGCCAGGAGCCTTGATTGGCTCTTGTACATGGGGCGGATATTTTTGCTGGTGGGCGTGTCTCTCGATGGTCCGGGGTGGAGCGGCATGTCATTTCATGCTTTGCTTCACCGGGGGGCCGACGGATGTGCGCACTGGTTCCGGGACTCGAGCCTTTTGTGGGGAGCTTGGATGTCATGAATGATACGAACGGGAAAAGTGATCAGACTGGGAGGCGGTTCTAGGTAAGCAGACATGGAGCCTGGATTGGCTCCACTGTGTGGGGCTGGTTCTGTACCGGTGCCCCAGATTGGATCTTCACCTTAGGCATTGATTGGTTAACCAGGAATGTAGTGATACAAGCCCGGTGATAGGTAGTTCATGTATATAATGGCCCCCGTGAGCATTTCGATAGGCTTAGAAATGACAGGCAAGGCTGTTTATTTATATTTGATCATCCACATGTGCTTTCTATGTTGATTATGAAAGTTATTATCCACAATAGGGGAATATAGTAATACTGTAATGCATTTTTAACTATGTATGTCACACAATTTTCACATTTTTATTGTTATTATGATCACCAGTTAATAAGTATGTAAATTTTTGTGGGCGGACCTGCCAGGTGGTGGTTATCTACTTCCTATATAAGGCCGTCATGTTGATCATTATGTATGCTTGACAAAGACCCTCTGAGGTTGAAACGTTGCACCTATGGCACAATAAAGTGTTTCTTATCTTCACCCGGATTGGATGCTGTCCTTCACTTCGATACGTTGGTATGTACTTCTCCACTTGGGTCCTGTGGAGTTAGGACGAGCAACCACTTTTTGCTGCAGTAGTGCTGTCGGCCGCCATTGCTTTACAGTGACATCAGCTATGTCCGGGGCCATTGCTAAGCCCCTGGGGCCCAGTACTAATGAGGCTCTTCAACAAAAGCTTGACTCTTTAACTGATGTTTTTGCTTCAATGGCTAAAACCATGCAGGAGATGAGAGGACCCAAGATAGAGTTCGCAAACCGTAGAGAGGATGTTCCATGGATGAGACCCCGGAGATACCCGACATGGAGAGGACGACCCCGCGACCGCTACCAACCGGATGGACAGCCCATTTGCCGCCGTTGCCAGCAGCCAGGCCACTTTGCACGAGATTGTGATTTAAACGGGAATCCCCTGTGAATGCGGGCCGCTTCGCAGGAATGAACTTTCAAGGCCCAACACCCTGGCACGAGAGGTACATCGGAGGACGACCCATTATCCCTATCGTGCTGGTCGGAATTCCCCTCAACGCTTTGCTGGACACAGGTTCCCAGATTTCATCTATACCGTATATCCTTTATAAGAGGTACTGGGCTGATGCAGATATTGATAAAGGGCCCTCTGATGTTGAACTAGATATATGGGCCAGTAATGGTAAGTTGGTACCGAAACTAGGATTCAGGGAGATGACCATAAAGATTGGTAAAGTAGAATTGAAGAAACAGGGTATAATTGTTGTTGATGTTGACCGGCGGAACTGTGAACCAACTGTATTGATAGGAATGAATGTGTTAGAGAACTGCTTTTCCGAAGTTATTTCTGTCTTACAGCAAATTGCTGAAACTGCCCAATCCTGCCAGCAGAGAGTTCTCCAAAGGGAAATAAAAGTATTGATGTTAAGGCAACAGGTAGAAGTTGCAGGTGGAGAAATCGGCAGTGTGAGGGTAAGTGATCCAACATCTATTGTAATCCCACCAAAAACAGAAATGCTGGTATGGTGTAGAGCAGCCATTGGTACTAAGGGACGAGATTATCAAGCCTTAATAGAACCAGTGTACACCAACAGCAGGCCCACTATACTCACAGCACGAGGGGTAGTCGAGGTACACCAGGGACGAGTGCCGGTACGACTTTTGAACTGTGGAGAGGAAGAGGTCACTTTGCCAAGGTATGCTACAGTGGCAAAGCTATATACTGTTGACAACAATGCCATCACAACCATTGATCCCTTAGAACCAACCTGTCAGGTGGAAGGCAACGGCTCAGACGGAGAATTGGAGGATTGGTGTCAACAGCTACACGTGGGCATAAATTCAACACCTACCCATCAAAAACAAGGGGTATATAGGCTAGTGACGGAATATGAACAAGTCTTCAGTAAACACCCATTGGACTTCGGATGGATAGAAGGGGTAGAACACACAATCCCCACCAGTGACCATCCCCCAATAAAAGAAAGATACAGACCCATACCGCCCGCTCACTATCAATGTGCAAAAGATATGCTGAGGGAGATGAAACAGGCCGGGGTAATAAGAGACAGCTGTAGCCCCTGGGCGGCCCCTCTAGTGCTTGTCAAAAAAAAGGACGGAACCATGAGAATGTGCGTAGACTACCGGCGGATTAATAACATCACCCATAAAGACGCCTACCCCTTGCCTAGGATAGAAGAGTCCTTGACTGCTTTGAAATCTGCTAATTATTTTTCCACCTTAGACTTAACAAGCGGGTATTGGCAAGTCCCTGTGGCTGAGAGAGATAAGGAAAAGACGGCATTCACCACACCAATGGGTCTATGTGAATTTAATCGCATGCCATTCGGACTCTGCAACGCATCCGGTACCTTCCAGCGGCTGATGGAATGCTGCCTCGGACACAAGAACTTCGAGACCGTCCTCCTGTACCTAGATGATGTGATCGTCTACTCAAAGACTTACGAACAACACTTAATAGACCTGGCAGAAGTGTTCGAAGCCTTATCCAGGTATGGCATGAAAATCAAGCCATCCAAATGTCACCTTCTCAAGCCAAAGGTACAGTACCTGGGACACATCGTGAGTTCGGAGGGAGTAGCACCGGATCCCGAGAAAATAAGCGCCATAAGGGATTGGCCAAGACCTACCAACGCAAAAGAAGTGAGGCAATTCCTGGGAATTACCAAATTGGCAGCACCCTTGCAAGACGCCTTGGTAGGGCAGACGAAGAAACCTTCAAACCGAAACCCTCCTTTTCAGTGGAACGATGAAAGGGAAGACTCCTTTGAACAACTAAAGAAGGCACTAACCGGAGAAGAGGTTCTGGCATACCCAGATTACCATCAACCTTTCATCCTCTACACCGATGCCAGTAATGTGGGACTAGGAGCGGTGCTGTCACAAAAGCAAGAAGGTCGGGAGAAAGTCATCGCCTTTGCAAGTAGAAAGGTCCGGCCTACTGAAAGAAATCCAGAAAATTATAGCTCCTTCAAATTGGAACTACTGGCAGTAGTTTGGGCTGTAACTGAACGTTTCAAACACTATCTGGCTGCTGCAGAATTTATTGTCTATACTGACAACAATCCGTTGACCCACCTGGACACAGCCAAATTAGGTGCGTTAGAACAGCGATGGATAGCCCGGTTATCTAATTACAACTTCAAGATCAAGTATCGAGCAGGTTGCAAGAATGGAAATGCCGATGCCCTATCCCGGATGCCACACTTGAGAGATGTAGAAGAAGAAACGGGGGAGCTTGAAGAAATTGAACTACCAGCCTTCCATCATCCCAAGGCAAAACATCATCAGTCAAGTACCTATCAGAAACAACAAGAGGTGAATTTTAATCCGTTAGCACACCATAGATGGGCTGACACCCAAGACAGCAATCCGGCTGTGAAGTTGGTGAAGGAACTGTTAACTGAGCAAAGTGCATATCCCGATGAGGATGCCCCAGAAGAGACGCATCAACTCTGGAAAGAGAGAGGCAAGATGTTCCTGTATCAAGGGAAGCTCTGTAGAAGGTACACCAATCCGAAAACACATGAATTGGTTTGGCAGATTATCGTGCCTAAACAAGATGTCAAGATGGTCCTCGAAGCTTACCATAATGGTGCTGGTCACTTCGGTTGGAAAAAGTTAGAAGTACTTCTAAGAGAAAGATTTTATTGGGTCGGGATGAGAAAATCAATCGAACAGTGGTGCAGAAATTGTGGCCCGTGCAACCTCAGAAGAAACGATCAAAAGAACCAAAGAGCACCACTGCAGCCCATAATCACCAAACAACCACTTGAACTTGTAGCCATGGACCACGTGAAGTTGACACCAAGCCGGTCCGGCTATGTCTATGCCTTGACCATCGTGGACCATTATTCACGCTTCTTGGTAGTAGTACCCGTAAAAGATCTGACAGCAAAAACAGCAGCCAAAGCGTTCCAAACGTACTTTTGTAGACCCCATGGATATCCGGAACAGGTTCTCACCGACCAAGGTACAGCCTTTGAATCAGAGATCTTCAGAGAATTCTGTAATATGTATGGTTGCAAAAAGATCCGGACGGCGGCCTATCATCCACAAACAAACGGCTTATGCGAGAAGATGAACCATATTGTAATAGAACTACTAAAGACTTTACCTGAGGCAGAAAGGAATCAATGGCCAGAGAAATTGCCTGACTTGGTGGATCTGTATAATCATGTCCCGGTGAGTTCCACCAATTGCACCCCAGCTTACCTTATGCGTGCAAGACCCGGCCAATTACCAATCGATCTAGAAATGGGAATTCTGAAACCAGACGCAGAAGTCCAAGACTCCAATTGGGATATCATACGGCAAAAGCAGTATCGCCAAGTGCAAGAGAGTGTGGAAAGAAGCCTTCAGCAAACTAGAGAAAGACAAGAGCGAACTTTCAACCAGAATGCTCTAGCGACCCCATTAAGACCGGGTGACCAAGTGCTCAAGAGAAATCGTCGAACCAATAAACTAGACAATCAGTGGGAAGCCGTACCCTACACAGTTTTACCAACAAGAATGGATAATCCTAAAATGTGTCTCATTAGCAAAAACGGGGGCTTATCATCTGTACTAGTGTCAAGAGACAATCTTTAATTATGTCCGGAAGCATTGAAAGAGACAGAAGTTGTCCAGCCAGAACCAGAAGTTATTCAACCCATGCAGGTCCAACCAGTAAAGGAAAAGAAGAGGAAATGTATCACACCTGTATAGGAGACTTTCCCAAAACCCTACTAACATACCATGGTGCAGTAGTGGTTCCCATGGTGGCCTTTTACCCAACACCGAACCCAATACCAGAAGTCCCAAGACAGGAAGAGGCTGACCCCGTACTACAGGAGATTCCAGGCCAGGAAGAACAGATTCCTGATCAGAGTGATCCCATTCACGGTGGACTTGCCAACTCCATAGTCGTGGAATTATCTTTAGCAGAGCGGGCAGATACTACATCCGCAGTAGACAGTAGTACACCACATGGAGAGATACCGCTGTTACGTAGATCACAGCGTAGTACCCAGGGTCAATTACCGGCCAGGTATGCAGATTACCAACTATAAAACTATAGTCATTGTTATCATTCTGTAACGTTTAAGCCCAGTACCTACAGAGACTTGTCTGTATGAACTTCTTGCATATTCTTGAACTTTTTATCAGCCCGGAGGCACTAAATCAAAGCTCCGGAAAGACTGCTTTTTGAACTTTGCTTTTTGCTCTTTTTGAACTTTCTTTAGACATTATATTGATAACTCCGTTGGAAAAATGGAACTAAATTCTTGGACACAAAGTGCAGTGCCTTTCCTAGTACCTTCAAGGATAGAACTGTATTAATGGACGCTATTTGAAGTGACTTCTTACAGAACTCTATTTTTGTTTCCTTGAGTGGTTTTTGTAACTTTTCATTTTTAAGACTCTGTACATATTAATTGTTATTTCAAAATGTTATCGTCCCACAGTCCCGGAGTACTGTTCTTAACTAAGGGGGAATGTGGCACCCCTAGAGGTATTTGCCACAAATATAGTTACTGACACTGAATACAAATACTAAAATAGCAAGACTGCACTACCTCCTCCGGCCAGAAGGGGGAGCTCCAGAGACTCCCCTTGATCCATTCTGGTCTGAGAGAAGAACTGGCAGTTGGGCAGTTGGGCTAAGGAGCTGAAAGTGAGAGGTCATACAGCTGAATTTCTAACAGCCCTATGACGGTTTCCAGGCCCAAATCACCGGCCTGAGGAGAAGAGGGATAGAGAAAAAGGACATTGTGAGAACCGGGTAGCATTAATCACTACCCAGAACAGGCGCAAAGTCGGATACCGGATCCGTGGCTGTATTCATTACATATAATACAGCAACCGGAAAAACGTGAGGTGATATCAGCTTCACTAGGGTCGGACGCAGCAACAGACACAGAGTTCAGCGGTACTCCCGGAGGGGGTAAGCCGATAAAAGGACTCGGGTTGCCCGTCGAACCAGGACCCGGAGGGGACAGATTGGGCCGGCAGCCAGTTCACATACAGCAGCAGGGCCACACAGATATTGCGTACAATAAGAGGCGAAGACCCCGGCAGGGTCAAAGTAACTCAGAGTTCCCATACAGACTCCGGTGACAGGACTGGTTGTAAATCCTTTTTTGTTAAAGTAAACTGGTTAAACGTTTCAGTGCCTCAGTCTTTCATTTGGACAATAGCCATCTATCCAGGATTGGGATCATCACCGCTGGGAGAACCTGCTGCTGATCAAGTAAGTGCCTGTTCCCTCACGATACCCTTTACACTGTGCATTGCCTGAGGCCACAGCACCGGGTCAAGCCACCTGTGACATCCCCCTCAAGAGACAGACCCCATTGGTCCGGTGCTGGGTACCCCGGTCTCTCGGGCGTCACACCTGTATCACCTGTACACTGACACTATATACAGAGCTCCTGTGTATATCACTGGTGATCACTGTATTACCTGTACACTATATACAGAGCTCCTGTGTATATCACTGGTGATCACTGTATTACCTGTACACTGACACTATATTCAGACCTCCTGTGTATAATGTCACCAGTGATTACTATATTACCTGCACACTGACACTATACACAGAGCTAGAAACAAAAGCCACTGAAGCATCTTAAATATCCATTTAGGCTGGCAATGCCAATCTACAAAAACCAACATAAAGTGTATATGGACACTCCCAATACAATATATCCTACACAGAAACACGACTTCGTAGCCCAAGAAATAATATTAAAATGAGTTTATTAAGTAATGAAGCATAAAAAAATATAACAAGAAATATATATACAAGTCAAACAGAAAAGAGGCTCAGGTGTGAGAACAAAAACACATCACAATGAGAAAACATATGTAGTCTGGTCATGGTGTGGCGGTAATTTTCCCTTGTATGTAGTATTATTCGGTCACTATGTGGTCTGGTGATGGTGTGGTGCTATTCCTTCCATCTATGTGGTAGTATTGGTCTTGGTATAGGGGATTGTGCTGTGTATGGCGGTCATTTATTCTCTCTGATATTAATTAGGAGAAGATTCTTTATTTCCATTACAGATTAGACACTTGGAACACAGTGGCAGAGATACACTTACAGGGGTTTTCCTGTGGAAAAAAAAGTAATCACCTATCCATTCAGCAAAATGTGGAACTTTTTATCCCCATTAGACTGAAGTGGCATGTCCGACTTGACCACTGATATATTCATTCCCTCAGTGGCTGCACTTGTTTTTTATGGAAGCCCCAAAGAAGATAAATGGAGCTGCGGTCAGATATCCCACCTGCCGCTCCATTTTAAAATGGGGATAAGTGTCCTATCAATGATAAAACTTCCTCATTCTTCCGATCAGTGTAGTTTCTAATGGTCGGACTTAAGTGATCACCTATCCTATGGAGCCCATGGATTGGTGATAAGTTAACTTGTTTTAACCAAAGAACCCCATTAATGTAAACTACCATAATTGTACATCCCAGTTATGGGGGCGCACAGAAGATGTGCAGGAGCCGCCTTTGTTTTACAGCCGATGCTCCACTATAATGGGGATAACGACTGACAGAAGTTTGCATATAGCTGTAGGGTGAGCCCCTAGCCCCTTTACCCCCAAGGGTGGTTTGCACGTTAATGACCGGGCCAATTTTTACAATTCTGACCACTGTCCCTTTATGAGGTTATAACTCTGGAACGCTTCAACGGATCCCAGTGAATCTGACATTGTTTTCTCGTGACATATTGTACTTCATGACAATGATAAAAATTCTTTGATAGTACCTGCGTTTATTTGTGAAAAAAACGGAAATTTGGCGAAAATTATGAAAATTTCGCAATTTTCCAACTTTGAATTTTTATGCAATTAAATCACAGAGATATATCACACAAAATACTTAATAAGTAACATTTCCCACATGTCTACTTTACATCAGCACAATTTTGGAACCAAAATTTTTTTTGTTAGGGAGTTATAAGGGTGAAAAGTTGACCAGCAATTTCTCATTTCTACAACACCATTTTTTTTTAGGGACCATATCTCATTTGAAGTCATTTTGAGGGATCTATATGATAGAAAATACCCAAGAGTGACACCATTCTAAAAACTACACCCCTCAAGGTGCTCAAAACCACATTCAAGAAGTTTATTAACCCTTCTGGTGCTTCACAGGAATTTTTTGAATGTTTAAATAAAAATGAACATTTAACTTTTTTTCACAAAAAATTTAATTCAGCTCCAATTTGTTTTATTTTACCAAGGGTAACAGGAGAAAATGGACCCCAAACATTGTTGCACAATTTGTCCTGAGTACGCCAATACCCCACATGTGGGGGTAAACCACTGTTTGGACGCATGGCACAGCTCGGAAGCGAAGGAGCGCCATTTGACTTTTCAATGCAAAATTGACTGGAATTGAGATGGGACGCCATGTTTCGTTTGGAGAGCCCCTGATGTGCCTAAACATTGAAACCCCCCACAAGTGACACCATTTTGGAAAGTAGACCCCCTAAGGAACTTATCTAGAAGTGTGGTGAGCTCTTTGACCCACCAAGTGCTTCACAGAAGTTTATAATGTAGAACCGTAAAAATAAAAAATCATATTTTTTCACAAAAATTATCTTTTCGCCCCCAATTTTTAATTTTTCCAAGGGTAAGAGAAGAAATTGGACCCCAAAAGTTGTTGTACAATTTGTCCTGAGTACGCTGATACCCCATATGTGGGGGTAAACCACTGTTTGCGCGGATGGGAGAGCTCGGAAAGGAAGGAGCGCCGTTTGGAATGCAGACTTAGATGGAATGGTCTGCAGGTGTCACATTGCATTTGCAGAGCCCCTAATGTACCTAAACAGTAGAAACCCCCCACAAGTGACACCATTTTGGAAACTAGACCCCCGAACTCATCTAAATGTGTTGTGAGA
Organism: Ranitomeya imitator; assembly: GCF_032444005.1. Lineage (NCBI taxonomy): Eukaryota > Metazoa > Chordata > Amphibia > Anura > Dendrobatidae > Ranitomeya > Ranitomeya imitator. Next base: position 238,576,191 of record NC_091286.1, read on the forward strand.
GCTTTGAACCCCCAAGTGTTTCACTACAGTTTGTAACGCAGAGCCGTGAAAATTAAAAAAAAAAATCTTTCCCCCCAAAATTATTTTTTAGCTCCCAGTTTTGTATTTTCCCAAGGGTAAGAAGAGAAAATCGACCCCAAAAGTTGTTGTCCAATTTGTCCTGAGTACCCTGATACCCCATATGTTGGGGGGAACCACCGTTTGGGCGCATGGGAGGGCTCAGAAGGGAAGGAGTGCCATTTGGAATGCAGACTTAGATGGAATGGTCTGCAGGCGTCACATTGCATTTGCAGAACCCCTAATGTACCTAAACAGTAGAAACCCCCCACAAGTGACCCCATATTGGAAACTAGACCCCCCATGGAACTTATCTAGATGTGTTGTGAGAACTTTGAACCCCCAAGTGTTTCACTACAGTTTATAACGCAGAGCCGTAAAAATAAAAAATCCTTTTTTTCCCACAAAAATCATTTTTTAGCCCCCAGTTTTGTATTTTCCCAAGGATAACAGGAGAAATTGGACCCCAACAGTTGTTGTCCTATTTGTCCTGAGTACGCTGATACCCCATATGTTGGGGTAAACCCCTGTTTGGGCACACGGGCGAGCTCGGAAGGGAAGAAGCACTGTTTTACTTTTTCAACGCAGAATTGGCTGGAATTGAGATCGGACATCATGTCACTTTTGGAGAGCCCCTGATGTGCCTAAACAGTGGAAACCCCCCAATTATAACTGAAACCCTAATCCAAACACTCCTCTAACCCTAATTCCAACGGTAACCCTAACCACACCTCTAACCCTGACACACCCCTAACCCTAATCCCAACCCTATTCCCAACTGTAAATGTAATCTAAACCCTAACTGTAACTTTAGCCCCAACCCAAACTGTAGCCCTAGCCCTAACCCTAACCCTAGCCCTAACCCTAGCCCTAACCCTAGCCCTAGCCCTAACCCTAGCCATAACCCTAGCCCTAACCCTAGCCCTAACCCTAACCCTAGCCCTAACCCTAGCCCTAAGCCTAGCCCCAACCCTAGCCCTAACCCTAGCCCTAACCCTAACCCTAGCCCTAACCCTAACCCTAACCCTAGCCCTAACCTAGCCCTAACCCTAACCTAGCCCTAACCCTAGCCCTAACCCTAACCCTAGCCCTAACCCTAGCCCTAGCCCTAACCCTAGCCCTAGCCCTAACCCTAGCCCTAGCCCTAACCCTAGCCCTAACCCTAGCCCTAGCCCTAACCCTAGCCCTAACCCTAGCCCTAGCCCTAACCCTAGCCCTAACCCTAACCCTAGCCCTAACCCTAGCCCTAACCCTAACTCTAGCCCTAACCCTAGCCCTAACCCTAGCCCTAACCCTAGCCCTAACCCTAGCCCTAATGGGAAAATGGAAATAAATACATTTTTTTAATTTTTCCCTAACTAAGGGGGTGATGAAGGGGGGTTTGATTTACTTTTATAGTGGTTTTTTTAGAGGATTTTTATGATTGGCAGCCGTCACACACTGAAAGACGCTTTTTATTGCAAAAAATATTTTTTGCGTTACCACATTTTGAGAGCTATAATTTTTCCATATTTTGGTCCACAGAGTCATGTGAGGTCTTGTTTTTTGCGGGACGAGTTGACGTTTTTCTTCGTACCATTTTCGGACACGTGACATTTTTTGATCCCTTTTTATTCCGATTTTTGTGAGACAGAATGACCAAAAACCAGCTATTCATGAATTTCTTTTGGGGGAGGCGTTTATACCGTTCCGCGTTTGGTAAAATTGATAAAGCAGTTTTATTCTTCGGGTCAGTACGATTACAGCGACACCTCATTTATATAATTTTTTATGTTTTGGCGCTTTTATACGATAAAAACTATTTTATAGAAAAAATAATTATTTTGGCATCGCTTTATTCTCAGGACTATAACTTTTTTATTTTTTTGCTGATGATGCTGTATGGTGGCTCGTTTTTTGCGGGACAAGATGACGCTTTCAGCGGTACCATGGTTATTTATATCTGTCATTTTGATCGCGTGTTATTCCACTTTTTGTTCGGCGGTATGATAATAAAGCGTCGTTTTTTGCCTCGTTTTTTTTTTTTTCTTACGGTGTTTACTGAAGGGGTTAACTAGTGGGACAGTTTTATAGGTCGGGCCGTTACGGACGTGGCGATACTAAATATATGTACTTTTATTGTTTTTTTTAATTTATTTAGATAAAGAAATGTATTTATGGGAATAATATATATATATTTTTTCATTATTTAGGAATATTTTTTTTAATTTTTTTTTACACATTTGGAAAATTTTTTTTAAACTTTTTTACTTTGTTCCAGGGGGGGACATCACAGATCGATGATCTGACAGTTTGCACAGCACTCTGTCAGATCACCGATCTAATAGCAGTGCAGGCTGCTTCACAGTGCCTGCTCTGAGCAGGCTCTGTGAAGCCACCTCCCTCCCTCCGCGGCCATCTTGGATCCAGGCCTGGAGCAAGCAGGGAGGGAGGTAATTCCCTCGCAGCAACGCGATCACATCGCGTTGCTGCGGGGTGGCTCAGGGAAGCCCACAGGGAGCCCCCTCCCTGCACGATGCTTCCCTGCACCGCCGGCACATCGCGATCATCTTTGATCGCGGTGTGCCAGGGGTTAATGTGCCGGGGGCGGTCCGTGACCGCTCCTGGCACATATCACCGGATGTCAGCTGCGATAGGCAGCTGACACCCGGCCGCGATCGGCGGCGCTCACGGGGGGACGTACTATCCCGTCCGTGGTTATGGGGGCCCACCCCACCTCGACGGGATAGTACGTCCGATGTCAGAAAGGGGCTAGAGTCCATTCCCCTGGGGGCCCAAACACCCCAGTCCGACCCTGCACATCACCACTTCTGTATTTATCACCCACTCCTGGTTTTGACTTACAAATACTGATGTAAAATACGGACCAAATACTGAACGTGGGAACATAGCCTTATTTGGAGGGTTCCATTCACAGTATTTATGGTGCAAAAGTAGTAAACCATTAAAAAATATACTATATGAATATATACTTATAACTGTATATTTACAATTAAATATCTTTTGTGACACAGTGAAAAGAAATGTGCTAGTCTGAGGAACTAGCTTACAGAAGCATCTTCAGACTTGTAGGACAAGTCATCTACTCCTTTTCATAGTGTCATTAAAATGTCACATTTTTCTCAAGCTTATGCTGTTCCATTTTCAGAGTATGCTACTACTGCCCTCTGCTGGGAAGAAAAAGCTATATTATTACCCAACACTGAAAATGTTGCCTGCTAACAAGTGAACATACAGGAAGTGTTGGCTACGGGAAGATTCACACAGTTGTATTTATGAAAACTGTCCATTGTTCTAAGTACAGAACATACAATGTAGACTTGTCTGTGGATTATATCCATTGCAAAGAGTGACATTGATGCGGGGACAGACAAACTAAAATTCAGCCCTGGTATGTTCCTTGCCACCTTCCCAGAATTGGGGTCTCTATTACTAATATTGATCTGCCTGGAGGAAATAATGATTTACAATTACCTATAGTTCTACTCATTCTGCTATATAAGATTTAACCCCTTAATCCCATATGACATACTATCCCGTCAAGGTGACCTGGCACTTAATTCCCAGTGACGGGATAGTACGTCATATGCGATCGGCCGCGCTCACGGGGGGAGCGCGGCCAATCGCGGCCGGGTGTCAGCTGACTCTCACAGCTGACATCCGGCACTTTGTGCCAGGAGCGGTCACGGACCGCTCCCAGCACATTAACCCCCGGCACACTGCGATCAAACATGATCGCAGTGTTCCGGCAGTACAGGGAAGCATCGCGCAGGGAGGGGGCTCCCTGCGGGCTTCCCTGAGACGATCGGTACAAGGCGATGTGCTCACCTTGTACCGAGCATCTCCTCCCTGCAGGCCCGGATCCAAAATGGCCGCGGGGCTACTTCCGGGTTCTGCAGGGAGGTGGCTTACCAGGTGCCTGCTCAGAGCAAGCGCTGGTAAGCCAGGAGCAGTGCACGTCAGATCGCTGATCTGACACAATGCTCTGCAAAGTGTCAGATCAGCGATCTGTCACTATACAGTGATGTCCCCCCTGGGACAAAGTAAAAAAAAGTAAAAAAAAATTTTTTTTAAATGTGTAAAAAAAAAATTCCTAAATAAAGAGAAAAAAATATATTGTTCCCATAAATACATTTCTTTATCTAAATAAAAAAAAAACAATAAAAGTACACATATTTAGTATCGCCACGTCCGTAATGACCCAACCTATAAAACTGTCCCACTAGTTAACCCCTTCAGTGAACACCGTAAAACAAACAAAAGAAAACGAGGCAAAAACAACGCTTTATTATCATATTGCCAAACAAAAAGTGGAATAACACGCGATCAAAAAGACGAAGACGGATATAAATAACCATGGTACCGCTGAAAACGTCATCTTGTCCCACAAAAAACGAGCTGCCATAAAGCATCATCAGCAAAAAAATAAAAAAGTTATACTCCTCAGAATAAAGCAATGCAAAAATAATTATTTTTTCTATAAAATAGTTTTTATTGTATAAAAGCGCCAAAACATAAAAAAATAATCTAAATGAGGTATCGCTGCAATCGTACTGACCCGAAGAATAAAACTGCTTTATCCATTTTACCAAACGTGGAACGGTATAAACGCCCCCCCAAAAGAAATTCATGAATAGCTGTTTTTTAGTCATTCTGCCTCACAAAAATCGGAATAAAAAGCAATCAAAAAATGTCACATGCCCAAAAATGGTACCAATAAAAACATCAACTCGTCCCGCAAAAAACAAGACCTCACATGACTATGTATACCAAAATATGGAAAAATTATAGGTCTAGGGTTAGGGCTAGGGTTAGGGCCAGGGCTAGGGTTGGGGTTAGGGTTGGGGTTAGGGGTGGGGCTAGGGTTAGAGTTGGGGCTAGGGTTAGGGTTGGGGCTAGGGTTAGGGTTACAGTTAGGGTTAGGGCTACAGTTAGGGTCGGGGCTAGAGTTAGGGCTGGGGCTAAAGTTAGGGTTAGGGTTGGGGCTAAAGTTAAGATTAGGGCTACAGTTAAGGTTGGGGCTAAAGTTAGGGTTGGGGCTAAAGTTAGAGTTAGGGCTGAAGTTAGGGTTAGGGTTGGAGCTAAGGTAAGGGTTTGGATTACATTTACGGTTAGGATTATGGTTAGGGGTGTGGTTGGGGTTATGGTTGGGATTAGGGTTAGGGGTGTGTTTGGGATAGGGTTTCAGTTAGAATTGGGGGTTTCCACTGTTTAGGCACATCAGGGCTCTCGAAACGCGACATGGCGTCCGATCTCAATTCCAGCCAATTCTGCGTTGAAAAAGTAAAACAGTGCTCCTTCCCTTCCGAGCTCTCCTGTGCGCCAAAACAATATATGGGGTATCAGCATACTCAAGAAAAATTGGACAACAACTATTGGGGTCCAATTTTTCTTGTTACCCTTGGGAAAATAAAAATTTGGGGGGCTAAAAAAACATTTTTGTGGGAAAAAAAATTATTTTTAATTTCACGACTGCATTATAAACTGTAGTGAAACGCTTGGGAATTCAAAGTTCTCACAACACATCTAGATAAGTTCCTTTGGGGTCTAGTTTCCAATATGGGGTCACATGTGGGGGATTTCTACTGTTTAGGTGCATCAGGGACTCTGCAAATGCAACGTCACGCCTGCAGACCAATCCATCTAAGTCTGCATTCCAAATGGCGCTCCTTCCCTTCTGAGCTCTGCCATAAACCAAAATGGTAATTCCCCCCCACATATGGGGTGTCAGCGTACTCAAGACAAATTGGACAACAACTTTTGGGGTCCAATTTCCCCTGTTACCCTTGGGAAAATACAAATCTGGGGGCTACAAAATAATTTTTGTGGGAAAATTTTTTATTTTTATTTTCACGGCTCTGCCTTATAAACTTTAGTGAAACACTTGGGGGTTCAAAGCTGTCAAAACACATCTAGATAAGTTCCTTAGGGGGTCTACTTTCCAAAATGGTGTCACTTTTGGGGGGTTTCAATGTTTAGGCACATCAGGGGCTCTCCAAACCTGACATGGTTTCCCATCTCAATTCCAGTCAATTTTGCATTGAAAAGTCAAATGGCACTCCTTCCGAGCTCTGTCATGCGCCCAAACAGTGGTTTACCCCCACATATGGGGTATCGGCATACTCAAGACAAATGGCACAACAACTTTTGGGGTCCGATTTCTTCTCTTACCCTTGGGAAAATAAATAATTGGGGAAAAATCATATTTGTGAAAAAATATGATTTTTCATTTCGACAGCTCTGCATTATAAACTTCTGTCAAGCACTTGGTGGGTCAACATGCTCACCACACATCTAGATAAGTTCCTTAGGGGGTCTACTTTCCAAAATGGTGTCACTTGTGGGGGGGTTTCAATGTTTAGGCACATCAGGGGTTCTCCAAACCCAACATGGCGTCCCATCTCAATTTCAGTCAATTTTGCATTGAAAGTCAAACGGGGCTCCTTCCTTTCCGAGCTCTGCCATGTGCCCAAACAGTGGTTTACCCTCACAGATGGGGTATCAGCGTACTTAATAACAAATTGTACAACTCATTTTGGGGTCCATTTTCTCCTGTTACCCTTGGTAAAATAAAACAAATTGGAGCTGAAGTAAATTTTTTGTGGAAAAAAGTTAAATGTTCATTTTTTTTTAAAACATTCCAAAAATTCCTGTAAAACACCTGAAGGGTTAATAAACTTCCTGAATGTGGTTTTGAGCACCTTGAGGGGTGCAGTTTTTAGAATGGTGTCACACTTGGTGATTTTCTATCATATAGACCCCTCAAATGACTTCAAATGTGATGTGGTCCCTAAAAAATATTGGTGTTGTAAAAATAAGAAATTGCTGGTCAACTTTTAACCCTTATAACTCCCTAGCAAAAAAAAATGTTGGTTCCAAAATTGTGCTGATGTAAAGTAGACATGTGGGAAATGTTACTTATTAATTATATTGTGTGACATATCTCTGTGATTTAAGGGCATAACAATTCAAAGTTGAAAAATTGCAAATTTTTCAAAATTTTTGCCAAATTTCCATTTTTTTCACAAATAAACGCACGTAATATTTAAGAAATTTTATGACTTTCATGAAGTACAATATGTCACGAGAAAACTGTCAGAATTGCTAAGATCCGTTGAAGCATTCCAGAGTTATAAGCTCATAAAGGGACAGTGGTCAGAATGGCCCGGTCATTAACGTGCAAACCACCCTTGGGGCTTAAGGGGTTAAAAGTTAAAACTCCCACAATGGAAAAAAAAATTCCCTCCTTTCCCTCCTAGAGCCATAACCCATTATATTTATCTTTCCACATATACATGAAGCTTTGCTTTTTCCCACATTGTGTACTGGAAAACAGGAAAAAAAAATTCCAAGTGGGAAAAGTTGTAAAAAATATGAAAAAGAAAATAGCGCAATTCTGATATCGTTTTTAGGGAATTGCTTTTATAGTGTACATTTTATGGTAAAAATGATCTCCCAATATGATTCTGTTCATGAATACGATTACTTCGATACCAAACATGTCAAGTTTTTTTGATATTTTAGTGGTGAAAAAAAAGATTAGAAGTTTTTGGGGGTTATCTCCATTTTCCGAGATTCATAACTAGTGTTGAGCGATACCTTTCGATATTCGGAAATATTGGTATCGGATTGGATCGGCCGATAGCCAAAAAATATCGGATATCGCCGATACCGATACCCGATACCAATGCAAGTCAATGGGACAAAAATATTGGAATTAAAATAAACCCTTCCTTTCCTTGTAGGTTAATTCTACATGAAGGAAAACAACTAAGAATAATGTAGGATGTATTGGGGGAGGTGGATGAGACATTAAAGGCATAGAGGTTTAGCCCAATCAAACAGAATAGCAGGAATTAATTTTTTTTTAAGACGTTCGGAGTTACAAAGATGTTGACTATGGTAAGATTTTTTATATTTTGTCAAATATTTATGTTTCACTACTTCCATGCTCTTCACCTTCTTTTTTACTTCTCCCACACTTTCTTCATCATCCTCAGCAGCAGCACCTTTTTCATCAACTTCTCCTTCACCTTATTCATCTTCTTCTTCACCTTCTTCCTATTTTTCTTTTTTTTTTACATTCTTCATATTCTTTTTATTCAACTATTCTTCTTCTTCATATTCTACTTCTTCATCTTCTTCATATTCTTCTTCATCATCATATTCTTATTTGTGACAGGCATTCCTGTAGTTGTTATCTATAAAAGTTTGAAGATTACACCTTCCGTTCTGCCTGTCACAAAAGATTGACAACAGGATTTGTCCGCATTCAGTTTGGTCTGCAGCAGCAGGTTTTTTTCTAGGGGCACCACGAGGAGGAACAGACTCACCCCCATACACTGCTTAGTCTTCTTCTGCTTATAATTTAGATAATATCTTTTGCTCTGATTTTTAGTCTTATGCTTAATGTTCTTTTGCTTTTTGTTCTGCAGCTTCTTGTTCTTCTCCTTCTTGGTCTTCAGGGTCGTCGTCTCCAGGGTCATCGTCTCCGGAGTCGTCGTCTTCTTCGGGGTGGTCTTCAGGGTCGTCGTCTTTAGGGTCTTGAACTTGGAAATGTAGCAGAAGGTACAAGAAGGCTGAGGAACTGCGAGAACCAGCTGACAGTACTGGAACCCGGATGGCTACCCGAAGGTACAAGAGCCAATGGAACTATCGAGGACCAGCTGACGGTACTGGAACCCGGTTACTAAGCAGGAGGTACCCGTGCCAGAAAGCACTACCAAGGACCACCAGACGTTAGTGGAACTCGGATACCCAGAAGGAGGCACCTAAGCCAAATGCTCTGCCTGGAACCAGCTGACGGTACTGGAACCAGGATAGGGTGCAGAAGGTACAAGAGCAAAAGACACTGCCGAGAACCAGCTGACGGTACTGGAACCCGGATGGGTAGCAGAAGGTACAAGAGCCAATGGAACTACCGAGGACCAGCTGACGTTACTGGAACCTGGTTACTAAGCAGGAGGTACCCATGCCAGAAAGCACTACCAAGGACCACCACATGTTGGTGGAACTCGGATACCCAGAAGGAGGCACCTAAGCCAAAGGCTCTGCCTGGAACCAGCTGACGGTACTGGAACCAGGGGGACCTATTCAAGATTGTCTTCCAAAGAACCAGCTAATGGTGCTGGAACTCAGATAAGCAGCAGAAGGTCCACGGGAAAAAAAAATTGCTAGGCCGCGAGCCGGCCGTAGTTACCGAAAACCCACAGTCCTACAGGGGGAGCTTGTCCTATTGGCACTATGGAACGAGCCTTGATTGCCAGTTCCCGCAGCCCACATAGGAAGCACCTAAACTGCAGGCACCATAGAGTTGGCTAACCCGACCGCAACCCGACAGGACAACGTATTGGAGGCAAAGTGACCTTGACACTACCCGGAAACAGCTTGCATGCTGGAACCAGGCTGGGTAGGAGGGAGTACCTGTGCCAAAGACTCTGCCGGGAAACAGCTGATGGTACTGGAACCCGGATGGGTAGCAGAAGGTACAAGAGCCAATGGAACTACCGAGGACCAGCTGACGGTACTGGAACCCGGTTACTAAGCAGGAGGTACCCGTGCCAGAAAGCACTACCAAGGACCACCAAACATTGGTGGAACTCGGATACCCAGAAGGAGGCACCTAAGCCAAAGGCTCTGCCTGGAACCAGCTGACGGTACTGGAACCAGGGGGATCTATTCAAGATTGTCTTCTAAAGAACCAGCTAATGGTGCTGGAACTCAGATAGTCAGCAGAAGGTCCACATAAAAAAAAAATTGCAAGGCCGCGAGCCAACCATAGTTACCGAAAACCCACAATCCTACAGGGGGAGCTTGTCCTATTGGCACTACGGAACTAGCCTTGATTGCTAGTTCCCGCAGCCCACATGGGAAGCACCTAAACTGCAGGCACCATAGAGTTGGCTAACCTGACCGCAACCCGACAGGACAATGTATTGGAGGCAAAGTGACCTTGACACTTGCTGTAACCAGGCAGGCCAAGAGGGAGTACCCGTGCACACTTCTGAGCAGCAACTGGCAGTGTTGGAGCCCAGGGATTACAGGAGAAACAGAGTGTAGGCCGAGGCCTAATTGTAGCAAGTTTCTAATCTGTAGTTGTGTGAGTGTGGAGGGAGCAGGAGCAATTGCCGGATACACAGCTGGGGATCAGCTGACATTACTGAACCCCAATAACACTGGAGCAGGTGTTGACTGAGCAGACAGCACTTCTGAGCAGCAACTGGCGGTATTAGAGCCCAGGGATTACAGGAGAAACAGAGTGTAGGCTGAGGCCTAATTGGAGCAAGTTGAAAGGGAACCTGTAACCCCCCCAGGCGTTTGTAACTAAATGAGCCACCTTGTGCAGCACTAATGTTGCACCAGAAAAAGGTGTCTCTTTTACTTATGCTCCTTGCACAAACTGAAGTTATCACTTATAAAATGTGCCCCCCTTATACCGTGAAAAAGTCCCGGAGGTGGGACTTTCCTTCGTAATGAGATGCAGCAATGCCATCATTCATACCCCCTTGGCGCTGGGCGCCGCCTGCTCAGCATCCTCCTGCGCTGTTATGTTATCCCTTGGGCATGCGCAGTTAGCGCTGCCTGTCTCCTGACATCATTTGTTGTCAGGCTGACTGCGCCCGTGTAACCGTGTTGCCCGAGATCCCATCCTGCAGTGTCTTCTGATTTATTCACACTGCGGGGCTGGGATTTATGGGCATGCGCAGTGCATATCTTCACCTCTCACTCATCTCCTTCCGTCTTCTTCAGACTGTGTGGCATCAGCTTATCCCTAAGCACATGCCACGGCGATTAGGGATCAGCTGATGCCACCTAGTCTGAAGAAGGAGGAGGGAGATGAGTGAGAGGCGAACATATGCACTGTGCATGCCCAGGAATCCCAGCCCTGCAGTGTGAATAAATCAGAAGACACTGCGGGGCGGGATCTCGGGCAGCGCGGCTGCACAGGTGCAGTCAGCCTGACATCAAATAATGTCAGAAGACGGGCAGCGCTAACTGCGCTTGGCCAAGGGATAACATAACAGCGAAGGCTCCGGGACAGATTCAAACATTGCTCAGCAGGCTGAGCACGGTGCCAAGGGGGTATGAATGACAGCTGTGATGCGTCTGATTAGGAAGGAAAGTCCCGCCTCTGGGACTTTCACGGTATGAGGGGACACATTTTATAAGTGTTTAGTTCAGCGTGTGCAAGGAGCATAACTAAAAGAGCCACCTTTTCCTTGTGCAGCATTAGTGCTGCACAAGCTGGCTCTTTTAGTTACAAACGCCGGGGGGAGGACAGGTTCCCTTTAAGTTCTGTAGTAGTGTGAGTGTGGAAGGAGCAGGAGAAATTGCCGGATACACAGCAGGGGATCAGCTGACATTACTGAACCCCAATGACACGGCAGCAAGTGTTGACTGTGCAGACGGCACTTCGGGCAGCAACTGGCGGTGTTGGAGCCCAGGGTCAATGCTAGAAGCAGAGAGTAGGCAGAGGCCTAATTGGAGCAAGTTTTATATCTGTTGTAGTCTTAGTGTGGAGGGAGCAGGAGACATTGCCGCACACACAGCAGGGGGGCAGCTGGCGTTACTGAACCCCAATAACAGAGGAGCAACTGTTGACTGTGCAGACAGCACTTCCGGGCAGCAACTGGTGGTGTTAGAGCCCACGGTCAATGCTAGAAGCAGAGTGGAGAAATTGCCGCACACACAGCACGAGAGCAGCTGGCATTACTGTACCCCAATAACAGAGGAGCAACTGTTGACTGTGCAGACAGCACTTCCGGGCAGCAACTGGCAGTGTTGGAGCCCAGGGTCGATGCTAGAAGCAGAGTGTACCCCGAGGCCTAATTTGAGCTAGTTTAATATCAGTTGTAGTGTGAGTGTGGACGGAGTAGGACAAATTGCCGGATACACAGCTGGGGATCAGCTGACGTTACTGAAACCCAATAACATGGCAGCAAGTGTTGACTGTGCAGACGGCACTTCTGAGCAGCAACTGGCGGTGTTGGAGCCCAGGGTCAATCATGGTGTAGGCCGAGGCCTAATTGGAGCAAGTTTAATATCTGATGTAATGTGAATGTGGAGGAAGCAGGACACATTGCCAGACACACAGCAAGGGAGCAGCTGACGTTACTGAACCTCACTGTTGTGAATTCCGCTCTTGGGCTCCCTCCGGTGGTTGTAAGTAGCATTTTTGTGAGTTCTGCTCTTGGGCTCCCTCCTGTGGTTTTGAGTGGTATGGCTGCTTCTTGGATTTAGCTTCAGCAGCTGTTTTCACTGATCGTCTTTCTTGCTCGGCTATATCTCAAAAGAAGGAAAAGAAAAAGAGTTCTGAGCCATTTTTTTTTTCTTTAGTTTGTTTTGTCTTTTTCCTTCCTCTTATCTCTGGGTGATTCAGGATTTGGATGCAGGCATGGATGTTCAGGGGTTGTTTTCTCGTGTGGATCAGCTTGCTGCAAGAGTACAGAGTATTCAAGATTATGTTGTTCAGACTCCGGCCTTAGAGCCTAGAATTCCTACTCCAGATTTGTTTTACGGGGATAGATCTAAGTTTTTGAACTTTAAAAATAACTGCAAATTGTTTTTTGCTCTGAAACCCCGTTCCTCTGGTGATCCCATTCAGCAAGTAAAGATAGTTATTTCTCTGCTGCGTGGCGATCCTCAGGACTGGGCATTCTCTCTTGAGTCAGGGGATCCGGCATTGCTCAATATAGATGCATTCTTTCAATCACTCGGATTATTGTATGACAAACCTAACTCTGTAGAGCATGCTGAGAAAACACTATTGGCCCTGTGTCAGGGTCAGGAAGCGGCAGAATTATACTGCCAGAAATTTAGAAAATGGTCTGTGCGCACTAAATGGAATGAGGACGCTCTGGCAGCAATTTTCAGAAAGGGTCTTTCTGAAGCCCTTAAAGATGTTATGGTGGGTTTTCCCACGCCTGTTGGTTTGAGCAAATCTATGTCTCTGGCCATTCAGATTGATCGGCGCCTGCGCGAACGCAAAGTGGTGCACCATATGGCAGTGTCCTCTGAGCAGAGTCCTGAGGCCATGCAGTGTGATAGGATTTTGACTAGAGTGGAACAGAGGGGATACAGACGTCAGAATGGGCTGTGTTTTTACTGTGGTGATTCTGCTCATGCTATTTCTGATTGCCCTAAGCGTATTAAGAGGGTCGCTAGATCTGTTACCATTAGTACTGTGCAGCCTAAGTTTCTCCTGTCTGTGACCCTGATTTGCTCATTGTCATCTTTTTCCGTCATGGCATTTGTGGATTCGGGCGCTGCTCTGAACTTAATGGACTTAGAATTCGCTAGGTGCTGTGGTTTTTCTTTGCAGCCTTTGCAGAGTCCCATACCCTTGAGAGGTATTGATGCTACACAATTGGCTAAGAATAAACCTCAGTATTGGACTCAGCTGACTATGTGCATAGCTCCTGCACATCAGGAAGATTGCCGTTTTCTGGTGTTGCATAATTTACATGATGTTGTTGTACTGGGTTTTCCATGGTTACAAGTACACAATCCAATGCTGGATTGGAAATCAATGTCTGTGACTAGTTGGGGTTGTCAAGGGGTATATAGTGACGTTCCTTTAATGTCAATTTCCTCTTCCCCCTCTTCTGATGTTCCTGAATTTTTGTCAGATTTCCAGGATGTATTCGATGAGCCCAAGTCCAGTTCCCTTCCTCCACATAGGGACTGTGATTGTGCTATTGATTTGATTCCTGGCTGTAAGTTCCCTAAGGGCCGACTTTTCAATCTGTCTGTGCCAGAGCATGCCGCCATGCGGAGCTATGTTAAGGAGTCTTTAGAGAAGGGGCATATTCGGCCGTCTTCGTCACCATTGGGAGCAGGATTCTTTTTTGTTGCCAAGAAGGATGGCTCCTTAAGACCCTGTATTGATTATCGCCTTCTTAATAAGATCACGGTCAAATTCCAATACCCTTTACCTTTGCTCTCTGATTTGTTTGCTAGGATTAAAGGGGCTAGTGGGTTTACCAAGATTGACCTTCGAGGGGCATACAATCTTGTTCGTATTAAACAGGGTGACGAATGGAAAACTGCATTTAATACGCCTGAAGGCCATTTTGAATAACTGGTGATGCCTTTCGGGCTTTCTAATGCTCCTTCTGTATTTCAGTCCTTTATGCATGATATTTTCCGCAATTATCTTGACAAATTCTTGATTGTGTATTTGGATGATATTTTGATTTTTTCCAATGATTGGGAGTCTCATGTGAAGCAGGTCAGGATGGTATTCCAGATCCTTCGTGATAATGCTCTATTTGTGAAGGGGTCTAAGTGCCTATTTGGAGTTCAGAAGGTCTCTTTTTTGGGGTTTATTTTTTCCCCTTCGTCTATAGAAATGGATCCTGTTAAGGGCCAAGCCATTCATGACTGGATTCAACCCACATCTGTGAAGAGCCTTCAGAAATTTTTGGGCTTTGCTAATTTTTATCGCCGTTTCATTGCCAACTTCTCTAGTGTGGTTAAACCCCTGACCGATTTGACGAAGAAAGGCGCTGATGAGACTAATTGGTCCTCTGAGGCTGTTGAGGCCTTTCAGGAGCTTAAACGCCGATTTACTTCTGCCCCTGTCTTGCATCAGCCGGATGTTTCTCTTCCCTTTCAGGTTGAGGTTGACGCTTCTGAGATTGGGGCAGGGGCCGTTTTGTCACAGAAGAATTCTGATGGTTCTTTGATGAAGCCATGTGCCTTCTTTTCCCAAAAGTTTCGCCTGCGGAACGCAATTATGATGTTGGCAATCGGGAGTTGTTGGCTATGAAGTGGGCATTTGAGGAGTGGCGACACTGGCTTGAGGGAGCCAAGCATCGCATTGTGGTCTTGACCGATCATAAGAATCTGATTTACCTTGAGTCTGAACCCTAGACAGGCTCGGTGGTCCCTGTTTTTCTCCCGTTTTGATTTTGTGGTCTCGTATCTTCCAGGATCTAAGAATGTTAAAGCGGAAGCCCTCTCTAGGAGTTTTTTGCCGGATTCTCCTGGAGTCCTTGAGCCGGTTGGCATTCTTAGGGAAGGGGTGATTCTGTCTGCCATCTCCCCTGATTTGCGGCGGGCGCTTCGGGAGTTTCAGGCTGATAAACCTGACCGCTGTCCTGTGGGGAAGCTGTTTGTTCCTGATAGATGGACAAGTAAGGTAATTTCTGAGGTCCATTGTTCTGTGTTGGCCGGTCATCCTGGGATTTTTGGTACCAGAGATTTGGTTGCTAGGTCCTTTTGGTGGCCTTCCTTGTCGCGGGATGTGCGTTCTTTTGTGCTGTCCTGTGGGACTTGAGCCCGGGCTAAGCCTTGCTGTTCCCGCGTTAGTGGGTTGCTTTTGCCTTTGCCCGTCCCGGAGAGGCTTGGACGCATATTTCCATGGATTTTATTTCGGATCTTCCTGTGTCCCAGAGGATGTCTGTTATCTGGGTGATTTGTGACCGGTTCTCTAAAATGGTCCATTTGGTACCTTTGCCTAAATTGCCTTCCTCCTCTGATTTGGTTCCATTGTTTTTTCAACATGTGGTTCGTTTGCATGGCATTCCGGAGAATATTGTGTCTGGCAGAGGTTCCCAGTTTGTTTCCAGGTTTTGGCGGGCCTTTTGTGCTAGGATGGGTATTGATTTGTCTTTTTCTTCGGCGTTCCATCCTCAGACAAATGGTCAAACTGAGCGAACTTATCAAACCTTGGAGACCTATTTGAGATGCTTTGTGTCTGCTGATCAGGATGATTGGGTGACTTTCTTGCCGTTGGCCGAGTTTGCCCTTAATAATCGGGCCAGTTCGGCTACTTTGGTTTCGCCTTTCTTTTGTAATTTTAGTTTCCATCCTCATTTTTCTTCAGGGCAGGTTGAGCCTTCTGATTGTCCTGGTGTAGATTCTGTGATGGACAGGTTGCAGCAGATTAGGACTTATGTGGTGGACAATTTGACGTTGTCCCAGGAAAAGGCTCAGCGTTTTGCTAACCGCCGTCGGTGTGTTGGTCCTCGGCTTCGTGTGGGGGGATTTGGTCTGGTTGTCCTCTCGTCATGTTTCTATGAAGGTTTCTTCCCCTAAGTTCAAGCCTCGGTTTATTGGTCCTTATAAGATTTCTGAGATTATCAATCCTGTGTCTTTTCGTTTGGCCCTTCCAGCCTCTTTTGCCATCCACAATGTTTTCCATAGATCTTTGTTGCGGAGATATGTGGTGCCCGTTGTTCCATCTGTTGATCCTCCTGCCCCGGTGTTGGTTGAGGGGGAGTTGGAATATGTGGTTGAGAACATTTTGGATTCTCGTTTTTCGAGGCGGAAGCTTCAGTATCTTGTCAAGTGGAAGGGTTATGGCCAGTAGGATAATTCTTGGGTTGTTGCCTACGATGTTCATGCCGCCGATTTGGTTCGTGCTTTTCATTTGGCTCGTCCTGATCGGCCTGGGGGCTCTGGTGAGGGTTCGGTGACCCCTCCTCAAGGGGGGGGTACTGTTGTGAATTCCGCTCTTGGGCTCCCTCCGGTGGTTGTAAGTAGCATTTTTGTGAGTTCTGCTCTTGGGCTCCCTCCTGTGGTTTTGAGTGGTATGGCAGCTTCTTGGATTTAGCTTCAGCAGCTGTTTTCACTGATCGTCTTTCTGGCTCGGCTATATTAGTCTGGCCTTATCCCTCATTCAATGCCAGTTGTCAATTGTTCCTGCCTGGAGTCATTGCTCTTAGGATTTTCCTGACACTGACCAGTTCTGCAAAAGCTAAGTCCTTGCTTGTCCTTTTGCAGTTCACTTGTTGTGGACTTTGTTGTTCAGCACTTTCTATGTTATGTTCTTTTGTCCAGCTTATCAGTATGGATCTATTCAGCTAGGCTGGAAGCTCTGGGCAGCAGAGTTTGCCCTCCACACCTTTAGTCAGGTGTGGAGATTTTTGCATTCCTCTGCGGTGGACTTTTTCTAGTTTTTATTACTGACCTCACAGCGTTCTGTCCTGTACTATTTCTATCTGGCTAGAAGTGGCCTCCTGTGCTTAATCTTGTTTCATACTACGTATGTCATTTCCTTCTCCTCTCACAGTCATTACTTGTGGGGGGCTAATCTATCCTTTGGGGATTTTCTCTGAGGCAAGATAGTTTTCCTGCTTCTATCTTTAGGGGTAGTTAGCTCTTAGGCTGTGACGAGATGCCTAGGCAGAGTTAGGAGCATTCCACGGCTACTTCTAGTGTTGTGTCGAGCTTAGGGACTGCGGTCAGTATAGTTACCACCTGCTCAGAGCTAGTCGCATGTCGCTCCTTAATCACCAGACCATAACACCTCACTAACACAGGAGCTAGTGTTTTCCTCTGTGCAGACGGCACTTCTGAGCAGCAACTGGCGGTGTTGGAGCCCAGGGTCAATGTTAGAAACAGAATGCACGCTGCGGCCTAATTGGAGCAAGTTTAATATCTGTTGTAGTGTGAGAGTGGATGGAGCAGGAGAAATTGCCGGATACACAACAGGGGAGCAGCTGACGATACTGAACTCCAATAACACGGCAGCAAGTGTTGACTGTGCAGACGGCACTTCTGAGCAGCAACTGGCGGTGTTGGAGCCCAGGGTCAATCATGGTGTAGGCCGAGGCCTAATTGGAGCAAGTTTAATATCTGATGTAATGTGAATGTGGAGGGAGCAGGAGACATTGCCGAACACACAGCTGGTGATCAGCTGACGTTACTGAAACCCTATAACACTGGGTCATGTGTTGACTGTGCAGGCGGCACTTCTGAGCAGCAACTGGCGGTGTTAGAGCCCAGGGATTACAGTTCAGGTGGTAGGAACATGAACACAACAGGAGACCTGGATACTGTTGCCAACCAATTATTTACTCTGGAAGAGGAGTGGCAAATTCCTGCGAGATCCAGGACTTGTTCATTTTCAGAAAAGTAAGCCAGGCAAAGGTATCGGAGGATAGTCACATGCAACGGTCTGTTAGTACACCACCTGCGGCACTAAAGATGCATTCCAATAATACACTAGCAGCAGGGCAAGCCAGCACCTCCAATGCATAGTGGCTAAGCTCTGGCCATGTATTCAGCTTAGAGACTAAAAACTTAAAGGGGGAAGAGCCGTCTGGGAGTACAGTGAGAGGGCAAGACTGTCTGTCATCATCTGATGGAAATTTTGCCTCCTGCTGACTGAAGCCGTCTGTGATGGTGCAGACATTTGTGGCGGGCACCCAAAACTTTGCCACAGTTGGGCCATACTGGTCTTGCCTTGAGCACTGCTTCTGCTCCCTCTTTGTGCAGCTTCCTCCACTGCCTCGACGCACTGAGCTGCTTTGTAAAGCACTAGCAGCATTGCTCTCGGTTGGACTGGAGAAGATGATGGAATGTGTCATGATCCCAATGGCAGGGGATCACTAAAGGACAAGCACAGATACAAACAAGCTCTAGGGCGATGGAACCTGAGCTGACCGCGACCCTGAACCTAACACACAAATAAAAGTAGCCGGGGAACGTGCCTACGATGATCCTAGACGTCTCGCTCCAGCCTAAGATCTAACTTCCCCTATTAGAAAAAACACAGACCTCTCTTGCCTCCAGAGAAATTCCCCACAGAAATAGCAGCCCCCCACATATAATGACGGTGAAATGAGAGGAAAGCACATACGCAGTATGAAAACAGTTTCAGCAAAATGAGGCCCGCTAAAGCTAGATAGCAGAGGATACAAAAGTGAACTGCGCGGTCAGCGAAAAACCCTTCAAAAAACCATCCTGAAATTACTTGAACTCATGTGCCAACTCATGGTACATGAGGAGCAATTTCAACCCACTAGAGCAACCAGCAGCAAGAATCACATATCTGCAGGCTGGACTAAAAACCAAATAAAGCAAAACACCAAAACAGGAAAATCCAAACTTAGCTTGACCAGAAGGTTCTAGGAGCAGGGAGCAGAGGTAACAAGACACACTGGATACATTGATAACCGGCGAGGAAATGCCAGCAAAGCCAGGTTAAATAGGAAACTCCCATATGCTGATGGAACAGGTGGAACCCAGAAACCCAGGAAAGACAAGTCACCCAGTACCATCAGTAACCACCAGAGGGAGCCCAAAAACAGAACTCACAACAGTACCCCCCCTTGAGGAGGGGTCACCGAACCCTCACGAGAACCACCAGGGCGACCAGGATGAGCCCTATGAAAAGCGCGAACCAAATCATCAGCATGAACATCCGAGGCAACCACCCAAGAATTATCCTCCTGACCATAACCCTTCCACTTGACCAAATACTGGAGTTTCCGTCTGGAAACACGAGAATCCAAGATCTTCTCCACAACATACTCCAATTCTCCCTCCACCAGCACTGGAGCAGGAGGCTCAAGCGAAGGAACAACAGGTACCTCATACTTCCGCAACAACGACCGATGAAACACATTATGAATAGCAAACGATGCCGGGAGATCCAAACGAAACGACACAGGGTTAAGAATTTCCAAGATCCTATAGGGACCGATGAACCGAGGCTTGAACTTAGGAGAAGAGACCTTCATAGGAACAAAACGAGAAGACAACCACACCAAGTCACCAACAAGAAGTCGAGGACCCACGCGGCGACGGCGATTAGCAAACTGCTGAGCCTTCTCCTGTGACAACTTCAAATTGTCCACCACATGACTCCAAATCCGATGCAACCTATCCACCACCATGTCCACTCCAGAACAATCAGAAGGTTCCACCTGACCAGAGGAAAAACGAGGATGAAACCTCGAATTACAAAAGAAAGGAGAAACCAAGGTAGCAGAACTAGCCCGATTATTAAGGGCAAACTCGGCCAGCGGCAAAAAGGTAACCCAGTCATCCTGATCAGCAGAAACAAAACACCTTAAATAAGTTTCCAAGGTCTGATTAGTTAGTTCAGTCTGGCCATTCGTCTGAGGATGGAATGCAGACGAAAAGGACAAATCAATGCCCATCTTAGCACAGAACGTCCGCCAAAATCTAGACACAAACTGGGATCCCCTGTCAGAAACGATGTTCTCAGGAATCCCATGCAAACGAACCACATTCTGAAAAAACAGAGGGACCAACTCAGAGGAGGAAGGCAACTTAGGCAAGGGTACCAGATGAACCATTTTAGAAAAGCGATCACACACAACCCAGATGACGGACATTTTTTGAGAGACAGGGAGATCCGAAATAAAGTCCATGGAAATGTGCGTCCAAGGCCTCTTCGGGATAGGCAAAGGTGACAACAATCCACTGGCCCGAGAACAGCAAGTCTTAGCCCGAGCACAAACCTCACAAGACTGCACAAAAGAACGCACATCCCTCGACAAGGAAGGCCACCAAAAAGACCTGGCCACCAAGTCTCTAGTACCAAATATTCCAGGATGACCTGCCAACGCAGAAGAATGGACCTCGGAGATGACTCTACTGGTCCAATTATCCGGAACAAACAGTCTCTCAGGCGGACAACGATCAGGTTTACCCGCCTGAAACTCCTGCAAAGCACGTCGCAAGTCTGGGGAGACAGCAGACAAAATCACCCCATCCCTAAGGATACCAGAGGGCTCAGAATTTCCAAGGGAGTCAGGCACAAAACTCCTAGAAAGAGCATCCGCCTTCACATTCTTTGAACCTGGCAGGTATGAAACCACAAAATTGAAACGAGAGAAAAACAGTGACCAACGAGCCTGTCTAGGATTCAGATGCCTGGCAGACTCAAGGTAAATCAAATTTTTGTGATCAGTCAAGACCACCACACGATGTCTAGCACCCTCTAGCCAATGACGCCACTCCTCAAATGCCCACTTCATGGCCAAAAGTTCCCGATTACCAACATCATAATTCCGCTCAGCCGGCGAAAACTTTCTAGAAAAAAACGCGCATGGCTTCATCACTGAGCCATCGGAGCTTCTCTGTGACAAAACCGCCCCCGCTCCAATCTCGGAAGCATCAACCTCAACCTGAAAAGGGAGCGAAACTTCTGGCTGACGCAACACAGGAGCAGAAGAAAACCGGCGCTTAAGTTCCTGAAAGGCCTCCACAGCCGCAGGAGACCAATTAGCAACATCAGCACCCTTCTTAGTCAAATCCGTCAAAGGCTTAACAACACTAGAAAAATTAGTTATAAAACGACGATAGAAATTAGCAAAGCCCAAGAACTTCTGTAGACTCTTAAGAGATGTAGGCTGCGTCCAGTCACAAATAGCCTGAACCTTGACGGGATCCATCTCAATAGTAGAAGGGGAAAAAATATACCCCAAGAAAGAAATCTTCTGGACTCCAAAGAGACACTTTGAGCCCTTTACAAACAAGGAATTGGCCCGCAGGACCTGAAACACCTTCCTGACCTGCTGAACATGAGACTCCCAGTCATCAGAAAAAACCAAAATATCATCCAAATACACAATCATAAATTTATCCAGATATTCACGGAAAATATCGTGCATAAAGGACTGGAAGACTGAAGGAGCATTAGAAAGTCCAAAAGGCATTACCAAATACTCAAAATGGCCCTCAGGCGTATTAAATGCGGTTTTCCACTCATCACCTTGCTTTATTCGTATAAGATTATACGCACCCCGAAGATCAATCTTAGTGAACCATTTAGCCCCCTTAATGCGAGCAAACAAATCAGTCAACAATGGCAAAGGATACTTTATACGGTAATCTTATTCAAAAGACGATAATCTATACAAGGCCTCAAGGAACCATCTTTTTTGGCCACGAAAAAAAAACCTGCTCCCAAAGGGGACAAAGATGGACGGATATGTCCCTTTTCCAAGGACTCCTTAACATAATCCCGCATAGCAGTATGCTCTGGCACTGACAGATTGAACAAACGACCTTTAGGAAATTTACTGCCAGGAATTAAATTTATAGCACAATCGCAATTCCTGTGAGGAGGAAGCGAACTGAGCTTAGGCTCCTCAAAAACATCCCGATAGTCAGACAAAAACACAGGAATCTCAGAAGGAGTAGATGAAGCGATAGAAATCGGAGGTGCATCATCATGAGCCCCCTGACAACCCCAGCTTAACACAGACATTGATTTCCAGTCAAGGACTGGATTATGAGTTTGTAACCATGGCAGACCAAGTACTAGAACATCATGCAAATTATACAGTACCAGGAAGCGAATCACCTCCTGATGAACGGGAGTCATACGCATGGTCACCCCGCAGGAAAGATATAATTATCTTGACTTGCTGAGCAGGGTCTCCAGAGGAGCGAGATTTCAAAGAAAGAAACAACTTGCAATTGTTCCTAAAATTCAGAAAACGAGATCTATCTCCAGAAAAAAACTCTGGGACAGGAATTCTAGGTTCAGACATAGGAGCATGTACAACAAAATCCTGTATATTTTGAACCTTAGTGGCAAGATTATTCAGGCTGGAAGCCAAACTCTGGACGTCCATGATAAACAGCTGGGATCAGAGCCATTCAAAGATTAAGAGGAGGAGGAAGTAGCCAGGCTGCAATAAGGCTAGGCAGCAAACTCTGAGGGAAAGAGAAAGAAAAAAAAAAAAAAAAACATCCTCAGACTACTTATCCTCCTACTTCAGCCAATACAATTAACACTTTGTGGGCCGGTTATACTGTCATGATCCCAATGGCAGGGGATCACTAAAGGACAAGCACAGATACAAACAAGCTCTAGGGCGATGGAACCTGAGCTGACCGCGACCCTGAACCTAACACACAAATAAAAGTAGCCGGGGAACGTGCCTACGATGATCCTAGACGTCTCGCTCCAGCCTAAGATCTAACTTCCCCTATTAGAAAAAACACAGACCTCTCTTGCCTCCAGAGAAATTCCCCACAGAAATAGCAGCCCCCCACATATAATGACGGTGAAAAGAGAGGAAAGCACATACACAGTATGAAAACAGTTTCAGCAAAATGAGGCCCGCTAAAGCTAGATAGCAGAGGATACAAAAGTGAACTGCGCGGTCAGCGAAAAACCCTTCAAAAAACCATCCTGAAATTACTTGAACTCATGTGCCAACTCATGGTACATGAGGAGCAATTTCAGCCCACTAGAGCAACCAGCAGCAAGAATCACATATCTGCAGGCTGGACTAAAAACCAAATAAAGCAAAACACCAAAACAGGAAAATCCAAACTTAGCTTGACCAGAAGGTTCTAGGAGCAGGGAGCAGAGGTAACAAGACACACTGGATACATTGATAACCGGCGAGGAAATGCCAGCAAAGCCAGGTTAAATAGGAAACTCCCATATGCTGATGGAACAGGTGGAACCCAGAAACCCAGGAAAGACAAGTCACCCAGTACCATCAGTAACCACCAGAGGGAGCCCAAAAACAGAACTCACAACAGGAATGCACCAGTGTGTCTTGGTACTCCCACATTTTACGCTCCCGGTTCAACGGTGTTATGAGGCTTTAGAAGTTGTCCCGGTAGCGAGGATCTAGGAGGGTGTACACACAATAATCAGCTGTGTTGAGAATGTGGGCGATGCGGCGGTCGTTTCTCAGGCAGTGCAGCATGAAATCAACCATGTGCTGCAGACTGCCAACTGGCCAAGAAACGCTGTCCTCTGTTAGAGGCGTGATCTCTGCCTGCACTGCATCACCCCACCCTCGCTCTACATACTGACTAGTGGAGCATTGTGTAACTCCCTCCACTGGACAGATGTCTTCCTCCTCCATTGACTCCTCCTCATCCTCCTCACAAAGTGTCCCCTGCCTAGGCCTTTGTGAGGAACCACGTTGCACAGACTGTCCAGAAGCAGATGGCATTTGTGACTCTTCATCCTCCACCTCTTCCACAACCTCATCCCTTAGTGTTTGCAGTGTTTTTTCAAGCAGGCAGATAAGGGGGACAGTCATGCTGACTAGTGCATCATCTGCACTTGCCATCCGCGTGGAATCATCGAAGGCAAAACCTGGCAGATGTCCTTCATAGTGGACCACTCAGTGGTTGTGAATTCTGAACGGCATGCAGTGCGACTTTTTGCGCCTGATGCAGCTGGTACTCCATTACTGCTGGCTGCTGCTCACACAACCGCTCCAACATATGCAACGTTGAATTCCACCTAGTGGGTAGGTCACTTATGATGCGATGTTCTGGAAGGCAGAATCGGCGCTTCAGAGCTGCAATGCGCGATCTTGCCATGCTGGAACGCCGCAAGTGAGCACACTCTAGGCGGGCCTTGTGCAGCAGTGCATCAAGATCCAGATAGTCCCTCAAAAAACTCTGCATGACCAAGTTGAGCACATGTGCCAGACATGGGATGTGAGTGAAGTTGCCTAGGCCCAGAGCTGCCACCAGATTTCGGCCGTTGTCACACACTACCATGCCTGGCTGGAGATTAGCTGGCACAAACCACACGTCGCTCTCCTGCTTGATGGCATTCCAGAGCTCCTGCGCTGTGTGGCTTCGATCCCCAAAGAAATTAATTTCAATACGGCCTGTTGACGTTTGGCCATGGCTGTGCTCATATCGGTCGTAACAGGTAAGCGTTCACGGGTCCGTGTGGAGGTGGACTGTGATGGCTCCTGCAGCACTGATTCAGAGGAACTGGAGTATGAGGAGGAGTCAATGTGTACAGACTGGATTCCTGAAATCCTTGAAGTTGGCAGAATACGTACAGCACCACTCACAAGATCTGTACCCGTCTCCACAACATTTACCCAATGGGCAGTGAGGGAAAGGTATCGTCCCTGTCCATGGTGACTGGCCCATGCATCGGTGGTGAGGTGGACCTTGCTACTGACGGCGTTTAGTAGCGCATGTTTAATGTTTCCCTCCACATGCTTTTGCAGGGCAGGGACCGCTTGCCTGCTGAAATAAAAGCAGCTGGGCACGTTGTATTGTGGGACTGCCAATGACATCAAGTTACGGAAGGTGTCAGTTTCCACCAGCCTGAATTACAGCATTTCAAGGGACAGTAGTTTTGCAATGCCAGCATTCAGAGCTTGTGCTCGGGAGTGGTTTGCCGAGAATGGCCACCTTTTCTCCCATGCCTGTGCTACCGATGGCTGTAGACTGGGCTGGGAGTGTGAGAATGACAGGGAACGTGGTACTGTGGGTGGAATTACACTGGGTCTCTGTACAACAGTGCCAGAGGTTCTTCCATGGCGATTCTATGAGGAAGCCGAACCAGCTGTGTGTGAGCTGGAGGAAGAGGCTACAACACGAGCTGAAGAGGTGGTAGGTGCCGCTGTAGGTTGGCCTAGGTCTTCAGTGTGTTTTTGTAACTCCACCACGTGCTTGGTCCGCACGTTTCCACATATTTGTGGTATTGAGGTTGCTGCCACTTTTCCCTCTTTTGACTTTCTGATTACACAACTTGCATTTGACAAAGCAAATGTCATCTGCAACTGTGTCAAAAAAGGACCAGACACTGCAGGTCTTGGGAGTTCCCGTTTTGGGTTTGGAAGAGGCACGCTCCTAATGGGTGCCGAAGTGGAGGCTACAGGCAACGCAGTCTTCCCACTCCCTCTCCTTCTTTGGGCTGTTCGGGGAATCTCTTCCTCCGAGCTGCTCCCACCACCTTCCTGTACCTCATGCCATGATGGGTCAAGGACCTCATCATCTACATTACCCTCTTCCAACAACTGCTTCTCCTGGGTAGTCTCGGCAGCACAGTACGCACCAGAAAGTGGCACTTGAGTCTCATCATCAGATGCGTACTGAGGTGTGCTGACCGGAGGCACTGGCCCACCCACCTCTTCAGATTGAGAGAGACTAAGGCAGTTGCGCATCACTGCATACTGCCTCTTCTTCCATTTCTCGAATGCTGCTTGGCTGGCCCCATCTTTCCAAGCCAAGAGATTCAGAGAACAGAAGTAGAGATGGCTCTTGTCCTGGGCTCTCTGACTGCCTGGGCAATTTGGCAGGTCGTGAAGAGACAGATGGGTGCTCTTCAGTGCTCTGTGCCTGAGAGGATGTGGCACTAATTGATGTCGATATGGTAGCTGCCATCCATCCGACAATGGCTTCAATTTGTTCGTCCCGCAGCAGTGGAGTACGGCAAGCTCCTACAAAGCTGCGCATGAAGGACTGTTCCCTGCTAAAACTGGGGGATGATGAGTCACCGGTGCCTGCAGCAGGCACAGAATCCCCACGTCCTCTCCCTGCAGAAACTCCACACCCACGACCACGTCCCTGATAAAGATAGGCAGAAAAGTATTAAGGGCTTAGTGTGCTTATTCCTGAACAGCTGCTAACAGGTATAAGAAACACTAATTTTATAAAGTGTGGACTAGACTTTAATATGAGCTAATGTGGCCTACACAATTGTAAAGTGGAGTGTTTGGTGAACTTTATTTACTTTTGTTTTTTTTCGCAGAACAGACTACAGCGTGAGCTAAACTCACACAGAGACCTTGCAGACAGCCTTGAACGACGCTGCAAGGCCTAAAAAAGCTCCTCTATGTACTCCTATATAGTGTTTTTCCACAATCTAGCAGGATACGGATGGAAACCCACTAATAGGATAAATCTGGACAAAATGTGCAGCAGGCAGCACTTTTTGAAAAAGGACAATTGAACAGTATGAGGCAGTAACGCACACTGAGCTGTCTACAACTGGCTGTGGCTGCAGAACAGACTACAGAGTGAGCTGCACTCACACAGAGACCTTGCAGACAGCTGTGAACAGCGCTGCAAGGCAAAAACAAGGTTCTCACACAGCAGTTGCTAAATTAGCCTGGGTAAAGCACAATGAAGCAAATCGCTATCTCAAACTGGCCCTCAGTCAGAACACAGCGTCCTGTCCCTAACTGAATTCACAGCAGAGTGAACCCAAAATGGCGGTGGCGACTTTTATAGTGCATCATGACATCATTTCAGCAGCCAATCACAGCCATGCCAGTAGTTACATGACTAACATGCATAACAAGATGTGCCCACACTTCTTAGGATTCCTCATTGGCTGAATTAAATCAAACTGGCTCATTGAATTATGGGAACTTCCGATTCCGGTATCCGATATTGAAAAAGTATCGGAACTCGGTATCGGAATTCCGATACCGCGAATATCGGCCGATACCCGATATTTGCAGTATCGGAATGCTCAACACTACTCATAAAATTTTCATTTTTCAGTCGATGGAGCTATGTGATAGCAAGGCTATCTATTTTGGGATAGATATCACGTTTTGATAGCTTGTTACAGCGTTTTTGTGGTATTGCAAAAGCCAATGAAAAATAAATTTTGGCGTTTTTTAAGTTTTTTCATATACGGTGTTAATGATCAGGTTGATTGTTTTTATATTTTGATAGGACTTCTTGTGAAAGTAATGATGGCACGTGTATTTTTATATTACCTTTATATTTATTTATTTATATTTATTAGTCACCTTGAACATGTGAATGTCTGATCGCTTGTGTTACATACAGAAATAACATAGTATTTCTGCATGTAGTGAAAATCATAGTCCTCTTTGAAACCCGGCCACAGGTTGGGTTTCAAGGGAGATCTGTAATGACAAGCATGGAAGTTTTTGGCAGACCCCTGGCTGTCATAACAATCCAGCGGTGACCCATGATCAGGTCAAGGGAGTGCGAAAGGTCGCCATGATGCGCCCCCTCGCCAGAGTGGTTAACCCCTTCATGACCTTAGGTAGGGTGTTCAGCACCACTCCCGGCAGTTTAATCCTTTCACGCTGCAATCGATACAGATTGCAGCATTTAGAAGGCAGGTTCCCACTTCTCTCTGATCAGCACCCCGTGACATCAACATAAGGGGATGACCGTTGCCATGATGACCCGATGTCATGACGACATCCGGGTAACCAGGGCTAGTATGTTTGTTAGATCATGAGCAGTGAATGATCTAAGAGCAGCACTTTCACTTATAAATAGGGATGATTGAATAGCTATAGCACTTACGGAATACCTGCCTCGGTAACCCGGATACCTGGATCGCTTCCGATAATCCGGTGTTTTGGCGCCGCTGCTGCATGTGTGGCGGCTGTGTGACAGCCTCTCTGTTGAGCTCTCCATGCATGTGTTGTGACTATCACACAGACTGTGACACATGCAGCAGCGGAACCGAACAGCTGATTATCGAGATCGTTCCAGGTATCCAGGTAACTGAGGCAGGTATTCCGTAAGTGCTATAGCTATTCAGATAAGCTCTTATCTGAAGCTATTCGATCATCCCTAGTTATAAAGTGTAGCAATGCTCCTGCATTACTATGCTTTATAACTGCGATCAGAGCTGTCAAAGTCCAATAGTGGGACATAGTAAAAATAAAATAGTAAAAAAGTTAAAAAAAAAAACATTGTACCCATAAATAAATATTTTTATGAAGAAAAGTACACATTTGGTATTGCCGCATCTGGAATGACCCGAACTACAAAACTGTTACACTAGTTAACCCCTTCAGTGAGCACCGTAAAAAAAGGCAAAAAACTATGCCTTTTCATCTTACCGCTGAACAAAATGTGGAATAAAATGTAATCAGAAAGACATATATATATGGTATAATGAAAATGACATCTTGTCCTGCAAAAATTAGCCACCGTACAGCTCCATCAGCAGTAAAATAAGTTAAAGCTCTCAGAATAAAGTGATGCAAAAATAATCTTTTTCTATAAAACAGTTTGTGTGAAAGCATCAAAACACAAAAAAAATATAAATGTGATATTGCTGTAGTCGTACTGACACAAAGAATAAAGCTGCCTTTTCAATTTTATCACATAAAATATGAACGGCATAAAAAAAAAAATTGCTGGTCTTTGTTCATTCTGCCTCACAAAAATCAGAACAGCAAACAATCAAAAAATGTCATGTGCCTGAAAATGGTACCAATAAAAATGTCAAGTCGTCCCGCAAAAAAAAGCCCTAACATAACTCTGTTGGCAGAAAAATTATAGCTCTCAAAATATGGTTATGCAAAAACTTGCTGTGATTCAGACAGAGCCCCCAGTGGAAGGTTCCCTATAATGAGGCATATGCAGGCACTGTGGACGCCGTCTGACCTGTGATCCGGTGGTGTTGGTCTTTTTAGGCACGTATAAAAGTGCCGTTGGCCACAGTTTTATGCACATCTGAAAAGGACACCGCTGGACAGAGGCCAGATGGAGTCCACAGTAATAACTCTGCTGCCTCATTATAGTGAATGGATCCATCGGGAGTTTCATCTGAATTGCGTCATTCGGAGATTTAGATGGAAACCCCAATGTAAGTGCTAAGCGTAGAACGCCGGATAAATGTCGTCCAAAATGTTATGTAAAATGTTCCCAATAAAAGCTTCAATTCAATCCACAAAAAAAGCAAGTCCCCACTCACGTCTGTCATCTGTTAATGGAGATATAGGAGGCTTCCATGTTAATGGTAGTACAAAGGCTCTGGAAAAGCACTATGACTCTCCCCCCAAAAACTCCAGCGAATTCTGCACTCCCAAATCCAAATGCCCCCTCTTTTCTGAGCCCTACATTGTGTCTAACCCACATTTAGTGTTCATATGTTTGGCATTTCTGTAGCAATCAAAGCCCGCTCAATTTACGAGTGCATGTCTCCAGAAGCATGAGCTGGGCACTACAATGTACAGGCACTACAATAGCACATTTGCAATTTTGACTCAGCATCATCCACTGCTGGCTTGTTAACTGGAAAACACCCATGGAGTCAAAATCATCATTACAATTGTAGATAAATTCCCAAAGGGGTATGATTTTCAAAATGGAGTCACTTGAGGGAGGATTCTGCTCTTCTATCACTTAGGGCCTCTGTAAAGCTCTGGCAAAAAATTAAGAGACCACTGCAAAATGTTCAGTTTGTCTAATTTTTCTCTTTATAGGTATATTTTTGAGTAAAATGTAAATTGTTCTTTTATTCTATAAACTTCTGATATGTCTCCGAATTTCCAAGCAATAAATTTTGTATTTTTTTCTGAAAAGGAGAAATGGTAAAAAAAACAACAGTGCTTTCAGACCTCAAATAATGTAAAGAAAACAAGTTGATAACCATTTAGAAACAACAATACTAATGTTTTAACTCAGAAAGAGTTCAAAAATCAATATTTTGTTGAATAACCATGATTTTTAATCACAGCTTTCATGCATCTTGGCACGCTTTTCACCAGTCTTTCACACTGCTTCTGGCGCAAAAATTTAAGCAGTTCTTTGTTTGATGGCTTGTGACTATCCATCATCCTCTTGATTATATTCCAGAGGTTTTCAATGGGGTTCAGGTCTGGAGATTGGGCTGCCCATGACAAGGTTTTGCTGTGGTGGTCTCTTAATGTTTGCCTGAGCTGTATATGTAGTCTGCAAACTATTCTACAAAAAAACTGTGCTTCGGGAGGCAAATAGCACTGTGTCTCTCCTGAGTCTCGCCGTGTGGCTAAGCAGTACTGTACAGCCCCAAATGAGGTTTTCTCAAAACACCCTCCATGATAGCACTACAGGAGGGTGTCACCCCACCCTAATAGGGACAGGAAACAAACAGGACAAATAGCCTCTCCAGTGTTTTTCCTGTCAATATTGCTATGAAGATGTCATCTTGTGATGCTTTATGCCTGCATCAAAGACAGCTAAAATACCAGGAAAAGCAGGCCGGTGGAGAATGATTGCTTCGCCTCTCCTCTCCCTGCTGCTTCTTTCTCTATGGACTCAGAACTTCCCATCTTCTCTGTGTCATCGGATAAAGTTGGATGGAGTTAGGCTGGAGGCCACCGTGAGCTCCCTAGACTTGCTCCTCTCTTTCTCCTGTGTGGAGACATATGTCGGACGTGACATCGGACACCCAGGCAGCGTTGCTTTCAGTTGCGTGCCATACTGAGCACATGTTCAATGCGCACTAAATTACCGGAAGTGATGTCAGATGCTGGGCACTCCTTTATAGCATCACTTCCGGTTGTGTACTAAGCTGGAACATTCCTCTATGGAGCTGGCTACAGTCTCAGGGTTCGGCAGAGAATAACTGACAGTGATTACAAGAGGCCCCACCCCTCGTGGGATAATTATTAGAAAATGGAAGAAATACAAGATGACTGTCAATTTTCCTCGGTCTGGGGCTCCATGCAAGATCTCGCTTCACAGGGTCTGGATGAATGAACTGAAGAGAGTTGGGACCACAGTCTTAAACAATACCATTAGTAACACACTACGCCATCATGTATAAAAATCCTGCAGGGTAGGCAAAGTCCCCCTGCTACCTCCAGCATATGTCCAGGCCCGTTCGAAGTTCACCAATGACCATCTGGATGATGGGATGGCATGGGAGAAGATCATGTGGTCAGATTCGACCAAAATAGAACTTTTGGCATCAACTCCTCTCCCCGTGTTTGGAGGATGGATGAGTACAAACCCAACCTCAAAGTCCCAACTGTGAAGCATGGTGGGGGAAACATTATACATTGGAGGTGCTTTACTGTAAAGGGGACAGGACGTCTCCATCATATTGAAGGAAGAATAGATGGGGTCATGTATCTTAAGATTTTGGCCAACAACCTCCTTCCCGCAGTTAAAGAATTGAAGATGGGTCATGGCTGGGTCTTCCAGCATGACAATGATGTGAAACACAGCCAGGACAACTAAGAAGTGGCTCCGGAAGAAGCATTTCGAGGTCCTGGGGTGGCCAGACCTGAACTCAATAGAAAATTTTTGGAGGGAGCTGAAATTCTATGTTGCCCAGCGACAGACCCAAAACCTGGAAGATCTGGGGAAGATCTCTATGGAGGAGTGAGTCAAAATTCCTGCTGCAAAGAGTGCAAACTTGGTCAAGAACTACAGAGAAAATTTGACTTCTGTAATGGCAAAGAAAGATTTCCATATGAAATGTTTTGCTTTTCTGGTGTATAAAATATTGATTTCATGCAATAAAATGCAAATTAATTATGTAAAAATCATGCAATGTGATTTTATTTTTATGATTCTGTCTATCAGTTGAAGTATGCATACGATAAAACTTAGAAAACTCTCCATTCTTTGTAGGTGGGAAAACTTGTAAAATCGTCAGTGTATCAATACCATACACGAAACCAGCCAAAATCTGATCCTGGCGCAGTGTGAATCTCCTGAGAAACAGATAAGCATTCCTGGTGAACTAAAAGACAGGTTCCCAGTAGATGAAGAAATTTCTAAATGTTGGTCTGAAATACTGAATGACCAACAATGACACATATGTGGTATATTTTATTGAGTGTACACTCTGTAGGGTACAGTATGTGGGATGTACGATATGATCATTAAAAGCAACAATTAGACATCACCTGTCTGATGCAGTAAACCCCGCAGCTTTGTCCAATTCTTAATTATCCAAACATTTTTTGAATTTTTTGAATGTCCATAAGCGTGATTCGTCTTGATTTGTTTTCTGTGGCATAGAACAAGTCTATAGACCAAATAAAGATCACAGACGAAAACACTTGAATCAAGAGTCCTTCTGGTTCTTCACACTCGATACTAGAACACCACACGGTCTGAACCATAGACAAGACTTGATCTTACAAAATTAATGTATCAGTTATTAATTTTTTATGGTATTCATTATGGTTTTTATGTATCTTCTAGATGGTGGCCCAATCCTAACGCATCGGGTATTTTAGAATATGTATGTAGTTTATTTATAAAGTTTTCAGAATTTTGAATTTTTTAAAATTCAAAAAACTGAAAAGTGTTGTGGGCAATATTATTCGGCCCCTTTACGTTCAGTGCAGCAAACTCACTCCTGGAGTATATTGTGGATCTCTGAATGATCCAATGCTGTCCTAAATGCCTAATGATGATAAATATAATCCACCTGTGTAATCAAATTTCCGTATACAGTGGGGCAAAAAAGTATTTAGTCAGTCAGCAATAGTGCAAGTTCCACCACTTAAAAAGATGAGAGGCGTCTGTAATTTACATCATAGGTAGACCTCAACTATGTGAGACAAACTGAGAAAAAAAAATCCAGAAAATCACATTGTCTGTTTTTTTAACATTTTATTTGCATATTATGGTGGAAAATAAGTATTTGGTCAGAAACAAAATTTCATCTCAATACTTTGTAATATATCCTTTGTTGGCAATGACAGAGGTCAAACGTTTTCCGTAAGTCTTCACAAGGTTGCCACACACTGTTGTTGGTATGTTGGCCCATTCCTCCCTGCAGATCTCCTCTAGAGCAGTGATGTTTTTGGCTTTTCGCTTGGCAACACGGACTTTCAACTCCCTCCAAAGGTTTTCTATAGGGTTGAGATCTGGAGACTGGCTAGGCCACTCCAGGACCTTGAAATGCTTCTTACGAAGCCACTCCTTCGTTGCCCTGGCGGTGTGCTTTGGATCATTGTCATGTTGAAAGACCCAGCCACGTTTCATCTTCAATGCCCTTGCTGATGGAAGGAGGTTTGCACTCAAAATCTCACGATACATGGCCCCATTCATTCTTTCATGTACCCGGATCAGTCGTCCTGGCCCCTTTGCAGAGAAACAGCCCCAAAGCATGATGTTTCCACCACCATGCTTTACAGTAGGTATGGTGTTTGATGGATGCAACTCAGTATTCTTTTTCCTCCAAACACGACAAGTTGTGTTTCTACCAAACAGTTCCAGTTTGGTTTCATCAGACCATAGGACATTCTCCCAAAACTCCTCTGGATCATCCAAATGCTCTCTAGCAAACTTCAGACGGGACCGGACATGTACTGGCTTAAGCAGTGGGACACGTCTGGCACTGCAGGATCTGAGTCCATGGTGGCGTAGTGTGTTACTCATGGTAGGCCTTGTTACATTGGTCCCAGCTCTCTGCAGTTCATTCACTAGGTCCCCCTGCGTGGTTCTGGGATTTTTGCTCACCGTTCTTGTGATCATTCTGACCCCACGGGGTGGGATTTTGCATGGAGCCCCAGATCGAGGGAGATTATCAGTGGTCTTGTATGTCTTCCATTTTCTAATTATTGCTCCCACTGTTGATTTCTTCACTCCAAGCTGGTTGGCTATTGCAGATTCAGTCTTCCCAGCCTGGTGCAGGGCTACAATTTTGTTTCTGGTGTCCTTTGACAGCTCTTTGGTCTTCACCATAGTGGAATTTGGAGTCAGACTGTTTGAGGGTGTGCACAGGTGTCTTTTTATACTGATAACAAGTTTAAACAGGTGCCATTACTACAGGTAATGAGTGGAGGAAAGAGGAGACTCTTAAAGAAGAAGTTACAGGTCTGTGAGAGCCAGAAATCTTGATTGTTTGTTTCTGACCAAATACTTATTTTCCACCATAAAATGCAAAAAAAATGATAAAAAAACAGACAATGTGATTTTCTGGATTTTTTTTTCTCAGTTTGTCTCCCATAGTTGAGGTCTACCTATGATGTAAATTACAGACGCCTCTCATCTTTTTAAGTGGTGGAACTTGCACTATTGCTGACTGACTAAATACTTTTTTGCCCCACTGTAAATGCACCTGCTCAGTGATAGTCTCAGGGTTCTATTTGAAGCACAGAGAGCATCATGAAGACCAAGGAACACAGCAGGCTGGTCCACGATACTGTTGTGGAAAAGTTTAAAGCCAGATTTGGATACAAAATGATTTCCAAAACTTTAAACATCTCAAGGAGCACTGTGCAAGCGATAATATTGAAATGGAAGGAGTATCATACCACTGCAAATCTACCAAGACCTGGCCGTCCCTCTAAACTTTCATCTCAAATAATGAAAAGACAGATCAGAGATGCAGCCAAGAGGCCCATGATCACTCTGGATGAACTGCAGAGATCTACAGCTGAGGTGGGACAGTCTGTCCATAGGACAACAATCAGTCGTACACTGCACAAATCTGGCCTTTATGGAAGAGTGGAGAGAACAAAGCCATTTCTCAAAGATATCCATAAAAAGTGTTGTTTGAAGTTTGCAACAAGCCACCTGGGAGACACACCAAACATGTGGAAGAAGGTGCTCTAGTCAGATGAAACCAAAATCGAACTTTTTGGCAACTATGCCAAACGATATGTTTGGCGTAAAGGCAACACAGCTCATCACCCTGAACACACCATCCCCACTGTCCAACATGGTGGTGGCAGCATCATGGTTTGGGCCTGCTTTTCTTCAGCAGGGACAGAGAAGAAGGTTACAGATGGGAAGATGGATGGAGCCAAATACAGGACCATTCTTGAAGAAAACCTGTTGGAGTCTGCAAAAGACCTGAGACTGTGACGGGGATTTTTCTTCCAACAAGACAATGATCCCAAACATAAAGCAAAATCTACAATGGAATGGTTCACAAATAAAAGTATCCAGGTGCTAGAATGGCCAAGTCAAAGTCCAGACCTCAATCCAATCGAGAATCTGTGGAAAGAGCTGAAAACTGCTGTTCACAAACGATGTCCATCAAACCTCACTGAGCTCGAGCTGTTTGTCAAGGAAGAATGGGCAAGAATTTCAGTCTTTCGATATACAAAACTGATAGAGACATACCCCAAGCAACTTGCAGCTGTAATCGCAGCAAAAGGTGACGCAACAAAGTATTAAGTTAAAGGGGCCGAACAATATTGCTCGCTCCACATTTCAGTTTTTGAATTTCCACAAAAATTTAAAATAACCAATAAATTTTGTTCAACTTCACAATTGTGTTCCACTTGTTGTTGATTCCTCACCAAACATTTACATTTGGTACCTTTATGTTTGAGGCATGATATGTGGGAAAGGTTGAAAAGTTCCAGGGACATGAATACTTTCGCAAGGCACTGTATCTGGATCAAGAGAGAAATTTGCAAGACTTATCAGAACCAGAATCTCAGGCCCACAGAAAGATTTACTGCTCACTCCACAAGGGCTGTATCTGTCTCCTGGGATAAGAAGGCAGGCACTTCCATTTTATTATTATTATTTATTTATATAGCAACATTAATTCCATGGTGCTGTACATGAGACAGAGTTACATCAAAATACAAATATCACTTACAGTAAACAAAACTAACAATGACAGTCTGATACAGAGGAAAGGTGACCCTGCCCTTGCGGGCTTACATTCTACAGGATTGTAGCGAAGGAGACAGTAGGTTGGGGGTTGCGGTATCTCCGATGGTGTTGAGGTGGTCATGTGGTCATTACAGATTGTAAGCTTCTTTGAAGAGATGGGTTTTCAGGTTCCGCTTGAAGGATCCAAATGTGGTGGATAAACGGACATGTTGGGGCACAGAATTCCAGGTGATGGGGATATTCGGGAGAAGTCTTGGAGGCGATTGGGTGAGGAGCGAATAAGCGTGGAGGAGTGAAGGAGGTCTTGGGAGGACCGGAGATTACGTGAGGGAAGATATTGAGAGATTATTATGGAAATATATGGAGGAGGAATGTTATGGATCGCTTTGTAGGTCAATGTTAGTAGTTTAAACTGGATACGCTGGGAAATTGGGAGCCAGTGGACAGAATTCCAAAGAGGGGAAGCAGGAGTGTAGCAAGGAGAGATATTAATTAGTCGGGCAGCAGAATTAAGGACGGACTGGAGGGGTGCGAGAGTGTTAGAGGGTAGGTCACAAAGGAGGATGTTGCAGTAATCAAGGCGAGAGATAATTAGGGCATGCACAAGCATTGTGGTAGAGTTAGGGTTGAGGAAAGGACGGATTCTGGAAATATTTTCCAGCTGGAGGCGACAGGAGGTGGCGAGAGCTTGGATGTGCGGTTTAAAGGACAGGGCAGAGTCGAGGGTTACTCCGAGGCAGCGGATTACCGGGACAGGGGAAAGTGTGAATTCATTTATTGTGATAGATAGATCAAGTAGGGAAGGTGTGAGAGATGGCGGAAAGATAATTAGTTTGGTTTTGTCCACACTGAGTTTGAGGGAGCAAGAGGAGGATATGGCTGATAGACACTCTGGGATTCTGGAGAGCAGAGGTGACATCTGGGCCAGAGAGGTAGATCTGAGTGTCATCGGCATATAGATGGTACTGGAAGCCATAGGACTTTATAAGTTGTCCCAGGCCAAGGGTATAGATTGAGAAGAGAAGAGGTCCTAGGACAGAGCCTTGAGGGACACCAACAGAGAGGGGGTGAGATGAGGAGGTAGTATGGGAGTGGGAAACGCTAAATGTGCGGTTGGAAAGGTATGAGGAAATCCATGATAGGGCAAGGTCTTTGACATCAAAGGAAGAGAGGATCTGTAGTAGGAGGCAGTGGTCAACTGTGTTGAAGGCAGAGGACAGGTCTAGAAGGAGGAGCATAGAGAATTGTCCGTTAGCTTTGGATGTAAGTAAGTCACTCGCAAGTTTGGTCAGGGCAGTCTCAGTGGAATGGTGGGGACGGAAGCCAGATTGTAGGCTGTCGAAGAGAGAGTTAGATGCAACTGAGAGAAAAGTTCAGCATGGACATGCTGCTCAAGTAGTTTGGAAGCAAATGTGAGCAAAGATATGGAGCGGTAGCTGGACATAGTGCTCTGGTCAAGGGAAGGCTTTTTGAGGATAGGTGTGATTGTGGCTTGTTTGAAAGCAGAGGGGAAGGTACCAGAAGTTAGTGATAGATTGAAGAGATGGGTTAGGGATGGGATTAGTGTAGTGGTGAGGTTGGGGAGGAGGTGGGATAGGGTCAAGCGCACAAGTGGTGAGGTGTGATTTGGAGAGAAGATGAGCAAGCTGTCCTTCAGTGATTTTGGAGAGGGAAGTTATGGGGCAAGGGCATTTGTCTGGCATACAAAGGGGTTGTGGTGGTCGGACAACAAAGACTTGCCTTGTTTGGTCTATCTAATTTTTGAAGTGTGTGGCAAAGTCCTCAACAGCTATTAAGGAAGTCGGAAGGAACAGTGGAGGGCGGAGGAAGGAGTTAAAAGTGCTGAACGACTGTTTGGGGTTATGGGATAAAGAAGATACGAGGGATTTGAAATAGGCCTGTTTAGCAGAGGTGAGAGCGGATTTGAATGCGAATGTTGCTTGCTTCCATCAAGCAGATCCGCTATCTGGCCCTCAGTTCATACCTTTTCCAAACATTACAGACTAGACTTAATGTGCAACAAAGATTTAGCCTTTGGGAGAAAAGTTCTCAAGACTATTGTCCCTCCCTAACGTTAGTATTTCTCCTGTCCCCACAGTGCAGAGGCGAGTTCGCCGCAGTGAAATTCTCCCGGTGAACTGTAGTGAACTCGCCTCTGCACCGTGAGACTTTCTCACGCTGCTAGCGGGAATCTCACCGAGGTTACTGCAGTTCAGCCCGGCTGGGAATGCAGCCTCAGTGACCGGCCGTAACCTCAATGACATCACCACTAGTCACTGATGATGTGCTCGCAGCAGCTCATTCACCAGTGGTTCTCATACTGGACGGTCGCATCTTGGCACCATCCAAGTTGAAAACGGTTTATCCCCCAGACATGGATTACAGTGTGGGACAGAATTATGGATAGGTGAGGGATATAGTTTTTTATTTTATTACAGATGACAAGGGATTCAGTTGAATTAGGCGTTGAGTATAACTGTATTTATTTTTAAATAAAAAAGTAAAAGTGTTATTTTATTTCAAATACAAGACTTTATTCTGGCTGTGTCTTTATTTACCATATAACTATAGGATTAGTAATGGATAAGTGTCTTATAGACGCTTAGTAATCCGTGGGCTTGATGTCTCCTGACAATACAAAGGTGACATCAACCCCACAAATATGAACCCCACTTGCCATCGCTACAGGGCTAGTGGGAAGAGCTGGGCAAAGCACCAGAATTGGCGTATTTAATAGATGCGCCTTTTCTGGGAGGCTGTGGGCTGCTATTTTTGACTGGGGGGGGGGGAGCAATATCCATGGCTCCTTACCAGCCTGAGAATACCAGTCCCCAGCTGTCTGCTTTAGTTTGGCTGGTTGTTAAAATGGGATGGGGGGCCATGCTGCTTTTTAAAATTATTTAAGTAATTAAAAAATATGGCACAGGGACCTCTCTATTCTTGATAACCAGTTTTGCTGAAGCTGACAGCTGAGGGTTGCAGCCCTCAGCTGTGAGTTATACTTGGCTGGTTATCAAAAATACTGGGGAACCCATGCTTTTTTTTTTCTTTTTAATAATTTACTTAGAGCTGTTCTCCCATCAACTGACAACAGTGACTGGAGGTAAATGTTATACCTCCGATCACAGCTGAGTGCTCACGCTGTCTTTTGACAGCATGGGAACAGCGGCTCTCTGACCAGCGATGATTATTTCACTGCCGATCAGAAGCAATGTTTGCCGCTCTGTCATGCACATGACAGTGTGGCAAACACTGGATGTTCAGGACCCCTATTTAAATGAATGGGGTCTGGGTTCCGGTCCTATTCCGCTACCCAAACCCAAACTTTTTGTAACTGTTCGGCTGAACCCGTCAGACCCAATCATCCAGGTGTCTACTGTGAAAGAAATGGTTAATTTGAAATAAAATAAAATATATTTCTATGCAAAGGGTCAAGTATTATCATCTAAGTCTCCTTGAGTCCAGTTTCCCGTACATTCCATCTAGTGAAAGGTCAGTTATTCTGGGAGAAACATTAATATGTTGGGAGTTGATATCCTCTCAAGGATGTACATCTGATTTGCCCTTTTTTCAAGGTAACCTACATAGTTTGGCCAAATCCCTTGTTGACAAGAAATATGTAAAAAGCATTCCCGCATTCTATCTTGGGAATGGGTGACAAGCAATCAAGTAATAAGTGTGTTGTTGCCAAATGTTGTGTAACCTATACTCCTTGTAACCTTGTGACTTTTGGGTTATAAAAGAAGGTTGGGGTGATATTAAAACAGACTATATTGGAAAGACAACTGCTGT
Organism: Ranitomeya imitator; assembly: GCF_032444005.1. NCBI lineage: Eukaryota > Metazoa > Chordata > Amphibia > Anura > Dendrobatidae > Ranitomeya > Ranitomeya imitator. Next base: position 238,615,839 of record NC_091286.1, read on the forward strand.
CTGTCTGATTTATTTCTCCATACTATAGGTACCTATCAACAACGATACCTGAGGTTGGTTTCCATTAGAGAGAAAATCTCGTCTCTAACAACTTGGAGGCTTCCCAGCGAGATTTCCACTCCATTCCCCTTCGACTACCATTCCAGACTGAACAAGGCTGCCTACCGCCTGGTCCGAGAGAGGGGGGAAAATTAGAACCCGGGTAAGTGAGCTATTGCTCGCACTTCTTTTCCTGTCTCTCCGGACGGGGAGGCCGGTAGAGGGTCAGTCTGCAGGGTTTCATTAGAGAGAAAATCTCGTCTCTAACACTACCCATATCTAGTTAAGACTGTTTAAGGACCTCTGGTGACTTCATGTGACCATGTTATCATATTAAGTTAACAGCAAGAGTCTAAAGGAACTGAACAGCAGACAGGCAGGGGAGAGCAAACTGCAAACCATCATTCCTAATTTAAGGTTAAGACTGTCATGTGAAAATGTCCCCAAAGGTCCCAACTGCAGGATTCTAGCTGAAGAGGAGACAGTGTGGTGTGTGTGTGTGTGTGTGTGTGTGTCACAAGCGAATGGCACTAGTAAGATTCCTAATTTATTAAATAGTGTGTGACATTTAATGAACTGGGTGTATCTTACTCCAGCAGCACCATTCATTAACCCCTTCATGACATACAGTATGTACATCATATATCGTGTCTCCCCCTTTGATGCGGGCACCAGCATTGTAGCCTGCATGTTTTCCGGTACATGACAGCTGATTTGATCAGATGCCATGTGCCCCTAATAGCCGTGGGTGGAATCGTGATCTAGCCACGGCTGCTAACATGTTAAATGCCACTATCAATCTCGGACAGCGGCATTTAACATGAGCGCGCTTGGAAGTTTGAAACCAACTCCTCCCATCATCGCCTCTGCCACATGATGGGTTTGCATGACAATTGGGATCTGCATGAGACCCCCGTGGTTGCCACTGCCAATCTATGAGTGATGCCCCGTGCCCGACATTCATAGCAGATGAGCATTACTGCTACACATGTAGCAGATACCATGCTATGTGTAGCACAAGTGATCTAAAGATCTCAGCTTTGTTTCCTAAGGAAACTATTCAAGCAAGTAAAGTAAAACAAAAAGATTATAAAAAAAATACATAAAAGTTCAAATCATCCCCTTTTACCCCATTCAAAATAAAATAATCAAAAATATACATTTGCTTTAAATGTTCAGAAACGCCCAATCAAAATATAAAAAATGAGGTAAACGTAATGAGAAAAAAATCAAACCGCCAGAAATACATTTTTCAAAATATTGTATCTACCCCAAAATAGTATCAGTACAAACGTCAGCTCAGCGAACCAAAAATAAACTCTCACCCAGGCCCAGATCACAAAAAATGTAGGCGCTACAGGTCTCAGAAAATGGTGCCATCTTTTCAAATTTTGAAAAAAAGAACCCAAGACATTGCTGGTATCTACAAACTCGTAATGACCTACAGAATCATAATGGCAGGTCAGTTTTAGCATTTTGTGAACATGGTAAACAAAAAACATTTGTGGAATTGCACACTTTTTTTTGCAATTTCAGCGCACATGGAATGGTTTTCCCTTTTTCCAGTACACTGTATGTTAAAATCAATGGTATTTTTCATAAGTACAACTCGTCCCATAAAAACAAACCATCACATGGCCATATTGACAAAAAAATAAAAAAGTTACGGCTCTAGGAAGAAGGGGAGCAAAATACTAAAACGAAAAATGTTCCGGTGTGAAAGAGTTAATAGGAAAAAATCTCTCACCACATTTGACCTATCAAGACTATTATTATGGGCATACAGGTTAAAGACTGCTGAAAAAAGTCATCCCTGTATACCTCATATCAGATGCTTTGTTGAGAAATCATCTTTTATCAACTCTTCCAGGCTATGGGGAGAATGGTGCCTGATTATAACTCTGCTTTCAGAGTGCTAACCTGAGCTTGACTGCTGCATAGTAATCCATAAAGCTGTCATGCTCGGGTCAGGAGAGGTGCCGGCCAGTCTGTGCAGTGCAATGTGATTATCGCACGAGAAATACGGCAGTGTGTCTCTGCCCTTATTTACGGAGTCGTACAGTATCTCAGAACGTATTTTGTTGCATCTTTTTTGTATGTCAGTATGATGGAAAAGCTACATTTTTTATACTTTTTTATGCTCACCATGTGGGATGTGTTTTTATAAATCGAGTCATTTTGGATGCAGCAATAACAAATGTGTGTATATCATATACCGTATATAATCGTGTACAGTACAGACCAAAAGTTTGGACACACCTCATTTAAAGATTTTTCTGTATTTTCATAACTATGAAAATTGTACATTCACACTAAAGGCATCAAAACTATGAATTCACACATGTGGAATTATATACTTAACAAAAAAAGTGTGAAACAACTGAAATTATGTCTTATATTCTAGGTTCTTCAAAGCAGCCACCTTTTGCTTTGATGACTGCTTTGCACACTCTTGGCATTCTCTTGATGAACTTCAAGAGGTAGTCACTGGGAATGGTCTTCCAATAATCTTGATGGAGTTCCCAGAGATGCTTAGCACTTGTTGGCCATTTTGCCTTCACTCTGCGGTCCAGCTCACCACAAACTATCTCGATTGGGTTCAGGTCTGGTGACTGTGGAGGCCAGGTCATCTGGCGTAGCACCCCATCACTCTTCTTCTTGGTCAAATAGCCCTTACAAAGCCTGGAGGTGTGTTTGGGGTCATTGTCCTGTTGAAAAATAAAGGATGGCCAAACTAAACGCAAACAGGATGGAATAGCATGCCGCTGCAAGATGCTGTGGTAGCCATGCTGGTTCAGTACGCCTTCAATTTTGAATAAATCCCCAACAGTGTCGCCAGCAAAGCACCCCAACACCATCACAGCTCCTCCTCCATGCTTCACGGTGGGAACCAGGCATTTAGAGTCCATCCATTCACCTTTTCTGCGTTGCACAAAGACACTGTGGTTGGAACCAAAGATCTCAAATTTGGACTCATCAGACCAAAGCACATATTTCCACTGGTCTACTGTCCATTCCTTGTGTTCTTTAGGCCAATAAAGTCTCTTCTGCTTGTTACCTGTCCTTAGCAGTGGTTTCCTAGCAGCTATTTTACCATGAAGGCCTGCTGCTCAAAGTCTCCTCTTAACAGTTGTTTTAGAGATGTGTCTGCTGCTAGAACTCTGTGTGGAATTGACCTGGTCTCTAATCTGAGCTGCTGTTAACCTGAGATTTCTGAGGTTGGCGACTCAGATAAACCTATCCTCAGAAGCAGAGGGGATTCTTGGTCTTCCTTTCCTGGAGCGGTCCTCATGTGAGCCAGTTTCTTTGTAGCGCTTGATTGTTTTTGCCACTGCATTTGGGGACACTTTCAAAGTTTTCCCAATTTTTCGGACTGACTGACCTTCTTTTCTTAAAGTAATGATGGCCACTCGTTTTTCTTTACTTAGAATTTGTATTATGGCAAGAAAAAAGCAGCTAACAGTCTATTCAGTAGGACTATCAGCTGTGTATTCACCAGACTTCTGCACAACACAACTTATGGTCCCAACTCCATCTATAGGGCAAGAAATGCCACTTATTAAACCTGACAGGGCACACCTGTGAAGTGAAAACCATTCCCGGTGACTACCTCTTGAAGCTCATCGAGAGAATGCCAAGAGTGTGCAAAGCAGTCATCAAAGCAAAAGGTGGCTACTTTGAAGAACCTAGAATATAAGATATATTTTCAGTTGTTTCACACTTTTTTGTTAAGTATATAATGGCACATGTGTTAATTCATAGTTTTGATGCCTTCAGTGGGAAATTACAATTTTAATAGTCATGAAAATACAGAACAATCTTTAAATGAGAAGGTGTGTCCAAACTTTTGGTCTGTACTGTATAAGCAGAGTTTTTCAGCACATTTTTTGTGCTGAAAATGTCCCCTTCAGCTTATACACGAGTCATTGTCCCAGAAGATGGCGGGGGATCGGCGGAGCTGCGGGTTACAGAGGCAGGATGCAGCAACTAAAGCCTGAGTCCGCTGCTAAAGAGAAATGAATATTCACTGCACTGGCAATGAATATTCATTTCTATTATAGCACGCAGTCACATCTGCAGCGGGTGCCTGCTCATTAAGGTAATGAATATTCACCTCTCTCCATTCCCATAGACGTGGAGAGAGGTGTATATTCTTTCCCTTAATGAGCGGGGACATGTCATCTGTTGGCCGCAGGAGCTGTTGGCACAGGAATGAGATGCTTTTCTCATGGGGGCCACGCATGCAAGGATAGGGATGACGAACCATGTATACAAGGATGGGAATAAGGAGCCACACAGACAAGGAACCATGCAAAAAAAGGGAGGGTATTGAGGGGACAATAGCAACGTGTAAAAGAGAAAGAATAATATAATAAACTTTATATAGCGCCAACAATTTCCGCAGCGCTCCACAGATTAACAGTTTCAAACACTCAAAGAGTGTTCAAAGAACTCAAACGTAAACAGTATAACACAATAAACAGAGCTGTTCAACTTGGGAGGGTGCTTTGTCCCCAATGAAGGCTCCTAGAAACAGATTTTACGGTAAGCAACCAAAAATCCTGTTTTCTCCATTGCCTTTCATTGGGGGACACAGGAACCATGGGCCGTCCCAAAGCAGTCCCTGGGGTGGGAAAAACAGACTTCCATCAGGTCAGAGGACTCACCACTGCCGCCTGCAGGATCGTTCTGCCCAGGCTGGCGTCCGCCGAAGCATAGGTATGGACCTTGTAAAGTTTGGCGAACGTGTGGATGGAAGACCAAGTTGCCGCTTAGCAAAGCTGTAGGGCGGAAGCCCTGTGGTGCACCGCCCAGGAGGCACCGACTGCCCGAGTAGAGTGAGCCTTGATCCCAGGAGGGGGCACTCTGTTCTTGACCCGGTAAGCCTCCAGAATTGCCGTTCTGATCCAGCGAGCAATAGTCGCCTTAGAAGCCGGATGGCCTCTGCACGTGCCATCAGGAATGACGAAGAGAGAACCCGTCTTCTGGAAAGTAGACATTCTATCCAGGTAGATCCTCACTGCCCTGACGAGGTCCAGCTTGTTGAACAATCGCTCCAGAGGATGAGTCGGAGCTGGGCAAAAGGAAGGTAGAACGATGTCCTCGTTGAGGTGGAAGGTGGAAACCACCTTAGGACGGAAAGAAGGTGGAGGCCTGAGGACCACCTTGTCCTGGTGAATGACCAAGAACGGAGGTCGGCAAGACAGGGCCAACAACTCGGAAACGCGGCGGATAGAGGTGATTGCCACAAGAAAGGCCACCTTCCAAGATAGAACTGGTAGGGGAATCTCACTGCGAGGCTCAAAGGAAGAACCCCTCAGAACGTCCAGCACAAGATTCAAATCCCATGAATCCACAGGGTCCCTATATGGAGGGACAGCATGGGTTGCTCCTTGAAGGAAGGTCTAAACCTGTGGCCGAGAAGCTAAAGTCTTCTGAAAAAGGATGGAAAGTGCAGAAACCTGGCCCTTGAGGGAACTCAGAGCAAGGCCCGAATCCAGTCCTGCCTGGAGGAAGGCCAAGATGGAAGGCAGGGAAAAGGACATAGATGAAACGTGGTTGGACTCGCACCAACAGGAGTAAGCCTTCCAGGTACGATAGTAGATCCTGGAAGACGAAGGCTTCCGAGCCTGGATCATGGTGAGAATCACCCGGTCCGAAAGGCCGGACGCTCTTAGAACTGCGGTCTCAACAGCCACACCGTTAAACTGAACGACCGAGAATTCGGGTGGCAGATCGGACCCTGAGACAGCAGATCGGGACTGTCTGGAAGGCGCCAGGGGGCGTCCGCGAGAAGATTGGTGATCTCCGCAAACCAAGCTCTCCTGGGCCAATCCGGGGCGATCAGAATGGCCGGCACCCCTCCGCCTTGATCCCTTTCAACAGCTTGGGAAGCAAGGGAAGAATTGGGAACAGATAGGGGAGCACAAACTGCGACCAAGGAATGGCTAGAGCGTCGACGCACACTGCGAGAGGGTCGCGAGACCTGGAGACGAACCAAGGAACCTCCCTGTTAATGCGGGACGCTGTGAGGTCCACGTCCGGGGTCCCCCTTCGAAGACAAAGCTGATGTAAGAACCCCCTGATGCAAGGACCATTCCCCTGCCGAGAGGCCCTCGCGGCTGAGGAAGTCGGCGGCTCAATTGTCAACACCGGGGATAAGCACTGCGGATGTCACCGGAACCATTGCCTCTGCCCAGAGGAGGATCTTGGATACCTCGGCCAAGGAAATCCGAGTCCCCCCCGATGGTTGACATATGCCACCTCCATGGCGTTGTCCGCCTGGATTCGGATAGGTAGACCCCTGAAAATCCTTTCCCAGTGGCGAAGGGAAAGATGGCCCGAATCTCGAGCACATTGATTGGCAGAGAAGATTCCTGCACCGACTAACGACCCTGAACAGTCAGGTGGCGAAACACCATGCCCCAGCCGAGCAGGCTGGCGTCCGTCTTCACCACCTGCCAGAGAACTGGAAGGAAGGACCTGCCCTGGGAGATGAGAGGTGACGTCAGCCACCAGTTGAGGGACCGACTGACCTGGGGAGAGAGATGGATCGGACGATACAGGGATAAGACAGACCTGTCCCACTGTGACAGGATGGCCTGCTGAAGAGGTTGTGAATGAAATAGGGCAAAGGGTGTCGCTTCCAATGTTGCTACCATACTCCCCAGAACCTTCATGGCCGATTGGAAGGAGGGAAGCTGAGGACCCTGGAGCAAGTGTACGTCCCGACGAAGGACAGATCTCTTGCCCTCGGGAAAGGAAGACTTTGATCTGATGAGTGTCGAAGAGCATGCCCAGAAAAAAGGAGGCGCTGTGAAGGAACAAAACAGGATTTCTTCTTGTTGACAAGCCACCCGAAATGGCTAGTGTCGAGGACGATGGAGAGGCTCTCGCGAGCCTGAGAAAAGGACGGAGCCTTGAGGAGGATGTCGTCGAGGTACGGAAAAGGTACCAGTCCGCTGACCCTCAAGATGGCCATCAGTGCTGCCATGATCTTCGTGAAAACCCTGGGAGCGGTTGCGAGACCGAACGGCAGGGCGACACTGAAAAGGGTCCTGGAGCACCACAAAGCCCAGGAATCCGTGATGTCCTGGGAACATCGGGACATGGACGTAGTCGTCCTGAATATCTATGGAACACAGAAATTCTTCAGCCTCCATGGAAGCAATTATTGAATGAAGGGATTCCATCCTGAAGAGTCTCAGATGAACTCTGCTGTTCAGCAATTTGAGAACCAGAATGGGATGAACCTTGCCTTCTTTTTTCGGTCACACAAAGGATTGGAATAGAAACCTGTGAACCGTGCTTTTTCTGAGACGGGATCAATTACCCCCGGCTTTGAGAAGTGAAGCGATGGTTGCAAAGAAACCCGGAACTAGAGCAGGGTCTCTTGGAGGTCGGGATTCAAAGAAAACGATCCCGGGGTCGTGAAACGAACTCTATTTTGTATCCCGAGGATACAACTTCCCTGACCCATGCGCCCTCTACTGAGGAGATCCAGACGTCCCTGAGGAAGAGGAGACGGCCGCCCAGACTGGGAAGTGGGCTGGGGTTTTGTCGAGAGTAATGCCGAGGTGGATCTTCCAGTCCTAGACCTGGAGGATCTACCTTGGGAGTAGCAAGAACGCCAGGAAGGAGTGGGTCTAAAAAAATACCCTCTTCTCTGGACGTGCCTGTGGCCTCTGCAGCGTGAACCCTGAAAAAGGCCGGCTGGTAAGGGACTTTTTGGAAGACAAATCCGCCTACCAGGCCTTGAGCCAACGGTCCAACAGAAGGGAACAGCATTGCTGGAAGCCTGAGTCGCACAAGACGCAGCATCCAGGGAAGCGGAGGCCAGGTATTCATCTGCAAGAGAAATCTGGCTGGCAAGCAGGGATGCCCTGACGGAGCTGTTTGACCCATTTGGATACTTTGAAGGATTCTAATGATAATCATAGAATTCTTTGCGGAGATGCTCCGCCAGATAGAGGAAGGACAGTGTTGGTCTTTCGACAGCCTGGAAACCCGAGGATCCACCGAGGGAAAAGTCCAATTAGCGGTGAGCTCCGGAGAAAAGGGATATAAAACGCCAAGGCGCTTTCCTCTCTGAAAGCGTCTGGCCGGATTCTCTCCTTCTCTCGTCATGATTTCTTCTAAATCAGGGTGAGGAGCGAAAACCTTTGAAGGTGGTTTAGCCCGTCTAAACGAAACCGCCTGGTCTGCGGGTTCCATAGTGGAATCTTTGCTGCCACAGGTCTGATTTATCGCTCCAATGAGGTTCTGAACCATATCCCTCATGCTATAGATTTGGTTCGAATCCAGCGCCGAAATATCCTATGAAGGCGCATCAGAGAAAGCCTCGCCTGACTCAGGGGAGGAGGACCGGGGGGAAGCCAACCACAGAGAAGGACCGTGGGGCGAAATGGAACTGGAAGAGGACTCAGACCAGCGTTCCTGTCTGGACCTTTTGCAGCCTATAACGGAAGGCTCAGACGGAGCCTCCTGCGACCCGTTGGCTACTGCAGTGGTCTGCAGGGGCAACCTATCAACCACAGACACAAGGGTTTTAGACACCCGTGTTAGATCCGCTATGGATTGTGACAGAGAGGAAAACCCAGGCTGGAGTGGAGTTTTCGCTCTGTAGCGGAACAGTGGGAGGGTCCTGGGTGGGGGTTGCTACAGGTCTGACAGAGAGATGACAACGCAAAGTGTTTGACTAAGGCAGACGTGAGAAATACCAGAAGGTTAGGGAACAAAAGGGCAGAGGAGAGTGTCAGTCTGCAGAGCTACTCACGACAGGTGGAGAGATCTTCGGACGGAAAGGCTGCATAGCTGCCCAGAGGAGGATCTTGATAGAAGATGCACCTCAGCAATGATCCTTAACGCAGAAATGCAGACAGCAGACTTCTGGGACACTGCTGTTTAGCCCCTTCAGTCCGGGACCAGCTGCAGCCGCAAGGAGTGGGGCAAGGCGTTCCTGGCACCAAAAAACAAACTTGGGGGCGCAGGAGCAAGTGGGCAGGGCTAACCGCCATGTCAGTACCGCCTGCTGTGTCCCCCAATGCGCCGAAATGAACCAGTCGGGCGGGAGAAAAGCCCGCCCGATGGAGAGAAGGAAGTGGGCGGAGTCACGGACGGAAGTAGGCCCCGGGAGAAGCCGAGGCCTAAATTAGAAGCCAGCAACCGCCGGAGAGGGCCGCGGCGACAGCGGACGTGCAGCCAGGAAGCGGCGCAGCCGCCCGCAAGATGGCCGCGCCAGGACAGAAAAGAGCATGGCCGCAGAAAAAAAAGGCAGCGCGGCTGCCTGCAGGCCCGCCGCAACGGCCCCACAGAAAAAGCGCAGTCGCCGGTGGAAAACGGCGCGGCTGTGTGCGCACCAGAGAGGGAGGAGCGACCTCTGCAAAAAAACAGCGCGGGTGCCAGTAGGGCCGCCGCGCCACCCAGAGCAAGGAGCGGCCACAGCAAAAAGGGGGCTGTGCCTAGACAGTGCGGGGGAAGCAGCGCAGCCGCCACGTGAGGAGACATGCGAGCCGCCGCGCCAGAGAGGAAGGAGCGGCCGCAGTAAAATTCAGCGCGGCTGCCAGAAGGGCCGTCGCGCCACTCGGGTAAAGGAGCGGCCGCAGCAAAAAGGGGCTGTGCGGCTGCTGAGACAGTGTGGGGGAAGCAGCGCGGCCGCCGCGCGAGGAGACATGCACGCCGCCGCGCCAGAGAGGAAGGAGAGGCTGCACTAAAATTCAGCGCGGCTGCCAGAAGGGCTGCCGCGCCACTCTGGGACAGGAGCGGCCGCAGCAAAAAGGGTAGTGTGGTCGCCCAGACAGTGCGGGGGAGCAGTGCGGCCGCCCAAAGGGGCCGCCACGTGGAGGCGACACGACTCCTCCCATGCCACCCCGAGAAGGACCCAGAGGAAGGGGAGCAGGAATACTCACCTAAAAATCCCATGCCGTCTGTTACTAACCTCAAACCGGTGAAGGTATCAGATGTCCAGGGAGCTATGATGGACGTCCTTGTCTCCTCCAACCGACAGGCTCTGGTGGGCGAGTGGGTGGGGGACGGAGCTGGGACCGGACTTCGGAGCACGCTTGTGTGCTAGGCTCTTGGTCCTGCTGTGGGATCTATGAGGATACAGGGTGGCAGTACACACCGTACTCATAGTCCGTATTGTGGGACTACAGGTGTGACTGTTCACCCTGTATCCCTCCGGAAAACACCTGAAAGAAAACGACGCACATTGAGGTAGATAAGGGTCTAAAGAAAGACCCGTGTCCACCTCCTACTGACACTAAGCTAAACTGAATATCCTACTTCCTTTCGGTAGGGTGTACACTGCAGAGGAGGAGCTAACTTTTTTTATTTGCATAGTGTCAGCCTCCTAGTGGCAGCAGCATACACCCATGGTTCCTGTGTCCCCCAATAAAAGGCGATGGAGAAATTTCCGTTTTTTTTCACAAATAAACGCAAGTCATCAAAGAAATTTGACTATCATGATGTACAATATGTCACGAGAAAACAATGTTAGAATCACCGGGATCCGTTGAAGCGTTCCAGAGTTATAACCTCATAAAGGGACAGTGGTCAGAATTGTAAAAATTGGCCTGGTCATTAACATGCAAACCACCCTTGGGGGGTAAAGATCTAACATAGCCATGAAACATGTTCTGGAATGCTATATGTTCTGCTACGTGTCAGTCCACCTTCACCACCATCAGGGCATGAGTGCAGCACCAAAGCGACAGTCATTACCTGTATACAGCACCAAGATTATGTACAGCGATCAACCACATTACTGGGTCATACCAATATATATTTTATTGCATGAACCTACAATTCCCAGTATGTCCTTAATAGTAAGGAGATACTGGGATTTTTTGTTACCAGCCATCATCAGACTATGGTCCATACAGGAACTACAGGCAGGATCCCAAATAAACATTTACATCCAGGTACATTATAGGTGACATCTTCTCTGATTGGGAGCCGTTCCCATCCCTTTTGTTTCCACGTAGTACGCACAACATGATGACATTTCACATCCAAAAGGTTCTCTCTCGAGCTTTGCCTTCTTTGTCTTCTGCAGCGATTCCCAGCATGGTGCACTTAAAAATAAAAGTACCATTATACTGCTCCATAAATACAAATCTCCTATATTCTCCCCCTGAATAATTTGCCCCTTAATGTGTTTCCTGCATAAAATAGCCCCCCACACACACACATTGTCCCTTGCTATTGTATTCTTCCATTCAAAATCCCCCCTCCCCCAACTAATTGCCACATTATGTGCCCTTGCAGTAATACAACCCTCCCTTCATCTAAAATAAGACATTTTTCAGTTCCTACTGGAGTGTGTACCAGTGCCCGATGCCTCTCTGCTAGTGATGAGCGAGTATACTCGTTGCTCGGGTTTTCCCGAGCACGCTGGGGTGACCTCTGAATATTTATGACTGCTCGGAGATTTAGTTTTCATCGCGGCAGCTGAATGATTTACAGCTACTAGCCTGCTTGATTACATGTGGGGATTCCCTAGGAACCAGGCAACCCCCACATGTACTCAGGCTGGCTAGTAGCTGTAAATCATTCAGCTGCCGTGATGAAAACTAAATCTCCGAGCACTAACAAATAGTCAGAGGTCACCCGAGCATACTTTGGAAAACCCGAGCAACAAGTATACTCACTCATCACTACTCTCTGCCTATGAGGCCCCGGCAGCAGTGTGATGACCTCATCATGCTGCTGCACGCCGGGGCCGACGAGCACTATACTGCCCCTCTGCCACGGTGTTCAACCTTCGTATGTTGTGCAGGCCTGCACTAAAGCTAGCAATGTCAGTTTGACATCACGTCAAACATATGACAATGCAGCAACTGAGGCACAGGAATATAAATATTACAAACCTTTTATCAGTTTCTTTTTAATAAAAAATATTTACATGACAAAAAAAAAGAAAACATTTGTGCTATGACAACAGAACATTTATAAAACATTCAATGAGTGAGAAGAAAACTTTAACAGTTTCTTTGGTGCCCATATTAGAAAAAAAAATAGAAAAAATAAAACCAAAACGAAAAGGCTATAAATAAACCACAAGCTCAAACAGAGGGTTTGCGTTAGTGCACATCATTACAGCTCTCTCCGTAAGAGTACATGGGAATTACTTCACGAATAAATAGCACAGTCGTTTCAAAGCAGCAGGTCCAAGTCTTGTAAACAGTCCTTTCCTAAAAACGCAGAAATGTCTCTGGGTGCAGCGTCTCCGCACTGACTAAAAGACAATTAAAAGAGTTGTCCCTTTGTTGGTCCTGTTTATTTGATCAAGTTACAGATTTATTCTTTATTTGTCGTTTTCTTCTTAAAAAAAGGTGCATGGACATAAAATCTCAACGTAGAAGTGGTTATTTACAAAATTACTTTTCTGCTTTCAAATACGCAAGGGTAAATTTGCTCCACAGCGGTAGCAACGGACTTCACATCTGGACCTAGAGAAAAAAAACAAAAATACACAAAGCACTTAGGGCTCATTCTGACGTCTACTTTTCTCATACAAGTCCCATATTTGTTTTTATGTATAGCGTTCGGACCTATTCGTGAGAAATGTATTTTTACAAAAATTATGGAGACATGTCCGATTTTTAGCTGAATGGCAGAGGAAAGTCACCAATTCAGGTCTATGGGTCTGTGAAAAACACGGGACCGCACTTGGATGCCATCCGTGAGCTGTCCATTTATCACAGTTTCATATGAAAAGCTTAAGAAACCTCCATCAGATATTTTTTTTTAATCTGACAAAACTGGATGAAACTCTGATGGTAAAAACTGACACTGACCAAAGTGACATTCGGACCATTTTTGTGTATGAAAAAAAAAAATAACTGAGGCCTCAGAGAAAGACTGGTATAATATACTAGACAAATGAATAACATACATATTTAAATAAGGAATATGTTGTGTAGTTTGCAATTAAAGCCTAAAGGAAATGACCATACTGACATAACTACTGTATCGTTGAAAAGACTGGTAAGGTGACCATGACCATAAAACTTTGGTGCAGGCCTTCTATGGCTTATGTTTAGAATAGCCCATCAATGTATGATCTGTTAGCCTATGCTCCCACGAGCTTTTCGTGAAGTTTTGCACCTATTTAAATTGGGTACCTTGCATTTTTATCGCTAGTTGGAGTGTCATACTTTAACCCCTTCCAGACATGTGCTGCTTTGCGGGAGCTGAGTTCCTGCAAACAGCGGTACAGGTACGGCGCACTGATCGCGCGGCCTCACGCTGAGCGCAGCGGCGATCGGGTGCAGGACATCAGGACAACGTGATGTGATTGCGACGTCCTGATGGTCTCCATGGAGACTCTCGACTGCAAGATCCTTCAGGGAAGGTGGCCTCCTTCCCTGCCTGTCAGTCGCTGCTCGCTTTATCATCATATTGCAAAAAAAGAAAGAAAGTGGAATAAAACAAGATCAAAAAGATGAATGTAAATAAAAGTGGTACTGTCAAAAAGGTCATCTTGTCCCGCAAAAAAACAAGCCGTCATACAGCTCCATTAGCAGAAAAAAAAAAAAAAAAGTTATAGCTCTCAGAATAAAGCAATGCAAAATTATTATTTTTTCTATAAAATAGTTTTTATTGTGTACAAGCGCCGAAACATTAAAAAAAAAAACCAACTATATAACTTGGATATTGCTGTAATCGTACTGACCCGAAGAAAAAAGTGGCCTTAACAATTTTACTACACGCGGGATGGTATAAAAAAAAACAAAGCAATTCCTGAATTGCTGGTTTTTGTTCATTCTGTCTCCCAAAGATCAGAATAGAAAGCAATCAAAAAATATCATGTGCCCGAAAATGGTACCAATAAAATCATCAGTTTGTCCTGCAAAAAACAAACAATAATATGACGGTCGGCCGAAATATGGAAAAATTATATGTCTCAAAATATGGTGATGCAAAAACTAGTTTTCGCAATAGAAAGCATCTTTTAGTAGTGTGTGATAGCAGTCAAACATAAAAAAACAATATAAATCTGGTATCACTGTAATCGAACCGAAGAATAAATTCGCCTAATCATTTATACCGACCGCAGGAGCAACAACGTAAAAAAAATAAAACCAATTCTTCACATGGTGTTGATATTTTTATCCTGCCTCTTAAAGATTGCAGTATTGCTCAGTGTACATTTATCCTGCGCTCTGCACTGAGCACTTACACCGGGGTTTCTGTTTAAATCTCTGAAATCAGTGATTCAGATGGAACTAGCAGAAGATTCCCTACATAGAAGCAGATGGAGGCACTGTGGACACCATAGGACCTGTGATCCAGCGGTGTCCATCTTTTTAGGATTGCATAAAAAGTGCCGTCGGACAGTTTTGCGCATTTCTGAAAAAAGGGACACCGTTGAGCAGAGGCAAGACTGCTGCCTCATTATAATGAATGGATCCATTGGGGGTTTCATCTGAATCATGTCACTCAGATTTAGATGGAAACCCTGATGTAAGAGCTCAGCATAGAGCGTCAGATAAATGTGATCATAAATGTTATGCAAAATGTTCAAAATAAAAGTTTAAAATCAATCCACAAAAAAAAAGCAAGTCCTCACTCAGGTCTGTCATCTGTTAACGGAAATATAGTGTGCTTCCACATTACTGGTAGCACAAAGGCTCTAGAAAAGCGAAATGGCTCCTCACTCGCCAAAAGAAATTCAGCAAATTCTCTGCTCCCAAATCCAAATGCCCCCACTCCCTTTTGAGACCCCGTGTGCCTAAACCACATTTAACCCCCACGTTTGTCATTTCTGTAGTGATGACAGCCTGCCTAATTTACAGGTGCGTGTCTCCAGAAGCCGGAGCTGGGCATAACGTACTGGTCACTACAATGGCAGTTTGCAATTTCCACTCCGCAACATCCACTGCTGCTTGTTCCTGGAAAACACCCATGGAGTCAAAATCGTCACTACATCTGTAGAAAAAGCCCCAAAGGGTTATAATTTCCAAAATGGGGTCAATTGAGGGGGCATTCTGCTTTTTTAGCACTTAGGGGCTCTTTATATGGAATCTGCCAACTATTCTAGGAAAATCTGTGCTCCGTCCCTCCCGAGTCTCTCCATATGGCTAAGTAGCACTGTACAACCACATACGGGGAATTGCCACATTCAGCAGAAGTTGTAGGACAAATTTTGGTGCCATTTTTACCGATTTCCCAGTATGAAAATGTAAAACTTGGGGTTAACACACAATCTTGGTGGTAAAAATGTAAATTAGTTTATCTTCACTGCTCAATGGTATAAAACTTTGTGACACACCTGTGGTGTCAATATAACCACTGCGCCCTTAGAAGAATTCATTGAGAGGTTTAGTTTGTAAAATGGGGTCACTTATGGGGGGGGGGGTTCTGCTGAGTTGGCACTGCCAATGTAACAATGGCACCTTCAAATAAGTGCAGCAAAATCTGCACTGCAATATGGGGTTTCTTCCCTTCTGAGCTTTGCACTGTGCCTCAAAAGTAGTTTTTGATGACATATGGGGTATCAGAGAACTCAGTAGAAATTGCACAACAAATTGAAGATTTTTGCAGGAAAAATTATTTTTATTTTCACAGCTTTACATTATAAACTTCTGTGAAGCACCTGGGGGTTTAAGGTGCCCAATACACATCAAGATAAGTTCCCAAAGGGATCTAGTTTCCAAAATAGTGTCACTTGTAGGGGATTTCCACTGTTTAGGCACATCAGGGGCTCTCGAAACCCGACATGGCAACTGCTAATTATTCCAGCAAATTTTGCATTCAAACAGTCAAATGGCACTCCTTCCTTTCCAAGCCCTGCCGTGAGCACAAACAGTTGTTTTCCTCCACATGTTGGGTTTCGGCCTACTCAGGAGAAATTGGACAACAAGTTTTATGGCGCAATTTCTTCTGTTACCCTCATGAAAATGCAAAACTTGGAACTAAAAACGAATTATGTGGCAAAAATGTGGTTTTTTTATTATTTTTACGGCTTACCATTATAAACTGTGAAACACCTGTGGGTTCTAGATAAGATCCCTAAGGAGTCTAGTTTCCAAAATTGTGTCCATTTTCCCCTGTTACCCTTACAAAAGTAAAAAAAAAAACTAAAGGAAAATTTTTGTGAAAGAAAAGTAAAATGTTTTTTTTTTCTTCCACATTCCAAAAATTCCTGTGAAGCACCTGAAGGGTTAATAAACTTCTTGATTGTGGCTTTGTGTACCTGGAGGGGTGCTGTTTTTAAAATGGTGTTATTTTTGGTAATTTTCTGTCACATAGGCCCCTCAAAGTCATTTCAATTGTGAGGTGGTCCCTAAAAAAATGTTTTTGCTAATTTTGTTGTAAAAATCAGAAATCGCTGGTCAACTTTTAACCATTATAACTTCCTAACAAAAAAAATTATGTTTCAAAAATTGGGCTGAAGTAAATTAGACATTTATTTATTAACCATTTTGTGCGATAGGACTCTCTGATTTAAGGGCATAAATATGAAAAGTTTGAAAATTGCAAACTTTTCACCAAATTTCCGTTTTTTTTTCCACAAATAAATGCAAGTTATGCCAAAGAATTTACAACTACCATGAAGTACAATATGTCACGAGAACACAATTTCAGAATCAGTGGGATCCATTCAAGTGTTCCAGAGTTATGACTTCATAAAGTGACAGTGGTCAGAATTGTAAAAATTGGCTTGGTCCGGAAGGTGAAAACAGGCTGCGGGGCGAAGGGGTTAAATAAAGTTGCTTTTGTTTTTAATACTTCCTGGTATTTAGCATGGACAAAACTTTGATATACTTATGTGCCATTACATGTCCACAGCGGAAAAACACTAAAAACGCTTGTGTATTTTTTAACTGGGGATTCTCCACAACTAATGCAAGTCTACGGGGAAAATCTGTACAGAAAACTCAATGTATTCGCATGACAAATTAAAGGGAACCTGTCACCCCAAAATCGAAGATGAGCTAAGCCCACCGGAATCAGGGGCTCATATATATAGCATTCTGTAATGCTGTAGATAAGCCCCCTATGTATCCTGAAAGATGAGAAAAAGAGGTTAGATTATACTCACCCAGGGGCGGTCCCGGTCCGGTTTTGGCCCGATGGGCGTCGCGGACCGGGGCCGCCCATCTTCTTACGATGACATCCTCTTCTTGTCTTCACGCTGCGGCTCCGGGGCAGGTGTACTTTATCTGCCCTGTTGAGGACAGAGCAAAGTACTGCAGTGCTGAGGCGCCGGGAAAGGTCAGAGAGGCCCAGCACCTGCGCACTGCAGTACTTTGCTCTGCCCTTAACAGGGCAGATAAAGTACACCTGCCCCGGAGCAGCAGCGTGAAGACAAGAAGAGGACGTCATCGTTAGAAGATGGGAGGCCCCGTACCGAACCGCAACGCCCATCGTACCGGGACCGCCCCTGGGTGAGTATAATCTAAACTCTTTTTCTCATCTTTCAGGATACATCGGGGGGGGCTTATCTACAGCATTACAGAATGCTGTAGATAAGCCCCTGATGCTGGTGCTCACCTTCGATTTTGGGGTGACAGGTTCCCTTTAACATGCTGCGGATTTGAAACACACACTGCAGGTCAGTTTACACGGAGCAAAATAAAGGCACAGTGGGAATGAGATTTATATAAATCTGAAACTGTAAGATGCGGTGTTTTTGGAGCAGCAAATATATGCAGCATCCAAAAACTCACAGTGGGAACGTAGCCTAATGGTCCAGTCCCTGAAACTACCATAATTGGGAGAATGAAGAGGGCCATGGTGCTTGCTGTATATTCTCTTAACACCCACTACTTAGGGATAGTCCTTCGCTGCACACTTAATTTTATTGTAAGATCCTTTTTTTTTTTTTCTTTCTGGCCAGTATTCAATGATTACCTGTAACTGTAATACTTCCTGTGGAGAATATCTGTAGTGTTGATCTTAAAGACTTTATCCTATAGCAAACGGCAGGGTGAAGTTCAGGTTCATAACTGTATAAAAACAATAACATTTTAATTAAAATGTTGGAAAACCTAAAACAAAAAGGAAATTGCACCCCAAGTAAAAACTTGCCTGGCATTAGGTCTGTTACTTTTTGTAAATTCCGGTAGTCTTATTTCAAATGGCATGGTGCACACTGCCAGCACATTGACAACTTTAAACTCTGTGAACTTCACCTGTTAGAATATATGAAAATTAACACAGTGAATAATGATCAAATAAATATACAGTATATTATTAGCGATGAGCAGCAAATACGGAAAGTGTTTGAGTAAAGTTATTACGGTTAACATATACATAAGCGATTCGAACGTATTTGTACAAGCAGATGAATGTCAGTGTCTCTCGTGAAATTATACAATCTAATGCATAGGCACGGACTGTATATTATTCTCATTCCCTAAATCTGTACTGCCACACTATTCCCCCCTCTCCACCATTAAACTACAGCTTTGCCGTCACATTGACACTACTCCTCCTATGTTGTATATAAGAATACTTTTTCTCCCAAACGACTTTCCACAAAGATAAACATACCAAAAATCCAAGCTTCTGGAGGCAACGAGCCAATCTTCTAGCACCAAACTTGGCTTCTTCTTCACTGAAACACAATCCAGGACATTACTAGGTGTTAATAGAAAAGTGCCAACATAAAATAAAATCCTTGCTCCTATTCTACAGCGTTTCATCTAATCTATAGCAGGAGTTTGATCATTTGTTTGGGTTATTGAACATATTCAGCGTGTCATTACTATCCATGGTGACAGAGAGGACACAAGGATGATAACTAGTGGAGGCGCAAAGGCTTTGTACTTGACCTTGGTAAAAATGAATACACATAGACTAGGTAGTTCTACATTTTTAGGAACAGCTTCTTTTCTTTTTAAATTCATTAAAAATTAAGTAGATGGCGCATGGCACGAAGAATCCCAAAATTATTGGCTTAAAAAGAATAAAGGTGTAGTAGCTTTTTAAAATGATTATAAAAATGTAATAACTACAGAGAATGTGTTATGCACTGAACGTGGG
The DNA here is from genome assembly GCF_032444005.1 of Ranitomeya imitator. Lineage (NCBI taxonomy): Eukaryota > Metazoa > Chordata > Amphibia > Anura > Dendrobatidae > Ranitomeya > Ranitomeya imitator. The sequence goes on from NC_091286.1 coordinate 238,634,874, forward strand.
ACCACACTGAACAACTAAGTTTCCACCCTCTTAACCAGGTGCTGGTAAACAGTGTATAATGCCCTCTGAACATAGGCATTTTTATGGTAGTAGGCAACTTAACATACTTCAATTACTGAATTTTTATTTTTGTGTATGACCCTAATGGCTCAGTCAGGTATATGCTTTAATTCCAGTGCAGAATAAGGTGGTGTAAAACGATTCTCGCTTGCAAATAATCAACATAAACCTTAAAGAAGATACCGGTAAGTCCGGAAGGGTTAAACTCCCATCTATTATCATAGTCCTACTGTCTCTAGAGAGTTGGGAATTACCATGTTAGCCATACAAGGGCAGCACGGTGGCACAGTGGTTAGCACTACAGCCTTGCAGCGCTGGGGTCCTGGGTTCTAATCCCACCCAGGACAACATCTACAAAGAGTTTGTATGTTCTCTCCGTGTTTGCGTGGGTTTCCTCCGGGCACTCCGTTTCCTCCCACATTCCAAAGACATACTGATAGGAATTCTAGATTGTGAGCCCAATCGGGGACAGTGATGATAATGTGTGCAAAACTGTAAAGCGCTGCGGAATATGTTAGCGCTATATAAAAATAAAGATTATTATTATTATTTTTTATTACATGGGTGAGATGAGAATAGCCCTTTGAATGTATAACTGTATAAATAAATGGTGTGAAAAAGCTTCAAACACCAATGGGTTAGCATGTACTAAAACACAAAGGCTCCAGTTCATTAAAGGGAACCTGTCACCCCCAAAATCGAAGATGAGCCAAGCCCACCGTCATCAGGGGCTTATCTACAGCATTCTGGAATGCTGTAGATACGCCCCCGATGTATCCTCAAAGATAAGAAAAGGAGGTTAGATTATACTCACACAGGGGCGGTCCCGCTGCGGTTCGGTCCGATGGGTGTCGCGGTCCGGGGTCTCCTATTTTCACAAGATGATGTCCTCTTGTCTTCACGCTGCGGCTCCGGCGCAGGAGTACTTTGTCTGCCCTGTTGAGGGCAGAGCAAAGTACTGCAGTGCGCAGGTGCCGGGAAAAGTCAGAGAGGCCCGGCAGACAAAGTGCGCCTGCGCCGGAGCGCGAATACAAGAAGAGGACGTCATCGTAAGAAGATGGGAGGCCCCGGACCGGAACGCAGTGGGACCACCCCCTGGGTAGGTATAATCTAACCTCTTTTTCTCATCTTTCAGGATACATCGGGGGCCCCTGATGCCGGTGGGCTAAGCTCATCTTCAATTTTGGGGGTGACAGGTTCCCTTTAAAACTTTCATACCAGAATTCTGCCATAAGCGTTAAAAAGTCGCTACAATGTGGTGCAAATGGAGGCTGTGCTAAAATATTGTGTATTTTGGCAATTTCACATTATTTTTTGTCATGCTCCGGGGCTGGGGCGGGATGCAGCCATGCACCTCTTAATGAATCAGGAGCGACTGGCTATAGATCAACTCCTCAAGACCAGGATGAAAAATACGAGTCTGGATTAATGTGGGCCAAAAGGACTAGTATAAGTGCAGAAGGGTAATAAAGAATGTTTATAAAAAGAAAATAATATACAGGTACTACAAAACCAATGGTTTCAGAATTTTTGGGGCTTTCCAGACCTAATGCATGCAGTTTTTTGTTATCTTTAGTATTACTACAGTTAGATTGTCTAGGGAATCATTTCCTATGGGCATAAAGTACGTTAATTGTTTTGCTGTAACTGGTCACTTTTAGTTGGCAGCCTTCTGAAAATACAAAGATTTGAAGGAATTAACATAGGCATTCAATGGTTGTTAAGGCCTTCTTAATACTTACGAGCCATATACATCTTTTGCAGTTTTTAAGTAACTTTTGATGTGCTTTGCTCTGATCTTTTTGCGCCAAATTCATCAAAATGGCGCACCCAATTAAATTATGTGCCAAGCCCATAACCGTTTTTCCCGCTTTCATTTTAATTTGTTTTACGTTACTTATTTCTTCCAAAAATAGTTGCACACTTTGCAAAATTTCGCAAAAGGCATCATAACTGGTGTTTATAAAATCACAACAGGGCGGACTGGAATAAGCTCGCTCCAATTTTTGAGAGTCAAAGAAAGTCTCCTTTCGTAAATTTGAAATGTAAAACTTCTGAAGAAGCCACATTTTTTTACATCAATCAGAAAAGCTAACTAATCCACGAAAGACCACTTGGAAAAAAGGAACAAATCATTTTATGAATTAGTCACAAATCAAAATATTAATTGAGCAATATTCCTGCAAAAAAAAAAAAAGATGAAATGCAAAGAGGTAGCGGGCCTCATGCTGCAGAATGCTGAAAGTGAAATATACTGTACAGGTGCTTCTCACAAAATTAGAATATCATCAATCATCAAAAAGTTAATTTATTTCAGTTCTTCAATACAAAAAGTTAAACTCGCATAGAGTCGTTACAAACAGAGTGATCTATATCAAGTATTTATTTCTGTTAATGTTTATGATTATGGCTTACAGCCAATGAAACCCCAAAAGTCATTATCTCAGCTTCAAAAATTATTTTAAAATCCGAAATGTTGGCCTACTGACATGCATGTTCAGTAAATGCACTCAATACTTGGTCGGGGCTCCTTTTGCATCAATGCAGCGTTGCATGGAGGTGATCAGCCTGTGCCACTGCTGAGGTGTTATGGAAGCCCAGGTTGCTTTGATAGCGGCCTTCAGCTTATCTGCATTGTTGGGTCTGGTGTAATCTTCCTCTTGACAATACCCCATAGATTCTCTATGGTGTTAAGGTCAGGCGAGTTTGTTGGCCAATCAAGCACAGTGATACTGTTGTTTTTAAACCAGGTATTGGTACTTTTGGCAGTGTGGACAGGTGCCAAGTCCTGCTGGAGAATGCAATTTTCATCAACAAAAAGCTTGTCAGCAGAGGGAAGCATGAAGTGCTCTAAAATTTCCTGATAGACAGCTGTGCTGAGTTTGTCTTGATAAAACACAGTAGACCTACACCAGCAGATGACATGGCTCCCCAAACCATCACTGATTGTGGAAACTACACACTAGACCTCAAGCAGCTTGGATTGTGTGCCTCTCCACTCTTCCTCCAGACTCTGGGACCTTGATATCCAAATGAAATGCAAAATTTACTTTCATCTGAAAACACCACCTTGGACCACTGAGCAACAGTCCAGTTCTTTTTTTCCTCGGCCCAGGTAAGACACTTCTGGCGTTGTTAATTGGTCATGACTATGAGTGGCTTGACACAAGGAATGCGACACTTGTAGTCCATGTCCTTTATACGTCTGTGTGTGGGGGCTCTTGAAGTAATGAATCCAGCAGCAGTCCACTCCTTCTGAATCTCCCCCAAATTTTTGAATGGCCTTTTCTTTTCAATCCTTTCAAGGCTGCAGTTATCCCGGTTGCTTGTGCACCTTTTTCCACCACACTTTTTCCTTCCACTGAAGCATTCTGAACAGCCAGCTTCTTTAGCAATGACCTTTTGTGGTTTACCCTCCTTGTGGAGTGTGTCAATGACTGCCTTCTGGACATCTGTTAAGTCAACAGTCTTCCCCATGATTGTGGAGCCTACTGAGACTAATGGATCTTTTTAAATGGTTAGGAAGCCTTTGCAAGTGTTTTTTGTTAATTATTCTACTTTACTGAGATAATGACTTTATGGTTTACAGCCAATGAGAACTCAAATCACCAATAATAATAATAAACATTTGAAATAGATCACTATTTGTAATGACTGAGTTTCACTTTGTATTGAAGAACTGAAATAAATTTATATATATTTATACACACACACATACATAGATATGTGTATGTCATTGACAATATATATAGTGTGATTTTACTGTACGCGGTGGCTGAATTGCTGCTGGCTTTTCAAAGGATGTAGAGGTATGGTTCTACAGGAAGTATTGTTTTTCCTCTGGGGGCACTCAATTTTGTTAGCATACATAAAGAGACAAGTTAGCCCCAAAAACGCATGAAAAAAACAAAACAAAAAAAAAAAAAAAACACCACCAAAGCCGCACCAAAACATGCAGATAATCGGATCGGATAATTTGCATGACCATGTTCCGATTACTAGCATCTTATGGGACCATAACGTTTGTGCAGCACTATAATAGGGCAAGTGACTGTATGGGGCCATAATCAACATTTGTGCAGCACTATATGGGGCAAGTGTCTGTATAGAGCATCTTATGGGGCCATAACGTTTGTGCAGCATTATATGGGGCAAATGTCTGTATGGAGCATCTTATGGGGCCATAACGTTTGTGCAGCATTACATGGGGCAAATGTCTGTATGGAGTATCTTATGGGGCCATAATCAAGGTTTGTGCAGCACTATATGGGGCAAATATCTTTATGGAGCATCTTATGGGGCCATTAACCTTTGTGCAGCATTATATGGGGCATATTTTAATATGGGGCATCTTATGGGGCCATCATAAACTTTATGGAGCGTTATATGGGGCTCCTGATTCAATATGGATATTCAAAAACACTTAACCTACTGATGTCTCAATTAATTTTACTTTTATTGGTATCTATTTTTACTTTTGACATTTACCGGTAGCTGCTGCATTTCCCGCCCTAGGCTTATACTCGAGTCATTAAGTTTTCCCAGTTTTTTGTGGCAAAATTAGGGGGAGTCGGCTTATACTCGGGTCGGCTTATACTCGAGTATATACGGTATATTGGATCTTTTTGTAGACTAGTATACGTCATTGGTATATGAGGGAGCCAATTGGTACAATAACCTACTGCTCTTTAATCAATAAGCACTATCCCTTCATCTCTTATTTGCTTGCTGTTTTCCCACCTATAGCATATTAGGGAACTATCAGCGCTATATTTTGGGACAGCCGCCGTGGAGTGGGGGCGCCAAAAAAACTTATCTAATAGGGTGCCAACCCCCACTGATAGGAAGGGACAGCAGGCAAGATTAGGGATTTGTTAGGTTATTGTTAGACCTTTTATTGTGTTGTTATTTTTAATACTTTTTTTTCCATTAAAGATATTTTTAAAGCGATTACATGATACACATTTTGATGATTTTTCCCTGGCACTACATTTTAATTTGATTAAAATAATATTTGCAATTTTCACCACGCAACATCAATTGTGCTCTAATTTCTGGATAACACCAGTGGGATCAAAATGGTCATTACACCCATAAATGATTACCAGAGTGCAATTTGAAAAATGTGGTCACTTTTGGGGGTTTCTGCTGCTTTGACACCATAGGGACCTCTGCAAATGGTGCCCATAAACAACTCCAGGAAACTCTGCTCCAGAAAAACCAAATGGCTCTTCTGATCAGGGCTGTGCAGTGTGTAAGCCAAACCTCCAACTTCTCAATTTCCCTGACTCCACAACTCAGACTGCCTCACTACTGAGCATGTGCATAACAGATTTCTCTCAACTAAAAGCTAAGATCCTTAGATCAGGAACAGAACAAACATTTATAAGACATTTCATAACTTTCCAAAATTCTTCTGAAAAAATTCACAGCACATTCTGCACTGAACTTCTGAACCCAATTTATTATATATTTTAGGAGTCAGTCCATTTTATACCGACTCTACGACACCGACTCCACAGCCCTGCTTCTAATCCCTGCCATACGCTCAAACAAAAGTGTATGACCACAAAAAGGGTACTGCTGCATTCGGACGATATTGCTTTATTAATGTTTGCGTCCAATTGCCCCTATTATTCTCTTGTGACAATTAAAAATTTGTTGCTAATGTAACATTTGCGTTTTTTTTTTTTTTTACTTTTATCCTCATGTCCCAATGTTAAAATTCTGTGACGCACCTGTAGTTTCAGTATGCTCACCACACCCCTAGATTCATTCCTTTATGGGTGTAGTTTCCAAAATGGTTTCACTTCTGGGGGTTACAACTCTTCTGGAAGTACAAGGGCTCTACAAATGCAGAACAGTGCCGAAAACTATATGAGCAAAGCCTGCCTGAACAGTTGTTTTCCCCAACATATAGGGCATTTGTGTACTCAGGATAAACTGCACAACTAATTGGGTGGTTCATTTTCTTGTTACCCTTAAGAAAAACTTGGTTTTAGATTTTGTGAAGCACCTGTGGGTTCTAGATGCACACCACACTTCTAGATAAATTGCTTGAGGGGTGTGGTTTCCAAAGTGGGGTCACTTGTGGGGGTTTCCACGGTACAGGCACATCAGGGGCTCTGCTAACGCAACATGGCATTCACTGTCTCTTCCAGCCAAATGACGCTCCTTAGGCTAGGTTCCCATTGCGTTAATGGGAACGCGCTAACGGACAGCGTTGCACGGCGAAATTAACGCCGTGCAACGCGTCCGTTAGCGCGCCCATTCACGGCAATGGGAACGCGCAGCACTAGCGCGTGCCATGTTCGGCACGCGCTAGCGACGCGCCGGTGTTTTCTGGCGCGCCGCGGACGCTGCTTGCAGCGTCCGCGGCGCGCCCGCGGTCCGTTCCCCGCCCTCGCAGATCGGGGATCTGCGAGAAAACGGGGACGTTACCGCGACCCCGTAACGCGGCCCCGTTAAAAAAATTGCGTTAGCGCAATCCGCTAGCGCTAAACGGATTGCACTAACGCAATGTGACCCTAGCCTTACATTTCGAGTCATGCCGTGGGCCTAAACAGTAGTTTTCCATCACATATGGGGTATCGGCGTACTCGAGAGAAATAGCAGAACAAATTGTATGGTTCATTATCTCCTGTTATGCTTGTAGAAATGTAAAATTTGGGGCTAAATTAACATTTTTGTGGGAAAAATTAAAATGTTCATTTTGCCTTCCACATTGCTATAATTCCTGTGAAGCACCTGAAGGGTTAATAAGCTTCCTGAATGTTGTTTTGAGCACTTTGAAGGGTGCAGTTTTTTAGAACGGTGTCACACAGGCACCTCAAAGTCACTTCAAATGTGACGTGGCTCCTAAAAAAACAGTTTTGTAAACTTTGTTGGAAAAATTTGAAAGTGAAATTTCTGATCAAGTTTTAACAAAATATTGCTTAAAAATTACGCAGATGTAAAGTAGACATATGGGAAATGTTGATAATTTCACAAATTAACGCAAATTGATCTTAGTTGCAAATTTAACAAAGTAAAATATGTCACAAAACAAACAAACAAAAAAAACCAAAATACAATCTCCATATCACTGGGATACATTGAGGCGTTCCAGAGCTATTCACATTAAGTGACACTGGTCAGAATTGTAGAAATTTGTCCTGGTTAGAAAGGTGAAAACAGGCTGGAGGTGAAGGGGCTACACAAATAAGAAGCAGCTTTTTACAGCACCAGCAAAAGCTATGAGACCTTGGAAATCTCATGTTTTTTTTTCCTGAATTTAAAGACTGCAGAGTTTTCCAATTCTGCAGCATGACAATTCTTTCAGCATTTTTCATATATATAAAGCAATGAGAGTCCAAAAATGCAGCATTTTTCTGCGTTTTTGATGAATAAATCTCAGTTTATAAAACATGTGTTTTAGACTAATTACATTTTTTTTTTTTTTATTTGCAGCTAAAAAACGTAGCAAAACCTGAAAAGAGCACAGGAAGCTACCTAACCTAGAAAAGTAGCATGTAAAACTGGATGCAAGCAAAGAAAAAGGAACGAATGGTAAAAAATATAAAGAAAATTTATAGGGCAGGAGGTGGATTTGAAATGCAATATTAGCATTGATTAGCTTTAAAAAAAAAGTTGGAATTTCAGGGTTAGACAACCCTTAATGCAGTAGCACAGTTCTCATTACCTGGTTGCTCCTGTACAAATTATTTTTCCTGATGACCAGATTGTAGCAGTTATTCTGGGTTTTCGAAGTTTCATGAGCACCTTCTAAAAATTTAAGATAGAAAAAAAAAAGTTACGGTAAGTGCAGAGAGGTGTACAATGGTTTGTGCATCCCCATAATATCATGCTCCCATGCTATCTGACTTCAAGAATAAAAAAAAAAAAAAAAACTCACGCCAACTTCACGCTTGTATATGACATTTGCCCCCTCTAATGCAATCTTCCGCAGGTTTAAATGGCATCTCGTTCGGAACACACAGACGACATTGGTAATTAAGATATCTAATGCCACATCATTCTCTGCATCCATTGAGGTGGCTTACTTGCTGCTTGCCCCCACCATGAGAATTTGTCCTGGGGAGGAAATATAAAGATTATGTATTTACTACATTTTAACAAACTAAGACCCCGATTAATTAAAACTACCATCTTTTATGCCAGTTTTGATGAAAAGTGCGCTGGCGTAAGACGAGCCCAGTTCATTAGAAGGCGTGTGCTCAATGAAATTGCTGCATCTTTCTGCTCTTGTGCGCAGCCGTACGACGTACGCCAGTCAGGGACTCGCCTTCATTTCTCATAATTTCCGACATTTTTTTTTTTTTATGTAAAATTACGATTAATTTGTTGGCCATGCCCAGGAACATCCCATCTGTGCAAATCACCACTCACTTTTCAAACAGGTTGCAGAGTTAGCAGTGGATGGCATAAAAACTCAAAGTTGCAAAACTTTAGTGCAAAAATGTTAAAGCCGTTTAGTGCCAGAAAACTACTCGATGAATTGAGGCCCAAGTCTTTTTTTTAAGTTATATCATCAATATTGGATTGGTGAGGGGTCCGATACCTTGCACCGCCACTAATAAATTAGTTGCTCTGGCGGTTGCCGTATGTAAACGCATGGAACAGAGCTGCAGTCATTCACTGTGTAGCAGCCTCCACCGGGTACTGTGGAACAGCTCCTATTTATATGAACCATTTTGTAGTACCAGGCAACTATGTACTGAATGGAGCAGAACTTTGCAGCTGTATTCTATTTGCACACGCACATAACAGCTCATCCGTGGAGGTACAGATCCAATATTAAATGTCCTATCCCTTGGATAGAACATCAATATGGTGTAAAGGAACACCCCTTTTTGAAAGGCTTGTTTCATCAGAGACAATCCCCTAAAAAATGCAGTGGCTGTGGCAACTGGCAGATTGCTGATGGTGTCAGGAGTGGAACACCAGGCAAACAGCACATTTTGCTGGAGGATGCCGTAGACAATCCAGGCATCTAAGTGGTTGTGGGCAGGGTGGATAAAAATCAATGTTTAAAAAAAAAAAAAAAAAAAAAAAAAAGGACTTTTTGAGAAAAAGACCTTAATCGTGCGCAACCCTGGGTTTGCGCAGCACTAGGACGCGGGCACATCACAGGTAATATACCAATACATAGTAACTATGTGGGTAGCTTTGGCAGCATCTAGGCAGTGAATTTTACACATGACTAGTTTACCTCGGCTGTTTCCCACTTAGGCTTGTGCCAGTGGCTTTAACTAAAGTGCGGTATAAGGAGGTTCTAGGTGTACCTTGTAATACAACATACTGTGCATATATGTATATTGTGCCTGTCATCTACCAACATAGCATTTTGTGATTTGTGCTTTACTCCTAGTGGCCTCTAGCTGTGGTTGAGGTACCTAGGTGTTTACGATACATGTTTAATTTTGGTTTATTATTATAATAAAATTTGTTAGATTTTACATTCCTTTTGCCATTAGTTTATTTGCTTTGGTGGTACTGTGGTCTACCTCTTAGCCAAAGACTTAAGTGTTCCAGAAATAAAGGCTAATGTTGTTGAAATTGCTAAATACTTCCGTAATAATCATTTTGCTGCAGCAGCTCTGAAAAGGATGGGTGGAACCAAGCTAACGCTCCCACAAGATGTTAGATGGAACTCTGTGGTGGACTGTTTTGAGCAGTATATCAAAAACTGGCCTATTCTGATGACACTTTGTGAAGAAAATCGAGAAAATAGATGGCACTGTCACGGCCAAAATCCTCAACATTGGGCTTAAGAGAAATGTTGAACATATGCTGAGCTTCCTGAAACCCATCTCTCAAGCTTTAAACAAAATACAGAAAAATAGCTGTTTTATTGCGGATGCTGTTGAAATTTGGAAGGAACTGAGTGAACACTTAAAAACAGAACTAAACATGGACAGAATTAAATTACAAGCAGTAAACAAACGAATGGGACAAGCACTGACTCCAGCTTATTTTTTGGCAAATATTGTCAATATCCAATATCAGGGTCAAAACCTAAGTGCTGAGGAAGAGGAGTTAGCTATGACATGGGTATCCAGCAATCATCCATCTTTAATGCCAACTATAATAAACTTCAGAGATAAGGGGGAACCATTCAAGAAATGTATGTTTGCTGAAGATATTTTAAGGAAGGTCACACCAGTAAACTAGTGGAAGTCACTTAAGCGCTTGGATTTAGAGACTGTTCAAGTAATGATTTCACTTTTAACCGCAGTAGCTTCTTCTGCAGGCGTTGAAAGAATATTCTCTTCCTTTGGACTCATTCATTCTAAATTGAGAAATCGGTTGGGACCCAATAAAGCAGGAAAGCTTGTTTTTCTTTTCCAGATTATGAATAGGAACAAAGAAGAAGATGATGATGAAGATGATGACAAGTGAGCTACAGAGGACAGCAGGGACAGTAGTATTTAAGTTTTTCATGTGTCGGCTGGGCTGACAGTCTAAGTTTCTTATAATATATATATATTTTGTTTAGCCAAATTAGTTAACAAACATAGATGTTTGTTTAAGCAAATACCTTATGCTGTAATGTTGTTATTGTTTCAGTTGAATAAATCTATTTAAATTGTTATTAAGGTCAGGATTATTTTTCTCCTTCCTAAGTACAACAGAACAGTGGTGTCCAAATATGAATGATTAACCCATTAAACTGGGGAGAAAAAAGTAATATAAAAAGTGATTCCAAAAATCTTCATCTACTTGCATGTTAAAGTAGCAAGAACTAGTTTAGGTAGAAACTTTGATTTAAATCACTGATTTAAATCAAGACTTACTGACTAGTGATTTAAATCAGTTAGATTTAAATCAAATCCACCCTGGTTGTGGGAACTGCTTAAAGGGGTTTGCCGGTCCAAAATGATAAGTCTGCAGGCACTCTGTATGACTGTAGAATTATGAATACTCCCCAGCGCACTCATCGTGCGCTGCAAAGATTTGCAGTGTTTTGAGCTGGGAACGGCGGTGATGTATGTGTTATACATACTCCAGGCCAGTGCCCTTCTAGAGGGCATGGCCTCTCTCCATACACTTCTATGGAGCAAGGCCGTGTCCCGACTAGTGACGCAGCAGTCTAGTGAGCGAGGCCCTGCTCAATGCAAATGTATGGAGGGAGGCCACGCCCACTAAACTGGCCCTTACCGGGAGTATAAGGCTAGGTTCAGATTGCGTTAGTGCAATCCGTTTCGCGCCTAGCGCTAGCGGATTGCGCTAACGCAATGTTTTGTAAAGGGGTCGCGTTAAACATCCCCGCTCTCGCAGATCTCCGATCTGCAAGAGCGGAGAACGGACCTCGGGTGCGCCTCGGACGCTGCAAGCAGCCTCCGCAGTGCGCCACAAAACACCGGCACATCGCTAGCGCGTGCCGAAAATGGCACGCACTAGTGATGCGCGTCCCCATTGCTGTGAATGGGCGCGCTAACGGACGCGTTGCACGGCGTTAATTTTGCCGTGCAATGCTGTCCGTTAGCGCGGTCCCATTAATGCAATGGGAACCTAGCCTAACGCATATATAGCCTCCGATCTCGGGTCAGAAACTGGCAAACCCTTGCAGCGCACAATGCGTTCGCTGGGGGATTCACAAGTCTGTAGTCACAGAGTGACTACATAAGTATCGATTTGGACTGGACAAACGCCTTAAATTCACCAGAAAGTGGACAATTAGAGGGGACTTATTTTTTTATTTTTGGCAGTTGATATACTTTGGGGAAAAAAAGTAAATAGATTTTAGATCCTGGACAGCTTAAAAAATAAAAAGATTAATGGGCAGCACTGTAGCTTTAGATTATACCGATTTGAGACACCTTCAAAATACTCTAGATGAACACACTGCCAGAGATGTTCAATCATTGTACAAGAAGGTACGATAGTCTAAATATTATAAAATTAATCCAAAGTTTATCCATCATCATTTTAATACATTTAAAAGGGGGAAGTTTAAAAATCAAGCATAAGATATCACCATCAGCAGCCCAGAGTAAACCAGCGTCTAGTAGAAATCACATTAGTGGTTTCAAAAATATGATAGAACAATGATTTATTATTTAACAATTCTAGGATTTAGTGCTTTAATAAAGAGCAAACAGTGCTGAAAAGCTGCATCTTGTACTTCATCTACATTATTAAATAGACTAACGTGCTAGAAAATACGTCTGGACAGGAATTGGTAATGTTGAATATAAGGAGTAGAAAATGCTGTGTGCAAATTGTAAGGTACATTGTTCCTCTAAGTCCCCTACATAAGGTTCAACCTCCCATGCTGGTATTGTTGGACATGAGTACAAAGTGATGGAGCACAAGGAATAATCATGTAGTCAAAATAATACCAGGTACCATATATGCCCGGGGGTGGCAGCCCGAGTATACATGGGTCTTCTATTCAGCACTACAGTAAGTTCTACCTGGTATTATTTTGACTACATGATTATTCCTTGTGCTCCATTACTTGTTGTTGGACAGGAGTACTAACAGTATGGGAGGTTGAACCTTATGTAGGGGACTGATTAACAAAGGCTCTTATAGTGGAACACTTTACCCTACTGTTACCTCCACCTTACAATTTACACACAGCATTTTCTACATCTTATATTCGACAATACCAATTCCTGTCCAGACGTTACTTCTAGCACATTATTCTATTAAATAATGTAGATGAAGTACAAGTTGTAGCTTTTCAGCACTGTTTGCACTTTATTAAAGCACTAAATCATAGAACTGTTAAATAGAACAATGATTTATTATCAGATTTTTAAGACCACTAATGTGATAACTGCTAGACTTTTTTCCTCCGGGCTGCTGATGGTGATATCTTAAGCTTGATTTTTAAACTTCCCCTTTAACTGAATTGAAATTAAAAAATGTGGATTATATTTTTTTTTATATGTAAGCTACAGGAAAGATATATATCCTGGTACCGTGTTAGCCAGTAGATTGAAAAATATTTAGAATTGAGAGTCCTCAGTGGTTGATACCTTTTAATGTCATTAAACGGTATCAACCAGTGAGGACTCAATTGTAAATATTTTAATATTTAAGGACCATTGTCTCTTCTTGTACAGAGATTGACCATCTCTGGAAGTGTGTTAATATATATCATTGGAGCTTTACAGCGCTGGGGTTTTGGGGTCAAATCCCACCAATTAAATCTGCAGATAGTTTGTATGTGTTCCCTGTGTGGGTTTCCTCCTACACTCCATGGACGTACTGATAAGGCATTTATATCGGGAGCCCCAATCTCCTACTGTATCCTCACCCATCCCTTGTAGATTGTGAGCCCTCGCGGGCAGGGTCCTCTCCTCCTGTACTTGTGTGTCTTCTATTGCTCATGTCTATATTTGCCCCTTTCATGTGTAAAGCGCCATGGAATAAATGGCGCCATAAAAATGTATAATAATGATCATGATATCTGTAAAGCGCTGCGGAATATAACCTGAAATGATCACGTAGGGCGCGTGAGAACTGTCACTTGGCAGCAATTTGCTTCGAGGCTCATCCTGATGTCAGATTCTTGGCAATGAGGTTTTGAACCAGCGATCATGTATAAGACCTCATTCCTTAGGCTTGTTTCCTGGGGATGGACGGAATAACTAAGCTGTGGTGAGGGCGCACGCATATACTGAGGGTGTACAGTGGATGGCGAGCATGGAAAGACCCCATAACGTGAAACATCAGTGGAACGTACCGGGGAAGTCCCAAGGTGCTGCATCCGGGGGTCCCTGGCCACACATGGGGGTCTGATCAGGGCAAACACTTTGCACAGGGGTGCTCTGAGAGAGGAGACGTGGGCCCGGCCTGTCACCCTGCACCCACTATACAGGACCAGCACTGACTGGGAGCTCAGGAGGCTACATACTGGAGGGAGGGCATTACAAGGTGACTGAAAAGAAGAGCTGAAGCAGCTGCAGCAGTCCTGCCACAGGCACCATATTCCTCAGCATAATGAATCCCAGGCGGTCACCATGGCAGTGGCGAGGCACGATACAGCTCCCCAGCAGTTGTAGCAGGGCCACGGCGCCCCTCTCTGACATACCTGCCACCTGCACCGTCAGAGCCGGTACAGCCCACGGTGTACGGCGATGAGAAAGGTAAATACGGGTGTCCCGGAAGCAGTGGCGGGGCCTTAGTAACCCCACCATACACTTCCCTGCCGCCCCGCCCACCGCACAGTCTTCACCAATCCGTGAACCGGGCTTAAGCCACCAACTGCGGTCCTCGAGATTATCAGTGAAACGCGCTGGAGCGAATGAAAGGAAGCCCGTGATTGGCTGTCAGCGAGGATGTGACGGCTAGCGGGGAGATGCTGGCAGTGTGCTCTTTGTTTGGAGAAGTTGGCTGGTGGGCTGGGATGCGCGGCTTCCTGGGAGGGGAGAGGAGGGACCGGCCTGCGCTACGCCGGTGACGGTGACCCTTAATGCCTCCGGGACAGGCCCGTTAGCTGACAGGTTTCTGGCCGAGCTCCCGCGTCTGTGCGCGTTCATTGGCTGTGGGGAGCAGCACGAGCGGTGGTGTATACACCTGTGCGCAGGATTACCTCAGACAGGGCGGGCAGGCGCGGTCCATGCTGGGGAAGAGCGGGAAAAGCTGGGATTTATGCCGGGTTCTCGTTGTTCTGGTCACGTTTTTGTTTTCAGCGCCACTTTTGTGTACTGGGCTTACAGTAGGTTCAGAGAATTTATTGGCGTGTAGGAAACAATCGCGACATGTTAATTCGTGAGGTGTTTCTGCTCCACATCTGCTCACTAAATAAATTAGAAGTAGAATATAACTCCCACATCCACGAAACTGACCAAAATACTGTCCGAAACCACTTGAGGTAGAGGCACAGCTAGGGTTTTGGTTGATTCCAACTGGGAGACGCACCCTAAGGCTATGTGCATATTGCGGATTTTGATGCCGATCCGCAGCTGTTTTGGATGTGCAGAATTGCATCAAATCAGCAGTGTAGTGCACAAGCAATGTTAGTCAATGTGAAATTGAGAATTCTGCACATGCTGCGGAAAAATCCTCACGGATTTGCATCGTTTTATTTTCCGCAGCATGTCAATTCTTTTTGCTGATCTGTAGGGTTTCTGCACCCATTGACCATACCTCCCAACTTTTGAAGCTGGGAAAGAGGGACAAAGTTTGCCGCGCGCAACATGCGCCGCGGAAAATTTTAGGCCACGCCTCTGACCATACCCATTCACTGGTCACACCCATGTCCCAACCACACCCATTTTGCACTGCTGATCACACTGTTCATAAAGAATAATTATAAACAAAAAAATATGGCCACACAGTGCTCCATACTGTATAATGACCCCACATGATGCTCAATACTGTATAATAGCCACACAGTGCTCCATACTGTATAATGGCCGCACATGATGCTCAATACTGTATAATAGCCACACAGTGCTCCATACTGTATAATGGCCGCACATGATGCTCCATACTGTATAATGGCCACACAGTGCTCCATACTGTATAATGACCCCCACATGATGCTTAATACTGTATAATAGCCACACAGTGCTCCATCTATATATATAATTGCCTAAGGGTTTTTCCGTCTGTCTGTCCTGGAAATCCCGCGTCTCTGATTGGTCAAGGCCGCCAGGCCTCGACCAATCAGAGACCGGCACAGCATCGACGTAGAAATCCCGCGTCTCTGATTGGTCGAGGCCGCCAGGCCTCGACCAATCAGCAACGGGCACAGCGACGATGATGTCATAATGGTTGCCATGGCGACGATGATGTCATAAAGGTTGCCTCGACCAATCAGTGACGGGCACAGTTTGCCGCGAATTCTGGAATCATCATTGTCCATATATTACGGGGATATGCATATTCTAGAATACCCGATGCGACCAATCAGAGACGGGCACAGCATGGCGACGGTGATGTCATAAATGTTGCCTCGACCAATCAGCGACGGGCACAGTCTGCCGCGAATTCGCCTCGACCAATCAGCAACAGGCACAGTATCGACGTAGATGTCATAATGGTTGCCATGGCGACGATGATGTCATAAAGGTTGCCTCGACCAATCAGCGACGGGCACAGTCTGCCGCGAATTCTGGAATCATCATTGTCCATATATTACAGGGACATGCATATTCTAGAATACCCGATGCGTTAGAATCGGGCCACAATCTAGTACTGTATAATGGCTGCACATGATGCTCCATACTGTATAATAGCCACACATGATGCTCCGTACTGTATAATGACCGCACATGATGCTCCATACTGTATATTGGCTGCACATGATGCTCCATACTGTATACGTTAGAATCGGGCCACAATCTAGTACTGTATAATGGCTGCACATGATGCTCCATACTGTATAATAGCGACACATGATGCTCCGTACTGTATAATGACTGCACGTGATGCTCCATATTGTATAATGACCGCACATGATGCTCCATACTGTATATTGGCTGCACATGATGCTCCATACTGTATATTGGCTGCACATGATGCTCCATACTGTATAATGGCTGCACATGATGCTCCATACTGTATAATAGCCGCACATGATGCTCCATACTGTATAATGACCACACATGATGCTCCATACTGTATATTGGCCGCACATGATACTTCGTTCCGTATAATGGCCACACATAGCTACTCCTACACACGCGGCTGCGCTCCGTACACTGTGCACACACGGCTCCGCTCCGTACACACACGGCTCCACTCCATACATCTCATACACACACGGCTCCGCTCTGTACACCTCGTACACATTCAGCTCCGCTCCGTACACCTCGTACACATTCAGCTCCGATCCATACACCTCGTACACATTCAGCTCCGCTCCATACACCTCATACACGGCTCTGCTCCATACACCTCATACACACATGGCTCTGCTCCATACATCTCGTACACACGGCACTACTCCGTACACCTCATACACACACCGCTCCGCTCCATACACATTGCACACGCTGCTCCGCTCCGTATACCTTGCACACACACGGCTCCGCTGCTTACACCTCATACACATATGGCTCCTCTCCATACATCTCGTACACACACGGCACTACTCCGTACACCTCGTGCACACACGGCTCCGCTCTATACACATTGCACACGCTGCTCCGCTCTGTATACCTTGTACAAGCATGGCTCTGCTCTGTACACCTCGTACACACGTGGCTCCGCTCCGTACAACTCGTACACACGTGGCTCCGCTCCATACACCTTTCACATTCTGCTCTGATCCGCACACCTCTTACACACACGACTCCGCTCCATACACCTTCCACACGCTGCTCCGCTCCGTACACCTCGTACACACGCGGCTGTGCTCCGTACACCTCGTACACACGGCTCCGTACACCTCTTACACACGACTCCGCTCCGTACACCTTTCACATGCTGCTCCGCTCCGTACACACGCTGCTGTGCTCCGTACACCTCGTACACACGCGGTTGTGCTCCGTACACCTCGTACACACGCGGCTGTGCTCCGTACACCTCGTACACATGCGGCTGTGCTCCGTACACCTCGTACACACGGCTCCGTACTCCTCTTACACACGACTCCGCTCCGTACACCTTTCACATGCTGCTCCGCTCCGTAAAGCTCGTACACACGCGGCTGTGCTCCGTACACCTCGTACACATGGTTCCATACACCTTTCACAGTACGAGGTGCACCGAGCGGAGCTGCATGTGTGTGAGGTGTACCAAGCGGAGCCACGTGTGTGTACGAGGTGCACGGAGCGGAGCCGCGTGTGTGTGTGTACGAGGTGTACCAAGTGGAGCCGTGTGTGTGTACGAGGTGCACCGAGCGGAGCCACGTGTGTGTACGAGGTGTACCGAACGGAGCCGCGTGTGTATGTGTACGAGGTGCACCGAGCGGAGCCGCGTGTGTGTACGAGGTGCACCGAGCGGAGCAGCGTGTGTGTACGAGGTGCACCGAGCGGAGCAGCGTGTGTGTACGAGGTGCACCGATCGGAGCCACGTGTGTGTACGAGGTTCACCGAGCGGAGCCGCGTGTGTGTGTACAAGGTGTACCGAGCGGAGCCGCGTGTGTGTACGAGGTGCACCGAGCGGAGCCGCGTGCATGTACAAGGTGCACCGAGCGGAGCCGCGTGCGTTTACGAAGTGCACCGAGCAAAGCCGCGTGCGTGTACGAAGTGCACCGAGCATAGCCGCGTGCATGTACGAGGTGCACCGAGCGGAGCCGCGTGCGTGTATGAGGTGCACCAAGCGCAGCCGCGTGTGTTTACGAGGTGCACCGAGCGGAGCCGCGTGTGTGTACGAGGTGCACCGAGCAGAGCCGCGTGTGTATGTCTGTGTACGAAGTGTACCGAGCGGAGCCTCAGCCGCCTGTGTGTACCGAGCGGAGCTGCAGCTTGTAATTAGCACATGATGATACAGTGACTGACTGTCATAGGGGCTTAGCCCTTTTATGCCTGGGGAAAAAAAGCAGCCACATTGATTAGTGTTGTCACTCTCTCCCAGGGAGCTGCAGTTGCTCCTCCTCCGCAATGCACTGGACGGAGTGAGTCATCTCTGTGACATCCACTACTCACTGATCTGCATCTGTCCCATTAGCTAGCCTCCAGTCCACTCATGGTCTGCTGCTTAAATTGCCGCTGGCACCCAGGCTGTGTTATGTACACACCTCAGGTGTCCCCTCTCTCTCTGAACTGTGACGCACACTGGAAGACTCAGGAACATGGGGAAGGGGTGTGGCCTAACAAAAGGGGGCGTGTGACAGCAGCTTCTCCTGTTCTGTCTGCAGGACAGCCGGGACAAGCATCAAATCCGGGGCAGTCCCGCACGATGAGGGACAGTTGGGAGGTATGATTGACTTCCATTATGTCAGGCAAATCCGCAGGTTTAAAAAGATTTGCGGTTTTGCTTGTGGAGTTGGGTGCGAGAAACGCTGGAGATCGGGAGGAGGGAAGTGTGTGGGGGAGACTGCAGAGAAGATGTGCATGTCTGTGTGAGGGTGTTTGTGTGTGTAGACAGGCATAATCCAATGGGACTATTAGTCCCATCCGGCTATGCCTGCTACAGTGACAGCTAGCCAATGATGGGACAGTAGTAGTCCCATCATCCAGCTACTGTGTAAAAAAAACAAAAAACTACACATACAGTACATAGATCATACAGTATATACTCACACATAGTCCCCAAAGCCCTCAATCACCTGTAAAAAATAAATAAACCAACAGTATACTCCCTGATCCAATGTAACCCATTTAATAACGAGTGTCCCACGACGATCTCCCGTGGAGAGCTGTCATATCAAATCTTTTTAAACCTGCGGATTTGCCTGACATAATGGAAGTCAATCATACCTCCCAACTGTCCCTCATTGTGCTCCGGTTATACAATGACGGCAGGTAATCCTCCGCACTGTATTCCTCAGCCGCCGTGAGTTCAGCAGAGTTCATACTGTCACTTGCAGCACCGCTGTGTATACCCCCATAGGCAGACTCTATAGCATAATGCACCACCATAGGCAGACTATATAGCATAATGCACCCCGCCCCATAGGCAAAATCTAGAATACTGCACACACCCCCTCCCCATAGGCCGAATCTATAGCATAATACACCCCCCATAGGGGACTCTATAAAATAATGGACCCACCCTATAGACAGACTCTATAGCATACTGCACACACCCTCATAGGCATGCAATATAATATACTGCACACACCCTCCCCCTAGGCAGACTCTATAGTATACTGCACACACCGTCTACCCATAGGCAGACCCTATAGTATACTGCACACACCCTCTCCCCATTGGCAGACTCTATAGAATACTGCACACACACCCTCCCCATAGGCAGCCTCTATAGAATACTGCACACACACACACCCTTTCCACAGGCAGACCCTATAGTATACTGCACACACCCTCTCCCCATAGGCAGACTGTATATAACATAAAGCACCCCATAAAAACAATAAATCTAATACCTCTCTTTCTCCTGGTTCCTCCGCTGCTCTGAGCGCCCGCACACCTCCAGACAGCGCCGAGCATTGACGTCATCGCGCCTGCTGTCAGTGTCGGTGTCAGTCACGTCAGACGCTGGCTGGGATGATGGGAGAGGGAGCGTAACGCTTCCTCTCTCATCAATGCAGTCAGCTGTATTGGCATCCAGCTGATACAGAATACAGCTGAACCTGCGATGACGGGCAGGGGACCAACTGCTGCTACCGGGCCACCCACCGCCTGCGCAGGGACCCCATAGCTGCCGGGTGGCAGAGCAAGGAGATCTATTCTCCCTGCTCTGCCGCAATGTAACTGTATCGGTGCTGTGCAAGC
Organism: Ranitomeya imitator; assembly: GCF_032444005.1. Taxonomy (NCBI): domain Eukaryota; kingdom Metazoa; phylum Chordata; class Amphibia; order Anura; family Dendrobatidae; genus Ranitomeya; species Ranitomeya imitator. Next base: position 238,655,240 of record NC_091286.1, read on the forward strand.
CAATACAGTTGCAGTAGCGTAGCTCTGGGTGGGCCCCCTCAGAGACCGGGGCGACTGCCCCCCGATAGCTACGTTACTTACGTCAGGTGTCCGGCAGAAAAAAACGTGTAAGAAATCATGGCTGTAGAATGAACATGGGTCCCGATTCATAAAGATTTGCTTGGTGGAGTTCGACTCCTGAGATGCACGCATCGTCATGGCTCTGACAAATGGCATGCGTCACTATGGCCAAGCCAGAAGTCTTACTCCAGTCAGGGACTAGTGTGAGCTCTGGGGTAGTGATTGACACTTCTTAGAGCTGTAGCGTCATTCCCCAGCTGCTCGAATTTCACACCCCAACTCCTATTTTGATGGAGCTGGGAGCAAGTGGCATAAAAATGCTAAAAGTTCCAAAATTTGTCGGAACCCAAAGTTGCAGCAAAATTTTGCAACGTTTCTAATATTTTGCTCCACTTTTTTCGTGTTGTAAAAGCTTTGATGAATCATGGCCATGAGGTGAAAAGCCAAATACAATGCATTGATCTTCTGTGACCATTCAGCACTTTTCAAACTGAATATGAGGTTTTTAGTTGACATTTTGATTTAAAGTGTACAAGCCCACTGTCTGGTCAAGGCGACCTCTTTAGTCGGTACCTACTTTGTTACTACTGTTGCAACGTTTTCGTTTTGTGATTTTGTTAGCACATTTTTTGCAGGTAAAGGGTCTCTGTGCTACTCAGCCCCCATCTGTTTTGAGGCTTACTGACAGAGTGAGGTAAACTACAAGAGTTAGGGACCATCCTGTTTGGGTACACCTTGTCACAGAGGGACGGCTTTTGTGTTTTGTTTTGTTTTCTAAATAGTGTCAACCCAGTATCCTATTTTAGTTCCATATAAATCACATCAAAATCTGTTCTTTCTTTTTTTGGCCCACCAAAATTGTGTCCGTAAGTAGGCTATGCCACTAAAATAAAACATTTGGAGTACTAAATTTGTCCAAACATTTCCCCATGGGGGGTACATTTTTTAAAAATCTTTTATGGATATAATACACACCCTTGCCCAAAAATTGAATGGCTGTAGCAGCTTACAACACGTTTATCATGGTGTTCTAGTGGCAGCGAATGATGATATGTTGAGGAATGCCTCATTAAAATCTAGGCCAAATGTTAAGGAGCGTGTTTCCTAGACTTGTAATGCCTATACACAAAGTGCATGGGCTGACAAACATTTCCCCATGGGGGTTACAGTTTTAAAAAAATTATTTTTGGGTATCATAGACACCCTTGCCCAAAAACTGAATGGCCGTAGCAGCATGCAACATGTTCACCATGGTGTTCTTGTGGCAAATGATAATATATGGAGGAAGGCATTATTAAAAACTAGACCCAATGTTAAGGAGCAGGTCTCATACACTTGTAATGCCCATACACGGAGTGCATGGGCTGACCAACATTCCCCCATTGTGGGTAAATTTATAAAAAATATTTTCTGGGCATCATTCACACCCTTGACAAAAATTGGACTGGCTGTAGCAGCACAGAACACATTACCCTTGGTGATCTAGTGGCGGAAAAAAAAGGAGACATAGGATAAATCAAACTGAAATCAAAGAAATAAAATGTGACTCCACCTATGAAAGAAAATAAAAGGGAGGGGCGAACAAAGGCTCATAAATATGAAGCCAGAATGTGTCCAACGAGATATGTTTGTCCCTAGCAACAGCTCAGAGACAGGTCTATAAATAAAAACATAATATAAAAGTCTTTGAATAATTTTCTATTGTAGAGGTTTACACTACCTCATTAGAGGACTGTCCAGAGCTATGAAAAATGGAAATGGAAAATATAATAATAAATGGGAAGAAGATACATACATCTCCTTTTTACAAAATTTTCCCCTGGGGGAGTAACATTTCTTTTGGTTTCAAATTGGTAACTGCCATCGTATAGACACTTTTGCCAAATATTGCACTGGTGAATCAGCACAGAACACGATAAACCTGGTGCTCTAGTGGTGCAGAATGAGGAAACATTGATGAAGGCCTTATTAAAAACTAAGCCCAATGTAAAGGAGTGTGTCTCCTAGACTTGTAATGCCCATATACGAAGTGCATGGGCTGACAAACATTTCCCCATGGGGGTTACAGTTTAAAAAAAAATATTTTTTGTATCATAGACACCCTTGCCCAAAAACTGAATGGCCGTAGCAGCATGCAACATGTTCACCATGGTGTTCTTGTGGCGAATGATAATATATGGAGGAAGGCATTATTAAAAACTAGACCCAATGTTAAGGAGCGGGTCTCATACACTTGTAATGCCCATACACGGAGTGCATGGGCTGACCAACATTCCCCCATTGTGGGTAAATTTATAAAAAATATTTTCTGGACATCATTCACACCCTTGACAAAAATTGGACTGGCTGTAGCAGCACAGAACACATTACCCTTGGTGATCTAGTGGCGGAAAAAAAAGGAGACATAGGATAAATCAAACTGAAATCAAAGAAATAAAATGTGACTCCACCTATGAAAGAAAATAAAAGGGAGGGGCGAACAAAGGCTCATAAATATGAAGCCAGAATGTGTCCAACGAGATATGTTTGTCCCTAGCAACAGCTCAGAGACAGGTCTATAAATAAAAACATAATATAAAAGTATTTGAATAATTTTCTATTGTAGAGGTATACACTACCTCATTAGAGGACTGTCCAGAGCTATGAAAAATGGAAAATATAATAATAAATGGGAAGAAGATATGTACATCTCCTTTTTACAAAATTTTCCCCTGGGGAAGTAACATTTCTTTTGGTTTCAAATTGGTAACTGCCATCGTATAGACACTTTTGCCAAATATTGCACTGGTGAATCAGCACAGAACACGATAAACCTGGTGCTCTAGTGGTGCAGAATGAGGAAACATTGATGAAGGCCTTATTAAAAACTAAGCCCAATGTAAAGGAGTGTGTCTCCTAGACTTGTAATGCCCATATACGAAGTGCATGGGCTGACAAACATTTCCCCATGGGGGTTACAGTTTTAAATAATTATGGGTATCATAGACACCCTTGCCCAAAAATTGAATTGCTGTAGCAGCATACAACATGTTCACTATGGTGATCTAGTGGTGGAGAAGGAGGAAACATTGATGAAGGCATCATTAAAAACTAGGCACAATACACACTAGTGCCTGGTTTGTGGACAAAGTAAAAGATGAGCAGACGAGCAAGATCCTGGGCCCGCGGCCGAGCTCGTGTGCAGGACCTGGCCCCACAAAGACCACTTGGACAGGTACAGCAGCTCCAAGGACCCGGCAGTCAGACCTTAGCTGCCAGCGCCTGAGCCTTTGCTCGTCGGAAGAGGGCACCAGAGAGGTCTGCCGGCAGCGGCACCAGAGAGACCATCACCCGAGGTTCTGCAGGTGTCAGCTGGACTTGCAGAAGTGTCTTTCGGGGAACGGGGCGGCCATAGGCGTGACTTCCATGACATCGGGGTGAACACCCGGCAGACTATCGAACACGTCCAAAAATCTAAAGCTGGCACCTCTGGAACCAAGATTGCTCTTGTGACCAACTACATCATGCTCGTGTCCCGACCACAGTGGGCCCTGTGTCAGTATCACGTTGCGTTCAACCCTGCCATGGAGTCCAAGCGTTTGCAGTATTGCTTCCTGTACCAGCATGAAGAAACCATCGGGAAGGCGCCGGCGTTTGATGGAACCTTGTTGTTTTTACTAAAAAGACTGAATAAGGTCCGGGGCAGCACGGTGGCGCAGTGGTTAGCACTACAGCCTTGCAGCGCTGGGGTCCTGGGTTCCAATCCCACCCAGGACAACATCTGCAAAGAGTTTGTATGTTCTCTCCGTGTTTGCGTGGGTTTCCTCCGGGCACTCCGGTTTCCTCCCACATGCCAAAGACATACTGATAGGAATTCTAGATTGTGAGCCCAATCGGGGACAGTGATGATAATGTGTGCAAAACTGTAAAGCGCTGCGGATTATGTTAGCGCTATATAAAAATAAAGATTATTATTATTATTATCGAGGTGTTCAGACAAACTCAAAATGGAGAGAACGTGCGAATAACAATCAGCCTGACCAACAAGCTTCCACCGACCTCGCCCACCTGCCTCCATTTCTATAACATCATTTTCCGAAGACTCCTGAAGATAATGGATATGAAGCAGATAGGACGCAATTATTACAACCCGAGCGACGCCACCGAAGTCAGAGCCCACTGACTCGCCATCAGCATGGGGTTTTCCACCTCCATCCTCCAGTACGAGTCCAGCATCATGTTGAGCATTGATGTCAGCCATAAAGTCCTCAGGAACGAGACTGTGCACGACATCATGAGCAGCCTCTCCTCGTGTAGCCCTCAGAGGTTCCAAGGACGCCTGCTGCAAGGATCTGATTGGACAGATTGTCCTCACCAAGTACAACACAAAAACCTACCGTATAGATGAGATCGCCTGGAACATGACTACGTAGAGAATACGAAAGGCTAGCACTCGACTATTCAGGATGTGACGGTGCAAGTGAACGGAACCATAAGTCCCAAGCAATATACAGATATATAATCACTGCACTCGTACTATGAAAATGCTTGTTGCAGGTGAAAAAGTTTATTGAAACCAGTGTTGCAGTAAAAAACAGTGGTGATGCGATAGGCATAAATGACGTTTCGGCCAGCTCGTGGCCTTGATCACAGTATCGCTGAAACAAATGACATAAAAACAAAATGAACAACTATATACAGAACATATTTACATATATACAGTTCACGAACACATGTCAGAGAACCAAGATCAGAGTGGAACATATGATGTCAGTGCTCCTAATTCTTGAGGACGAAAAAACGAACAATCGGGAGGCATGGAGATAGATATGGCATGCACTGAAGCTAGAGGATAAGACGATGATGATAATGCAACATACCCTAGTAGGAAAATTCCGTGTTTACTGCTGCACTACAGTGTTGCTAAGCGTATCAGCCAGAGAATGCGTACGGTAGTCCTAAAAAGTGATGAAACATGGAAGGTAATAGGAAATAATCAAGAGTATCACCAGAGGCTAAGATATATCTAGATGGAAAAAGACCATGACATACTTGCCAATCTATGTTTCTACTGCTCCTCATAAAGATATAGAAAATTAATTGATGCTGTACCATGGAGCATACATATAGTTGTGGCTGTAGGAACAGAAAAGAGTGAATTATCTGTTGGATCCGTATGAGGTGGATAGGACAAATGGACTATGGTATACTTGCCAGTTTAGTGCTCCTAATGTATAAAGTGTACCGGGCCGGTCGGCGTAGTATGGAGCGCACATATGGGGCTGGCTATGGGGGATATATAAAATATATATAATGGGTTAAGTCCATATTAAGTCCATACTGGGTATAAATAGGTAACCATAATGTACTTGCCGATTTAATTGTAGTACTATTCAAGCTATAATACACCGGATGTCCCCAGTATGTGGATGGTGCATAGGGATATAGCTGTGGGGACAGACGTATACAGGGTAAGTAGATTGTAAGGTAGGCTTATAACAGGTAATTTTGTAATATATGCGCTACCTGCCAGTATGTAGATTCCGTCCCAATACAACTGTATAGATCCTGTGTTCTGTATGCAATGAGAGCAGTAGTGCACATAGATTTAGCTGTAAAAGAAACTGGTGTAAGGGTAAAGTGTAATGGGAAGCCCGAGTAACTTATCTGGTAAATGGGGTCCTCACATCCGTAGTCCGCTGGTAGCGTTTGTGGTAGGGGGGGCCGGCGTTGGTGGCCAAGTGGTGGATGCAGACACACACCGGGTCTTTGCAGAGGAGCGGCTGCCATGTCGGTTGTGGCAGCACTGTATATAGCCCCAGCCGGTCAGGTGACCGGATCTACCTACTGGCGCCCGCATCTGCGCAGTCAGTGTGGAGCTAGGTGAAAGAGCCCAGGGCCGCCGACGCATGCGCTGTGACTAAAGGGCCATGATGCCGAGGGGGACGCCAGCAGCTGTGTTCTGTACCTCAGAGCTGCAAGATGGCGCCCGCGCCTGCGCAATGTGAAGCTGGATAGAGATCCAGTGTAACAGCGTTGTGGAATGTGCGTTCAATTTGCAACTCCCTTAGTGGAGAAAGAGGGACATATCAGCGTTGCTAGGGAGGAAGAGGAACATGTCAGCGTTGTTAGAGGGCCCATGTGGGATGTACCGGTGTTCCAATTACACCTCTCTGACCGACAACAGGGACGCCCCAGCGTTACTAAGGGGGAAGGGGAAGAAGGGGGCGCTACAGCCCCCAAGGGGACTTTTATTTCTGTTTTTCCCATTTATTTCCTTTTTTTTCAATCATTTACTTTATTATTTTCCTTCATTTCTTTCCTTTATTTCAGTTTGGACTCCTTCCAGTTATAGATAAATATATGTATGCATTCTATGTCTGCAGAGTTTCTAAGGATCAGCACCCTGTACAATTGTACATCACATCTCTCAATACATCTTACACGAGTAACGCTGTAGCGCCCCCTTCTTCCCCTTCCCCCTTAGTAACGCTGGGGCGTCCCTGTTGTCGGTCAGAGAGGTGTAATTGGAACATCGGTACATCCCACATGGGCCCTCTAACAACGCTGACATGCTCCTCTTCCTCCCTAGCAACGCTGATATGTCCCTCTTTCTCCACTAAGGGAGTTGCAAATTGAACGCACATTCCACAACGCTGTTACACTGGTTCTCTATCCAGCTTCACATTGCGCAGGCGCGGGCGCCATCTTGCAGCTCTGAGGTACAGAACACAGCTGCTGGCGTCCCCCTCGGCATCATGGCCCTTTAGTCACAGCGCATGCGTCGGCGGCCCTGGGCTCTTTCACCTAGCTCCACACTGACTGCGCAGATGCGGGCGCCAGTAGGTAGATCCGGTCACCTGACCGGCTGGGGCTATATACAGTGCTGCCACAACCGACATGGCAGCCGCTCCTCTGCAAAGACCCGGTGTGTGTCTGCATCCACCACTTGGCCACCAACGCCGGCCCCCCCTACCACAAACGCTACCAGCGGACTACGGATGTGAGGACCCCATTTACCAGATAAGTTACTCGGGCTTCCCATTACACTTTACCCTTACACCAGTTTCTTTTACAGCTAAATCTATGTGCACTACTGCTCTCATTGCATACAGAACACAGGATCTATACAGTTGTATTGGGACGGAATCTACATACTGGCAGGTAGCGCATATATTACAAAATTACCTGTTATAAGCCTACCTTACAATCTACTTACCCTGTATACGTCTGTCCCCACAGCTATATCCCTATGCACCATCCACATACTGGGGACATCCGGTGTATTATAGCTTGAATAGTACTACAATTAAATCGGCAAGTACATTATGGTTACCTATTTATACCCAGTATGGACTTAATATGGACTTAACCCATTATATATATTTTATATATCCCCCATAGCCAGCCCCATATGTGCGCTCCATACTACGCCGACCGGCCCGGTACACTTTATACATTAGGAGCACTAAACTGGCAAGTATACCATAGTCCATTTGTCCTATCCACCTCATACGGATCCAACAGATAATTCACTCTTTTCTGTTCCTACAGCCACAACTATATGTATGCTCCATGGTACAGCATCAATTAATTTTCTATATCTTTATGAGGAGCAGTAGAAACATAGATTGGCAAGTATGTCATGGTCTTTTTCCATCTAGATATATCTTAGCCTCTGGTGATACTCTTGATTATTTCCTATTACCTTCCATGTTTCATCACTTTTTAGGACTACCGTACGCATTCTCTGGCTGATACGCTTAGCAACACTGTAGTGCAGCAGTAAACACGGAATTTTCCTACTAGGGTATGTTGCATTATCATCATCGTCTTATCCTCTAGCTTCAGTGCATGCCATATCTATCTCCATGCCTCCCGATTGTTCGTTTTTTCGTCCTCAAGAATTAGGAGCACTGACATCATATGTTCCACTCTGATCTTGGTTCTCTGACATGTGTTCGTGAACTGTATATATGTAAATATGTTCTGTATATAGTTGTTCATTTTGTTTTTATGTCATTTGTTTCAGCGATACTGTGATCAAGGCCACGAGCTGGCCGAAACGTCATTTATGCCTATCGCATCACCACTGTTTTTTACTGCAACACTGGTTTCAATAAACTTTTTCACCTGCAACAAGCATTTTCATAGTACGAGTGCAGTGATTATATATCTGTATGGAACATGACTACAGCGTCCACCTTCAAGAAGGCAGACGGAAGCGAGGTCAGCTTTGTGGACTACTATAGGAACCAATACAATGAACAAGTGAAAGAAATGATCCAGCCACTAATCGTGAACAACCCCTGGAGGCCCAAACCGGGAGCCACAGACGGAGCCATCGTACTGGTGCCAGAGTTCTGTAACCTAACAGGTCTAACCAACAGAATGAGAAACTACTTCAACGTCATGAAAGACCTGGCCGTTCACACCCGCTTACCACCAGAACAGAGGCAAAAAGACAAATCTGCTGAATATAATCCAGTTTGCTGATTGGTTGCGAGAGCTGAGGGGTCCCGTTCTGATCAGCCACCGAGATATGAATAATTGGCTGCTCTTTTACACCCAGAGAAATTATGACGCGGCAAACGCTCTTCTGCAGAACATGTTCAAGATCACACAGCAAATGCGCATGAAGATGAACTGGGCGGTGTTGGTTGAAATCAAGGACTTTTTTGTGGTTTTTGGTGAATTTTTGAAAAAAAAGTAGAACAAGGCTAGCAGACAGAACTATGCAACTTATGCCTGCGAAGCTACGATTTTTCCACCACAGATACACCAGGCCTCTGCCTGACATAGCAGACTGTATACATTTTCATTATTTTTTTTTTTTTTTGTTAAACAATAAATACTGAGTAGACCAAGGCTAGCAGACAGAACAATGCAAAGTATGCCTCCAAACAGAAGATTTTGACACCACAGATACACCAGGCGTGTGACGGAGATAACAGACTGTATACATGTTTTTTATTTTTTTAAAACAATAAATAGTAAGTAGACCAAAGGTAGCAGACAGAGGAATGTAAAGTATGCCTGCAAAGCACGGATTTTAACACCAATGATACACCAGGCGTCAGCCAGAGATAACAGACTGATCAAAATGTGGCCTTGATTTTTTTTGGCACATCAAAATTGTGTAAAAAAGTTGGCTATGACACCCAAAAACAAAATTGGAGTACTAAAATTTTAAGATATTTAGCGCAATGGTATGCAATGCGTGTGGCGTACAACTCACAGTGATAAATATAACAACTGTAGCTAAATTTTTTGGGGCAGCAAAATGGTGTCCAAAAATATTGTAAGACACTACAATATATTGGATAGTACCCCCCAAAAAAGGACAGATTTTTAGGCCCACTCACATCTGATGCCTGATGCAGTGTATGGGCTGACAAACATTTCCTCAAGGGGGATACATTTTTAAAAAAATATACTATGGGCATCATAGACACCCCTGCCAAAAATTGGACTGCCTATAGCAGCACAGAACACGTTAAGTGTGCTGATCTAGTGGTGGAGAATAATAAGACATTGCTGAAGGCCTTATTAAAAACTAGGCCCAATGTAAAGGAGAGTGTCTCCTAGGCTTGTAATGCCCATACACGCAGTGCATGGTCTGACAAACATTTCCCCAATAGGGATACATTTGTAAAAAGTATACTATGGGCATCATAGACACCCTTGCCAAAAATTGAACTGCCTGTAGCAGCACAGAAGACGTTAAGCCTGGTGATCTAGTGGTGGAGAATGAGGAGATATAAAGATAAATCATACTGAAATCAAACAAATAAATAAAGGATGAAACTCCACTGATGAAAATAAATAACAAAATGGAGGGGAGAACACAGGTTCATAGATCTGAAGCCAGAATGTGTCCAACGAGATATGTTTGTCCCTAGCAACAGCTCAGAGACAGGATATAAAAATAAATATAGTATTTCAATATTTTCATAGTGTAGAGGTATACACTAGGTCATAAAAGGACGATCCAGAGACTGGAAAAACTGGAAAATGTATGAATAAATAGGATAAATATACGTACATCTCATTTTGATGACAGTTCCCCCTGGGGGAGTTTATTTTGGTTTCTAATTAGTAATGGGCATCAGAAAAACACCCTTGCACAAAAATTGAGTGACTTCCATCACGGAATACTTTCACCCTGGTGTTGTACTGGTTGTGTATGATGAGGATAAGGATGAGGATAACACCAAATCAGGACGCGGATACCCATGTTTGGTTGAGGAGAGGTGCATGGCAATACACCTCCACAAAAAAGACAATGTATTAGAGATTATGTTTTGCTGTTTTCACTTGGTGATGTACAGAAGTCTTGCCCAATCCAGCCCTTGTTCATTTTTATAAGAGTCAGCCTTAAACCCTAAAAACCCGCTCTGACAACGCTAGCAGCAGGGCAGACCAGGACCTCCAAGATGTTCAGAGCCAGTTCATGCCACGTGTCCAGCTTGGATACCCAATAATTAAAAGGCACAGAGGAATCATGGAGGACATTTGTACAATCTGCAAAGTACTCCCTCAGCATCTTCCCAAACATTGCACTTCTTGTGACAGCACCCCTTGCTTCTGTGCTGGCACGATGGGAGGTTCTGAGAAAACTGTTCAAGAACTTTGCCATTGTTCCCCTACCTGAGCTGGATTGTACTTCTGTCTCTCTCGCTTGGACTCCTTGGTTATACAACAAACTCTGACGTCTGCTGCCAGTGTTCTCACATGGGAATTTTCTAAGTAATTCCGCTACAAGGGCCCTCTGGTAGAACAACGTTTTAGTACACCTCTCTGCCTCTGGCAGAAGTGATTGAAAGTTCCCCTTGTAGCGTGGGTCTAGAAGTGTCAGTAATGAGTGTCACCAAAAATTTTTATAATGCGAGGGTCACGTGACACGCAGCACAAGATAAAGTCAGCCATGTGTGCCAGACTGCTAAAAGGCAAGTCTTCCGTGTCCTCACCGACAGGACGACTGACCATGCTGTCCTCTTCATCCTCCTCCTCCCTGTCCTTTGGCCACCCCCGGTGAACAGACGGTATGACAGCTGTGCTTGTAGTACCGTCTATAGCGCATGAAAGTAGCTCCTGTTCCTCCTCCTCATTTCCTACCAATCCATAATGGAAAGACATGAGGCTGGGCTGAGTGTAATCCCCCTGTATGGTTCATTGATCCATGTCCTCGTGCTCTGCCTGCAATGCATCCTCTTTAAGGCTATGTGCCCACATTGCAGCGTTTTGCAAGCGTTTTTAGCTAGAAGAATGCTTGTGCTTTTCCAAGCGATTTGAAGCAGCGCTTGGAAAAGTGATTGACAGGTTGTTCACACTTGTAAAAGTTTAAAAAAAAAGTAAAAGAATGTTAAAAATAATTTTAAAAAATAAGGTTATTCTCACCTTCTGACGGCCCCAGATCTCCTCAGCGGTGCTCCCGGTACGTTCCTTTCCCAGGAATGATTTGCACGAAGGACCTTTCCTTTGTGACGTAAAGGTCGCGTGACAGCGACATCATCTCAGGTGATTCGCGCAATGCATCCCTGGGAACGGAAGCCACCGCGTGCACCGCTAAGAACCGTGAGGACTTCGGGGGCCATCAAAAGGTAGGTTTATCCCTATTTTTTATTTTAATTCTTTTTTTTTTTTTTTTTACAGGAATATCGTACCCAGGCCCTGGAGGAGAGTTTCCTCTCCTCTAGATCCTGGGTACCATCCGCACATGAAGCGCTCACTTTCCGCATGGTGGGCATAGCCACATGCATAAAGTGAGCGTTTCAACGCAATCTTATGGCGATGAAATCACTGCGATTCCGCAGAAATAATTAACATGTTCCAACGCGTGGGGACATCGCACACCAGTGAGCCTGAAGCTGCAAACGCCGCTGAAGCACGGCAAGGGCGGCTGAAGCTGTAGCTGACTTTTTAAAATGGGGAAACAGATGGCGTACTTCCACTAGCAGATCCGGCAGCTCCAGGTAGCTTTTCAGAAAACTTTGAACCACAAGGTTAAGCACATGGGCCAGGCAAGGTATATGTGTGAGCTCACCTTGCCTCAGAGCCGCCACCAGGTTCTGGCCATTGTCACACACGACCATGCCTAGCTGTAGGTTCAGCGGTGTCATCCAAATATCTCACTGCTCTTTCAGCACTATCCACAACTCTTCTACATTGTGCGATTTGTCACCTATGCAGATTAGCTTCAGCACAGCCTGTTGCCGCTTGGCTGAGGCAGTGCTGCAGTGCTTCCAGCTTCTGACTGATGTGTTGATCTCAGAGATGGAGGCTGAAGAGGAGGAGGTGCAGGAGCTGTAGACTGTGGGGGCAACCCTGATTAACGTAGGGCCCGCAATCCTCGGCATGGGAAGGATGTGTTCCATCCCAAGGTCAGGCTGGGTTCCGGCTTCCACTATGTTATCCCAGTGTGCTGTCAGTGAGATGTACCGTTCCTGCCCACAAGCTCTTGTCCACGTGTCCGTGGTTAGGTGGACTTTCCCAGTAACAGCATTGAGGGCACGGGTAATGTTGTGGGACATATGCTGGGGTAATGCCGGTATGGCACACCGGGAGAAATAGTGGCGACTGAGGACCGAGTACCTTGGGACAGGCCGCCGCCATCAGGTTGCGGAAAGCTTCCATCTCAATGAGCCTAAAAGGCAACATTTCGAGCGCAAGCAGAAGAGAAATGTTAGAATTTAGTACTGTGGCCTGTGGGGCACTGGCTGGGTATTTCTGCTTGCGTTCCAATGACTGGAGTATAGACAACTGAAGGCTATGCTGGGACAAGGATGTGGACGGGCTTGATGATGGTGCTGCTTGACTGTGCAACAACACGTGCAGGGCTAGAGGCATCTTCACATGCACAGTGGACTAGGGATTGGCTTCTACACAGAACAGTGGAAGAAGCAGTGGTGTCACCTGCAGACAGTGTTCCTGGAGCCTGGGGTTCGGCCCACAAAGTCGGGTGCTTTGCTGCCATGTGCCTGATCATGCTGGTGGTGGTCCGGCTGGTAGTTTTGCTACCCCTGCTGATGCGGGCATGGCAAGTGCTGCAAATGGCCTGTTTGGGGTTATCGGCAGAGTCTTTAAAAAATAACCAGACTCAGGAAGATCTAACAGTTGGAATGGCAACTTCCTTCATGTTGGTGTTACGGGGAACAGATGTACACCTTCTGTCCGTGGCCACCACACTGCTTTCCTCCTGCCTGTTGGAGTGATATGCCTCCTTCCCTATGTGTGCTGCTGTCTGCGATCTGCATGTCCTGCGAGGTTGGGTCAGTCACTGTCATCCACCAGCTCGTCTTCCACATCCACACCCTGCTCCTCCTCCTGACTTTCTGGCAATTGTGTCTCATCATCATCCACCTCTTGGGACACTTTCCCACCATCTCCTTCGTGTGACCGTGGCTGGTCAAAGTTTTGGGCATCGCTACATGCGATCTCATCTGGCCCCACTTCAAGTTGACCGGCCAAGAGTCCGGAATCTTGAAAGGGAAGACTGAACAGCTCTTCGGTGTGTCCAAGTGTGGGATCAGTTGTCTCAGGGCACTCAGCATGGTGGGATGAAGGAGGATCAGGGTGAGGAATATCCGGTCCACACTCACGGCTACTAAGACTTGACCGTGTGGAAGACATGGTGGTCGTAGTGGTGGCCAAGTGACTGGAAGCATTATCTGCTGTCCAACCAACCACCGTTTCACACTGCTCTGGCTTCAATAGTGGTGTGCTGTGGTCCCCTAGAAACTGGGACAGGAAGGTCCAGCGCAAAGATGTGGGCCTTTGTTGTGGCCCACTTTCAGCTTGGCCACGGCCTTGTCCTCTGCATGCACCATCAGCATCACGTCCACTTCCCCTTGCCTTGCCCATTTTAAATGGACTACTGAACTATGTAAAAAGCTCAACACAAATGTATTTATTTGGAGCAAAATTATATGTGATCAGTATGCCTGCAAAGCTATGATTTTTCCACCACAGATGCAACAGGCCGCAGCCACAGATAACAGACTGTATAATAATTTTTTCTGTTGTATGTGAAATTTGGGAAAAAATAAAACAATGAGTAGAACAAGGCTAGCAGATGCAGCGCCCCAGAGTTCTGGTCATTGCAGTAATGTCGTTCTACCAGGGGGAGCGATGTTACGTCTTCACCCTGCCAGGTATCACAGCCACACACACACTTCACACGCCAGTCCACCAGGGGGAGCTAAGGGTTCTATGTACTAGGCCACTCCTCACAAAGGGTAAAAGTGGTGGGTTGGTTAGGAAGTCTAAGACAGTTGGAGTCAGGAGAAGGAGAGGGAGAGAAGCAGACTGTGCTCGGCCCAGGGAATCCCTGTCAGGCAGACAGTGGAAAAAGGAAAGAACATCAGCGGCTCAGTGGGAAAGAAGGACACGGAGCTGCGCCTGCAACCCATGCGGCAGCCTCCTAAGAAAGGACACGAAAGGAAGTGTGCCGTAGTGAGTGAGCACCAAAAGTCATAGCAACAGGAGTGAAACATCAGTGGGAGACCAGCTAGAAGCAGGCTGCCTCCATCTGAGCGCAGATCTGGTGGCCAGAACACCGAGGAAGTAATAGACTCTACGCTTTACTTTAGACACCGGCAGGGCAGTCGATTCCAAGTTGGCTGTCCAACCTAAACACCTAAGCAGACAAGGTGGCAACGCGGAGGAAGGGCGACACTAGGGTCCCTATAAAATAGCCTCAGGCCACCACCGTCATACGGGTTTGTCCTATCCATCTGGAGGACAGAGAGAGAGAAGTAACAAGAGTGAGGACCTTATGGTAGCTAATGCATGTAGGGACCTACTACGTTACTGTGCGCAAGGGGAAGGCTACTGATTTCCACCTGGATAAGGTGACTCTGGAATTGCCATCATTCTGCCTACCCTGTCATCCGGCACTCTGGACTGTGGATGCTGAAGCCTTCAGTAAAGGTAAAGAGACTGCACCCATTGTGTCCTCGTTATTCACCGTGCCTTGCACCATCCACTATCACCATCTACACTTCTGGGAAGCCCTGGGGATATACTTCACCTGTGGGAAGGTATACCATCTATCTGCCATTCCATCACCCCAGCGGACCCCTAAGCAGCGTCGGACACCCTGACCGAATACCACAGGTGGCGTCACGAACACTACCGTTATAAACGAACTCTGCCTTTTATTGGGCGCCCCTCATAGGGCCACAGTCCGGGTCGGGCCACCGTGACATCCTCGCTGAGGGAACTGAAGGACCCGGTACAGAGTACCCCATTGCCCTTACGTGGGGGCGATCCACAGAGCTATGCAACTTATGCCTGCCAAGGTATGATTTTTCCTCCACAGATACACCCGGCCACAGATAAGGTATAATTATTTTTTTTGTTGTATGTGAAATTTGGAAAAAAATAAAAAATGAGTACTATTTTTCCACCACAGATACACCAGGCCTCAGCCTGACATAACATACTATATAACATTTTTATGTTTTTTTTGGTGAATTTTTGAAAAAAAAAGTAGAACAAGGCTAGCACACAGAACTATGCTACATATGCCTGCGAAACTACGATTTTTTTCAACACAGATACACCAGGCCCCAGCCTGACATAACAGACTGTATACATTTTTGGGGGAATTTTGGTGAATTTTTAAAAAAAAAAATGAGTAGAACAAGGCTAGCACACAGAACTATGCTACGTATGCCTGCAAAACTACGATTTTTCCAACACAGATACAACAGGCCTCAGCCTGACATGACAGACTGTATATTTTTTTGTTTTTGGTGAATTTTTGGAAAAAAATAAAAAAAGAATAAAACAAGGCTAGCACACAGAACTAGGAAACTTATGCCTGCGAAGCTACGATTTTTCCACCACAGATACACCAGGCCTCAGCCTGACATAACACACTGATCTAAATGTGGCCTTGATTTTTTTGTGCACAACTAAATTGTGTCAACAAGTTATGACAAAAAAAAGATTTTTTGGCGCACTCACATCTGATGCCTGGGATAAAAAAAAATTGTAGATTTGCACGCTCTTCGATTACAATAACCTGGCTGTAGTCTGCAGCGTGACCAAGCAAATAAATGTTGAAATAAGGGGGCTATGGATTGCTTTAGAATGAAAGGAGCAGGTATAAGGTGAAAAAATGCCACAGAAAACTGCTGCTAGGTATATAGTAAATAAGCAGCAGACAGTAATGGAGCTTTTGGAGGTACAGTATGCAGTGAGAGCTATGTACTTACAGTGCCTGCAGTCCTTGCACTGATGTCGATATGAGCACATAGACTCCCCTGCCTACCTAGCGCTGCAATCTCTGGACCCCCGAGTTAGCCCTAAAAAGGACTATTTGTTTCTCAGGAGTTGTGGAATGAACAGTTGCGACCTACAATAACTATTAAAAGGACGATTCTGGCCCTATCTCCACAGCAGCTCTCCTTACACTCGCTAAGTCCGGAGCAAAATGCGGTGAGCAGGTTGGCGCCAGGTCTCTTATAGACCTGATGACGCTGTGCGGTCAGCCAATCACTGTAATACCACAACAAAGATGGCTGCGGCATTATAGTGCATGGCTGACAATCCCTTCATTGTTATTGGTGCTCTAAAGAGCGCCAAATTTGCAGGGCGGAGACCCGATCTCCTGCAGAATAATTCTGGAAATACTCAGTGCTCGCCGAGTACACCGAGCGTAGTGATACTCGGGCGAGTACCGAGTAGTGGCGAGCACGTTCGCTCATCACTAATCAAAATATGTAAGGTATTAGTTAATATTATTGCTACAATACGTAAGTTGGCATCCCACATCACGGGTCCTTACTAATAGGCTCTGATCCAGATGCTGTGCATACTCTGTTTGAACACTGCTGCAGATCATTTATTTGCACTGGTGTGCCAAGCGGCCAATCCCTGATCGTAGGCTGGCTGTCTCATTTGGTATTACCGCACCTGTGTAGTCGCCATCTTTACTTGGGCCCTCTGCACCATGATAGTGCATTTGATTTGAAGCCTAGACAGGTAAGCACCTTTGCCTGTTTTTCTGTCGTGTTTTTTCCAGAATAGTGGAGGTTTTTTCCTCCTTTTTTTTCCTCCTGTTGTGGTTTTTGCTGTTAGAGTAGGACTGGCAAGCGTGAGGACCCACAATGTGGGTTGCCAGCTTACATATTGTGGCCATAATATTAACTAATACCTTACATATTTTGATATGTTTTTGTGCACTTTTTTTACTTTTACTTTTTGAGGTGCAGTTGGGCGCTGATAGCTTTGTAAGTTGTGGCCTCTGTTCACACGTGACGCATTACAGTTAGCACTGGGCAGCCAGCCACAGGGTGTTACTAATAGGCTATGAGCCAGATGCTGTGCATACTCTGTGTGAACACTGCTGCAGATTATTCATTTGCACTGGTGTGCCAAGCGGCCAATCCCTGATTGTAGGCAGGCTGTTTCATTTGGTATTACCACACCTGTGTAGTCGCCATCTTTACTTGGTCCCTCTGCAACATGATAGTGCATTTGATTTGAAGCTTAGACAGGTAAGCACTTTTGCCTGTTTTTCTGTGGTGTTTTTGCCTGTTTTTCTGTGGTGTTTTTTCCAGAATTTTTGAGTTGTTTTCCTCCTGTTGTGGCTTGTGTGAAATTTTGTTGGTTTGAAATAAAAACTAAAACTTGGCCTACTTTAGGTGTACAAATTTGGTCCCTCGGTACTCTGTCCCCAGCCGCCACTATTTTTCCTGGTGTAGCATCTCCGCCTTGTACCAGCACGTGTACAGGAACATCAGCCATGTCCCTACCAACCTGGTTACTGGGATTTTCCACGGAACCGACACATGGACAAGCGCTTGTGACCAGGGATGCTACATTTCACTGATGGCCCACTGGGTGAACATTGTGGAGGCTGGAGCTGAACCTCACCCTGGCATGGCACATGTGCTACCGATGCCAAGGATTGATTCCCCTACGATGAGGCAACAGTCTCTGCTGAAGTTAATTTGTCTAGGAGACAAGCCGCACACCACAGCACAGTTATTGGAAGCAATAACAGACCAGACAGATCTGTGGCTCTTGCCACTGGACCTACAACCAGGCATGGTTGTGTTTAATAATGGCTTAACCTGGTGGTGGCTTTGAAGCTTGGAAGCTCACACGTACCAAGTTTTTCCCATGTGCTCAACTTGGTAGTTCATCGGTTTCTGAAATCCTACCCATTTTTGCCAGAGCTTCTGGTCAAGGTACTCCACGTCAGCGGCCATTTACGTAAGTCAGCTACAGCTGCCATTGCTCTGGCAGTGCTGTAGCAGCGCATGTAAGTGCCAGCTCACCGACTGGTGTGCGACATCATCACATGCTGGAACGTCACAGTGCACATGCTGGTAAGGCTTTGTGGGCTGCAAAGACAGTTGTGGAATACCAGCTCCAACAGGCCCGCCAGTATTTTGGTCAGCCTCTGTATATAATAACTCAAGAGTGGACATGGATGTCTGAAATTTGGGCAGTTCTCCACGACTTTGAGGACTCAACAAAGATGGTGAGCAGCAATGAAACCATCATCAATGCAACAATCCCACTTCTGTGCTTACTCAACAGTCGCTGCTAAAATTAAACACGAAGCTTTGCAGGCGCATGAGATGGAGGAAGACATGAGACAGGGAGATACTGCCCAGCCCAGCCTCACCCAATCCGCGCTGAGCAGATGACATAACAATGAGGATGTGAAGGCTGAGGAGGAAGAACAGGAGCTGGCTGAGGCAAGTGCAAAAGAGGATAGTACCCACACAAGCTTTGTCCCATCTCTCCTACGTGGATGGTCTGAGGAGGGGAATGAGGAGAAAGAGATGGAGAAGGAGGAGATGGAGAGTAGTTATCATGGTGGTGACAGCAAAGTGTTGGCTGTAGGGACCTTGGCATATATGGCAGACTTTATGTACCGCTGCCTTTCCCGTGAGCCTCACGTTACATTTATCTTAGCCAAAAAGAGTACTAGTTGTTCACCCAGCTTGACCCATGCCACAAGGACAACTCTGCATCTCCTTCCTGAGGCAGAGAGGTCTACTAAAATGGTTCTATAGTAGAAGGCCATTGGGGAAAATATGGTGAAAAAATTTCCATCACACTTCAGCAATGGCATGGGACAAGCTTCCTTGCCCAACCAAGGAGGAGATGTGTGGAAGATACACAGCATAGGCAGGGGTACACTGTCAAAGGCCTGGGGCAATTTCATGACACCAGACCAGAATCCAGGCCCTGGTGACCATGTATTTTTGACAATCCAGAAAAAAAGATGTGCACACTGTCACTGGGTTGGTGCAGGCATGAACAAAATAGTCCAAGTATAGGAAAAATCAGCCGCACTCAAAATGGTTGAAAAAAGTTCAGCAAACTGTGTAGTTTCTTTATTAACATATACAATAAACATCACTAGGTGCTTTTTTAGAAGGTAAATGGGTGGCGGACTAATTGAATAGTCCGCCACCCATTTACCTCCTAAAAAAGCACCTGGTGATGTTTATTGTATATGTTAATAAAGGTATTTTTGACAAGGCGAGAAAATTTTTCAAAGGTGATCAAGCAATACCTGGCCGACAAAACCAGCATACTCCCTAATGACATCAGCACATAAAGTGTTTTTAATTTTCAATATTTGAATGAGGCCTGCCAGTTGCTGCCTTCAAGGGCCTATGCATGGCTGTATTACCCACCTTATTTTTTCATTGCATAGCTTTTTGTTCATCGCCTTTATGAGTGTAAGGGTGCATCAATTATATTTTCTTAATATTTTAATAAGGCCCTCTGGTTGTTGCATTTGAAGGTCTATGGATGAGTCTGCTTATAATTTTTCCTGGCTTTGCACTGTGTGCAGAGCCTTTATGGGTGTAAGAGTACCACAACTACACTTAGTTCACAATATTTGAATGAGGTACTACAGTTTTGGCAGGCTTTGCACTTATGAGTCTAGGAGTACCACTACACGACAATTTGAACAAATTGTGTATGAGGCCTTCCTTTATGTCCAATATAGGGTGTATCTGAGTCTCTCTTCCATCACATTTTTGGCAGTTCTTGCTTCATTCATAAATTACACTGACATTTCCAATTTTTTAATATGCGAATTGCCTCTTCAGAGAGGAAGAGGACTTGAACTCTATAGCGCCACCTGTTGGAAGCAGCAATCCTTCAAGTCATTATTGACCCTTTAATGAGTCTTGCAATATGACTTAGGATAAAAGCCAAATTAGAATCTCAATTTGCAGACACAGTGTATCGGAGTAAAGCCCCTCCTCAGTGCCAAGCATGACAACTGATTTGGAAATAAAAATGTCAATTTTGGTTTACTTAAATTATTATTTTTTTAATTTTGCCTTATATACAAGTCATTATACAGGAAAGAATGTTTCTGAACATTTTTTTTCCTGAAAACTCCAATTTCCCTTCAATTTTTGAATGTTTTTTTGTCAGTCCGTAAAAAAGTAAAAGTGTGACACCATTGTTCTCCATGGTGACCTGGGAGTCAGAGATGCTTCCACCAAGGGTCTTCCTCAAGCTGTTCTTCTTCCACTCAGCACTTTTTCCATCTATTTCAACATTTTCACTGCCCCCCCAGACCTCCTCATAGGGTCTGATGGAAAAATGCTTGGGTCTCCCATTGACTACCATTATGCTCATTGATCAAAATGAGCATCTGAGCGTTAGGAATTGCTGTATTAGAATAACGAGCATCCAAGCATTTTAGTGCTTGCTCATCTTTATTACATACTGAATCTCCTGCCTCCTGGAGTATATTGTTCACTTGGGCGGAAGTTGTGAAGAAGTTTTACTGCATGGAAAGGATTCTGCAGTCATCCACCGATGTTGCCTTCGTGGACATCCAGGCTTTTTTGAGTTCCCAAGCTCACCAGTAGGGTTGAGCGAAACGGGTCGGCCATTTTCAGAAGTCGCCGACTTTTGGCAAAGTCGGGTTTCATAAAACCCGACCCCTGTGTGGGGTCGGCCATGAGGTTGGCGATCTTCTGAATCTGGTATCGGAATTCCGATACCGAGTTCCGATATGTTTTCAATATCGGAAATCGGTATCGGAATCCATATTTAAGTGTAAAATAAAGAATTAAAATAAAAAATATTGCTATACTTACCCTCTGACGCGCCCTGGTACTAACCGGCAGCCTTCCTTCCTTAGAATCAGCGCGTGAATGACCTTAGATGACGTCGCAGCTTGTGATTGGTCACGCGACCGCCCATGTGACCGCTCACGCGACCAATCACAAGCTGCGACGTCACCGAAGGTCCTTCAAGCGCTGATTCTTAGGAAGGAAGGCTGCTGGAAAGAAGCAGGGCGAGTCCGAGGGTGAGTATATACAGATCCCCTCCTGTGATGAGACTTGTGGTGCCACCGTAGCCTTTGACACAACAATTCTTGCTAAGGAAAAAAGAAAGAAGACAGAAGAAAGAAGAGAGACTACAAACGTAAGTGTTCATCCCCGATCCCGGCCCGATCTTCCTTCACCCCCCATCCCCCCCTCCCTTTCTCCCTCCACCCCCACTGCGCCGCGTCCATCCGTGCCCAAATTTATCAGCCGCCGAGCGTTGATTGGTGACGCAGTTCACCGATCAACACTCGTGCTTGCTTTTCTTTTTCACCCCCCTTAGCGCCGCCGAGCGTTGATTGGTGACGCAGTTCACCGATCAACACTCGTGCTCACTTTTCTTTTCCACATCCCCATCCATGCACCCAGCCACCGCGTCTAAACCCATGCCTTTCATTTCTTTTTTTTCCACATCCCCATGCGCACCCAGCCGCCGCATCTAAACCCGTGCCTTTCGTTTCTTTTTTTTTTCACATCCCCGTGCGCACCCAGCCGCCGCTTCTAAACCCGTGACTTTCATTTCTTTTTTTTCCACATCCCCGTGCGCACCCAGCCGCTGCATCTAAACCCGTGCCTTTTGTTTTTTTTCCCACATCCCCGTGCACACCCAGCCGCCGCGTCTAAACCTGTGCCTTTCGTTTCTTTTTTTTTCCACATCCCCGTGCGCGCACCCAGCCGCCGCATCTAAACCCGTGCCTTTCATTTCTTTTTTTTTCCTCCACATCCCCGTTTGCACACCCAGCAGCCGCCGAACTTTGATAAGTGATGCGGTTCACTTGTCAGAGCTAGGACCTGCTGTTTTAGACTTTTCCTTTCACAGGTATTTTTTTCTCCCTATTTGCTTTTTTTTCCTTTAGCTTTTTCTTTTCAGAATAGTTTGCACCAAACACTATCTCCCCACACATACACAGTTACCAATAAAGTACATCCAAGCACCATACTAAAAAAAAAATGTCCCGCTCATCCCGTTCATCCCAGGAGCGCTATTCAACGGAGGGGGCATATTCTTTCTTTGCCTCCGACACTGATAGCGAGGGAGAGGATCCCACATTCCTTTACTCTTCAGATTCTTCATCCTCCTCATCTTCCTCGTCAGGTCCTGCGGAACCGCCACGCAGACGTCGCCGGACAGAAGCAGTGCCCAATGTTCATGAAGATGAACCAGCGCGTCCCTCTTCGGATCACGTATGGACCTCGTCCCCTGAAAATTACGAGCCACTGATTCCTGATTTTGTGGCAGAATCAGGAATCAAGTTTGACACCACCGGCCTCACAGAAATAGACTTTTTAAAAGTCTTTTTCTCTGAGGATTTTGTTAAACTCATGGTGGAGCAAACTAATTTATATGCTCGGCAATTTTTGGAGCAAAACCCCGGTTCATCACTTTCTAACTGGTCTCCTAGGTAGACGCAGTTGAAATGATGCAGTTTTGGGGCCTGGTCCTTCATATGGGGATCCTGAAGAAGCCAGAAATTCGGCAATATTGGAGTGTTTTTTTATATAACACTCCAGTGTTCTGAATGGTCATGACCCTGACGCGTTTTGAGGCCATCCATAAGTTCCTGCATTACAACGATAATTCACAGTGTCCCGCACGAGATGACCCCAATTTTAACCATCTGTTCAAAGTTCGGCCGGTCATCAAACACTTCAGCAAAAAGTTTGCTGAAGTGTACGTGCCCCAAAGGGACATCTGCGTGGATGAGTCCTTGGTTCATTTTAAGGGGCGGCTCAGATTCCATCAATACCTGCCCAACAAGAGGGCCAGGTATGGAATCAAACTCTACAAGCTGTGTGAGAGTACCTCAGGGTACACCTACAGCTTTAGAGTGTACGAAGGGAAGGACAGCATCATTGAACCGCCTGAGTGTCTTTCTATCCTGGGAGTGAGTGGGAAAATTGTGTGGGATTTGGTGCACCCACTACTGGATAAAGGTTATCACCTCTACACTGATAACTTTTATTCCAGCATCCCACTCTGCAAATCCCTCTCTGCGCGAGGTACTGCAGCCTGCGGTACTGTCCGCAAAAATCAGAGAGGCCTCCCGAAAACGCTACTTGGGCAGATGCTCAGAAAAGGTGAGAGCAAAGCCCAATGTAGCGACCACCTGAGTACCAGTGTACTCAGGACAAATTGGACAACAACTTTTGGTGTCTAATTTCTCCTGTTACCCTTGGGAAAATAAAAAAATGGGGACTGAAAGATCATTTTTGTGGGAAATAAATTGAATT
Organism: Ranitomeya imitator; assembly: GCF_032444005.1. Taxonomy (NCBI): domain Eukaryota; kingdom Metazoa; phylum Chordata; class Amphibia; order Anura; family Dendrobatidae; genus Ranitomeya; species Ranitomeya imitator. The sequence continues at coordinate 238,678,843 of NC_091286.1, forward strand.
TTTTATATTCACGTCGGGCGTCATAAACTTTAGTGAAGCACTTGGGGTTCAAAATTCTCACCACACACCTAGATAACTTCCTTAGGGGTATATATAAATAAACATCAGTCGTCGGTAAGTATAAAGAAAAAGGCGACGCAACCAAACATCAAAAAATAGGAGAACCAAGAGTCAAAACGTAGCCAGCAAATTATGCAAAATTACAAACTTTATTGAAAGCATATATACATAAAATTACCATGTAAAGTAGAAGTGACAAATTGTGACTAAATCCATAGGTACAAAAGTGACCATGAACCACAGACCAAGACAGGTTATCTAAAAGTATACTTATATATGTATTCTCAACATATACACATGAGAGTGTATCCTGATATTCAGTCAGCCAGGCTTAATAGTATGCGCATATAGATAAGTGCTGTAACAATAGCCATAGCCTCATGTGCATATGAAAAGTAAGGTACAAAGGGGTTAGTTACCCATGTGAGGTGAGATGAAGGTCCCGTCAACAACTTTTGAGGTCCATTTTCTCTTTTTACCTCTGGGAAAATAAAAAAAATTATTGCTGATAAATCATTTTTGTGACTAAAAAGTAAAATGTTCATTTTTTCCTTCCATGTTGCTTCTGCTGCTGTGAAACACCTGAAGGGTTAACAAACTTCTTGAATGTGGTTTTGAGCACCTTGAGGGGTGCAGTTTTCAGAATGGTGTCACTTTGGGGTATTTTCTGCCATATAGACCCCTCAAAGTGACTTCAAATGTGAGGTGGTCCCTAAAAAAATGGTTTTGTAAACTTTGTTGTAAAAATTAGAAATTGCTGGTCAAATTTTAACCCTTATAACTTCCTAGCAAAAAAAATGTTGTTTACAAAATTGTGCTGATGTAATGTAGACATGTGGGAAATGTTATTTATTTACTATTTTGTGTCACGCAACTCACTGGTTTAACAGAATAAAAATTTAATATTTGAAAATTGTGAAATTTTCAACATTTTCGCCAAATTTCTGTTTTTTTTTTCACAAATAAACGCAAGTTATGTCGAAGAAATTTTACCACTATCATGAAGTACAATATGTCACAAGAAAACAATCTCAGAATCGCCAAGATCCGTTGAAGCATTTCGGAGTTATAACCTCATAAAGAGACAGTGGTCAGAATTGTAAAAATTGGCCCGGTCATTAACGTGCAAACCACCCTTGGGGGTAAAGGGGTTAAAAAGTGGCAGCTACAGTGCCCTGTAAAAGTATTCAGCTCCCTGGAACTCGTCAACCTTCAAACATAAAGATACGAAATGTAAATTTGTGGTGAAGAATCAACATCAAGTGGAACACAATTGTGAAGTTGAACGAAATTTATTGGATATTTTAAATTTTTGTGGAAATTCAAAAGCTGAAAAGTGGGGCGTGCAATATTATTCGGCCCCTTTAACATAATACTTTGTTGCACCACCTTTTGCTGCGATTACAACTGCAAGTTGCTTGGGGTATGTCGCTATCAGTTTTGTACATCGAGAGACTGAAATTCTTGCCCATTCTTCCTTGGCAAACAGCTCGAGCTCAGTGAGGTTTGATGGAGATCGTTTGTGAACAGCAGTTTTCAATTCTTTCCACAGATTCTCGATTGGATTGAGGTCTGGACTTTGATTTTGCCTTTCTAACACCTGGATATGTTTATTTGTGAACCAATCCATTGTAGATTTTGCTTTATGTTTGGGATCATTGTCTTGTTGGAAGACAACTCTCCGTCCCAGTCTCAGGTCTTTTGCAGACTCCAACAGGTTTTCTTCAAGAATGGTCCTGTATTTGGCTCCATCGATCTTCCCATCAATTTTAAACATCTTCCCTGTCCCAGCTGAAGAAAAGCAGGCCCAAACCATGATGCTGCCACCACCATGTTTGACAGTGGGGATGGTGTGTTCAGGGAGATGAGCTATGTTGCCTTTACGCCAAACATATCGTTTGGCATTGTTGCCAAAAAGTTCGATTTTGGTTTCATCTGACCAGAGCACCTTCTTCCACATGTTTGGTGTGTCTCCCAGGTGGCTTGTTGCAAACCTTAAACAACACTTTTTATGGATATCTTTGAGAAATGGCTTTCTTCTTGCCACTCATCCATAAAGTCCAGATTTGTGCACTGATTGTTGCCCTATGGACAGACTGTCCAACCTCAGCTGTAGATCTCTGCAGTTCATCCAGAGTGATCATGGGCCTCTTGGCTGTATCTCTGATCAGTCTTCTCCTTGTTTGAGATGAAAGTTTAGAGGGACGGCCGGGTCTTGGTAGATTTGCAGTGGTATGATACTCCTTCCATTTCAATATTATCACTAGCACAGTGCTCCTTGGGATGTTTAAAGTTTTGAAAATCATTTTGTTTCCAAATCCAGCTTTAAACTTCTCCACAACAGTATCACAGACCTGCCTGTTGGGTTCCTTGTTCTTTATGATGCTCTCTGTGCTTCAAACAGAACTCTGAGACTATCACAGAGCAGGTCATTTATATGGAGACTTGATTACACACAGGTGGATTATATTTATCATCATTAGGCATTTAGGACAACATTGGATCATTCAGAGATCCACAATGAACTTCTGGAGTGAGTTTGCTGCACTGAAAGTAAAGGGGACGAATAATATTGCACACCCGACTTTTCAGTTTTTGATTTTCCACAAAAATTAAAAATAACCAATAAATTTAGTTCAACTTCACAATTGTGTTCCACTTGTTGTTGATTCTTCACCAAAAATTTATATTTGGTATCTTCATGTTTGAAGCATGATATGTGGGAAAAGGTTGAAAAGTTCCATGGAGCCGAATACTTTCGCAAGGCACTGTACATAATAAAGAGCTGTAATTCATAAGCCCTTACTCCAATTAGGATGCAAATACCCTCAAATTAAAGAGAGTCTGCACTTTTAGCTCATATTGGTTACATTACTAAAACATATTCAAGTTACAGTTAATGGCTAAAATGCCAAAACATGTCCCTGTCCAAGTATTTCTGGACATAGTAGAGTATCACTGTTTGGAAAAAAAAGTCAGTACTGTAAACTTCTCGTCTTAAAATGAACTATTTTCTGTGAAAGATCTTTGGTCCTTCCATAATGGTTATTACTTGCTTGATGTAATCAAATGTGCTTAGCTGCTTAAACAACTGCAATGGTCAATATCGGCTAAAATGTGTTTAACTGTATATAGTAACGTTCATAGGTTGTTCAACCATGAACCAACTGATCTAATTGAATTAAGCATTTAAAAAATGTGTTAACATCTGTTAAGGTACCGTCACACTAGACGATATCGCTAGCGATCCATGACGTTGCAGCGTCCTCGCTAGCGATATCGTCCAGTGTGACAGGCAGCAGCGATCAGGCCCCTGCTGTGCTGTCGCTGGTCGGGGAAGAAAGTCCAGAACTTTATTTGGTCGCTGGACTCCCCGCAGACATCGCTGAATCGGCGTGTGTGACACCGATTCAGCGATGTCTTCACTGGTAACCAGGGTAAACATCGGGTAACTAAGCGCAGGGCCGCGCTTAGTAACCCGATGTTTACCCTGGTTACCAGCGTAAAAAAACAAACAGTACATACTTACATTCAGCTGTCTGTCCCGTGCTGTCTGGTTCCTGCACTGACTGCTGGCCGTAAAGTGAAAGCAGAGCACAGCCACAGCGGTGAGTCACCGCTGTGTGACTCACTGCTGTGCTGTGCTTTCACTTTCACTTTACGGCCAGCAGTCAGTGCAGGAACCAGACGGCACGGGACAGACAGCTGAATGTAAGTATGTACTGTTTGTTTTTTTACGCTGGTAACCAGGGTAAACATCGGGTTACTAAGCGCGGCCCTGCGCTTAGTTACCCGATGTTTACCCTGGTTACCGGGGACCTCGGGATCGTTGGTCGCTGGAGAGCTGTCTGTGTGACAGCTCTCCAGCGACCAAACAGCGACGCTGCAGCGATCCGGATCGTTGTCGGTATCGCTGCAGCGTCGCTATGTGTGACGGTACCTTTAGGTGTTTTTTGTTTTGTTTAGCTCTTTTGTGTTTTGATTTAAAAACAGAAATATGGAATTAAGGATTAATGGCTTGATAGAAACAAATGGCGTGCAAAGAACCCTCTTGACTATAATAGGGTTTATCTGGTTTTTGCTATGGTGTCTGTCTTTTTACAGAAAAAAATATTGCAGTGTGGAATCTTCATTTTAGAGCGTCCAGCTGTGGATCTGAGCAGACACTTGATATGTTTTGTTTGCCGTTTAACCAAAATTATAAGACATTACTAATAAAGGTCAGCAAAATCTGTGACTGGTTATTTTGGAAAGACTGGTTATTATATCATTATTTAGAAAAGAAATGTATAGTACGCCAGCACGGTGGCTCAGTGGTTAGCACAGCTTTGCAGCTCTGGGGTCCTGGTTTCAAATCCCAACAAAGACAACATCTGCAAGGAGTTTGTATGTTCTCCCCGTGTTTGCTTAGGTTTCCTCCGGCTACTCCAGTTTCCTCCCACACTCCAAAAACATACTGATAGGGGATTAGATTGTGAGCCCCAATGGGGACAGTGCCGATAATTTCTGTAAGGCGCTGTGGAATTAATGGAACTAAATAAAGTTACAGAAGCCAGTACAGTCCACTCAACTCTTTCCAGAGTCCAGCAATGTTGTGGCCATCACAGAGAGAAAATGATTCCAGTCTCTGGTATGGAGGGATATCAGTTTAAGTTTAACATATTATAGGAATAGGTCAATTTATCACTAGCAAAGAACATAACCCCTATTTATGAGCAGTGCACAACTCTTATTTCTGTTTCCTCCCTTCGCCTTTTCTCATGACTAATGACCACCAAGTATCTAGCTGTAAATATGTTGGCAATCAGTTCATTGTGTGTCTGAATCCCTCAGACTCATAATTTAGATTTTGCTGTATTCTTTGCTATTTATCAAATATCAACATTTTTTGTTCTCTTTAGTCTAGAAGTGCATGTCCTGATATTGGGAGACATATTATGATGACAGATCTGATTTATTCTCAGAACGTAACATTCAACTAAACCGGACTCATAATTTGAAATACTGGTGGTGTAGTCATTGAATGCTCCTCTGGAATATAATGCAGGATGTGAATGTTGTAACAGAAAAAGTAATATATATATTAGATTCACACTATATGTGAACTGAATAATGGCATGACAATTGTTGTCAATATTGTTTATTCTATTTCTCTAAAAGTGGATAACTTGCTTTTAACTCCTATAAACCCTTTAGTGAAAATAAAATTTACCAGATGGTGGAAGCACAGAGTCCCCTGTAAGCCCAGATGGTAGACACTTAAAACATTGCACCAACAGATACTTACGTTATGCATACAAACGGCACCGCGCTTGGGTTGCTAAAATGACCTCCCCTGATAGCAGGGGCGCAATAGTCCCGAGTAAACTGATGGACACGTATGTCACACTGGAAACAAAGCGCCGGGAGTCGCGCTATTAGTGAGGCGCTGCACTGGTATGTGCCAGAAATGTTTGCCCCTAAGAAACAATACTACGAACCTAAATAAAGAAAGTGGATCTCTTACCGTGGGTAATGAAAAAGGGACCCTCCGCTGCTGATGGACGTAAGTGCGGCTGTGATCCAAGACGAGCAAATGGCAATGACCGGAGGGTGGGCGTGCAGGAGCACATGTGGACGAGAGCGGTATAGAACGCCGCTGCCAAGTGCAGAGCCAGGGAACGTCCCGGCCGGAGGCGTCCCTGGTTACACTGGAAAAACAAAGATGGCTGACGCTGACACGCAGCGTGTGACGTCACGGGCCTACGGAAGCACCCAAGGACCAAGAAGGTAAACCGACGCGTTTCGAAGGGAGAACGCCCTTCTTCATCAGGGTTATGGCCCTACAGGGGAACTTCACTTAACTATATACCTTCTCTCATCCTGTGTCCCCGCCCACTGAGATACATTACCCGCCCCAGTCCCTGAGATGACCAGTGGCCCTTTGCAACCTATCCACATCCAGTGCTCGTTACACTCGTCCTGAATGGCAAGGCATTATTAGTCATTAGGGTCCATGCCCCACAAATATACATGACATGTGCATGCTGCATACTAGGAGAAAATAATCAAAAAAGCATATAAAAAATATCAAATAATAAATAAATAAAAAGTGTAGTAAATTCATCCAATTTATTGACTAAAAAATTTTATTGCTGCTAAAAGTAAAAACTTTATTATTAAAACATCTAACAATAAAGCTTAAAAACTGTAGATATTACCCTACAATGAAATGGTCCTAGCCTAATTAAATACACTAAAATCCATAAAATAAAAACAAACGTAGGCCTATTGCTCTATTGCAGATTGTACAATACCCTGTCACTACTCCATTCAAAATGCATAAGAAAGGTGAATTCAAACTTATAGGTGAACCCCACCTAATTACATCTAATGAGGCTAATCATATGCATAATAAATAATCTAAAGTGCATTGTAGTGCTACATGACATGTTTGGTTACCACTCCCGCCATTAAAATGCGTGTAATTCAAAATCATGGTTGAGGCCCCTAGGGGTAAGGCAATCCAGCCTGAATATCCATTCTGACTCGACTTTGGACATTTGTTTCAGGAAATTGCCCCCCCTCCTACTTTGATGGACTTTTTGAATCCCACAAAACCGGACATCCTTCATATTACCATTATGTTGCTCCTTAAAGTGACGGGATAGGGGGTGGCCCAGAAACCCCTTCTGAATATTCTTAAGGTGCTCTTTAATTCGTACCATGAGTCTCCTCTTGGTTCTACCCACATACAGTTTGTTGCACGGGCATAAAATCAAATAAATGATACCTGTAGAGTAACAAGTGATTTTATCCCGAATAGTAAATATCTCTGTTCCAGCAGAGTCTCCGAATGTGGTTTGGCACCTCCTCTCAATACCTGTTTGTGTGCAGCAATAGCAACCTCCACACGGCCTAAAACCCCCCTCAGGTTTAGATTTCTGACTTGCCAACGGGCCCTGAGCACTAAAAGCCAATTTGGCTGTGGGAGCTAGCAAATTAGTCAACGTATGAGCTTTTCTGTACACAAATCTGGGATGCACAGGTAGATGATCCCCTATAATCCTATCCCTCTGGAGGATTGCCCAATGTTTCCGAATGATCCCCTGTGCATCCCAGATTTGTGGAGGTTGCTATTGCTGCACACAAACAGGTATTGAGAGGAGGTGCCAAACCACATTCGGAGACTCTGCTGGAACAGAGATATTTACTATTCGGGATAAAATCACTTGTTACTCTACAGGTATCATTTATTTGATTTTATGCCCGTGCAACAAACTGTATGTGGGTAGAACCAAGAGGAGACTCATGGTACGAATTAAAGAGCACCTTAAGAATATTCAGAAGGGGTTTCTGGGCCACCCCCTATCCCGTCACTTTAAGGAGCAACATAATGGTAATATGAAGGATGTCCGGTTTTGTGGGATTCAAAAAGTCCATCAAAGTAGGAGGGGGGGCAATTTCCTGAAACAAATGTCCAAAGTCGAGTCAGAATGGATATTAAGGCTGGATTGCCTTACCCCTAGGGGCCTCAACCATGATTTTGAATTACACGCATTTTAATGGCGGGAGTGGTAACCAAACATGTCATGTAGCACTACAATGCACTTTAGATTATTTATTATGCATATGATTAGCCTCATTAGATGTAATTAGGTGGGGTTCACCTATAAGTTTGAATTCACCTTTCTTATGCATTTTGAATGGAGTAGTGACAGGGTATTGTACAATCTGCAATAGAGCAATAGGCCTACGTTTGTTTTTATTTTATGGATTTTAGTGTATTTAATTAGGCTAGGACCATTTCATTGTAGGGTAATATCTACAGTTTTTAAGTTTTATTGTTAGATGTTTTAATAATAAAGTTTTTACTTTGAGCAGCAATAAAATTTTTTAGTCAATAAATTGGATGAATTTACTACACTTTTTATTTATTTATTATTAGATATTTTTTATATGCTTTTTTGATTATTTTCTCCTAGTATGCAGCATGCACATGTCATGTATATTTGTGGGGCATGGACCCTAATGACTAATAATACCTTGCCATTCAGGACGAGTGTAACGAGCACTGGATGTGGATAGGTTGCAAAGGGCCACTGGTCATCTCAGGGACTGGGGCGGGTAATGTATCTCAGTGGGCGGGGACACAGGATGAGAGAAGGTATATAGTTAAGTGAAGTTCCCCTGTAGGGCCATAACCCTGATGAAGAAGGGCGTTCTCCCTTCGAAACGCGTCGGTTTACCTTTTTGGTCCTTGGGTGCTTCCGTAGGCCCGTGACGTCACACGCTGCGTGTCAGCGTCAGCCATCTTTGTTTTTCCAGTGTAACCAGGGACGCCTCCGGCCGGGAAGTTCCCTGGCTCTGCACTTGGCAGCGGCGTTCTATACCGCTCTCGTCCGCATGTGCTCCTGCACGCCCACCCTCCGGTCATTGCCATTTGCTCGTCTTGGATCACAGCCGCACTTACGTCCATCAGCAGCGGAGGGTCCCTTTTTCATTACCCACGGTAAGAGATCCACTTTCTTTATTTAGGTTCGTAGTATTGTTTCTTAGGGGCAAACATTTCTGGCACATACCAGTGCAGCGCCTCACTAATAGCGCGACTCCCGGCGCTTTGTTTCCAGTGTGACATACGTGTCCATCAGTTTACTCGGGACTATTGCGCCCCTGCTATCAGGGGAGGTCATTTTAGCAACCCAAGCGCGGTGCCGTTTGTATGCATATTGCTTTTGGTCTTTACAGAAAGGGGCACATGTTCTGTGGCTACCAGCAGCGGGGTTACTATATAGGTTATCCCCACTTCTTGTAGTGGGTTTAGGTGCTGAGCGCCGGTGATAGTCTGTTAGATACTTACGTTCCAGTTTGGAGAAGGTTTGCAGCTGGTATTACATCACTGTAGAACTTTTATCAGAAATGTCCTTGAATGTTTCAATCCCACTTCCTCTTTAAAACTTTTAAGAAGTGTGCATTTCACACTATTCATTATTCATTGCAGTGGTAAGATTCTTGCAGGAGCTGTGGTCAGCAACTCCTTGAGAAATATGCAAATAGTGCTCCAGACAGAGGCGTAGCTAGAGCTTTTGCCGCCCGGGGCTGTTCCCGAGTTTGGCGCCCCCCCCTCCCCCGGCTCAATACACACAAAGGTTACCAAAAATGGTTTTCCTGTTTTGTAGAACTTAAACTGGGCCTAATGGTGTCACCCCCACATGCCAAACCTGTGACTTAATACCACCACACCATGACCAGACCACATAGTGACCGAATAATACTACATACAAGGGACAAATACCACCGCACCATTTCCAGACCACATATTACCACCACATAGTGACTGAATACTACAATACTGATCAGTAATAAAAAAAACAAACACAATACTATCACCATAAGTGCCAGTATTCACAGGAGATCTGTACTTAGTATGCAGTGTCTGTGTAGAGGTAATACAGAGATCACTGGTGGTATTATACACAGGAACTCTGTATATAATGTATAGATAATACAGTGATCACTGGTGGCATTGTACACAGGACCGCTGTATATAGTATACAGTGTATAGTGTCAGTGTATAGGTAACACTGACTCACCAGTGACGTCTCTAGGTGAAGTCCTTCATCTTTCATCCAGCACAGACCGCCATCATTCCTTCCAGCCAGGACTCGTTTCTGCAGGAAATAACACAGTTATCTCGAGCTCCGCTTGCAGAACACATTACTTAATTTTTTGCAACTTCTACATTACACCACATGAAGAAAAAAAGGTGATATAGTGTCACTCTGCACAGTAACAGGACCGCCCCCTCATTTAAAACAGTATACTCAAAAAATAAAATAAATACATCACTGCAGTAATAATATCCCTTAATTACCCCCTATGGTAATAATATTCCCCACCCTGGCCCCGTTTATCTAATTCCTGGCTCCAGCCATATGTTCTCACATCCTGCCCTCATGAGTATCCATTCTACCCCATATGATCTTCCCATCCTGCCCCACCAGCCTCCATCGTATCCGTCCTGCCCCATGATCCAATCCTGCCCCATGATCCAATCCTGCCCCGTGTCTCCAATCATGCCCCGTATCTACATTCTGCCCATGCCTCAATTCCTGCCCCCAGTGTGTCCAGCATATTACCCCCATGTTGCCCAGCATTGCCCCAGTGTGTCCAGCATATTACCCCCAGTGTGTCCAGCAATCTGCCCCAGTGTCCAGCATTGCCCCAGCGTGTCCAGCAATCTGCCCCAGTGTCCAGTATTGTCCCAGTGTCCAGAAATCTGCCCCAGGGTCTCCAGCATTGCCCCAGTATATCCAGAAATCTGCCCCAGTGTGTCCAGAAATCTGCCCCAGGGTCTCCAGCATTGCCTCAATGTGTCCAGAAATCTGCCCCAGGGTCTCCAGTATTGCCCCAGTGTGTCCAGCATTGCCCCAGTGTGTCCAGCATTGCCCCCAGTGTGTCCAGCATTGCCCCCAGTGTGTCCAGCATTGCCCCCAGTGTGTCCAGCATTGCCCCCAGTGTCCAGCATTGCCCCAGTGTGTCCAGAAATCTGCCCCAGGGTCTCCAGCATTGCCCCCAGTGTGGCCAGCATTGCCCCCAGTGTGCACAGCAATCTGCCCCAGAGTGCACAGCAATCTGCCCCAGCGTGCACAGCAATCTGCCCCAGCGTGCACAGCAATCTGCCCCAGCGTGCACAGCAATCTGCCCCAGCGTGCACAGCAATCTGCCCCAGCGTGCACAGCAATCTGCCCCAGCGTGCACAGCAATCTGCCCCAGCGTGTCCAGCAATCTGCCCCAGCGTGCACAGCAATCTGCCCCAGCGTGCACAGCAATCTGCCCCAGCGTGCACAGCAATCTGCCCCAGCGTGCACAGCAATCTGCCCCAGCGTGTCCAGCAATCTGCCCCAGCGTGCACAGCAATCTGCCCCAGCGTGTCCAGCAATCTGCCCCAGGGTCTCCAGCATTGCCCCAGTATGTCCAGAAATCTGCCCCAGTGTGTCCAGAAGTCTGCCCCAGGGTCTCCAGCATTGCCTCAATGTGTCCAGAAATCTGCCCAGGGTCTCCAGTATTGCCCCAGTGTGTCCAGCAATCTGCCCCATGGTCTCCTGTATTGCCCCAGTGTGTCCAGCATTCTGCCCCATGGTCTCCAGTATTGCCCCAGTGTGTCCAGCATTCTGCCCCATGGTCTCCAGTATTGCCCCAGTGTGTCCAGCATTCTGCCCCATGGTCTTCAGTATTGCCCCAGTGTGTCCAGCATTCTGCCCCATTGTCTCCAGTATTGCCCCAGTGTGTCCAGCAATCTGCCCCATGGTCTCCAGCATTGCCCCGGTGTGTCCAGCAATCTGCCCCATGGTCTCCAGTATTGCCCCAGTGTCTCCAGCAATCTGCCCCATGGTCTCCAGTATTGCCCCAGTGTCTCCAGCATTGCCCCCAGAGTCAGACATAAAGAAAAAAAAAATCCTCACCTCTCCCGTTCCTAGCGCAGGTCCGGTGCAGCCAGTCAGCGTCTCTCCGTCTCTGCAACGCTCAGGACAGAGAGGCTGAGCGGCGCGCACAGTGATGACGTCATCGCGCCCTCTGCCCTGAGACGTCGCAGAGTCAGAGGGCGCTGAAGACGCTGCAGCTGCCGGTGCCACAGGAACCAGGAGAGGTGAGTATTAGAGCGGGGGCCGGGGGTGGGGGGAGCCTGGTCTTGGCGGCGGATGGCGCCGCCCGAAGATTTAAAGTGCCCGCGTCTTTTTTTTTTTTTTCTTTCTCCTCCTGCAGCGCCGGCCGCCCCCCGGATTGTGCCCCCCCTCCCCCGCACTCCCCTTCCTACGCCACTGGCTCCAGAATATACTTTCCTTCAGAACTTTCAAGAAAATTGTGTGCAGAGAAAATGATAATCAAATAGTGACTTAACAATGTATGTGTTGGCTCTACTTATCTGGTATAAAACAAGTGAAGTCCACCTAAAGTGAAACTCTTGTCAAAAACACCTTTTACTATTTCCACTAGACTAGTCATGCACCAGAGATTACATGTAAAAGGAAAACCAGATATGAAGAGCACATGTAAGACTAAGGCTGGGGTCACACACAATGTATTAAAAATCTGTCTGATTTTGTCTGCTGAGAATCACACAAATGTTCTCCGTTTGGTGATCCATATGTCATCCATGTGCAATGCGAAGATGCGATTTTTTTCTAAATAAAACTATCCGTATCTCATCTGTTTGGCGAGATTCCTCGCACACTTGCAAAATGAGCAAATGAAGGATCTCTGGCCTGAAAATCATTAGAAATTAATGTGGGACCCTATTTATTGGCTCAATAACAAGTCACCTCCTCCTTGCTTGGCTTGAGAGTTTTTGCTAGTGTATTTTGTGAGCTGATTTGTCTGCAACATGTCATATAGGGTAACCTTTAACCACACTGAGCAGGTGCTTTTACACTGGGTTTTGTCCCAGCATTTTGGGGCACCTTACCACATGATTGTGGATCCGAGGAGGCGGAGAAGAATGTGGGTCCATCCACTTATGAGGCAATGGGTGACTAAAGGGTATTTTCATCGTCTCTAGACTTCACTCCGCAGCCATCCAGACAAATGTTACCAATATACTCGGATGAGCCTGGCGACATTTGATATTCTACTTGAGACTCTGCGCCCTGGTATCATCTATAAGGACACCTTGATGCGCAAGTCTTTTTCGGCAGAGGAGCGGCTTCTACTTACTTTACGGTATGTCAAAAAACTGTATGTTGCATAAGTGTTTGATGTTTTTTCTACACACACATTTTTTTATTTTGTAATATAATTATGCCTTTCACATTACTTGCTCTTTGTATTTCTGCTATGTTCCCTAGGCATTGTATACCTGCTGTAACTTGTTGAGGCAGGGCTTAGTTTGCACTCTCCATTAAATGTTAAGTTGCAGTAACCTTGGTATGATGATGCATGGATAAGTCCTAACCTTTTTTTCCATTCTAGCTTTCTAGCAACTGGCCTGTCCTACGCAGCACTACATCTGGAGTTCCTAATAGGCAAATCAACAATTTCAGGCATTGTTCTGGCTACATGCTCGCAAATTTGGTCTCGATTGCATGAATCCGTCATGCCTGAGACAAAACAACAAGACTGGCTGCGTATTGCCCATGGGTTTGAGGAGACGTGCCAGTTTCCTAACTGTAATGGAGTCCTGGATGGGAAGCACATCCGTGTACATAAGCCGCCCAACTCTGGCTCCCAATATTTTAATTATAAAGAATACTTTTCGGTGGTGCTGTTGGCCCTGGTCGACAGCGCATACATGTTTCGAATTGTTGATATTGGGGCCTATGGTCGAACAGGCGACTCCCAAGTTTTCCATACTTCCATTATGGGTTGTCGTATAAGCAGTAATCTGTTGGACCTCCCACCCCATCAGCTACCACGGTCTAATCTTGAAGCTGTCCCTTATGTAATGGTTGGCGATGAGGCTTTCCAATTAACTAGGAACCTCATGAGGCCCTATCTGCGTAGAACCCTGGACCACCAGCGTTGAATCTTTAATTTCCGCCTTTCCCATGCACGACGCCTGGTGGAGTGTGCCTCTGGCATTTTTAGTGCCAAATAGCATGTTCTGCAGTCTGCAATTGAATTAAAGTAAAAAAAAACAGCACTCTAACTTAGCTTTTAGTCAGTGGTTTAATTGTGTCCACGTTAAACAACAGAAACGTTTCGGTCCTAATATTCGGACCTTCCTCAGTCACAGTAATAAGATATGGTTGACACCAGGCAGACCCCAGGATTGTGAGATCTCAGTAGATTCATGGGGGATGGTGGACACATGCGTCGCATGGACTTACGGTGGAGGCCGCGTCCCTTCAGACCACACACACAGGCTCCAGATTCTCCTTAAGGGCACCTTCCGGATACTTATACAAGCCCTGAGACACTGTCTGTGTCCACCATCCCCCATGAATCTACTGAGATCTCACAATCCTGGGGTCTGCCTGGTGTCAACCATATCTTATTACTGTGACTGAGGAAGGTCCGAATATTAGGACCGAAACGTTTCTGTTGTTTAACATGGACACAATTAAACCACTGACTAAAAGCTAAGTTAGAGTGCTGGGTTTTTTTACTACAATTTATGATATTGGAATCTACCCAGGCACCTCACTATCAGGCTGTGCACGCGTTCACCTTTCTAATGCAATTGAATTAAGTGAAGAAAATGTAAATCAAGTTTTCAAAGCAAGTGTTGTTATTCACAACTTCATAAGAATACACGACTGTAGTGCAAATGCTTGTGATGATGTTGAGGATGCAAATAATGTCCAGGCTACTTCACATGGACATCATGCCTATCATCAGCCCTCTGGACTGAAAGTGCGGGATCTCTTTACTAACTATTTTGTTTCTCCAGAGGGATCTACTCCGTGGCAAGAGAATGCAGTGTCCATGTTATAATTTTGTTTGGTTGTGTGTAATAAAATGATGTTACCTTTTCAAAATTGTGATGTTTTTTAAAAATGTGTTCACAAAATTGATATAAACATCATCTATATATCTGAAAAAGTAACACACACTTTTAACTAACTCAGTTTACTAAATTTATGTATGGAGGCAGAGGAGATGGCGGTGCAGCAGCATGAGTGTTTAAGCTACTTTGTGTGCCCAATTGACCATGAGCCTGAATGGTGCCTGAGGCTGCATGATGGAGCATGGAAGGGACTGGGTGTGGGACATGCTGGTACTGAGCATTTTGGTTCTGCCGAAGATAATAATTCTGGGTATTGGCAGTACCCATTTGTGGATACCCCCCAGTATATCCATGTCAACCATACCCATGTAGTGGCCACTCTCCTACACTGGGTATGGTCAAGTGGCCATACTGGTGAAGTGCAGCTGGTGGCATGAATTGGCGATGTTGTGGCCAATGTTGTATTGGGCCTTCAGGTATTTGTGGTGAAGGACTCCGTGTGGGAAGGGATTCATTATCAGATCTTGTGTTCTCCTCTGGTTGTGCAGCCATTTGGAGAATGTTTTGCCTTGAAAGTTGCCATCATTCAAGTTAAGACAATATTGGAATGGGGTTAATGGGTGGGGCGCAAGCATCTAAAACTATTTGAAGTGCACCTCTGGCCCGCAGCCTCACTTCTCTGGGGATTGGACGGAGATAGCGTGCCAGACTCCATGCATACGCCTCTTCTCCGTCATCATTGGCAGTGTGGGACAGGTAGTTCAATACCTCAGTATCCACTAGCCGTTTGGTTCCAGTGGTGGAAAGCTCCCTCCTGCGGCGGCCACGGTGTGAGACTACTGCAGGCTGTGGTGAGGTATCAATTGGGATTGTTGGGTTGCTACTCTGCCCACAATCCTCCTGTTCTTAATTTGGCTCCTGTCCCACAGAAGGCCATGCTGGTGGTGGTTGTTGGTGACTTAATGACAGTTGTGAAGATGCTCCAGCCTGTTCACCATCTGAGTTGATGTGGACCTCCGAATCTGAGCCAGTCTCCTGCTCAGTTAGGTTTGATTCTGTTCTGTTTTTCATAGACTGTATATAAAAAAAAATATTTCCTACTGTAACACCACGTGACAAATGTGTGGTGTGCTGACTCAGGCACTTATGGACGGAGCTCAAGAACTGGAGCCAGAAAATGTAACCGATCATAGTAAATATATTTTCTCTTTTTGGGTCCCTCTGACCCACTCCTGGCCTGATTCTGATGCTCTCTGCGGAACTGGTCACGGCAGCTCCGCCACAGTCTCATGACATCAGACCCTACAAAGTTAACCCAAAAATATGTGACATTAGGATGACAGAGCAACTATAGGCAAATGTAGGTTAAAGCCTAATGTGGTATGCTACTTGACAAGTGTATAGTTTAAAACAGCCAGGCTAGCAAGCATAACATCACATATGATGATGGTTTTTGTATTTGTTGCTTCCTTTTAAGCCACTCATTTTTAAAAAAACATTAAGGGTAGTACTTACTCATTTCATGCTGCACCTGAGGTGTACTTTCTTCATATGTAGCAAACATTTGCCGGCAGACACGCTTCCATGAGGCGTCCTTGAGGGCACGGTCGCCGTAACGTGCATCACGTACATCCCATATTTCGGGCCTCTCCTGCACCAAATCTATCAGAAGATCCACCTTATTTTTCCTTGACATTTTGCTGTACTCCGTGGAGGCGTGTTGGTGGCTTGTTGTTGAACTTCCCAGGCTATTTAGCATGGCAGAGCTTCCTGAATAATGGCTGAGGCAATTACCTGTCACCTGGCCAATGCCTGAGAATTTCTCGCAAGTCACACGCATGGTCCGTGTGCTGTGCGTTTTTTTCTCGCACCCATAGACTTGCATTGGCGTTTCTCAGCTGAGATACGCGGACAATCGCAGCATGCTGCGATTTCACTCACAAGTGTAATACGGACGAGAAAAAAATGGATGATGGGAGCTGCCCCATAGATTAACATTGGCCCGAGTGATATGCGATATCGCTTAACACTCATTTGTATTACGCTGTAGTGTGACCCCGACCTATTGGCTTATCTATCTATAAAGCAGAACATCTGTGTGTGGCAGCCCATTGTATATAAACACACATTTTTCACCCGATTTGAGTGAAATTTTGCATGGTCCTTCTTTAACACCAGACTATAAATGCTGCAAACCTTACAACTCTAAATCTTCCCCTTCATGAGATCCCCCGAATTTAGGCTCTTTCAAAATAAAGGAGAAAATGGTTGTCTGTGTGTTGAATGCAAAGCCACAGTTTTTGTCCACATAGTCTTAAATAATTAACCCTCTTCACGACCTTGGACGTAGTCAGTACGCCATGGTCAACTGGTACTTACAGACCTTAGACGTACTGAATATGTCCAAGTGTCCCATAGTGGGACAAAGTAAAAAGGTTTTAAAAAAAGTAAAAATAAAATAGCACAAATATTTTTTTAAAACCCAGGAAATAAGGAAAAAATAAAAATTTATTGTACTGATAAATTTCTATTTTTATGTAAAATAAATAAACAAAAAACTACACAAATTTGATATTGCCCTATCCAGGATGACCTGTCCCATAAAACTGTCCCACTAATTAACCCCTTCAGTGGACACCATAAATAAATTAAAAAAAAGGCAAAAAAAAGTGTTTTTTCATCATATCGATGAACAAAAAGTGGAATAAAATGCGATCGAAAAGACAAATGTAAATAACAATGGTATCACTGAAAACATCATCTTGTCCTGCAAAAACAATCTACTAATCAGCTCCATCAGCAAAAAAATAAAAAGGTTATAGCTCTCAGAATGAAGCTATGCAAAAATTGTCTGCTTCGACAGATCCCAATGATTCTGAATGTTTTTTCATGACATATTTTACTTCATATTAGCTGTAAAATTTATTTAGTATCACCTGTGTCTATTTGTGAAAAAATCGGAAATTTGGTAAAAATTTGGAAAGTTTCACAATTTTCAAACTTTTAATTTTTATGTCCTTAAACCAGGAGTTACTGTATGTCACACAAAATAGGCAAAGCTGGCAAAGCTATAAAATGAGACACTTTACTGAACCTGTCCACCACCACCAGAATTACAGTGTTCACTGCAGACACAGGTAGATCCATAATAAAATCGATCGACAAATGCGTCCAAGGTCTGCTGGGAATCTCCAATGGTAGGAGAACCCCTGACGAATGAGTATGTGGCCACATACTCCTGAACATCCTTTTAAGCACCTGGCCACCAAAAACGCAGAGTAAGTAGATCTTCGGTGGCCTTATTCCCCGGATGTCCAGCCAGCAACATATCATGATGTTCACTGAGGATTCTAAGATGGAGATTGACCGGTACAAACAGTTTACCAAGTGGACAGGTAGCAGGGTCATCCCCCTGAGTGTCAGCAACCTCTCTTTCAAGATTGGAGAATATAGAAATATCACTACCCCTTTTTGTAAAATAGGTACCGATTTGCACTTATCACCTCCCCCAGGAAAGCAATGGGACAAAGCATCTGCCGTAAAGGGAACCTGTCACCCCTTCAGGCGTTTGTAACTAAAAGAGCCACCTTGTGCAGCACAAATGCTGCATTCTGACAAGGTGGCTCGTTTAGTTATGATGCCTGCACACGCTGAAATAAACGTTTATAAAATGTGCCCCCTCATACCATGAAACCATCCCGGAGGTGGGACATTCCTTCCTAATCAGACGCAGCACAGCCGTCACTCCGGGCCTGTGCATGCCGGGCGCCGCCTCCTCTTGCAGCATTATCATCCCCGGCACCTGTGCATTAAGTTTTTTGGGGGGCATGCGCAGTTGCACTGCCCTTCGAACTTACAGCGCATGTGCCGGGGATGTTAATGCAGCAAGAGGAGGTGGCGCCCGGCACGCACATGCCTGGAGTGACAGCTGTGCTGCGTATGATTAGGAAGGAAAGTCCCGCCCCGGGACGGTTTCACGTTATGAGGGGGGGCACATTTTATAAATGTTTATTTCAGCGTGTGCAGGGAGCATAACTAAAAGAGCCACCTTGTCAGAATGCAGCATTTGTGCTGCACAAGGTGGCTCTTTTAGTTACAAACGCCTGAGGGGGGGTGACAGGTTCCCTTTAACATTTTTACTTTACGGCCTAAAAGTAACAAAGAAGTTAAACCTGGTAAAGAATAATGCCCACCTTGGTTGATGAGGTGTAAGATGTTCTGCCGACTCCAAGTAAACCACATTCTTATGGTCAGTAATCACCATCACCGGGTGAACCGCTCCCTCCAAAGAATGACGCCACTCCTCAAATGCCCATTTGATAGCTAAGAGTTCCCTATTACCAATATCATAGTTTCTCTCAGCTGGTGAAAGTTTTTTTATAAAAGTATGCGCATGGTTGCCATTTACCAGGAGACGCACCTTGCGACAATACAGTCCCCACTCCCACCTCGGACGCATCCACCTCCACAATAAAAGGCTGAGTGACATCAGGCTGAATAAGAATCGACGCAGAAGCAAAACACCTTTTCAATGTGTTAAATGCCTCCCTGGCAGGACTGGACCACCTGGAGAAATTCATCCTCTTTTTAGTCATATTAGTTTGGCTACTACCGAAAAGTCTTTTATGAGTTTACGGTAGTAATTTGCAAAACCCAAAAACCTTTGTAAGGCCTTCAAATCCTCAGGATGATCCCATTCCAATACTGCCCAGACTTTCGCCAGATCCATGCGAAAACCGGTGGCAGATAATACATATCCAAGGAAAGGGATCTCCTCAACCGAGAACGTACACTTTTCAGCTTTGACTTACAATTTATTGTCAGGAAGTATGTGTAGGACTTACCTGACATGTTGCTGGTGTGACTCAAGGTCAGGTGAATACACAAGAATGTCATCCAGGTAGATAACAACAAACCTGCCTACTAGGTGACTAAAGATGTCATTAATAAAGTGCTGGAAGATGGCGGGCGTGTGCGTCAACCCAAAAGGCATCACCAGATTCTTGTAGTGTCCTTCTGGCGTATTGAATTACCACGAAAAAGCTCAGTGGAAAAAAGTCCAGACTAATATATGAATATAATTGCAAAGGATAAATTTATTAATATTACAAAAAGGTCAATTGGCAAAGATAAGGCTAAAAAGTAACAAACCGTGATGCATATTCACAAGCGGAAGAAACAGCATGATAACCCCAAATGTGCAACAAGTAACAGTATATACATTCCCAAATATTAACAACACCAATTAATACATAAATATGGGGGATGTATATGCTGTTACTTGTTGCACCCAAATCTATATAACCACCAGTAGCTAGGCAATGTTTGGTTTCTAAGCTTAGCTAAAATCTTGATACGAAAGATGACATCAGTCTCGACCTTTGATGATTGCTCTATGAGCAGTTATTACTAGTGTTGAGCATTCTGATACTGCAAATATCGGGTATCGGCCGATATTCGCGGTATCAGAATTCCGATACTGAGTTCTGATACTTTCTCAATATCGGATACCGGAATCGGAAGTTCCCATAATGCAAAGAGCCAGTTTCATTTAATTCAGCCAATGAGGAATCATTAGAAGTGTGGGCACATCCTGTTCTGCATGTTAGTCATGTAACTACTGACATGGCTGTGATTGGCTGCTGAAGTGATGTCATGATGCACTATAAAGGTTGTTGCCGCCATTTTGGGTTCACTCTGCTGTGAATTCAGTTAGGGACAGGACGCTGTGTTCTGACTGAGAGGGCCAGTTTGAGATAGCGATTTGCTTCATTGTACTTTATCCAGGCTAATTTACCAACTGCTGTGTGAGAACCTTGTTTTTGCCTTGCAGTGCTGTTCACGGCTGTCTGCAAGGTCTCTGTGTGTGTGAGTGCAGCTCACTCTGTAGTCTGTTCTGCAGCCACAGCCGGTTGTAGACAGCTCAGTGTGCGCCACTGCCTCATACTGTTCTATTGTCCTTTTTTTCAATTAGTGCTGCCTGCTGCACATTTTGTCCAGGTTTATCCTATTAGTGGGTTTCCATCCATATCCTGCTAGATTGTGGAAAAACACTATATAGGATTACATAAAGGAGCTTTTTTAGGCCTTGCAGCGCCGTTCACGGCTGTCTGCAAGGTCTCTGTGTAAGTGCAGCTCACTCTGTAGTCTGTTCTGCAGCCACAGCCGGTTGTAGTCAGCTCAGCGTGCGTCACTGCCTCATACTGTTCCATTGTCCTTTTTTCAATTAGTGTTGCCTGCTGCACATTTTGTCCAGATTTATCCTATTAGTGGGTTTCCATCCGTATCCTGCTAGATTGTGGAAAAACACTATATAGGAGTACATAGAGGAGCTTTTTTAGGCCTTGCAGCGCCATTCACGGCTGTCTGCAAGGTGTCTGTGTGAGTTCAGCTCACGCTGTAGTCTGTTCTGCGAAAAAAACAAAAAGTAAATAAAGTTCACCAAACACTCCACTTTACAGTTGTGTAGGCCACATTAGCTCATATTAAAGTCTAGTCCACACTTTATAAAATTATTGTTTCTTATACCTGTTAGCAGCTGTTCAGGAAAAAGCACACTAAGCCCTTAGTATTTTTCTGCCTATCTTTAGCAGTCTACCAAGATGAAGAAGGCAGGGAGCAAGGCACGTGGCCGTGGGCATGGAGGTGGAGCAGGGAGAGGACGTGGGGATTCTGTGCCTGCTGCGGGCACTGGGAACAGTCCGTCATGCGCAGCTTTGTAGGAGCTCCCCGTACACCGCTGCTGCGGGACGAACAAATTGCAGCTGTTGTCGGATGGATGGCAGCTAACGCATCGACTTCAATTAGTGCCACATCCTCTCAGGCAAAGAGCACTGAAGAGCACCCATCTGTCTCTTCACTACCTACCAAATTGCCCAGGCAGTCAGAGAGCCCAGGACAGGAGCCATCTCTACTTCTGTTCTCTGAATCTCTTGGCTTGGAAAGAGGGGGCCGGCCAAGCAGCATTCGAGAAATGGAAGAAGAGGCAGTATGCAGTGATGCACAACTGCTTTGTCTCTCTAAATCTGAAGAGGCGGGTGGGCCAGTGCCTCCGGTCAGCACACCCCAGTACGCATCTGATGATGAGACTCAGGTGCCACTTTCTGGCACGTACTGTGCTGCCGAGACTACCCAGGAGAAGCAGTTGTTGGAAGAGGGTAGTGTAGATGATGAGGTCCTTGACCCATCATGGCGTGAGGTACAGGAAGGTGGTGGGAGCAGCTCTGAGGAAGAGATTCCCCGAATGGCCCAAAGAGGGAGGGGGAAGACTGCATTGCCTGTAGCCTCCACTTCGGCACCCATTAGGAGCATGCCTCTTCCAAAAGCCAAAATGGGCGCTCCCAAGACTTGCAGTGCCTGGTCCTTTTTTAACACAGTTGCAGATGACATTTGCTTTGTCAAATGCAAGCTGTGTCATCAGAAAGTCAAAAGAGGGAAAAGTGTCAGCAACCTCAATACCACAAATATGTGGAAACATGTGCAGACCAAGCACAAGGTGGAGTTACAAAAACACACTGAAGACCTAGGCCAACCTACAGCGGCACCTACCACCTCTTCAGCTCATGTTGTAGCTGCTTCCTCCAGCTCACACACAGCTGGTTCGGCTTCCTCACAGGATCGCCATGGAAGAACCTCTGGCACTGTTGTCCAGAGACCCAGTGTACACCCACAGCACCACGTTCCCTGTCATCCTCACACTCCAAGCCCAGTCTACAGCCATCGGTAGCACAGGCATGGGAGAAAAGGTGGTCATTCTCAGCAAACCATCCCCGAGCACAGGCTCTGAATGCTGGCATTGCAAAACTACTGTCCCTTGAAATGCTGTCATTCAGGCTGTGGGAGACTGACACCTTCCATAACTTGATGGCATTGGCAGTCCCACAATACAACGTGCCCAGCCGCTTTTATTTCAGCAGGCAAGCTGTCCCTGCCCTGCAAAAGCATGTGGAGGGAAACCTTAAACATGCACTACTAAACGCCGTCAGTAGCAAGGTCCACCTCACCACTGATGCGTGGACCAGTCACCATGGACAGGGATGATACCTTTCCCTCACTGACCATTGGGTAAATGTTGTGGAGCCGGGTACAGATCGTCAGAGTGGCGCTGTACGTGTTCTGCCAACTCCAAGGATTGCAGGAATCCAGTCTCTACACATTGACTCCTCCTCATACTCCAGTTCCTCTGAATCAGCGCTGCAGGAGCCGTCACAGTCCACCTCCACATGGACCTGTGAACGTTTACCTATGACCGACATGAGCACAGCCGTGGCCAAACGTCAACAGGCCGTATTGAAATTAATTTCTTTGGGGAATCGAAGCCACACAGCGCAGGAGCTCTGGAATGCCATCAATCAGGAGAGCGACGTGTGGTTTGTGCCAGTGAATCTCCAGCCAGGCATGGTAGTGTGTGACAGTAGCCGAAGCCTTGTGGCAGCTCTGGGCCTAGGCAACCTCACTCACATCCCATGTCTGGCACATGTGCTCAACTTGGTCGTGCAGAGTTTTTTGAGGGACTATCCGGATCTTGATGCACTGTTACACAAGGTCCGCCTAGAGTGTACTCACTTGCGGCATTCCAGCATGGCAAGATTGCGCATTGCAGCTCTGCAGCGCTGATTCCGCCTTCCGGAACATCACATCATATGTGACCTCCCCACCAGGTGGATTTCAACCTTACATATGTTGGAGCGGTTGTGTGAGCAGCAGGCAGCATTAATGGAGTACCAGCTGCATCAGGCGAAAACAAGTCGCACTGCGCGCCATTCACACTTCACCACCACTGAGTGGGCCTCTATGAAGGACATCTGCCACGTTGTGCATGCCTTCAATGATTCCACGCAGATGGCGAGTGCACATGATGCACTAGTCAGCATGACTATCCCCCTTATCTGCCTGCTTGAAAAAACACTGCAAGCGCTAAGGGATGAGGTTGTGGAAGAGGTGGAGGATGAGGAGTCACAAATGCCATCTGGTTCTGCACAGTCTGCGTAACATGGTTCCTCACAAAGGCCTAGGCAGGGGACACTGTGAGGAGGATGAGGAGGACTCAATGGAGGAGGAAGACATCTGTCCAGAGGAGGAAGTTACACATTTCTCCAGTAGCCAGTATGTAGAGCAAGGGTGGGGTGATGCAGAGCAGGCAGAGATCACACCTTAAGCAGGGGATAGCGTTTCTTGGCCAGTTGGCAGTCTGCAGCACATGGTTGATTTCATGCTGCAGTGCCTGAGAAACGACCGCCGCATTGCCCATATTCTCAACACGGCTTATTATTGGGTGTGCACCCTCCTAGATCCTCGCTACCAGGACAACTTTCAAAGCCTTATAACACTGTTGAACCGGGAGCGAAAAATGCGGGAGTACCAAGACAAACTGGTGCAGTCCATCAACTTCTCCACTCCAATCGAGAGCAGTGCTGCTAGTGCTTTACAAAGCAGCTCAGTGCATCGAGGCAGTGGAGGAAGCTCTGCACAAAAAGGGAGCAGAAGCAGTGCCTCAGCACAAGGCAAGACCAGTATGGCCCAACTGTGGCAAAGTATTGTGTGCCCGCCACAAATGTCTACACCATCACAGACGGCTCCAGTCAGCAGGAGGCAACGTTTCCATCAGATGGTGACAGACTACATGTCTTTCACTCTCAGCGTACTCCCAGACGGCTCTTCCCCCTTCAAGTTTTGGGTCTATAAGCTGAATACATGGCAAGGGCTTAGCCAGTATGCATTGGAGGTGCTGGCTTGCCCTGCTGCTAGTGTATTATCGGAACGCGTCTTTAGTGCCGCAGGTGGTGTACTAAAAGACCGTCGCATGTGACTATCCTCCGATAACATTGACCGGCTTACTTTTCTGAAAATGAACAAGGTCTGGATCTCGCAGGAATTTGCCACTCCTTTTCCAGATTAAATAATTGGTTGGCAACAGTATCCAGGTCTCCTGTTGTGTTCATGTTTCTACCACCTGAACTGTAATCCCTGGACTCTAACACCGCCATTTGCTGCTCAGAAGTGCCGTCTGCACAGTCAACACATGACCCAGTGCTATTGGGTTTCAGTAACATCTGCTGATCCCCTGTTGTGTATCCGGCAATTTCTCCTGCTCCCTACACACTCACACTACAACAGATATTAAACTGCCTCGAGTGTAAGCCTCAGCCAACACTCTGTTTCTCCTGGATTTGCTGGGCTCCAACACCGCCAGTTGCTGCTCGTAAGTGCCGTCTGCACGGAGTAAAACACTCGCTCCTGTTTTAGTGGGGTTCACGTCAGCTGATCCCCTGCTGTTTATCCAGCAATTGCTCCTGCTACCTCCACATTCACATTACATCAGATATTAAACTTGCTCCAATTAGGCCTCGGCTTACAGCCTGATTGACCCTTGGCTCCAACACCACCATTTGGTGCTCGGAAGTGCTGTCTGCACAGAGAAAAACACTCGCTCCTGTTTTAGTGGGGTTCAGTAACGTCAGCTGATCCCCTGCTGTGTATCCGGCAATTGCTCCTGCTACCTCCACATTCACATTACATCAGATAATAAACTTACTCCAATTAGGCCTTGGCCTACACCCTGATTGACCCTGGGCTCCAACACCGCCAGTTGGTGCTCGGAAGTGCTGTCTGCACAGAGAAAAACACTAGCTCCTGTGTTAGTGGGGTTCAGCAACGTCAGCTGCTCCCCTGCTGTGTATCCGGCAAATGCTCCTGCTACCTCCACATTCACATTACATCAGATATTAAACTTGCTCCAATTATCGCTGTGGCATGCGCTTAGGGATCAGCTGATACCGTACAGTCTGAAGAAGGCCGAAGGAGATGAGTGAGAGGCGAAGATATGCACTGCGCATGCCCTTGAATCACAGACCCGCAGTGTGAATAAATCAGAAGACTCTGCGGGGCGGGATCTCGGGCAACGCGGCCGCACAGGCGCAGTCAGCCTGACAACAAATAATGTTAGAAGACAGGCAGCGCTAACTGCGCATGCCCAAGGGATAACATAACAGCGCAGGCACCGGGACAGATTCAAACAAAGCTGAGGAGGTGGCACCCGGCGCCAAGGGGGTATGACTGACCGCTGTGCTGTGTCTCATTACGACGGAAAGTCCCACCTCTGGGACGGTTTCACGGTATGAGGGGGCACATTTTATAAGTGTTAACTTAAGCGTGTGCAAGGAGCATAAGTAAAAGAGCCACAACATTAGTGCTGCACAAGGTGGCTCTTTTAGTTACAAACGCCTGGGGGGGTTACAGCTTCCCTTTCAACTTGCTCCAATTAGGCCTCGGCCTACACTCTGTTTCTCCTGTAATCCCTGGGCTCCAACACCACCAGTTGCTGCTCAGAAGTGCTGTCTGCACAGTCAACACTTGCTCCAGTGTTATTGGGGTTCAGTAAAGTCAGCTAATCCCCAGCTGTGCATCCAGCAATTGCTCCTGCTCCCTCCACACTCACACAACTACAGATTAGAAACTTGTTCCAATTAGGCCTCGGCCTACACTCTGTTTCTCCTGTAATCCCTGGGCTCCAACACCGCCAGTTGCTGCTCAGAAGTGTATTTGGCACGGGGACTCCCTCCTGCCTAGCCTGGTTCCAGCACGCCAGCTGTTCCAGGTAGTGTCAAGGTCACTTTGCCTCCAATACATTGTCCTATCGGGTTGCGGTCGGGTTAGTTAACTCTATGGTGTCTGCAGTTTAGGTGCTTCCTATGTGGGCTGCGGGAACTGGCAATCACTGCTGGTTCCGTAGTGCCAATAGGACAAGCTCCCCGTGTAGGACTGTGGGTTTTCGGTAACTACGGCCGGCTCGCGGCCTAGCAATTTTTTTTCCTGTGGACCTGAGTTCCAGCACTATTAGCTGGTTCTTTGGAAGACAATCATGAATAGGTCCCCCTGGTCCCAGTACTATCAGCTGGTTCCAGGCAGAGCCTTTGGCTTAGGTGCCTCTTTCTGGGTATCCGAATTCCACCAACATCTGGTGGTCCTTGGTAGTGCTTTCTGGCACGGGTACCTCCTGCTTAGTAACCGGGTTCCAGTACCGTCAGCTGGTCCTCGGTAGTTCCATTGGCTCTTGTATCTTTGGCTACCCATCTGGGTTCCAGTACTGTCAGCTGGTTCTCGGCAGTGTCTTTGGCTCTTGTACCTTCTGCTCCCCATCCTGGTTCCAGTACCGTCAGCTGGTTCCAAGCAGAGCCTTTGGCTTAGGTGCCCCTTTCTGGGTATCGAGTTCCACCCACGTCTGGTGGTCTTTAGTAGTGCTTTCTGGCACGCGTACCTCCTGCTTAGTTGCCCCCGTTCCAGTACCGTCAGCTGGTCCTCGGTAGTTCCATTGGCTCTTGGACCTTCGGTTAGCCATCCGGGTTCCAGTACCATCAGCTGGTTCTCGGCAGTTCCTCAGCCTTCTTGTACCTTCTGCTACATTTCCAAGTTCAAGACCCTAAAGACGAGGACCCTGAAGACCACCCCGAAGAAGACGACGACCCTGGAGACAACGACCCGGGAGACGACGACCCTGGAGACGACGACCCTGAAGACCACCTCGAAGAAGATGACGACCCCGGAGACGAGGACCCCGGAGACGACGACCCTGGAGACGACGACCCTGAAGACCACCCCGAAGAAGATGACGACCCCGGAGACGAGGACCCCGGAGACGACGACCCTGGAGACGACGACCCTGAAGACCACCCCGAAGAAGATGACGACCCTGGAAACGACGACCCTGAAGACTGAAAAGCAGAAGACCAAGAAGCTGCAGAACGAAAAGCAGAAGAACATTAAGCATAAGACTAAAAATCAGAGCAAAAGATATTATCTAAATTATAAGCAGAAGAAGACTAAGCAGTGTATGGGGGTCAGTCCGTTCCTCCTCGTGGTGCCCCTGGAAAAAACCTGCTGCTGCAGGCCAAACTGAACGCGGACAAATCCTGTTGTAAATCTTTTGTGACCGGCAAAACGAAAGGTGTAATCTACAAACTTTTATAGATAACAACTACAGGAATGCCTGTCACAAATAAGAATATGATGATGAAGAAAAATATGAAGAAGATGAAGAAGTAGAATATGAAGAAGAATAATAGTTGCATAAAAAGAATATGAAGAATGTAAAAAAATAGAATAATAGGAAGAAGGTGAAGAAGAAGAAGATGAATAAGGTGAAGGAGAAGTTGATGAAAAAGATACTGCTGCTGAGGATGATGAAGAAGAAAGTGTGGGAGAAGTAAAAAAGAAGGTGAATAGCATGGAAGTAGTGAAACATAAATATCTGACTAAATATAAAAAATCTTAACACAGTCAATATCTTTGTAACTCCGAACGTCTTAAAAAAAAAATTCCTGCTATTCCATTTGGTTGGGCTAAACCTCTATGCCTTTAATATCTCCTCCACCTCCCCCAATACATCCTACATTATTCTTAGTTGTTTGCCTTCATGTAGAATTAACCTACAAGGAAAGCATGGGTTTATTTTAATTCCGATATTTTTGTCCCTTTGACTTGCATTGGTATCGGTATCGGCGATATCCGATATTTTTTGGATATCGGCCGATCCAATCTGATACCGATATTTCCGAATATCGGAAGGTATCGCTCAACACTAGTTATTATTTACATTTGGATTTCCTAATATTATGAATGACTGAGTCCATCACAAAACCGGGCCCTTGTGAGGTCATCGTAGAATGGTGTGTAGGTGGGACTCAGGGTCTGATAAAAGATCAATCCCAGTTATCATCAGCATTCGTGCAGAGAGTATGTAGGGACCCTGTTATTGACGGACAAATCAAAGCACTATCCTTAAGAAATAGTAAATCTTCTGTTATTATTATTATTATTATTCATTGTTATTCCTCCATGCAGACGATAACTGCACTTGATACTTGACTATTAGTAACATAGTAACATAGTTAGTAAGGCCGAAAAAAGACATTTGTCCATCCAGTTCAGCCTATATTCCATCATAATAAATCCCCAGATCTACGTCCTTCTACAGAACCTAATTGTATGATACAATATTGTTCTGCTCCAGGAAGACATCCAGGCCTCTCTTGAACCCCTCGACTGAGTTCGCCATCACCACCTCCTCAGGCAAGCAATTCCAGATTCTCACTGCCCTAACAGTAAAGAATCCTCTTCTATGTTGGTGGAAAAACCTTCTCTCCTCCAGACGCAAAGAATGCCCCCTTGTGCCCGTCACCTTCCTTGGTATAAACAGATCCTCAGCGAGATATTTGTATTGTCCCCTTATATACTTATACATGGTTATTAGATCGCCCCTCAGTCGTCTTTTTTCTAGACTAAATAATCCTAATTTCGCTAATCTATCTGGGTATTGTAGTTCTACCATCCCCTTTATTAATTTTGTTGCCCTCCTTTGTACTCTCTCTAGTTCCATTATATCCTTCCTGAGCACCAGTGCCCAAAACTGGACACAGTACTCCATGTGCGGTCTAACTAGGGATTTGTACAGAGGCAGTATAATGCTCTCATCATGTGTATCCAGACCTCTTTTAATGCACCCCATGATCCTGTTTGCCTTGGCAGCTGCTGCCTGGCACTGGCTGCTCCAGGTAAGTTTATCATTAACTAGGATCCCCAAGTCCTTCTCCCTGTCAGATTTACCCAGTGGTTTCCCATTCAGTGTGTAATGGTGACATTGATTCCTTCTTCCCATGTGTATAACCTTACATTTATCATTGTTAAACCTCATCTGCCACCTTTCAGCCCAAGTTTCCAACTTATCCAGATCCATCTGTAGCAGAATACTATCTTCTCTTGTATTAACTGCTTTACATAGTTTTGTATCATCTGCAAATATCGATATTTTACTGTGTAAACCTTCTACCAGATCATTAATGAATATGTTGAAGAGAACAGGTCCCAATACTGACCCCTGCGGTACCCCACTGGTCACAGCGACCCAGTTAGAGACTATACCATTTATAACCACCCTCTGCTTTCTATCACTAAGCCAGTTACTAACCCATTTACACACAATTTCCCCCAGACCAAGCATTCTCATTTTGTGTACCAACCTCTTGTGCGGCACGGTATCAAACGCTTTGGAAAAATCGAGATATACCACGTCCAATGACTCACCGTGGTCCAGCCTATAGCTTACCTCTTCATAAAAACTGATTAGATTGGTTTGACAGGAGCGATTTCTCATAAACCCATGCTGATATGGAGTTAAACAGTTATTCTCATTGAGATAATCGAGAATAACATCCCTCAGAAACCCTTCAAATATTTTACCAACAATAGAGGTTAGACTTACTGGCCTATAATTTCCAGGTTCACTTTTAGAGCCCTTTTTGAATATTGGCACCACATTTGCTATGCGCCAATCCTGCGGAACAGACCCTGTCGCTATAGAGTCCCTAAAAATAAGAAATAATGGTTTATCTATTACATTACTTAGTTCTCTTAGTACTCGTGGGTGTATGCCATCCGGACCCGGAGATTTATCTATTTTAATCTTATTTAGCCGGTTTCGCACCTCTTCTTGGGTTAGATTGGTGACCCTTAATATAGGGTTTTCATTGTTTCTTGGGATTTCACCTAGCATTTCATTTTCCACCGTGAATACCGTGGAGAAGAAGGTGTTTAATATGTTAGCTTTTTCCTCGTCATCTACAACCATTCTTTCCTCACTATTTTTTAAGGGGCCTACATTTTCAGTTTTTATTCTTTTACTATTGATATAGTTGAAGAACAGTTTGGGATTAGTTTTACTCTCCTTAGCAATGTGCTTCTCTGTTTCCTTTTTGGCAGCTTTAATTAGTTTTTTAGATAAAGTATTTTTCTCCCTATAATTTTTTAGAGCTTCAATGGTGCCATCCTGCTTTAGTAGTGCAAATGCTTTCTTTTTACTGTTAATTGCCTGTCTTACTTCTTTGTTTAGCCACATTGGGTTTTTCCTATTTCTAGTCCTTTTATTCCCACAAGGTATAAACCGCTTATACTGCCTATTTAGGATGTTCTTAAACATTTGTTCAAACTGGCCTACCGCCTCAATGCATTAACCTAACGATCCCTGTGTGGCCTATTTATAATAAAAAAAATAAAAAAAAAAGGTTCCTCGCATCATGTTCTCATACACTTTATGCAGTATTAGCCCTCTGTGTCTGTACTGCTACATACTGGTTCATGCAGCTTTACATGAACACCTGAGCCTTACACTATAGCTGGTCCGAATAACTAAAGCAATTGTTACCATCCACCTCTTGTGTCTCCCCTTTTCCTCATAGTCTGTAAGCTTGCGAGCAGGGTCCTCATTCCTCCTGGTATCTGTTTTGAACTGTATTTCTGTTATGCTGTAATGTCTATTGTCTGTACAAGTCCCCTCTATAATTTGTAAAGCGCTGCGGAATATGTTGGCGCTATATAAATAAAAATTATTATTATTATTATATTATTATTTCCCATTTATTATCTGTATTCTTATTTCTGAGGATATTGTCCCAGTCTACCAGATTAAGGGCATCTCTTAGCTGGTCAAACTTTGCCTTCCTAAAGTTCAGTGTTTTTGTGACTCCCTGACAAGTCCCCCTAGTGAAAGACAGGTGAAACTGTACAATATTGTGGTCGCTATTTCCTAGATGCCCGACCACCTGCAGATTTGTTATTCTGTCAGGTCTATTAGATAGTATTAGGTCTAAAAGTGCTGCTCCTCTGGTTGGATTCTGCACCAATTGTGAAAGATAATTTTTCTTGGTTATTAGCAGAAACCTGTTGCCTTTATGGGTTTCACAGGTTTCTGTTTCCCAGTTAATATCCGGGTAGTTAAAGTCCCCCATAACCAGGACCTCATTATGGGTTGCAGCTTCATCTATCTGCTTTAGAAGTAGACTTTCCATGGTTTCTGTTATATTTGGGGGTTTGTAACAGACCCCAATGAGAATTTTGTTACCATTTTTCCCTCCATGAATTTCGACCCATATGGACTCGACATCCTCATTTCCTTCGCTAATATCCTCTCTTAAAGTGGACTTTAGACAAGACTTTACATAGAGACAAACCCCTCCTCCTCTCCGATTTTTACGATCCTTTCTAAACAGACTGTAACCCTGTAAGTTAACTGCCCAGTCATAGCTTTCATTTAACCATGTCTCGGTTATTCCCACTATGTCAAAGTTACCTGTAGATATTTCTGCTTCTAGTTCTTCCATCTTGTTTGTCAGGCTTCTGGCGTTTGCGAGCATGCAGTTTAGAGGATTTTGTTTTGTTCCAATCTCCTCGCTGTGGATTGTTTTAGAAATGTTCTTACCTCCCTTCTGAGTATGTTTTCCTGGATCTTCTTTGTTCAAGTCTAATGTTTTTCTTCCCGTCCCCTCTTCTTCTAGTTTAACGCCCTCCTGATGAGTGTAGCGAGTCTTCTGGCGAATGTGTGTTTCCCAGGTTTGTTGAGGTGTAGTCCGTCTCTGGCGAGGAGTCCATCGTACAAGTAATTCACACCGTGGTCCAGGAATCCGAATCCTTGTTGTCTGCACCATCGTCTTAGCCAGTTGTTTGCATCAAGGATCCTGTTCCATCTCCTGGTGCCATGCCCGTCTACTGGAAGGATAGAAGAAAAAACTACCTGTGCATCCAGTTCCTTTACTTTCTTCCCCAACTCTTCAAAGTCTTTGCAGATTGTCGGTAGGTCCTTCCTTGCCGTGTCATTGGTGCCAACATGTATCAGAAGAAATGGGTGGACGTCCTTGGAGTTGAAGAGCTTTGGTATCCTATCGGTCACATCCTTGATCATCGCACCTGGAAGGCAGCATACTTCTCTTGCAGTTATGTCCGGTCTGCAGATGGCTGCTTCTGTGCCTCTCAGTAGTGAGTCTCCCACCACCACCACTCTTCGTTGCTTCTTGGCTGTACTTTTTGCTGTCACTTGTTGCTGTATGCCCTTTTCTTTTTTGCTTGCTGGTATTGCTTCATCCTTAGGTCTCCCATCTTCATCCTCTACAAAGATTTGATATCGGTTCTTCAGTTGTGTGGTTGGTGATTTCTCCATGGTCTTCTTGCTTCTTTTGGTCACATGCTTCCACTCATCTGCTTTTGGAGGTTCTCTGACACTTTTTTCACCTTCTGTGACCATTGCACTTAAACACACGGGCTGAGGACCGGATCATGCAGCTTTATATGAAAATCCCTATTTATTATAATTGCCAGACCTGAAATAACAAGCACTTTTCACCTCTTGTGTCCCTCCATTTCCTTGTAGATTGTAAGCTTGCGAGCAGGGACCTCACCCCTAATGTCACTGTGACCATTGCACTTAAACACACGGGCTGAGGACCGGATCATGCAGCTTTATATGAAAATCCCTATTTATTATAATTGCCAGACCTGAAATAACAAGCACTTTTCACCTATTGTGTCCCCCCATTTCCTTGTAGATTGTAAGCTTGCGAGCAGGGACCTCACCCCTAATGTCACTGTTTAAATTGTCTTAACTTGTACTAAATTTATTGTCTGTACATGTCCCCGCTTAATTGTAAAGTGCTGCGGAATATGTTGGCGCTATATAAATAAAAATTATTATTGTTAATTATTATTATTGTTATAGCGCCATTTATTCTATGGCGCTTTACATGTGAGGAGGGGTATACATAATAAAAACAAGTACAATAATCTTAAACAATACAAGTCACAACTGGTACAGGAGGAGAGAGGACCCTGCCCGCGAGGGCTCACAATCTACAAGGGATGGGTGAGAATACAGTAGGTGAGGATAGAGCTGGTCACGCAGCGGTTTGGTCAATCGGTGGTTACTGCAGGTTATAGGCTTGTCGGAAGCGGTTGGTCTTCAGGCTCTTTTTGAAGGTTTCGATGGTAGGTGAGAGTCTGATATGTTGTGGTAGAGAGTTCCAGAGTAGGGGTGATGTTAATCTCTTTTATTTTATGTAACTGTTTATGCTGTATTGTTTTGTCCCCCTTGTAAAATCTTTGTATATTTTTCACAAACACTGCCTCCCTTTGGATTACATATAAAATTTAATAGTTCTGTTCCTTCTGTTCTGTAAACTACGCCTCAAAGTGATAGCTTCCGTATACGGTGTCCATTCGAACGAAACAGAGTGGTGGTTGTGGTGGCGAGTAGTCTGGGTATTCTGACACCGATGTACATGGGTGAGATGTGTTTGAGGGATGTGAACACGGTTCTCTGTATAAGCAATGGTAGGTAGCGTTATTTGCTAACTTATGCCTCTATTCCTGATGAGCTGCACGTGATTAGCCCGGAAGGATGATGCAGTGGTGAATTCAACAGGTTTTATTTACAGTACCTTGATGAGATAAGGTGAGATATCAGGGAAGATGAAGGGATGAAGATGAGTTAGAAGTTAGTACTGCAGGTTAGAGCTGGTATTGGAAGCACAAAGCATGTGTGGTCCAAGATGGCACTGACCAAGAAGAAGGAAATGAGATAAAGATAGGAGGAGTTTCAGAAAGAAAGTTATTATGGGTAAAGCACAGTAATATTGAACATGAACAACACAATATAACATTGGCCAGTAGATGGCAGCAAAGTACTCAAATACAACAGATAGAATTAAACCATATGTATCTCTGAACTAATCTCCCGATATCTTCCCTCAGGTAATCTCCGGTCCTCCCAAGACCTCCTTCTCTCCTCCACACTTATTCGCTCCTCACTCAATCACCTCCAAGACTTCTCCTGAATATCCCCCATCCTATGGAATTCTTTTCCTATACAGACGTGAGTCCAGCAACGCCAATTGCTTTAAACCCGAGCATTTTCCTGTGATGGATAAGGATGGGGACTTGGACATATTTCTACGGGGATTTGAAAAAGCCTGCAGACAGTACCAGCTGCTTTAGGACCAGTGGGCCCGATATTTAACTCTGGGGCTCAGAGGAAAAGCTCTGGAGGTGTTTAATACTCTCCCTCGAAACAAAGATGGAGACTATGAGGCCATCAAGCAGACCCTGATAAAAAAAAGTACCAGCTGCCTCCTGAGGTCCACCGAAAAAAAATCAGAGCCCTCCAGCTTGGACCACATGACAGCTACAGTGATGTGGTGGATGAACTCAGAACCAACTTTGAGCAATGGGTTCAAGGACTGTCAATCACCACCTTTGCAGAACTGAAAGATCTGATTGTGAAAGACCAATTTCTTCATGTTTGTCCCATGGAGGTGCAACAGTTTGCAAAATAATTATTTTTTCTATAAAATAGTTTTTATTGTATAAAAGCGCCAAAATATAAAAAATATATAAATTGGGTATTGCTGTAATCATACTGACTTGAAGAAAAAAGCTGCCTTACCAATTTCACCACATGTGGAATGGTATAAAAAACAAAACAAACAGCAATTCCTGAACTGCTGGTTTTTGTTCATTCTGTCTCCCAATTTGCAATCGAAAGCGATCAAAAAATGTCATGTGCCCGAAAAAAACGACATCTCGTCCCGCAAAAAACAAGCCATAACATGATTCTGTTGGCCTAAATATGGAAACATTATAGCTCTCAAAATATGGTGATGCAAAAACTAGTTTCCACAATAAAAAGTGTCAAACATAAAACCCGATATAAATCTGGTATCCCTCTAATTGCACCGACCAAAAAGAATAAAGTCACCTAATCGCTTATACCGCACAAGAAACAGCGTAAAAAATAAATAAAACCAATTTTTTACATGCTGTTGATATTTTCATTCTGCCTCCCAAAGATCGCAGTAAGGTTCAGTGCACATTTATCCTGTGCTCTGTGCCTTGCGCTTACATTGAGGTTTCCGTGTAAATCTCGGATTCAAATGGAATCCCCAACGAAAGATTCCATATAATGAGGCAGATGGAGGCACTGTGGATGCCATAGGACCTGTGTTCCGGCGGTGTCCATCTTTTTAAGATTGCATAAAAGTGCCGTCAGCCACAGGTTTGTACACTTCTGAAAAGAAGGACACCGCTGAACAGAGGCCGGATGGAGTCCAGAGTAACTGCTGCCTTGTTATAGTGAATGGATCAATCTGGGTTTCATCTGTCACGTCATTTGGAGATTTAGATGGAAGTGCTCAGCATAGATCACCGGATAAATGTTATGTAAAATGTTCTCAATAAAAGCTTCAACTCAATCCACAAAAATAGGAAGTCCCCATTCAGGTCCATCATCTGTTAATGGAAATATAGGGGTCTTCCATGTTAACTGGTATCACAAAGGTTCTGGAAAAGCTAAATGGCTCCTCGCCTTCCAAAAGGAATTAAGCAAATTCTCCGCTCCCAAATCCAAATGCCCCCACTCCCTTCTGAGCCCCACTGTGCCTAAACCACATTTAGCGCCCACATGTTTGGCATTTCTGTAGTGATCAGAGCCCGCCTAATTTACAGGTGCGTGTCTCCAGAAGCATGAGCTGGGCATAATGTACTGGTCACTACAACTGCAGTTTGCAAATTTCACTCAGCAACATCCACTGCTGCTTGTTTCTGGAAAACACCCATGGAGTAAAAATCATCATTACATCTGTAGATAAATTCCCAAAGGGTTATAATTTCCAAAATGGGGTCACTTGAGAGTGGATTCTGCTTTTTTTTTAGCACTTAGGGGCTCTTTATATAGAATCTGAAAATTATTCTAGGAAAATCTACACTGCAGGAGCCCAATAGCTAAGTAGCACTGTACAGCCACATATGGGGTATTGCCATATTCAGTAGAATTTGTGGGACACATTTGTTGCAATTTTTACCCATTTCCCAGTATGAAAATGTAAAACTTGGGGCTAACACACATGCAAAAATGTAAATTATTTTATCTTCACTGCTCAATGGTATAAAACTCTGTGACACACCTGTGGCGTCAATATAATCACTGCATCTCTAGATTAATTCATTGAGAGGTTTAGTTTGTAAAATGTGGTCACTTATTGGGGTTCTGCGATGTTGGCACCTCAGGGGCTCTGCCAATCTAACATGGCACCCTCAAACAAGTGTAGCAAAATCTGCACTGTAATATGGCATTTCTATCCCTCTGAGCTTTGGACTGTGCATCAAAAGTAGTTTTCCTTGACATATGGGCTATCGATGAACTCAGGAGAAATTGCACAACAAATTTTGGGGCCTATTTTATCATGTTACCTTTGTGAAAATACAAAATTTGGAGCTAAAAAAGATTTATCTGGGAAAAATGTGATTCTTTTTTATTTTCACGGCTAAATGTTATAAACTTCTGGGAAGCACCTGGGGATTGAAGGTGTTCAATACACATCTACATAAGTTCCCTAAGGAGTCTAGTTTCCAAAATGGTGTCACTTGTGGGGGATTTACACTGTTTAGGCATTTCAGGGGCTCTCCAAACACGACATGGCATCCGCTAATTATTCTTGCAAATTTTACATTCAAAAAGTCAAATGGCACTCCTTGCCTTTCATGCCCTGCTGTGAGCCCAAACAATTGTTTTCCTCCACATATTTGATATCTGCGCACTCATGAGAAAATGCACAACAGATTGTATGGAGCAATTTCTCCTGTTACCCTTATGAAAATGCAAAATTTGGAGCTTAAAAAGACTTATCTGGGAAAAATGTGATTTTTTCATTTTC
This sequence comes from Ranitomeya imitator, assembly GCF_032444005.1. Classification (NCBI taxonomy): domain Eukaryota; kingdom Metazoa; phylum Chordata; class Amphibia; order Anura; family Dendrobatidae; genus Ranitomeya; species Ranitomeya imitator. The sequence goes on from NC_091286.1 coordinate 238,715,854, forward strand.
ACAGCTTTATGTTATGAACTCCTGTGAAGAACCTCTGGGTTCAAGGTGCTCAATACACATCTAGATAAGTTTCCTAAGGGGTCTAATTTCCAAAATGGTATCACTTGGTGGTTTCCACTGTTTTGGCACATCAGAGGCTCTCCAAACATGACATGGCGTACGCTAATTATTCGAGCAAATTTTACATTTAAAAAGTGAAATGGTGCTCCTTCCCTTCCGAGCCCTGCCATGTGCCCAAACAGTCAGACAGTAGAATTCCCACACATATGGGGCATTGACTTTCTCAGGAGAAATTGCACAACAAATTGTATTGTCCATTTTCTCCTGTTACCCTTGTGAAAGAAAAAATAATTGGGTCTAACGGGAAATTTTTGTGAAAGAAAAATAAATGTTTATTTTTTCCTTCCACGTTCCACTGAAGCACATAAAGGTTAATAAGTTTCATGAATGGAGTTTTGAGTACCTTGAGAGGTGCAGTTTTTAGAATTGTGTCATGTTTGGGTATTTTATGTAATATAAGCCCCTCAAAGTCTCTTCAAATGTGAGGTGGTCCTTAAAAAAAATGGTTTTGCAAATTTGATTGTAAAAATCAGAAATCTCTGGTCAACTTTTAACCCTTATACCGGTAACTTCCTAAGGCCGGAGTCATACTACAGCGAGATGCGGCCGAGTCTCGCAGGTTAAAACCAAGCTCTGGCACCGGCACTCCGGAGTGGAGCGTGCAGCTCCATGTATTGCTATGCGGCCGCACGCTCCGCTTTGGAGTACCGGTGCCAGAGCTTGGTTTTAACCTGCGAGACTCGGCCGTATCTCGCTGTGTGTGATCCAGGCCTAACAAAAAAAATTATGTTTCATAAATTGTGTTGTTGTAAACTAGACATGTGGGAAATGTTATTTACTAACTATTTTGTGCAAGATGACTCTCTGATTTAAGGGCATTACAATTAAAAGTTTGAAAATTGTGACATTTTCACAATTTTTGGCAAAATTCCGTTTTTTTTCACAAATAAACGCAGGTCATGTGAAATGTTACCACTGTCATGAAGTACAATATGTCATGATAAAACAGTCTCAAAATCAGTGGGATCTATTTAAGTGTTCCAGAGTTATGACTTCATAAAGTGACAGTGGTCAGAATTGTAAAAATTGGCCGGGTCAGGAAGGTGAAACCAGGCTTCGGGGTGAAGGGGTTAATACTACACAGCCACCTCCTCCATGAATTGGTTGGCTAGTGAGTGGCTGTCTGAATTTAGTATTTTGCACTTGTGCTGCCCCTGCCTGTATCATGGGGGTCTCCTGCATCCTGCTAAGTGTATTGGTAATCTGACTTGGTGTTGTTAAGGCTGTATCTTTTTCTATGCAAATTACCTCTTCTGAGAAAAAGAGGACTTTAAACTCTATAGCGCCAAGGCAGTGCGAAGCATGAGAACTAATTTGGTTATCTTTTTCTAGGATTTTTTTCTATGTTAGCCTTTTTTTCAGTGTTGGGACTTAGCTATTTTGGCCAAAATATCAACCAACACCCAGTGTAATGTATTTATCTTATACATTGTTCATCTTTTTTCTTGCACTTTTTCCATTGTTATGCAGGATGCAGCCAGGCCCTTTTGTGTTGATTGGTGTACTGGGGTGTCTGTCCTAGTGGGGTACACTTACATAATGCTGGACAGTCCACCTAATCTAATAGTGTGAGCATTATCAATAGGCTGTAAGCCAGATATTGTGCATCACATGTATCTGTGTGACTGGCGTTCTATGCAAGCTCCATCTGTCCATCTGGGTGCATGTTTAAAACTACACAGCCACCCCCTCCATCAATTGGTAGGCTTGTGAGTAGCTGTCTGCACCAGTATTTTGCACTTGTGCTGCTAACGCATTTATCATGGGGATCTGCTCCATCTCACTAAGTGCATTGGTAATCTGCCTTGGAGTTGGTAAGGCTGTATCTTTTTTCTGTGATATTTTTTGAAATTTTGTTCTGTGGTAGCAAGGACTGAACTGCCTGAATATGCGGTAGTTTATCAGTGCTTGTAATTGTGCTGAATAGTGTTGAGCATTCCGATACCGCAAGTATCGGGTATCGGCCGATATTTGCGGCATCGGAATTCCGATACCGAGTTCCGATATTTTTGTGATATCGGGAATCGGTATCGGGATTAAGATTCATGTGTAAAATAAAGAATAAAAATAAAAAATATTGATATACTTACCCTCGGACGCGCCCTGGTTGTCACCACTGCAACCGCCATGCTTCCGTTCCTAAGAATGAGCGCGTTAAGGACCTTCGATGACGTCGCGGCTTGTGATTGGTCGCTGAGCGGTCGCTGGTGTCGCTGGTGACAACAAGGGCGCGTCCGAGGATAAGTATATCAATATCTTTTATTTTTATTCTTTATTTTACACATGAATATGGATCCCAGGGCCTGAAGGAGAGTTTCCTCTCCTTCAGACCCTGGGAACCATAGAGGATACCTTCCGAAATTTGTGTCCCATTGACTTGTATTGGTATCGGATATCGGTATCGGCGATATCCGATATTTTTCGGATATCGGCCGATACCATCCGATACCGATACTTTCAAATATCGGACGGTATCGCTTAACACTAGTGCTGAAATTGACCGTTGTAAATTACATGTTGTAATTTTACAATTCTGATTAATATTGATCTTGTACGTCATTAACAAATGCAATCATGATGAATTATATCCATACTGCTCTGTGCAATAAATTCATAAGTTAGGTGAGTTTTGGCAGAAAATATTTATTTGGGAAGTACTTTTAGTTCAAAAGAATGCCACAGCGTGAGGCTTGGTGACAAGTTCCTATAAATAAAATGTTACTAAAACAATACTAAATAATATAAAATTCCTTTTGGATGAATGCAGTCTCTTATTCAATGAGTTAGTAAAAGTACAGACAACTTTCCACTAGATCTTTTCTGGGTTACATTGACCTCTAGTTACTTCCTGCCATTTCATATGTCTTCTTGCTACTTTGAAAGTTGGAATGGAAAATAAAGCCTTGATGTCAGGAATTCAGATATAAAAATTGTACACACTCCCACCTCCTAAAATGAATGTTCTCTTATAGGTCCAGATTTTCCCAGACTTAGGTTCAACATAACAGTTACTTCAAAACTTCAACAATAATCACAAACACTCGTAAAGTTTATGGCTCAATTTGTTATTCCACCTATCTTATCTGCCAACAACAAACTGCAACTGATGAGGGCACATCAAGTTTGTTTGTTCTCATAAAATAGTTGCAAAACCTTTTATCTTGTAAACTTCTGATGTGAAGGTGACAATGAACATTTGCATCTTACGTTTGGTGATAATTAAGGACATGTAATGGTCTACACTTCATAAAGCCACACTGCAAGTGAAAATGACACAGCAAAAAACAGCAGAGGAAGGGAAATCTAAAAATTGTATTCTGTCTAGCGATATTACCACTAAAGGTCATTTGCATGGATCAGTGATTGGTCAAACCAATATTCATAAGAACATTTGATCATTGCTGTGTAATGTAATGGAAGAATGATCAGCTCCACCTAAAGATTATATAATAAATATATTATTTTCTGAATAGCTAATCAGTCCGCTGTGTCCACTGACTTTTGTCACTGTGCTAGCAGTGATCTCACCAAGGTCACCGGAGTACAGGGACCCAGCTGGAAACGTAGCTTCAGTGTCCCGTGTCACCTCTAGTCACTGACGCTACTCTTGCAGCATCTTACTCTTCAGTGGTTCTCAGCCTGGATGATCGTGTAGAAGGGAAGACCGGGCTGCTGAAGTGCTGGCTCTGGAACTGCTGGGGCCGAACCTCCTTTCCTGGTGGAATGAGATTGCAGCCAGAGCGAGCAAGTAACCAGGGTGAAGGGGCGTAGCCAGTCAGTGTGAGGTAAAATGGGTTGTGCGGCAATGGAAGTGGGCATCCCGCCAAAATCCTGCTGAGGCACAGACCGCAAACGCTGAGAGGGAAGTGACAGGCTGCAGCGTGAATACAAAGGGCGGCAGGTGTGCAGGGGAGCGTGTGATCGATGGAGCATCACAGTACGAACGTCCGGGTGTCTGCTGATATCCAGAGAGGCACATGCCAGGTAAAACATTGCAGCGCAGCCCTTTAGGTCACAGCGGCTGCTCAAGAAGACCCGCGCCGAGAGGAATCTTGTGGGGAATCTTGTGGAGAACCGGAGACTGCCCGCTGCCGCCAGAAGAAGGACCGTGTGCTAGGCGAGGACACCAGCAGATAGTACATCGCACACCGCCGGCATTCTGCTATCCACAGGGTCTTCAGAGAGTGACAAGGTATGGAGCCACGAAAGTGAACTGTTAATCAGAGAATGTTAGTTAAACAACTGTTTATACAGTTTAGTTTTGTATCCTTTTTACCCTGCTATCTTCCTGCGTGGGGTTTCCTACTGTTGACTAATTAAATATAGTTACTGTCATGATTCAGGTTGGGGTTTGCTTCTTGCTTTTCCTTCCCGGCCTGGTTATGGAGGGGTTAACCTATCCTGCCTCTTTTTGGTTCGTGGGTGGCTATTTATTGGTGCCATTCCTGGTAGCATTTGTCAGTGATAATTCCAGTCCATGGCTTGACCAGCTGACTCGTATACCCTATTGAGCCTTCTGCCACTGATTACCCGTTCCCTATCCTTAACTTAGTGTGTGTTTCGTGGTTTCCTACAGTGTATGACCCTGCTTAAATTCTGAATCCTGCTTCCTGCTTTCCGTCTTTGTTACTACATTTCCCTCTGGCTTTGACTCTTTGGCTCGTACCCCGACTATGTCTTCTGTCTAACTTTTTGGATCTCACACTCCCGTCTGGTTCCGATTTATGGCTTGTCTCTGACCACGTGCATTGCTGTGACTTCTGGTACTTCATCTTCCTGTTTCTTGCTGACCGGCCTCTCTGACTACTTTGCCACCTCCTTGTGGCGCTTCTCACATTGCACTGTGGTGCTACACGGTGAGTGCTACACGGTGAAGTGCTACCTTTTTCCCCTCACCTGCGCCCCCTGGTGTAGGTAGCGTGCAACTGCCTTGCAGTTGCATTACATTCTCACTGACCCAAGCATTTGAAGGGGATTTTGCACTTTTTTTTCCTTTCTCTGGTATGGATCCGCTCCATACTCTGGCGGACCAAGTGGCTAACCTTACTCAGATGATGCAGGAGTTATCTGTAGAGCACAAGACTTTGGTTACTTCCCAGAAGCAGGTGCAGAACGAGATGGCTGAGACAGTTAATATAGACTGGGGGACTCCCTCCGTCAGTACATCTGGTGAGGTGACTGACGTATCTCTGCACTCTCCTGAACCTTCGGTGAAATTCCCTGACACCTTCTCTGGAGAGCAGGATACGTTCTGCATGTTTAGGGAGGGTTGCAAACTACTATTTTCCCTTAGACCCAGATCTTCAGGAGATGAGAGTCAGCGGGTGGGAATAATATCTTTATTGAGGGAGGATCCACAGTCTTGGGCTTTTTCCTTACCCTGACCGCCCCTGAGAGAATGTCTGTGGACAGGTTCTTTGAGGCTCTGGGCCTAATCTATGATGAACCAGACGGAGTCAGATTGTCAGAGAACACTAGTATGGGTTTATCTCAAGGAAAGCTCTCTGCCGAAGGGTACTGTTCGGAGTTTCGGCGATGGTCCTCAGAGGTATCCAGGAATGACTCAGCACTCAGGTGTCAGATCCAGAGGGGACTGTTTGATCATTTAAAGGATGTTTTGGCTCTCCATCCTCCTCCCAGCTTTCTGGGAGAGGCCATGAATCAGGCCGTTTGCATGGATCAGAGGTTACAGAGAGAGGAGTCGTGCATCGGGAGGCACCTTTCCTTCCGGTTAAGCCGGAAATCTCACAACCTTCTGAGCCCATGGAATTAGGGGCCATCACCATCAAGGATGTAGAGGAGACATCAATGGGAGGGTAAACTTTGTTTTTACTGCTGTGCCCCCGGACATTGGAAGAAGGACTATCCCTTCTGTCCTCCTACTCCCAAGGTGTCGGGAAACGCCTAAGTCTGGGTAACTATCGAGGAGGTTGCCCAGACGCACAGGTACCTTTTTCCTCATTCCTTAACCCCTTAATCCCCGAGGGTGGTTTGCACGTTAATGACCGGGCCAATTTTTACAATTCTGACCACTGTCCCTTTATGAGGTTATAACTCTGGAACGCTTCAACGGATCTTGGCGATTCTGACATTGTTTTCTCGTGACATATTGTACTTCATGTTAGTGGTAAAATTTATTCGATATAACTTGCATTTATTTGTGAAAAAAACGGCAATTTGGCGAAAATTTTGAAAATTTCGCAATTTTCCAACTTTGAATTTTTATACCCTTAAATCACAGAGATATGTCATGCAAAATACTTAATAAGTAACATTTCCCACATGTCTACTTTACATCAGCACAATTTTGGAACCAAAATTTTTTTGTTAGGGAGTTATAAGGGTTAAAAGTTGACCAGCAATTTCTCATTTTTGCAACACCATTTTTTTTTTTAGGGACCACATCTCATTTGAAGTCATTTTGAGGGGTCTATATGATAGAAAATACCCAAGTGTGACACCATTCTAAAAACTACACCCCTCAAGGTGCTCAAAACCACATTCAAGAAGTTTATTAACCCTTCAGGTGTTTTACAGGAATTTTTGGAATGTTTAAATAAAAATAAACATTTAACTTTTTTTCACACAAAATTGATTTCAGCTCCAATTTGTTTTATTTTACCAAGGGTAACATGAGAAAATGGATCCCAAAAGTTGTTGTACAATTTCTCCTGAGTACGTTGATACCCCATATGTGGGGATAAACCACTGTTTGGGCGCATGGCAGAGCTCGAAAGGAAAGGAGCGCCATTTGACTTTTCAATGCAAAATTGACTGGAATTGAGATGGGACGCCATGTTGCGTTTGGAGAGCCCCTGATGTGCCTAAACATTGAAACCCCCCACAAGTGACACCATTTTGGAAAGTAGACCCCTTAAGGAACTTATCTAGATGTGTGGTGAGCACTTTGACCCACCAAGTGCTTCATAGAAGTTTATAATGCAGAGCCGTAAAAATAAAAAATCATATTTTTTCACAAAAATTATATTTTTGCCCCCAATTTTTTATTTTCCCAAGGGTAAGAGAAGAAATTAGACCACAAAAGTTGTTGTGCAATTTGTCCTGAGTATGCTGATACCCCATATGTGGGTGTAAACCATTGTTTGGGCATGGCAGAGCTCGGAAGGGAAGGAGTGCCATTTGACTTTTCAATGCAAAATTGACTGGAATTGAGATGGGACGCCATGTTGCGTTTGGAGAGCCCCTGATGTGCCTAAGCATTGAAACCACCCAAAAGTGACACCATTTTGGAAAGTAGACCCCCTAAGGAACTTATCTAGATGTGATTTGAGAGCTTTGAGCCCCCAAGTGTTTCACTACAGTTTATAACGCAGAGCCGTGAAAATAAAAATTCTTTTTTTTTTTAACAAAAATGATTTTTTTTAGTCCCCAGTTTTGTATTTTCACAAGGGTAACAGGATAAATTGGACCCCAAAAGTTGTTGTCCAATTTGTCCTGAGTACGCTGATACCCCATATGTGGGGGGGGAAGCACTGTTTGGGCGCATGGCGGAGCTCGGAAGGGAAGGAGCGCCATTTGGAATACAGACTTAGATGGATTGGTCTGCAGGCGTCACGTTGCATTTGCAGAGCCCCTGATGTACCTAAACAGTAGAAACCCCCCACAAATGACCCCATATTGGAAACTAGACCCCCCAAGGAACTTATCTAGATGTGTTGTGAGAACTTTGAACCCCCAAGTTTTTCACTACAGTTTATAACGCAGAGCCGTGAAAATAAAAATTCTTTTTTTTTTCACAAAAATGATTTTTAGTCCCCAGTTTTGTATTTTCACAAAGGTAACAGGATAAATTGGACCCCAAAAGTTGTTGTCCAATTTGTCCTGAGTACGCTGATACCCCATATGTGGGGGTGAAGCACTGTTTGGGCGCATGGCAGAGCTCGGAAGGGAAGGAGCGCCATTTGGAATACAGACTTAGATGGATTGGTCTGCAGGCTTCACGTTGCATTTGCAGAGCCCCTGATGTACCCAAACAGTAGAAACCCCCCACAAGTGACCCCATATTGGAAACTAGACCCCCCAAGAAACTTATCTAGATGTGTTGTGAGAACTTTGAACCCCCAAGTTTTTCACTACAGTTTATAACGCAGAGCCGTGAAAATAAAAATTCTTTTTTTTTTTCACAAAAATGATTTTTTAGTCCCCAGTTTTGTATTTTCACAAGGGTAACAGGATAAATTGGACCCCAAAAGTTGTTGTCCAATTTGTCCTGAGTACGCTCATACCCCATATGTGGGGGGGAAGCACTGTTTGGGCGCATGGCGGAGCTCGGAAGAGAAGGAGCGCCATTTGGAATACAGACTTAGATGGATTGGTCTGCAGGCGTCACGTTGCATTTGCAGAGCCCCTGATGTACCCAAACAGTACAAACCCCCCACAAGTGACCCCATATTGGAAACTAGACCTCCCAAGGAACCTATCTAGATGTGTTGTGAGAACTGTGAACCCCCAAGTGTTTCACTGCAGTTTACAACGCAGAGCCGCAAAAATAAAAAAAATCTTATTTTTCCCACAAAAATGATTTTTAGCCCCCCACATTTTTATTTTCCCAAGGATAACAAGAGAACTTGGACCCCAAAATTTTTTGTCCAATTTGTCCTGAGTACGCTGATACCCCATATGTTGGGGTAAACCCCTGTTTGGGCGCACCGGAGAGCTCGGAAGGGAAGGAGCACTGTTTTACTTTTTCAACGCAGAATTGGCTGGAATTGAGATCGGACGCCATGTCGCGTTTGGAGAGCCCCTGATGTGCCTGAACAGTGGAAACTCCCCAATTCTACCTGAAACCCTAACCCTAACACACCCCTAACCCTAATCCCAACGGTAACCCTAATCACACCCCTAACCCTGACACACCCCTAATTCTAATCCCAACCCTAATCCCAACCGTAAATATAATCCAAGCCCTAACCCTAACTTTAGCCCCAACCCTAACCCTAACTTTAGCCCCAACCCTAACCCTAACTTTAGCCCCAACCCTAACCCTAACTTTAGCTCCAACCCTAACCCCAACCCTAGCCCCAACCCTAACCCTAGCCCTAACCCTAGCCCTAACCCTAGCCCTAACCCCAACCCTAGCCCCAACCCTAGCCCCAACCCTAGCCCTAACCCTAGCCCTAACCCTAGCCCCAACCCCAACCCTAGCCCCAACCCTAGCCCTAACCCTAGCCCTAACCCTAGCCCCAACCCTAGCCCTAACCCTAGCCCTAACCCTAGCCCTGATGGGAAAATGGAAATAAATACATTTTTTTAATTTTATTATTTTTCCCTAACTAAGGGGGTGATGAAGGGGGGTTTGATTTACTTTTATAGCGTTTTTTATATCGGATTTTTATGATTGGCAGCCGTCACACACTAAAATACGCTTTTTTTTATAGCAAAAAAGTTTTTGCGTCTCCACATTTTGAGACCTATAATTTTTCCATATTTTGGTCCACAGAGTCATGTGAGGTCTTGTTTTTTGCGGGACGAGTTGGCGTTTTTATTGGTAACATTTTTGGACACGTGACAGTTTTTGATCACTCTTTATTCCGATTTTTGTGAGGCAGAATGACCAAAAACCAGCTATTCATGAATTTCTTTTGGGGGAGGCGTTTATACCGTTCCGCGTTTGGTAAAGTGGATGAAGCAGTTTTATTCGTCGGGTCAGTATGATTACAGCGATACCTCATTTATATCATTTTTTTATGTTTTGGCGCTTTTATACGATAAAAGCTATTTTATAGAAAAAATAATTTTTTTGGCATCGCTTTATTCTCAGGACTATAACTTTTTTATTTTTTTGCTTATTATGTTTTGCGGTGGCTCGTTTTTTGCGGGACAAGATAACGTTTTCAGCGGTATCATGGTTATTTATATCCGTCTTTTTGATCGCGTGTTATTCCACTTTTTGTTTGGCGGTACGATAATAAAGCGTTGTTTTTTGGCTGTTTTTTTTTTTTTTCTTACGGTGTTCACTGAAGGGGTTAACTAGTGGGACAGTTTTATAGGTCGGTTCGTTACGGACGCGGCGATACTAAATATGTGTACATTTATTGTTTTTTGTTTTTTTTTTTATAAAGAAATGTATTTATGGGAATAATATTTTTTTTATTTATTTATTTATTTAGTAATTTTTTTTTTTACACATGTGGAAATTTTTTTTTTTACTTTTTTACTTTGTCCCCGGGGGGGGGACATCACAGATCGCCGATCTTACAGTTTGCACAGCACTCTGTAAGATCGGCGATCTCATTCATCGCTGCAGCGTTACCAAGTGCCTGTAGGCGACCCGGAAGTGCTCCCTGCAGGACCCGGATGCAGCCCAGCGGCCATTTTGGATCCGGGGACTGCAGGGAGAAGACGCTCGGTACACGGTGAGTACATCACCGTGTACCGATCGTCTCAGGGAAGCACGCAGGGAGCCCCCTCCCTGCGCGATGCTTCCCTGTACCGCCGGCACATCGCGATCATGTTTGATCGCGGTGTGCCGGGGGTTAATGTGCCGGGGGCGGTCCGTGACCGCTCCTGGCACATAGTGCCGGATGTCAGCTGCGATAGTCAGCTGACACCCGGCCGCGATCGGCCGCGCTCCCCCCGTGAGCGCGGCCGATCACATATGACGTACTATCCCATCACTGGGAATTAAGTCCCAGGGCACCTCGATGGGATAGTACATCATATGGGATTAAGGGGTTAAAATACTGTTAAATGTGGAACTTGGTGTTGAACTATTTTACTCCTACTTTGGCTTTTGTGGACTGTAGCTTATCCCAGAACCTAATTGACGCTAATCTGGTGACTAGGGTTGAGCGAAACAGATCGGCACTTTTCAAAAGTCGCCGACTTTTAGCAAAGTCGGGTTTCGTGAAACCCGACCCGATCCCACTCTGGGATCGGGTCGGCGGTCGGCGATCTCTACTTAAAAGTCGGGTTTCGTTTTATATATATATATATATGTCATTCAGACACATATATATATATATATATATGTATATATATATATATATATATATATTTATACTATCTTCAGCGCGATATAGCAGAAAAGCCGGTAATTCAATTACCGGCTTTTCATTTCTCCTGCCAAAACCCAACATGATTTGAGACATGGTTTACATACAGTAAACCATGTCATATCCCCCTTTTTTTTGCATATTCCACACTACTAATGTTAGTAGTGTGTATTTGCAAAATTTCAGCGCTCTAGCTCTTAAATTTAAGGGTTAAATCGCGGAAAAAATTGGCATGAGCTCCCGCGCAATTTTCTCCGCCAGAGTAGTAAAGCCAGTGACTGAGGGCAGATATTAATAGCCTGGAGAGGGTCCACAGTTATTGGCCCCCCCTGGCTAAAAACACCTGCCCCCAGCCACCCCAGAAAAGGCACATCTGGAAGATGCGCCTATTCTGGCACTTGACCACTCTCTTCCCATTCCCGTGTAGCGGTGGGATATGGGGTAATGAAGGGTTAATGCCACCTTGCTATTGTAAGGTGACATTAAGCCAGATTAATAATGGAGAGGCGTCAATTATGACACCTATCCATTATTAATCCAATTGTATGAAAGAGTTAAAAAACACACACACAATATTAAAAAGTATTTTAATGAAATAAACACACCGTTTGTTGTAATATTTTATTGTACGCTCAATCCACTCGCTGAAGACCCTCGCTCTGTAACAAATAAAAAATAATAAATCAACAATATACATACCTTCCGTAGATCTGTAACGTCCCACGTTGTAAATCCATCTGAAGGGGTTAAAATATTTTACAGCCAGGAGCTCTGCTAATGCAACGCTGCTCGTGTCTGTAAACCCCAGCGAATGAAGGTAATGTAGGTCAATGACCTGTAGTTACCTTCATTCGCGGTGATGCGCCCCCTGCTGGATGTCCCTGGAGCGTGAGAAAAGTTCCCAGGCTCGAGGTCATATGAGGACATCCAATTACCGGCTTTTCTGCTATATCGCCCTGAAGGAAATGTAAAAAAAAAAAAACCCATAGACTTACATTGTGTTTCGAGTTTCGGCCGATCCCCGACCCCGACTTTTCAATAGGATCGGCCGATTTCACTCGACCCGACTTTTGAGAAAGTCAGGTTTTGTGAAACCCGACTCGACCCTGAAAAACTAAAAGTCGCTCAACCCTACTGGTGACCAGATGTAAGTTAGAGACAGTCAGGTTTGAGACTCTCATAAAGATTGTGGCCATTGATTCTACACCCCTCACCAAGGACGGTGTCCATTTTATTTCTGTAGAGTTCATCCTCAAGGTGGGGGCCCTACAGCAGGAGCGTATGTCATGTTTTTTCTGGATAATCTCCCTGCTGGTCTAGTGTTAGGGTTTCCTTGGTTACTACTGCTTAAACCGATTACACTGTTGGTCCCAGGATATTGTTAAGTGGGGACCTAATTGTTCTGAAAATTGTCTTACTGCTATGTCTATGTCATCCGTCAGTCTGGAGGGTATTCCGGAGTTCCTGAAGGACTTTGAGCATGTGTTCTCCGAAAAAGAGGCTGAGATTTTACCACCACACCACCCATTTGATTGTACTGTTGACCTTATTCCCGATTCTAAATTGCCCAAGCCATATTCACCCCTCGGTGTCTCCTGTGGGTTTTTTTTTTAACAAAAAAAAAGAAGAAGGTGGTTTGCGTCCATGCCTAGATTTCCGAGAGTTAAATAAAATAACAGTGAGGAATACTTACCCCCTCCCACTTATCCCTGATTTATGTAACCAATTGTCTGGGGCCAAGTGGTTTTCCAAGTTGGATCTCCGAGGAGCATGCAATCTTATCCATATATGGGAGGGGATGAGTGGAAAACCACATTCCTCACCTCTGAAGGGTTGCTTAAAAATCTGGTTATGCTTTTCGGCCTGAATAATGCTCCAGCAGTTTTCCAGAATTTTATCAACTATGTCTTTTCTGACTTTCCTGGGGCGCTTCATTGTAATTTCTCAAGATGACATTCTGGTGTACTCTGCAGAGAAGCAGGCCCACATATGTCATCTGCGTGCTGTTCTCCAGAGGCTCCCGGAGAACTGTCTTTTTGCTAAACTAGAGAAATGTTTGTTTTTGGTTCAGGAATTGTCCTTTCTGGGGTTCATCTTGTCTGCTGAGGGGTTTCATATGGACCCCAGAAAGGTTCAAGCCATTGTGGACTGGGTGCAACCCAGAGATCTTAAAGGCCTTCAGCGGTTCTTGGGGTTCGCTATTTATTTTAGGAAATTTTTATAAGGGGTTTTTCTCAAATTGTCAAACCCCTCACTGATTTGACCCGAAAAGGGTCTGATATCAAGAGTTGGCCTGATCCAGCCGCAGCGGCATTTTCGGCACCAAAGAAATGTTTTATGTCTGCCCCTGTATTGATTCAACCAGATCCATCTGAACCATTTATTGTGGAGGTGGATGCCTCGGAGGTGGGGGTGGGGGCGGTATTGTCCCAGGCACCTACCACTTTTACCTTGTGCCTTCTTTTCAAAGAAATTCTCTTCTGCAGAAAAGAACTATTATGTAGGTAACAGATAGTTACTAGCTATTAAACTGGCGTTTGAAGAATGGAGGCATTTTTTGGAGGGGGCGGTCCATCGAATCACTGTAATTACAGATCATAAGAATCTGGCGTACATCGAGTCTGCTAAAAGGCTGACACCCAGACAGGCGAGATGGTCACTTTTCTTCTCATGGTTTCAATTCTCTTTTATCTTTCAACCCGGTTCTAAAAAAGTCAAGGCTAATGCCTTGTCTCGTAGTCTGGACCCAATATCACCTCCTGAACCTCCTTCCTCCATTCTTCAGCATGGTGTAGTAGTGGCTGGGGTATCTTCAGTATTGGAGTGAAAGATTCGTGAGGCCCAATCTCTTGCCCCTTCATCATTGTGGGTAATAATCTCTTTGTGCCTATTCAATTTCATCTCAGGATACTAAGGGAGTTTCATGATTCAGCCCTGAGTGGGCATTCTGGAATCTTGGCTACTCGTAAAGCTGTCTCTGGGATGTTTTGGTGGTCCTCGTTGGCCTTGGATGTGGTGAAGTTTGTGTCATCCTGTGATGTATGTGCTTGTGCCAAGAACTCTCATAGCTGGCCGGCCGGGAAATTTGGGGCCATTGCCAATTCCTGATTGACCATGGACTCATCTGTCCATGGATTTTATCACCAATCTTCCTCCTTCTAGTGGTAAAATGGTCATTTGGGTGGTGGTAGACAAATTTAGCAAGCAGGCGCATTTTGTACCTTTTTATCAGGTTTGCCTAATGCAGAGACGTTAGCTAAATTGTTTGTCGAACATGTGGTGCGGTTGCATGGTGTGCCTTTGAGTGTGGTTTCAGACAGGGGAGTGCAGTTTCTGTCCAAGGAGGGCCTTTTTCAAAAGGTTGGGTATCTGTTTGACCTTTTCTTCTGCATATCATCCTGAGACCAATTGTCAGACAGAGGGGACCAATCAGTCCCTGGAGCAAATCTTGCAATGTCTGACCACATCTCGCAGGACGATTGGTGTTCTTCTTTGCCTGTGGCTGAATTTGCTTTTAATAATCACATTAATCAGTCCACGGACACCTCCCCTTTCTTCTGTAATTATGGGTTTCACCCTCATTTTGGTGAATTTTTCTGACTGGATTCAGGATGTCCTGGGACTGATCTAGCTGTTCAACGGTTGAGGGAGGTGTGGCAGGAGGTCCAGAGGAGCATTAGGGAGGCTCAGGGGAGGTATAAATTCTTTGCTGACAAAAGACGATCTGTGGGGCCAGTATTCTGGGTTGGGGATAAGGTATGGTTGTCCACCTGGAATATTAAGCTGAAAGTTCCTTCAGCTTAGTTAAGGCCCAAGTACATTGGCCCTTATGAGATTATGGAGGTAGTCAATCCTGTGGCCTTCTGTTTGCACCTTCCCCCTGTCACTACGGATCCCCAACGTGTTCCATAAAGCTCTTTTGAAACCATTGGGGCCCTCCTCAGTGATGTCTCCATCTCTGCTGCCACCTATTTTGGTGGATGGTCAGACTGAGTATGAGGTAGAAGGGATTGTGGACTCTTGCATGGTCCGTCGCTTACTCCAATATCTGGTCCATTGCAAGGGTTACGGTCCTGAGGATCGGTCCTAGGTTTTGGCACTATCGGTCCATGCGGATCGATTGGTTCGGGCCTTTCATGCTTGGCATCTTGTGAATCCTTGGGATCCGGTGGCCCCCCTTGAGAGGAGGGTACTGTCATGATCCAGGTCAGGGTTTGCTTCATTTCCTTCCTCAGCCTGGTTATGGTGGGGTTAACCTTTCCTGCCTCTTTTTGGTTTGTGTGTGGCTATTTATTGGTGCCACCCCTGGTAGCATTTGTCAGTGATAGTTCCAGTCCCTGGCTTAAGCAGCTGACCCGTATACCCTAGTGATCCTTCTGCCTCTGATTACCCGTTCCCTATGCCTGACTTAGTGTGTGTTTGGTGGTTTCCTACAGTGTATGACTCAGCTTGAATTTTGAACCCTGCTTTATGTCTTTGTTACTACATTTCTTATCTGGCTTTGACTCTTTGGCTCATACCCTGACTACAACTTCTGTCTAACATTTGGATCCCGCACTCCCATCTGGTTCCGATTTCTGGCTTGTCTCTGACCAAGTGCATTGCTGTGACTTCTGGTACTTCGTCAACCTGTTTGTTGCTGACCAGCCTGTCTGACTGCTCTGCAGGCTCCTGGTGGCACTCCTCTCCTCTGGTGCTACACGGTGAGTGCTACCCTTTCCCCTTACCTGCGCCCCCTGGTGGAGGTTGCGTTCAACTGCCTTGCAGTTGCATTACAGTTAATCCCTGCTCTGCAACATTTATGTTACTGCATCCCTTTACCTGCTTATTACATTTGCATCTTGGCACCGTCCAGGTTGAAAACTCTTTATCCCAAAAAATGAATTATGACGTGGATCAGAACGTCAGACAGAGGATATATATATATATATATATATATATATTTTTTTTTTTTTTTTACAGGAGACCATGGCTTCAGCAGAATGAGCGTTAGGTGAGTATAACTGTTTGTTATTTTTAAATAAAAAAGTAAAAGTGTGTTTTTTATTTCAAATAAATGACTATTCTCTGTGTGTTTATTTATACAACTATAGAATTAGTAATGGAGAGGCAACTTATAGACGCCTCTCCATTACTAAGCCGTGGGCTTGATGTCACCAGACAACACAAAATTTACGTTAACCCCAAAAATATGAACCCCACTTGCCATTGCCACAGGGCAAGTGGGAAAAGCCAGGCAACGTGCCATCTAATAGATTTCTCTTTTCTGGGTGGCTGCATCCTGCTATGTTTAGGGGCCAATATCCATGGCCCCTTACTAGCCTGAGAATACCAGCCCCCAGCTGTCTGCTTTTGCTTGGCTTGTTGTCAAAAATGGGGGGGGAACCAATGCCTTTTTTTTAATTATTCATTTGAATAGCTTTAAAAAAATGGGGACCCCACTATTATTGATAACCAGCCTTGTTAACACTGACAGCTGAGGGTTGCAGCCCGCAGTTTTGCTGCACCTAAACGAACGCCCCATCTGGAAGAAGCTATACTAGCGAAACGGCGCTCGTTTTGGGTGCAGGGTTGGACTCAGCACGTTCCCTAGCCGCACTATACCTCAACAACTACAACACCTATTTCAGGTAATTTTTCTTTGCAAGCTCTCACTTGCGAGTTCACTTTTCTTCTTTTTCCTTTTTTGTTGTTTGCTGCACATTGATCAGAATGAAGCATTGCAGAGGGATATTCTTTGATATTTAGGCATCTTTCACCTATCATGCATTTTCCCCATGGGTTTTCTCTATGCACTTGCATAATATACTTCTTTTGATTTATCATAGTCACACTGATATACCCTTGGGATTTTTATATTGCCAGCTTTTTTAGTGGCATAGGTATTTTGTCTCTATTGGTATATGCACACGTTGCAGATTTCCTGCGGATTTGCAGCGTTTTTTTCTGCTCAGAAACGCTGCAGATCCGCAAGTGATTTACAGTACAATGTAAATCAATGGCAAAAAAAAACCGCTGTGCTAATGGTGCAGAAAAATCGTTTCTGCACCCATTCCATAATAGAAATCCGCAAGGATAAAAAAAGGAAGAAATCTGCACAAAATCCACCAAAAAAACAAACAAAAACCGCAAAAAAGCGCAGATTCTGACCTGCGTTTTCTGCCAAGAAATGCAGAATCTGCAGAGAGAATTCCACAGTCAAATCTGCAACGTGTGCATATAGCATATTTCTTTCATTATCTGCTGTGCAGGCTGTACTAATCCTTACTAGGGTTGATTGATCACCCTAAAAATTGGATCGGCGATTGGGAAATCCGATTTCCGATCCTCATTGAAGTCAATGGGGATAAAATTCGGAGACTGTGCGTGTCTGTGTGTTCGGGCGGGGTCTGTGCGGGACTGTCGGAGGTCTGTGCGGGCCTCGGGGGTCTGTGTGGGCTGCCGGGGGTCTGTGCGGGCCTGTCGGGGATCTGTGCGGGCTGCCGGGGGTCTGTGCAGGTGTGTCGGGGGTCTGTGCGGGCCTGCCGGGGGTCTGTGCGGGCCTGCCGGGGATCTGTGCGGGCTGCCGGGGGTCTGTGCGGGCCAGTCGTGGGTCTGTGTGGGCCTGTTGGGGGTGTGTGCGGGCCTGTCGGGGCTCTTCGTGTCTGTGTGCAGCACATCGACTTGTAGTCCCATCGGGCTATGCCTGCTACAACGACAGTGATTGACACGTTAGCCAATGATGGGACAGTAGTAGTCCCATCACCCGGCTAATGTGTTGAATGTAAAAAACGACAAACATACATACTACATACAACATACTACATACAACATACTACATACATACTACATACATACAACATACTACATACATACTACATACAACATACATACATACAACATACATACAACATACTACATACATACAGCATACATATATACATACAACTTACATACTATATACATACATACAACATACTACATACATACTACATACATACAACATATACTACATACATACAACATACATACAACATACATACAATACACTACATACATACAACATGCATACAACATGCATACTACATACATACTACATACTACATACATTCTAGGTACATACAACATACTACATACATATTACATACATACTACATACATACTACATACATACAACATACTACATACAAAATACTACATACATACAACATACATACAAACATGCATACAACATACTACATACAGTACATACTACATACAATACATTCATACATTACATACAATACATACATATAACATACAGAACATATAACATAGAGTACATACTCACCATCACTTGTCACTTTGATCCCCGAAGCCAGTGTCACCTGTAAAAAATATTAAATAACAAAGAAAAAATATACTCCCTGATCCGCAGAAATCCACGAGTGTCCCACGACGATTTCCTGTGGAGAGCAGCAGCATCAGCTGATGCGACCACTGTCTAGGGGCTACAGGAATACAGTGACGGGACGAAGGTATCCTTCCGCACTGTATTCCTCCGCCACTGTAAAAAATAGTCCTTAGTCTCACTTTTGGCACTGATGTGTGAGAAAGTTCCCACGCAGCAATAGCATAAAGTGAGACCAATGAACTACAGTAACCTCTCAGTGATGCACTTCAGGAGCCATTGTCTCCTGATTGTTTTGCAATATCGAATACAAGGATCGGAAGCTCCCATAATGCAATGAGCCAATTTGATTTAATTCAACCAATGAGGAATCCTAAGAAGTGTGGGCACATCCTGTTAGGCATGTAAGTAATGGCATGGTTGTGATTGGCTGCTGAAATGATGTCATGATGCACTATAAAAGCCACCGCCGCCATTTTGGGTTCACTCTGCTGTGAATTCAGTTAGGGACAGGATGCTGCTGTTCTGACTGAGGGCCAGTTTGAGATAGCGATTTGCTTCAATGTGCTTTACCCAGGCTACTTTAGCAACCGCTGTGTGAGCTTTTTTTTGCCTTGCAGCGCTGTTCACAGCTGTCTGCAAGGTGTCTGTGTGTAAGTGCAGCTCACGCTGTAGTCTGTTCTGGAGCCACATCTGGGTGGAGTCTGCTCAGCGTGCGTCACTGCCTCATACTGTTCAACTGTCCTTTTTTTCATTAGTGCAGCTGCACATTTTTCCTGATTTCTCCTATTAGTGTGTTTCCATCCGTATCCAGCTAGATTGCATGCACACAATATATAGGAGTAGATAGAGGAGCTTTTCTGCAGCCTTGCAGCACTGTTCACGGCTGTCTGCAAGGTCTCTGTGTGTGAGTGCAGCTCACGCTGTAGTCTGTTCTGCAGCCACATCTGGTTGTAGTCCGCTCAGCGTGCGTCACTGCCTCATACTGTTCAATTGTCCTTTTTTGCATTAGTGCAGCTGCACATTTTTCCTGATTTCTCCTATTAGTGTGTTTCCTTCCGGATCCAGCTAGATTGCGTGCACACATTATATAGGAGTAGATAGAGAAGCCTTTCTGCAGCTTTGTGCCCTGCAGCCGCAGCAGATTAGTATTAGCCTATTTTTTTGGATCCTCATCTATTGCATTATAGGTTACCTTCCGGCATTGTAATAGCTACAAAAAGTTTGTGATACTTTTGGTTTTACATCTTTGGGCACATCCAGTGTCTTATTGTGAAAAAAACAAAAATTTAATAAAGTTCACCAAACACTCCACTTTACAGTTGTGTAGGCCACATTATCTCATATTAAAGTCTAGTCCACACTTTATAAAATTAGTGTTTCTTATACCTGTTAGCAGCTGTTCAGGAATAAGCACACTAAGCCCTTAGTACTTTTCTGCCTATCTTTATCAGTCTACCAAGATGAAGAAGGCAGGGAGTAAGGCACGTGGTCGTGGGCGTGGAGTTTCAGCAGGGAGAGGACATGGGGATTCTGTGCCAGCTGCGGGCACCAGTTACTCAGCATCCCCCAGTTTTACCAGGGAACAGTCCTTTATGCGCAGCTTTGTAGGTGCTTGCCGTACCCCACTGCTGCAGGACGAAGAAATTGAAGCCGTTGTTGGATGGATGGCAGCTAACACATCGACTTCAATTAGTGTTACATCCTCTCAGGTCCAGAGCACTGAAGAGCACCCACCCACTGTCTCTTCACCACCTGCCAAATTGCCCAGGCAGTTAGAGAGCCCTGGACAGGTGCCATCACTACATCTGTTCTCTGAATCTTTTGGCTTGGAAAGAGGGGGCCAGCCCAGCAGCTTTCGAGAAATTGAAGGAGAGGCAGTATGCAGTGATGCACAACTGCTTTGTCTCTCTAAATCTGAAGAGGCGGGTGGGCCAGTGCCTCCGGTCAGCACACCTCAGTACTTATCTGATGATGAGACTCAGGAGCTACTTTATGGTGCGTACTGTGCTGCCAAGACTACCCAGGAGAAGCAGTTGTTGGAAGAAGGTAGTGTAGATGATGAGGTCCTTGACCCATCATGGCGTGAGGTACAGGAAGGTGGTCAGAGCAGCTCTGAGGAAGAGATTCCCCGAACGGCCCAAAAAGGGAGAGGGAGGGGGCAGACTGGGTTGCCTGTAGCCTCCACTTCGGCACCCATTAGGAGCATGCCTCTTTCAAAACCCAAAAAGGGCGCTCCCAAGATTTGCAGTGCCTGGTCCTTTTTTGACACAGTTGCAGATGACATTTGCTTTGTCAAATGCAAGCTGTGTAATTAGAAAGTCAAGAGAGGGAAAAGTGTCAGCAACCTCAATACCACAAATATGTGGAAACATGTGCGGACCAAGCATGTGGTGGAAATACAAAGACACACTGAAGACCTAGGCCAAACTACAGCGCCACCCACCACCTCTTCAGCTCGTGTTGTAGCTGCTTCCTCCAGCTCAGACACAGCTGGTTCAGCTTCCTCACAGGATCACCATGGAAGAACCTCTGGCACTGTTGGACAGAGACACAGTGTAATTCCACCCACAGCACCACGTTCCCTGTCGTCCTCACACTCCCAGCCCAGTCTACAGCCATCGGGAGCACAGGCATGGGAGAAAAGGCGCCCATACTCGGCAAACCACCCCCGAGCACAGGCTCTGAATGCTGGCATTGCAAAACTACTGTCCCTTGAAATGCTCTCATTCAGGCTGGTGGAGACTGATACCTTCCATAACTTCATGGTATTGGCAGTCCCACAATACAACAAGCCCATCCGCTTTTATTTCAGCAGGCAAGCCGTCCCTGCCCTGCAAAAGCATGTGGAGGGAAACATTGAACATGCACTATTAAACGCCTTCAGTAGCAAGATTCACCTGACCACCGATGCGTGGACCAGTAACCATGGACAGGGACGATACCTTTCCCTCACTGCCCATTGGGTAAATGTTGTGGAGCCGGGTACAGATCTTGAGAGTGGCGCTGTATGTGTTTTGCAAACTCCAAGGATTGCAGGAATCCAGTCTGTACACATTGACTCCTCCTCATACTCCAGTTCCTCTGAATCAGCACTGCAGGAGCCGTCACGGTCTACCTCCACCTTGACCTGTGAACACTTACCTGTTACGACTAGGGTTGAGCGAAACGGGTCGAACATTTTCAAAAGTCGCCGACTTTTGGCTAAGTCGGGGTTTCATGAAACCCGATCCGACCCCTGTGCGGGGTCGGCCATGCGGTACGCGACTTTCGCGCCAAAGTCGCGTTTCAATGACGCGAAAAGCGCCATTTCTCAGCCAATGAAGGTAAACGCAGAGTGTGGGCAGCGTGATGACATAGGTCCTGGTCCCCACCATCTTAGAGAAGGGCATTGCAGTGATTGGCTTGCTGTCTGCGACGTCACAGGGGCTATAAAGAGGCGTTCCCGCCGACCGCCATCTTACTGCTGCTGATCTGAGCTTAGGGAGAGGTTGCTGCCGCTTTGTCAGAAGCAGGGATAGCGTTAGGCAGGGTCCATTAACCACAAAACCGCTTGTGCTGCAGCGATTTGCACTGTCCAACACCACCCTCGGTGTGCAGGGACAGTGGAAGTTTTTTTTTTTTTTTTTTTTCCCTCAGCGCTGTAGCTCATTGGGCTGCCCTAGAAGGCTCCCTGATAGCTGCATTGCTGTGTGTACGCCGCTGTGCAAACCAACTGCTTTTTTCAAAGCACAAATCCTCTTGTTCCTTCCTTTCTGCACAGCTATCTTTTTTGTTTGTCCACACTTTTTATTTCATTTGTGCATCAGTCCACTCCTTATTGCTGCCTGCCATACCTGGCTGAGATTACTGCAGGCAGGGAGATAGTAGCTGCCTGCCATACCTGGCTGAGATTACTGCAGGCAGGGAGATAGTAATTGTAGGACATTCCCTGTTTTTTTTTTTTTTTTTTTTTTGGTGGGAGATTAAGATTGGCAATTTGGCATTTCTGCTAGAGTGCCATCCCTGTGTGTGCCATCTCTCTCACATAGTGGGCCATAGAAAGCCTTTTCATTTTTCTGTATTTTTTTTTGTGGGGTGTATAAATTCTCCCTGATAAAAATACAGTGGGAGATTAATATTGGCCTTTGGGCTTGTGTGCCAGTCCTGAGTGTGCCATCTCTCTCACAAATAGTGGGCCATAGAAAGCCTATTTTATTTTTTTTGGGGTTTTATAAATTCTCCCTGAAAAAAAGGGAGATTAATATTGGCCTCTGGGCTTGTGTGCCAGTCCTGAGCGTGCCATCTGTGCCAGCCCTGAGCGTGCCATCTCTCTCACAAATAGTGGGCCATAGAAAGCCTATTTAATTTTTTTTTTGGTTTTATAAATTCTCCCTGAAAAAAAGGGAGATTAATATTGGCCTCTGGGCTTGTGTGCCAGTTGTGAGCGTGCCATCTGTGCCAGTCCTGAGCGTGCCATCTCTCTCACAAATAGTGGGCCATAGAAAGCCTATTTAATTTTTTTTTTTGTTTTATAAATTTTCCCTGAAAAAAGGGAGATTAATATTGGCCTCTGGGCTTGTGTGCCAGTTGTGAGCGTGCCATCTGTGCCAGTCCTGAGCGTGCCATCTCTCTCACAAATAGTGGGCCATAGAAAGCCTATTTAATTTTTTTTTTGGTTTTATAAATTTTCCCTGAAAAAAGGGAGATTAATATTGGCCTCTGGGCTTGTGTGCCAGTTGTGAGCGTGCCATCTGTGCCAGTCCTGAGCGTGCCATCTCTCTCACAAATAGTGGGCCATAGAAAGCCTATTTAAATATTTTTTTGGTTTTATAAATTCTCCCAGAAAAAAAGGGAGATTAATATTGGCCTCTGGGCTTCTGTGCCAGTCCTGAGCGTGCCATCTGTGCCAGTCCTGAGCGTCCCATCTCTCTCACAAATAGTGGGCCATAGAAAGCCTATTTTTTTTTTTTTTTGGGTTTTAGAAATTCTCCCTGAAAAAAAAAGGGAGATTAATATTGCCCTTTGGGCTTGTGTGCCAGTACTAAGCGTTCCATCTCTCTCTCTCTCTCAGTCAGTGGGCCATAGAACGCCTATTTTTGGTTTTATTTGTTTTATAAATTCTCCCTGAAAAAATCATTTTATTTTATTTGGTTTCTAAATTCTTCCTGATAAAATCATATTTTTTTTATTATTTTTTTTTCTAAAGTCTCCCTGAAAAAAAAAAAAAAAAACAACCAAAAAAAACAGTGGGAGATTAATATTGGCCTTTCTGCTTGTGTGCCAGTCTTGACTCCTGGGTGTGCCATCTCTCTCTCTCTCTCTCTCTCTCTCTCTCTCTCTCTCCAATTGTGGTCCATAGAAAGCCTATATTTTTTTTCCTTGATTTGGGTTCCAAAATCTACCAGAGAAAATAACTACATCAATCATTGGTAGAAAAATATTGGCCTCTGGGCTTGTGTGCCACTCCTGACTCCTGTGTGCGTCATCTCTCAGTCAGTGGGCCATAGAACGCCTATTTTTGTTTTTATTTGTTTTATAAATTCTCCCTGAAAAAATCATTTTATTTTATTTGGTTTCTAAATTCTTCCTGATAAAATCATATTTTTTTTATTATTTTTTTTTCTAAAGTCTCCCTGAAAAAAAAAAAAAAAAACAACCAAAAAAAACAATGGGAGATTAATATTGGCCTTTCTGCTTGTGTGCCAGTCTTGACTCCTGGGTGTGCCATCTCTCTCTCTCTCTCTCTCTCTCTCTCCAATTGTGGTCCATAGAAAGCCTATATTTTTTTTCCTTGATTTGGGTTCCAAAATCTACCAGAGAAAATAACTACATCAATCATTGGTAGAAAAATATTGGCCTCTGGGCTTGTGTGCCACTCCTGACTCCTGTGTGCGTCATCTCTCAGTCAGTGGGCCATAGAACGCCTATTTTTGTTTTTATTTGTTTTATAAATTCTCCCTGAAAAAATCATTTTATTTTATTTGGTTTCTAAATTCTTCCTGATAAAATCATATTTTTTTTATTATTTTTTTTTCTAAAGTCTCCCTGAAAAAAAAAAAAAACAAACAACCAAAAAAAAAAATGTGGGAGATTAATATTGGCCTTTCTGCTTGTGTGCCAGTCTTGACTCCTGGGTGTGCCATCTCTCTCTCTCTCTCTCTCTCTCTCCAATTGTGGTCCATAGAAAGCCTATATTTTTTTTCCTTGATTTGGGTTCCAAAATCTACCAGAGAAAATAACTCCATCAATCATTGGTAGAAAAATATTGGCCTCTGGGCTTGTGTGCCACTCCTGATTCCTGTGTGCGTCATCTCTCACTCAGTGGCCCATAGAAAGCATATTGTTTGTTACATTTGTTTTCTAAATTCTCCCTGCAAAAATCTATTTTTTTTTTTTGGGGGGGTTTCTAAAGTGTTCCTGAAAAAAATAAAAATAAAAAAAAAATAATAGTGTGACATTAATATTAACATTTGTGCTTCAGTGACAGTCCTGCGTGTGGGGCATCTCTCTAATTTGCAGCCACCAAAAAAAGAGTGTGTAACATTGGGCCTGATTTTCGCTGTGGTCTCACCAACCTGTAAAGGGGTAGCTAAATCATACTGAAGTTATAGCTCACCGTGTAAGTTGTGTGACTGCAACAAATAACGTTAGTTTGGTTACGTTTTTAAAACAATGAGGAAGTCTAGTGGAAGAGGTCGTGGCCGGGGGCGTTCATTGTCAGCTGGTAATGAGGGTAGTGGTAGTGGTGGAGCATCAGGTGGTCGTGGGGAAAAAAATATTGCACCTAAGTCTGGAGCTGTGGAGCCAGGTTCGTCGTCCGGCTACACAAGGCCTCGAACGCTCCCTTTTCTGGGATTAGGAAAACCGCTTTTAAAGCCGGAGCAGCAAGAGCAAGTTTTGGCTTATCTTGCTGACTCAGCCTCTAGCTCTTTTGCCTCCTCTCGTGAAACTGGTAAAAGTAAAAGCAGCGCGTCGTTAGTGGATGTTCACGGTCAGGGACAAGTCACTTCCTTGTCCTCTTCAGCAAAAACAACAACAGAGAAGAATGCAGCAGGCGACACAACGGGTTACTCCATGGAGCTCTTTACACATACCGTCCCTGGCTTAGAAAGTGAAGCAGTTAACAGTCCATGCCCATTACAAATTGAATCTGACATGGAGTGCACTGACGCACAGCCACAGCCAGACTACTATGCTGGTCCTTTGACTCAGACCACAACATTGCCCTCGCAGGGTGCTGATCAAGAATCAGACCCTGATGAGACTATGTTGCCCCATCACGAACGCTATACCACCGAACGACACGGTGACACAGACGAAGTTGCGCAGGAGGTACAAGAAGAGTTATTAGATGACCCAGTTCTTGACCCCGATTGGCAGCCATTGGGGGAACAGGGTGCAGGCGGCAGCAGTTCTGAAGCAGAGGAGGAGGAGGGGCCGCAGCAGGCATCAACATCGCCACAGGTTCCATCTGCCGGGCCCGTATCTTGCCCAAAACGCGTGGCAAAGCCAAAACCTGGTGGAGGACAGCGTGGCCATCCGGTTAAAGCTCAGTCTGCAATGCCTGAAAAGGTATCCGATGCTAGAAAGAGTGCAGTCTGGCATTTTTTTAAACAACATCCAATTGATCAGCGCAAAGTCATCTGTCAAAAATGTTCTACTTCCTTAAGCAGAGGTCAGAATCTGAAAAGTCTCAATACTAGTTGCATGCATAGACATTTAACCACCATGCATTTGAAAGCTTGGACTAACTACCAAACGTCCCTTAAGGTTGTTGCACCCTCGGCCAATGAAGCTAGTCATCAACGCAACATCCCTTCCGGCAGTGTAGGACCACCATTTAGCGCACCACCTGCTGTATCTGTGCAGGTATCTTTGCCAGGCCAAAGCAGTCAGGGTCAGGGAATCACCAGTTTCGTAGTAGGAAACACTGCATCTAGGGCACCGGCGGCAACAATACCATCTCCCACCGTCTCTCAGTCTGCCATGTCCACCGGCACCCCCGCTAGTTCCACGATCTCCAGCTCTCCAGTCCAGCTCACCCTACATGAGACTATGGTTAGAAAAAGGAAATACTTAGACTCGCATCCGCGTACACAGGGTTTGAACGCCCACATAGCTAGACTAATCTCGTTAGAGATGATGCCCTACCGGTTAGTTGAAAGCGAAGCTTTCAAAGACCTGATGGACTACGCTGTACCACGCTACGAGCTACCCAGTCGACACTTTTTTTCCAGAAAAGCCATCCCAGCCCTCCACCAGCATGTTAAAGAGCGCATCGTCCATGCACTCAGGCAATCTGTGAGCACAAAGGTGCACCTGACAACAGATGCATGGACCAGTAGGCATGGCCAGGGACGTTACGTGTCCATCACGGCACACTGGGTAAATGTGGTGGATTCAGGGTCCACAGGGGACAGCAAGTTTGGGACAGTTCTGCCTAGCCCACGGTCTAGTAAACAGTTGTCTGTAGCCGTTCGCACCCCCTCCTCCTCCTCCTCGTCCTCCTGCAGAAGCAAGAGCTCGTCCACAGACCGCAGTCGCACAAACACTCCATCCGCACCTGCCACTGTTGCACACCAGGTCTCCCATTATGGGGCAGCTACTGGCATACGTCAGCAGGCTGTATTGGCTATGAAGTGTTTGGGCGACAATAGACACACCGCGGAAGTTCTGTCCGAGTTCTTGCAGCAAGAAACGCAGTCGTGGCTGGGCACTGTAGATCTTGAGGCAGGCAAGGTAGTGAGTGATAACGGAAGGAATTTCATGGCTGCCATCTCCCTTTCCCAACTGAAACACATTCCTTGCCTGGCTCACACCTTAAACCTGGTGGTGCAGTGCTTCCTGAAAAGTTATCCGGGGTTATCCGACCTGCTCCTCAAAGTGCGTGGACTTTGCGCACATATCCGCCGTTCGCCTGTACACTCCAGCCGTATGCAGACCTATCAGCGTTCTTTGAACCTTCCCCAGCATCGCCTAATCATAGACGTTGCAACAAGGTGGAACTCAACACTGCACATGCTTCAGAGACTGTGCGAACAGAGGCGGGCTGTTATGTTTTTGTGGGAGGATACACATACACGGGCAGGCAGTAGGATGGCAGACATGGAGTTGTCAGGTGTGCAGTGGTCGAAGATTCAAGACATGTGTCAAGTCCTTCAGTGTTTTGAGGAATGCACACGGCTGGTTAGTGCAGACAACGCCATAATAAGCATGAGCATCCCCCTAATGCGTCTGCTGATGCAAAGTTTGACGCACATAAAGGATCAGGCGTCTGCACCAGAGGAAGAGGAAAGCCTTGATGACAGTCAGCGATTGTCTGGTCAGGGCAGTGTACATGACGAGGTACCGGGCGAAGAGGAGGTGGAGGATGAGGAGGATGATGGGGATGAGTATATTTTTAATGAGGAAGCTTTCCCGGGGGCACGGGAAATTGGTGGCGTGGCAAGGCCGGGTTCTGGTTTTTTGAGGGACACAAGTGACGTAGATTTGCCTGCAACTGCCCCTCAACCAAGCACAACCGCAGATTTGACAACGGGAACTTTGGCCCACATGGCGGATTATGCCTTGCGTATCCTCAAAAGGGACACACGCATTACAAAAATGATGAACGATGACGATTACTGGTTGGCCTGCCTCCTTGATCCTCGCTATAAAGGCAAATTGCAAAATATTATGCCACATGAGAACTTGGAACTAATATTAGCAACAAAACAATCAACTCTTGTTGACCGTTTGCTTCTGGCATTCCCTGCACACAGCGCCCGTGATCGTTCTCACACGAGCTCCAGGGGCCAGCAGACCAGAGGTGTTAGAGGGGCAGAAATCAGAAGTGGCGTTGGCCAGAGGGGTTTTCTGACCAGGTTGTGGAGTGATTTTTCTATGACCGCAGACAGGACAGGTACTGCAGCATCAATTCAAAGTGACAGGAGACAACATTTGTCCAGTATGGTTACAAACTATTTTTCATCCCTTATCGACGTTCTCCCTCAACCGTCATTCCCATTTGATTACTGGGCATCCAAATTAGACACCTGGCCAGAATTGGCAGAATATGCATTGCAGGAGCTTGCTTGCCCGGCAGCTAGTGTCCTATCAGAAAGAGTATTCAGTGCTGCAGGTTCAATACTAACAGAAAAAAGGACTCGTCTGGCTACCCAAAATGTAGATGATCTAACCTTCATTAAAATGAACCACAACTGGATTTCAAAATCTTTTGCCCCACCCTGCCCGGCTGACACCTAGCTTTCCTATGAAAAGGTCTTGCCTGTGGACTATTCTGAATGACTTTTCCAATCTCGTAATTTTCTTCACCTGATTGTCCAGCATACGACATGTTTCCACCTCACGAAATGGCCAAACTCCCCACACGGGGCCGTGCTATCGCCACTTTGCGCTTGGACCCTTGAGAGTGCTGTTTGTCTGAAGAGGTGGGTGTGGCCGCTTTTGGTCGACGGCACTGCCACTGGGTCCCTCATAGTACAATAAAGTGTCTCTGGCGGTGGTGGTGCGCACCCAACGTCAGACACACCGTTGTAATATGAGGGGCCCTGTGCCTGTACCGCCGGCCACAAGACAGTTCCCCCCCCCAGCTCAAACAGTGCTCTACCACTAGCAAAATTATCTCTCACAGCTTCACCAATGTGTAGTCTAGGCGCTGACATCCTTCAATGCCTGGCACTGACAATACCATTGTTTTGACATTTTTGTTATGTTAGGCCTTCGAAGCCTGTCTGCAGTCCCTTCTTTCTACAACTACTACACTGACCAGGCCACTGCTGGCCGTGTTACCCTGGAACCAATTTAAAAGTGCCTACAGTCAGCCCAATTTTGTTATGTTAGGCCTTCGAAGACTGTCTGCCGTCACTCCTTCCACTAGACTTCCACTGACCAGACCACTGCTGCCCGTGTACCCCTGGAACCAATTTAAAAGTGCCTACAGCCAGCCCAAGTTTGTTATGTTAGGCCTTCGAAGCCTGTCTGCGGTCACTCCTTCCACTAGACTTCCACAGACCAGACCACTGCTGCCCGTGTACCCCTGGAACCAATTTAAAAGTGCCTACAGCCAGCCCAAGTTTGTTATGTTAGGCCTTGGAAGCCTGTCTGCGGTCACTCCTTCCACTAGACTTCCACTGACCAGACCACTGCTGCCCATGTACCCCTGGAACCAATTTAAAAGTGCCTACAGCCAGCCCAAGTTTGTTATGTTAGGCCTTGGAAGCCTGTCTGCGGTCACTCCTTCCACTAGACTTCCACTGACCAGACCACTGCTGCCCGTGTACCCCTGGAACCAATTTAAAAGTGCCTACAGCCAGCCCAAGTTTGTTATGTTAGGCCTTCGAAGCCTGTCTGCGGTCACTCCTTCCACTAGACTTCCACAGACCAGACCACTGCTGCCCGTGTACCCCTGGAACCAATTTAAAAGTGCCTACAGCCAGCCCAAGTTTGTTATGTTAGGCCTTGGAAGCCTGTCTGCGGTCACTCCTTCCACTAGACTTCCACTGACCAGACCACTGCTGCCCATGTACCCCTGGAACCAATTTAAAAGTGCCTACAGCCAGCCCAAGTTTGTTATGTTAGGCCTTGGAAGCCTGTCTGCGGTCACTCCTTCCACTAGACTTCCACTGACCAGACCACTGCTGCCCGTGTACCCCTGGAACCAATTTAAAAGTGCCTACAGCCAGCCCAAGTTTGTTATGTTAGGCCTTCGAAGCCTGTCTGCGGTCACTCCTTCCACTAGACTTCCACAGACCAGACCACTGCTGCCCGTGTACCCCTGGAACCAATTTAAAAGTGCCTACAGCCAGCCCAAGTTTGTTATGTTAGGCCTTGGAAGCCTGTCTGCGGTCACTCCTTCCACTAGACTTCCACTGACCAGACCACTGCTGCCCGTGTACCCCTGGAACCAATTTAAAAGTGCCTACAGCCAGCCCAAGTTTGTTATGTTAGGCCTTCGAAGCCTGTCTGCGGTCACTCCTTCCACTAGACTTCCACAGACCAGACCACTGCTGCCCGTGTACCCCTGGAACCAATTTAAAAGTGCCTACAGCCAGCCCAAGTTTGTTATGTTAGGCCTTGGAAGCCTGTCTGCGGTCACTCCTTCCACTAGACTTCCACTGACCAGACCACTGCTGCCCATGTACCCCTGGAACCAATTTAAAAGTGCCTACAGCCAGCCCAAGTTTGTTATGTTAGGCCTTGGAAGCCTGTCTGCGGTCACTCCTTCCACTAGACTTCCACTGACCAGACCACTGCTGCCCGTGTACCCCTGGAACCAATTTAAAAGTGCCTACAGCCAGCCCAAGTTTGTTATGTTAGGCCTTCGAAGCCTGTCTGCGTCCCGTTCTTTCAACTACAACTACACTGACCAGGCCACTGATGGCCGTGTTCCCCTGGAACCAATTTTAACTTGCCTACAGCCAGCCCTATGTTATTATGTTAGGCCTTCGAAGCCTGTCTGCGTCCCGTTCTTTCAACTACAACTACACTGACCAGGCCACTGATGGCCGTGTTCCCCTGGAACCAATTTTAACTTGCCTACAGCCAGCCCAATGTTAGGCCTTTGATGCCTGTCTGCCGTCACTCCTTCCACTAGGCCTCCACTGACCTGTCTATTGCTGCCCGTGTACCCCTTGAACCAACATCATTAAATATAAAAAAAATTAATTTGATTATAAAAAATAAGATCGTGTTGAGATCTCAAATGCAGACATTTTAACAATCAAAACAAACACACAACAAATATCTGGAACTGTACTACAAAGGTCCAACAGCTACAATTTCTTTCTCCTGCAAGAAGTTAACTGAAAGTTTTTTGGAGTTGTTAACACAGATATGGCATCCACCGAGTGTTGTCCTGTCGCGTCTCCTTTAAATTATTTCCAATAAGATGTTAAACTATTAATTTAATAAAATCAATAATTAAAAAATTAATTGAGTAAGTCAAAAGCACATTGCAAATAAACATTAATTACAAATCAAGAAGCATGGCGCGTCCGAGGGTGAGTAGATACCGAATAAGAATATAATCACCCTCGGACGCGCAATGCTTATTTAAAACAGCCTTCCTTCCTAAGAATCAGCCCTTCCGTGGTGTAGAGAGAGGTTGTGTTACACTCCAAGGTGTTCCCCAGGTTGCCTTTCCTGAGCTTCGATCTTCTGGCTCTCGTTTAGTAGCTGTTGGAAACTACGCTGCATTAGGCCTACTAATTGTGTATGGGTGAAACAGTGGCGCATCTGCGGTCCCTCCTTCCACTAGGCCTCCACTGACCTGTCTACTGCGGCCCGTGTACCCCTTGAACCAACCTAATAAAATATTTAAAAAACTAATTTGATTATAAAAAATAAGATCGTGTTGAGATCTCAAATGCAGACATTTTAACAATCAAAACAAACACACAACAAATATCTGGAACTGTACTACAAAGGTCCAACAGCTACAATTTCTTTCTCCTGCAAGAAGTTAACTGAAAGTTTTTTGGAGTTGTTAACACAGATATGGAATCCACCGAGTGTTGTCCTGTCGCGTCTCCTTTAAATTATTTCCAATAAGATGTTAAACTATTAATTTAATAAAATCAATAATTAAAAAAATAATTGAGTAAGTCAAAAGCACATTGCAAATAAACATTAATTACAAATCAAGAAGCATGGCGCGTCCGAGGGTGAGTAGATACCGAATAAGAATATAATCACCCTCGGACGCGCAATGCTTATTTAAAACAGCCTTCCTTCCTAAGAATCAGCCCTTCCGTGGTGTAGAGAGAGGTTGTGTTACACTCCAAGGTGTTCCCCAGGTTGCCTTTCCTGAGCTTCGATCTTCCGGCTCTCGTTTAGTAGCTGTTGGAAACTACGCTGCATTAGGCCTACTAATTGTGTATGGGTGAAACAGTGGCGCATCTGCGGTCCCTCCTTCCACTAGGCCTCCACTGACCTGTCTACTGCGGCCCGTGTACCCCTTGAACCAACCTAATAAAATATTTAAAAAATTAATTTGATTATAAAAAATAAGATCGTGTTGAGATCTCAAATGCAGACATTTTAACAATCAAAACAAACACACAACAAATATCTGGAACTGTACTACAAAGGTCCAACAGCTACAATTTCTTTCTCCTGCAAGAAGTTAACTGAAAGTTTTTTGGAGTTGTTAACACAGATATGGCATCCACCGAGTGTTGTCCTGTCGCGTCTCCTTTAAATTATTTCCAATAAGATGTTAAACTATTAATTTAATAAAATCAATAATTAAAAAAATAATTGAGTAAGTCAAAAGCACATTGCAAATAAACATTAATTACAAATCAAGAAGCATGGCGCGTCCGAGGGTGAGTAGATACCGAATAAGAATATAATCACCCTCGGACGCGCAATGCTTATTTAAAACAGCCTTCCTTCCTAAGAATCAGCCCTTCCGTGGTGTAGAGAGAGGTTGTGTTACACTCCAAGGTGTTCCCCAGGTTGCCTTTCCTGAGCTTCGATCTTCCGTCTCTCGTTTAGTAGTTGGTGGAAACTACGCTGCATTAGGCCTACAAATTTGGTATGGGGTGTAGAGACAGGTTGTGTTACACTCCAAGGTTTTCACCAGGTTGCCTTTCCTGAGCTTCGATCTTCATGCTCTCGTTTAGTAGTTGTAGAAAAGTACGCTGCATTAGGCCTACAAAATGGGTATGGGGTGGAGAGAGATGGTGTGTTACACTCCAAGGTGTTCCCCAGGTTGCCTTTCCTGAGCTTCGATCTTCATGCTCTCGTTTAGTAGGTGTCGGAAAGTAGGCTGCATTAGGCCTAAAAAATGGGGAATGGGGTGGAGAGAGATGGTGTGTTACACTCCAAGGTGTTCCCCAGGTTTCCTTGCCATTGCTTCGGTCTTCCGACTCTCGTTTAGTAGTTGTAGAAAAGTACACTGCATTAGGCCTAAAAAATGGGTATGGGGTGGAGAGAGATGGTGTGTTACACTCCAAGGTGTTCCCCAGGTTGCCTTTCCTGAGCTTCGATCTTCATGCTCTCGTTTAGTAGGTGTCGGAAAGTAGGCTGCATTAGGCCTACAAATTGGGTATGGGGTGGAGAGAGATGGTGTGTTACACTCCAAGGTGTTCCCCAGGTTGCCTTTCCTGAGCTTCGATCTTCATGCTCTCGTTTAGTAGGTGTCGGAAAGTAGGCTGCATTAGGCCTACAAATTGGGTATGGGGTGGAGAGAGATGGTGTGTTACACTCCAAGGTGTTCCCCAGGTTTCCTTGCCATTGCTTCGGTCTTCCGACTCTCGTTTAGTAGTTGTAGAAAAGTACACAGCATTAGGCCTACAAAATGGGTATGGGGTGGAGAGAGATGGTGTGTTACACTCCAAGGTGTTCCCCAGGTTGCCTTTCCTGAACTTCGATCTTCATGCTCTCGTTTAGTAGGTGTCGGAAAGTAGGCTGCATTAGGCCTACAAATTGGGTATGGGGTGGAGAGAGATGGTGTGTTACACTCCAAGGTGTTCCCCAGGTTTCCTTGCCATTGCTTCGGTCTTCCGACTCTCGTTTAGTAGTTGTAGAAAAGTACACAGCATTAGGCCTACAAAATGGGTATGGGGTGGAGAGAGATGGTGTGTTACACTCCAAGGTGTTCCCCAGGTTGCCTTTCCTGAGCTTCTATCTTCAGGCTCTCATTAAATTGTGGTTAAATGGAACAACTGCATTTGGCGTACTAGTTGGTTTGGGGCCTACTATCGGTGTCTGCCACTCCTTGCTGTTCTCCTGGTTTCCTGTCCTGAAATTCCATTTTCAGCCTCTCGTTAAGTAGTTGTTAATGTTAGACTGCATTTGGCCTACTAGTTGGGTTGGGGCCTACTATCGGTGTCTGCCACTCCTTGCTGTTCTCCTCCACTGAACAAAGCTGTGCCGCCTGTTTACTACGGTTGCCAATTTTGAACTGCATTTCGACTACTTACTGATTTGGCCCTACTCTCTGTGTCAGCCTCTCATTCCAGTTGTCCTCCACTGCAATGCCCCCTGGTTATTCCTGTGTTACCAATTTTGAACTGCATTTAGCCCACTTTCTTCTTTGGGCCTATATCTGTGTTTCCACTTCATCGTGCCCATTGCCCAGCCAGTGATAGATGAGTCTGCTGGTACATTGACCCATAACGCAACATTCCCCGTGCACGCTACACAACAACATTGTGACCCTGCTGAAAGTCAGGTTGCTCTTCCCGCATACCATACCACCTTACACGGGGACAAAGAGGAAGGTGCAGATGAAAGTGCAGGTTCCTTCATCAGGTGGGGGGAGGAATACTAGTTGGCGACGTCACTGGCACAGGGCCTCTCATAGTACGCAAAAGTGTTGCTGCCGGTGGGAGGCGCCCCCGCCGTGCAAACACACCGCTGTACTTTGAGGGGCCCTGTGCCAGTGCCAATGCCAACGAGTGGGCCCCCCCTGCTTGCTCAGGTTCACAGCACTTGCAAAGTTGAAATACTTACCTCTCCCTGCTCCACTGCCGTGACGTGGTCCAGATTTCCTGGGCCCACTAATTACTTGAACCAGCCCTACCCCCCACAACTTTAGCCAAATGACCCCCAATTTCAAATGCCTTCCAATTATTATAAGGTAAATTACGCTTGACAAGCTTCATTAAGAAGAATGGATGGTTTTGACATTAAAATGGGTACTCTAGGTGTTTTCCTGGCCCCCACTCACTGCCGACTATGCTGCCCCATTGACTTGCATTGGGTTTCGTGTTTCGGTCGATCCCGACTTTACGTCATAATCGGCCGATTTCACTCGACCCGACTTTGGACATAGTCGGGTTTCGCAAAACCCGGCTCGACTCTAAAAAGGTCAAGGTCACTCAACTCTAGTTACGACCGATATGAGCACAGCCGTGGTCAAACATCAACAGGCCATATTGAAATTAATTTATTTGTGGAATCGAAGCCACACAGCGCAGGAGCTCTGGAATACCATCAAGCAGGAGAGCGACGTGTGGTTTGTGCCAGTGAATCTCCAGCCAGGCATGGTAGTGTGAGACAATGGCCGAAATCTGGTGGCGGATCTTGATGCACTGTGGCACAAGGTCCGCCTAGAGTGTGCTCACTTGCAGCGTTCCAGCATGGCAAGATCGTGCATTGCAGCTCTGCAGCGCCGATTCCGGCTTCTGGAACATTGCATCATATGTGACCTACCCACCAGTTGGAATTCAACTTTACATATGTTGGAGCGGTTTTGTGAGCAGCAGGCAGCAGTAATGGAGTACCAGCTGCATCAGGCGCAAACAAGTCGCACTGCGCGCCATTCACACTTTACCACCACTGAGTGGGCCTCTATGAAGGACATCTGCCACGTTTTGCATGCCTTCGATGATTCCACGTGGATGGCGAGTGCACATGATGCACTAGTCGCATGACTATCCCCCTTATCTGCCTGCTTGAAAAAACACTGCAAGCACTAAGGGAGGAGGTTGTGGAAGAGGTGGAGGATGAGGAGTCACAAATGCCACCTGGTTCTGGACAGTCTGCGCAACGTGGTTCCTCACAAAGGCCTAGGCAGGGGACACTTTGTGAGGAGGATGAGGAGGAGTCAATGGAGGAGGAGAGGAGGGAGGTACACAATGCTCTAGTAGTCAGTATGTAGAGCAAGGTTGGGGTGATGCAGAGCAGGCAGAGATGATGCCTCAAGCAGGGGACAGCATTTTTGGCCAGTTGGCAATTTGCAGCACATGGTTGATTTCATGCTGCAGTGCCTGAGAAACGACCGCTGCATCGCCCACATTCTCAACACGGCTGATTATTGGGTGTACACCCTCCTAGATCCTCGCTACTGGGACAACTTACAAAGCCTCATAACACCGTTGAACTGGGAGCGAGAAATGTGGGAGTACCAAGACACACTGGTGCATTCCATCATGTTCTCCATTGTAACCGAGAGCAGTGCTGCTAGTGCTTTACAAAGCAGCTCAGTGCGTCGAGGCAGCTCTGCACAAAGAGGGAGCAGAAGCAGTGCCTCAGCACAAGGCAAGACCAGTATGGTCCAAATGTGGCAAAGTTTTGTGTGCCCGCCACAAATGTCTACACCATCACAGATGGCTCCAGTCAGCAGGAGGCAACGCTTCCCTCAGATGGTGACAGACTACATGTCTTGCCCTCTCAGTGTTCTCCCACACGGCTCTTCCCCCTTCAAGTTTTGGGTCTCTAAGCTGAATCCAGAGTATGAAAAAAAAAATTTGTAGTTCCAGCTCCTTTAAAAATTTCCAATTCTTTATTAATCCATTAAAAATGCAAAGTCCTTGTACAGCGTGGATGTTGATACAGTGGATACAAATAAACAAGCAACGCATTTCGATCAGATATGATCTTTTTCACAGCTTCACTCTAAGCTGGATACATGGCCAGAGCTTAGCCTGTATGCATTGGAGGTGCTGGCTTGCCCCGCTGCTAGTGTATTATCGGAACGCATCTTTAGTGCCGCAGGTGGTGTACTAACAGACCATCACATGCGACTATCCTCCAATAACATTGACCAGTTTACTTTTCTGAAAATGAACAAGGCCTGGATCTCGCAGGAATTTGCCAGTCCTCTTCCAGATTAAATAATTGGTTGGCAACAGTATCCAGGTCTCCTGTTGTGTTCATGTTTCTACCAGCTGAACTGTAATCCCTGGGCTCCAACACCGCCAGTTGCTGCTCAGAAGTGCCATCTGCACAGTCAACACTTGCTGCCGTGTTATTGGGGTTCAGTAACGTCAGCTGATCCCCTGCTGTGTATCCGGCAATTTCTCCTGCTCCGTCCACACTCGCACTACAACAGATATTAAACTTGCTCCAATTTGGCCTCAGGCTACACTCTGTTTCTAGCATTGACCCTGAGCTCCAACACTGCCAGTTGCATCTCAGAAAGTGCCGTCTGCACAGTCAACACTTGCTACCGTGTTATTGGGGTTCAGTAACGTCAGTTGATCCTTTGCTGTGTGTGCGGCAATTTCTCCTGCTCCCTCCACATTTCCACTACTACAGATATTAAACTTGCTCAAATTACGCTTCTGCCTCCACTCTGTTTCTCCTTTAATCCCTGGGCTCCAACACCGCCAGTTGCTGCTTGGAAGTGCTGTCTGTATAGTCAACACACGCTCCAGTGTTATTGGGGTTCAGTAACATCAGCTGATCCCCTGCTGTGTGTGCGGCAATTTCTCCTGCTCCCTCCACATTCACACTACTACAGATATTAAACTTGCTCCATTTAGGCCTCTGCCTACAATCTGTTTCTAGCATTGACCCTGGGCTCCAGCACCGCCAGTTGCTGCTCAGAAGTGCCGTCTGCACAGTCAACACATGCTCCAGTGTTATTGGGGTTCAGTAACATCAGCTGATCCCCTGCTGTGTGTGGCAATTTCTCCTGCTCCCTCCTCATTCACACTACTACAGATATAAACTTGCTCCTATTACGCTTCTGCCTACACTCTGTTTCTCCTGTAATCCCTGGGCTCCAACACTGCCAGTTGTTGCTCAGAAGTGTCTTTGGCACGTGTACACCCTCCTGCCCAGCGTGGTTCCAGCACGCCAGCTGTTTCCGGGTAGTGTCAAGGTCACTTTGCCTCCAATGCGTTGTCCTGTCGGGTTGCGGTCGGGTTAGCCGACTCTATGGTGCGTGCAGTTTAGGTGCTTCCTATGTGGGCTGCGGGATCTGGCAATCAAGGCTGGTTCCGTAGTGCCAATAGGACAAACTCCCCCTGCAGGACTGTGGGTTTCGGTAACTGCGGACAGCTCGCGGCCTTGCTACATTTTTTTTCATGTGGACCTTCTGCTGCCTACCTGCGTTCCAGTGAAGGGATTGACAGAGGGGAGAGGCCGGGGAATAGCGGGCCCTAATTTACACATATTTTAAAAAAATAGCTGCTAGCAAACAACCCTTAGAAAAAAACATCATCAACATACAGTATGTGAGGATATTGAATACATACCATAAGGTAAGGAGAAGACGCTCCTCTGCGGATATGCTTTTTTGCATCCCGGTGTCCTGATACGTGAGTCCTGGACATAGTGTCTCCAACAAGATATCTAATGTTGGTATTGTCATTCGACAGTATAGGTAAAACTTATCAGGATGTGCTCGCAGAGCTGTATAGAGCCTCTGAAAATGGCCTTTAGTGAGGCGTTGGGTCAAAAGAGGATGCACCCACAATCTTCTTCTCCTCCTTCGCGGATCAACAATCACATGGCTGCCCAAACCGACGCGACAAGACCCAGTTAAATAAGACCCGCTGAGTTGGGGTGAAGTGCAGTAGTTCAGACATGGTGCAAACGTTACCACAACACACCAACAGATGCACAACCACAAAATGGCCATAATGGGAGGGTGCCACCTGTGGTACAGGCCTTAAATAGGGTTGTTGATGGTAATTTAAATTAATTTCAGCCTATAAAACCGTTAAATGTCCATTTTGTCAGGCTGCGTGATAAAGCACAGTACAGATGTCATACGGATTACATACGCAACATTACATGCGCAAAATACGCGGCCACAACTTGACAATGGATTACATACGGTACACTATTTCTGGATTATTTCTGCGTATTACGGCAGTAACAAAAAACGACCGTATTTTCATATGCCTAGTGTGACGCCGGCCTAAGGGCTAGGGGGCTGCAAAAGGAAGAGAAATGGCAGTAGAAGCAGGAAAAATGCCCTGCAAGCAAATGCGGATAGGAAAATGACTTAAAGGGGATCTGTCACCATAGCAATCATGGTAAAATAGGAAGTAAATGAATAACTTTAAAATTATAACAGTGCCTTCACAGAGCCTAAGGCTTGCTACTGCCAGTCCAGTTAAAAATGTCACCCACAGATTATGGGGCACAGTATCCCTACAGAAGCAGCTTACAAATTTCACGCACAGAGCATGGGGCACATTACTCCCACAGCTCCAAAACATCAGCTCTAGTAGTGCACGTTAAAAATGCAGCCGATGAATAGCTGGTAGTATGATTTTGGATTGATCTGGTGATTTGCCGAGAGGCATACTATCGGCGGTCCAGTTAAAAATTTCACCCACAGAGTATGTTTTCATACTTCCACCTCCCCAGGGCTGTATTTAGAGTTTCTGCTGCCCTAGGCACTTTTAGTGCTGCCTCCCCCTTTGGTGAGTATGACACTATCGGCAGTGACTTTGGCAAAAATCGCTGATGTGAAAGTAGCCTTTTGCAGCAGATCCGGCAATTTTTCCGCATCTGCCGCGTAACGGATCACTTACGGCAACACTGCATTCGGCCTCATTCATTTCCTATGGGATTTGTGGACATTTGCGGAACTTGCCGCGATCTGGCAAATGCGGTATTATACCTCCCAACTTTTGAAGAAGGGAAAGAGGGATAAAGTTTGCGGCGCGCTAAGCGTGTCGTGGTAAATTTTAGGTCACTCCTCTGACCACACCCATTTTACTAGTCACACCCATATCCACGCCCCAACCACACCCATTTAGTACTGCTGATCCCACTGTTTCATAAATAATAATTATAAACAAAAAAAATATGGCCACACAGCGCTCCATACTGTATAACGACCCCACATGATGCTCAATACTGTATAATGGCCACACATGATGCTCCATACTGTATAATGGCCACACAGTGCTCTATACTGTATAATGGCCACACATGATGCTCCATACTGTATAATGGCCACACAGTGGTCCATACTATAATATGGCCCCACATCATGCTGCGTACTGTATAATGGCCACACATGATGCTCAATACTGTATAATGGCCACAAATTATGCTCCATACTGTATAATGGCCACACATGATTCTCCATACAGTATTATGGCCGTCAATTTTTCCGCATCTGCCGCGTAACGGATCACTTACGGCAACACTGCATTCGGCCTCATTCATTTCCTATGGGATTTGTGGACATTTGCGGAACTTGCCGCGATCTGGCAAATGCGGTATTATACCTCCCAACTTTTGAAGAAGGGAAAGAGGGATAAAGTTTGCGGCGCGCTAAGCGTGTCGTGGTAAATTTTAGGTCACTCCTCTGACCACACCCATTTTACTAGTCACACCCATATCCACGCCCCAACCACACCCATTTAGTACTGCTGATCCCACTGTTTCATAAATAATAATTATAAACAAAAAAAATATGGCCACACAGCGCTCCATACTGTATAACGACCCCACATGATGCTCAATACTGTATAATGGCCACACATGATGCTCCATACTGTATAATGGCCACACAGTGCTCTATACTGTATAATGGCCACACATGATGCTCCATACTGTATAATGGCCACACAGTGGTCCATACTATAATATGGCCCCACATCATGCTGCGTACTGTATAATGGCCACACATGATGCTCAATACTGTATAATGGCCACAAATGATGCTCCATACTGTATAATGGCCACACATGATTCTCCATACAGTATTATGGCCACACTTGATGCTCCATACTGTATAATTGCCACACATAATGCTCAATACTGTATAATGGCCACACATGATGCTCCATACTGTATAATGGCCACCCATGATACTCCATACTATATAATGGCCACACATGATGCTCCATACTGCATAATGGCCCCCTCCCTCCCATCTTGTATGCATGGCTCATCTCCCCCCTTCCCATCTTGTATGCATGGCTCATCTCCCCCCTTCGTATGCATGGCTGGCTCCCCCCACCTCCCATTCTGTATGCATGGCTCATCTGCCCCCAACCTGTATGCATGGCTCATCTCCCCCTCCCCCCCCATCCTGTATGCATGGCTCATCTCCCCCTCCCCTCCCATCCTGTATGCATGGCTCATCTCCCCCCTCCCATCTTGTATGAATGGCTCATCTCCTCCTCCCCCTCCCATCCTGTATGCATGGCTCATCTCCCCCCTCCCATCTTGTATGCATGGCTCATCTCCCCCTCCCCTCCCAGCCTGGATGCATGGCTCATCTCCACCCCCATCCTGTATGCATGGCTCATCTCCCCCCTCCCATCTTGTATGAATGGCTCATCTCCTCCTCCCCCTCCCATCCTGGATGCATGGCTCATCTCCCCCCTCCCATCCAGAATGCATGGCTCATCTCCCCCTCCCCTCTCATCCTGTATGCATGGCTCATCTCCCCCTTCCATCCTGTATGCATGGCTCATCTTCCCCTCCCCCTCCCATCCTGTATGCATGGCTCATCTCACCCCACCCATCCTGTATGAATGGCTCATCTCCCCCTCCCATCCTGTATGCATGGCTCATCTCACCCCCCATCCTGAATGCATGGCTCATCTCACCCCCCATCCTGTATGCATGGCTCGGCTCCTAGCTCCCATCTTACATCTAGCATGGCTCGGCTTCCTGTCCTCCTTCATCCTACCCCCTCCTCCCTCGCTGTCACACTCACCTTTCCCACACTGCGCTGAACATCCCTCCATCTCTGTCCCGGCGCAGTACCTTCTTCCTGCGTGAGCCGTCATGTGGTACCGCTCATTAAGGTCATGAATAGGCATCCATGTTCATCACCTTAATGAGCGGTACCACGTGACCGCTCACACAGGA
The DNA here is from genome assembly GCF_032444005.1 of Ranitomeya imitator. Lineage (NCBI taxonomy): Eukaryota > Metazoa > Chordata > Amphibia > Anura > Dendrobatidae > Ranitomeya > Ranitomeya imitator. The sequence continues at coordinate 238,757,866 of NC_091286.1, forward strand.
CGAGCTGCCAGAGCTGAGACCAGGCATCGCTAGAGTAGGGTGAGTATGACGTATTTAATGAGGCAGGCAGGCGGGCGGGCGTGCGGTAGGGGGGACGGTCAGTCGGGAGGTGACCCCGGAATTTAATAAAAAATTTTAAAAAACTTGCTCAGGTGCTGCCCCTCGCATCATCCCGCCCTAGGCACGTGCCTTCAAGTGCCTAGTGGCAAATACGGCCCTGATTCCCCCACAGAAATTGATAACAAATTTCACCCACAAAACATGTTTGTACATTTCGCCAAGAGGATCTGATAACAAACTTCATCCACAGAGCATGTTTTCACATTTACCCCACAGAAGCTGATTAAAAATTTCACACCCTGATAATAGGGCACAGTACGCCCAAAGGCACGACGGTTGCAGAGTACACAGCAACTTAAAGGAACAGTATTCCCACAAATATGGGATAAAGAATACATACAGTGACTTGTGGCACAGTATTATCACAGACATGGTTGCATAAGAGTAGAAAAATATGTTAGACGCGCATCACTCCCACTGATACGATTGCAGATTATAAAAACTTTTGAGTACACACAGTACTATCACAGACTCAGGTACAGAGTACACATAGAGTGTTTTTGCAAAACTGCGCACATGCAAAACCTAATTCTGTCGCTCACTACAGCTGCGTCCTGCCCTAACACTAAGCAGATCAGAAGTAGGGGGTCCTGGGTTCAATTCCATCCAAGGACAACACCTGTAAGGAGTTTGTATCTTCTCCCGTGGGTTTCCTCCCACACTCCAAACATATACTAATAAGAAAAATAGATTGTGAGCCCCAATGGGGACAGTGCTGATAAAACTAATGGTGCTATACAACTGAGCAAAATAAATAAAATAAAGAGTCGAGAGGAATAATCCAGCACTGTTTTATTTAACCGAAATGACTTAAAACAAACTAGAATTTACCAAACTAAAACTAGCAATCTACAACCAGTAGTAATCCAACACTGTTTTTTTCATAGTTTTTTATTTTTCTATGTAAATCACTTAAAACAACCTAGATTTAACTAAACTAATACTAGCTATCTTGAACCACGAGGTGTAGGTCCAAATGGAGGAGGAGGTGAACGTGGCAGAACAGGTAGAGGCACATGATGAGGTAGCCAACACAGTGGTTTGGGTTTTTAGGGAGGAGGCACCCAAATGAAACGAATGACAAATGGAGTTGAATACTGGATGGGCGCAACTGGTATAGTTGTCTAGTCATCCAAAGGTATAGACAAGTCTATGCATGGCTCATTTTAAGGAATATTATGTTCCCGGCGTTGGATGTGGACAGGTAGATGTTCCTGTCTGTGATCACACAACCTGGCATGCTCAATACACATTCTGACATGACATTTGCCGCAGGGCAGGCCAGCATCTCCAAGGCATAAAGAGAAAGCTCAGGCCATGTGTCCAATTTGGAGACCCAGAAGTTAAATGAGGAAGACCCATCTGTTAGTGCTAGGAGACGTGTAGACACATACTCTTATACCATGTTGTTGTAAGGCTGGCTCCTGCTAATATGGACTCTATGACATGGTGGTGCAGTATGTTGTGGCATGCTCATAAAGTTTTGCCACATTTCAGCCATGCTAACCCTGCCTTCTGAGGTGCTGACGGTACCCCAGCTGCTGGTGGTACCCCAGCTAACTCTGCCTCTGCTTTTTTCTTCCACTGAGCCCCCGCTGTCAAGTGAGAAAGCCATCAGTAGTTTCCTTACCAACATTTGTTTGTATTCACCACCTCATCCATCAGGGCATGAATAGTTTTTCAAGCAGGCATATAAGTGGTATAGTAATGCTGATGATGGCATTATCAGTGCTGTTCATATTGGTGGAATATTTGAAGCAGTGCAAGAGGGCACACACAGCTCACTTGGAGGCCCACTCATTGGTTGTGAAGTGGTGTTGTTCTGCAAAGAAACTCAGCCATGCTTGCTGCAGCTGAAACCACTGTTGCCTGTGGCTGCTCGCACAGTCTCTCCAGGATACGTAAAGTGGAGTTCCACCTTGTTGGTACATGGCATATCTGCTGGTGAGTGGAAGGCAGAAATGATGCAGTAGTGCAAACAGGTGAGCAGCAGCAGGGTGAGAACACCGAAAGTGCGCACACACTGCCCACACTTTCAAATGCCACTCTGACATGTGAAGGTAGTATTTCAGGATGTTCTGCACCACCAAGTTAAGCACGTGCCAAGCAAGGGATGTGCATCATACCAGCTAGGCCCAGAACTGCTACGAGATTGTGCCCGTGATCGCACACGACCAGGTTGGGCTTGAAGTCACCGGCACCCACCACTCACCTTTCTGCTGTTTGATCTCAGTCCTCAGCTCCTGCATATTGTGGGGTTTGTCCCCCAAACAGATGAGTTTCAGAATAGCCTGATGTTGCTTCTTCCTGGCTGGGGGAATGGCAGCATTTTCAAAGGCCAGGAATTTGGAAATACTATTATTCAGGACCATGGCTCGTGGGTGTCTAGATGGGTATCATCTTTTTCTCTCAAAGGTTTTTGGGATGAAAAGCTGAACACTTCTATGGAATGGTGTGGAGATGCCCGGTGACACTAGTGGTGATGGTGATGCTGTCACATCCTCTCTTTGTCGGGAGGCAGGTGGCCCTGTTCATAATGAGCAAGAGGAATAGGCCAAGAGTACAGCAGAAGAGGAAGCATGTGGAGGCTCAGATCTATCATGCTTTTTAAGGTATGTACTCCTTTGCACCTCATACTTGGAATTCAGATGCCTCATCATACAGGTGGTGCTCAGTTTCAGAACATTTATGCCTTCCTTCAAGGTCTAATGGCACAGCATGCAAATCACCTGTTGCTTGTTGGCAGCACATTCCCTGAAGAAATGCTAGACCAAGGATCTCTTTTGAGCTGTCTTTGGTGTGCTGATTTCAGCTGCGTGATGGGCAGCAGCAGCCAACACATTGGTCAGTGACCGCTCGCTGTGCCTTTCCACCCTGCTCACTCTTTTGCTGTGCTGCTGTGGCATCATGGCCACCTCCTCTTCCTCTGAATTGTTCGTGTCACTAGGATGGCCCCCACTCCATCTAGGGTCCAGGACCTGCTCATCCCCTGCATCATCTTTCACTGACTCCTCAACCCTGCCCTCCTTGCCAGTCTGCACGCTGCATAAAGATGCTGCAATTGGCAACTGAGTTTCGTCATTATCTGACATGTCCTGCGGGGGTCCACTGACATGCACTAGCCCTCCTACGTACACATTCTCCAACTTAACAAGTGGTAGGGCATCAGTGCATTCAGTGCATTCATCAAAAAGCAGAAAAGACTGCTGCATATTTTGGGGCTCAGACTGCTTGGCTGATTTGCAAGGGAGTGAGGTGAAGGCCGGATGACCATGTTCCGCAGGTGCCAACTGTGCACTTTCTGCAATGGACTGGGTGGAAGATAGTGCAAAGCAATTGGAGCCACTCTCAGCCATCCAATCTAACACCTTTTCAACATCTTGTAGCCTTACCATTCGTGCAGCGGTATTCGGGTATACGAAAGGACGCATAACATCCTGTCGCCTGCGTGCATCAGATGAAGGTGTTGTATTTGGGCACATAGCAGGTATAGAACTACTATGTCCTCTCCTTGTATCAGCTACACCACCACCAACCCCATCAGCAACAACACCAGAACAACCATGGCTACGTCCACGTCCCCTATTTGATGCTCTACTCATTTTTGGAAGTGGTTTTTCTAAACACTACCTGCAACGAGTTTGCAGAAGAGTAGATTTATTTATTTTCAGCACTACTGGAAAATACACAGCGGCTTGAAAAATTATTTCTTTGGCTTATAAATGGCAACGAGATGGCTGATGCCAATTTTTTATTTCCCAGACTACTATAAATCGCACACCAGTTTAGAAAAAAAATATTTGGCCTGTAAATGGCAATGAGAAGGCTAATGCCAATTATTTCCATAGAAAAGAAAGCGGATTGGCACACACCGTCCCGTGCAACAAAATTCTTTATTGTGGCATCATTATACCAACAGCAGGCAGATAAAACAGTGGAGCAAATAAAGACGACGATCGTTTCACGCATACATTGCATTTCAACAGGTCATCAGGATGAAGCTTATTCATAGGCTATAACCATGCCAATATATCTAGAATCGTGAAACAGAGAGGTGAAACTGGAGCAGCAAGAGAGGTAGGTAATGTTGATTGTGCTATTTTTAAGGGGATCAAGCCTTTGGATTACTACATTTTTAAAAACAGACAACCCCTTTAACACTGAAAGAAAAGAGAGCAAACTTAACAATGAGACCAAGGGGAAAAGAAAGATAGCCAGGAGCAATGTGCCACAGAATCAATTATACTATTTAACACAATTTTCGTTCCTGGCTTCCAAGTGTAAAATTTCAACTGCTTATGTTTAAAAACTATAGAAAAGCGACTACATTCAGCACCAACTTTGATTTTACGACCACATGCCAGAAAAATTTTGTATTTATTGTGTCAAAAAAAGGAAACATAAAACCCGATATAAATCTGGCATCACTGTAATCGCACCGACTTGAAGAACAAAGTCACCTAATCACTTTTACCGCATGAGTAATGGCATGAAAAAGAAATAAAACCAATTCTTCATATGCTGCTGATTTTTTCATTCTGCCTCCCAAAGATCACAGTAAGACTCAGAGCACATTTATCCTGTGCTCTGCACTGAGCGCTTATGGAATGCCCCCCAGGGCTCGGTACCGGGTCCAGTACTTAAAATGATGTGTCACGGCGGCGGTGACCCAGTCTGTGGCCCTGGGCGCCCATGTTAAAGGAAAGGTCTTTAAAGTGGTGTATGAAATAATAAAAGTTCGTGATGCCACCTGTGGTATTCAGTCAGTGACTACCGATGCTGCTTAAAGGGGTCCGCTGGGGTGATGTTATGGCAGCTAGGATGGTATGGCTTCCCACAGGTGAAGCTGGGTCCCCAGGGCTCCCGGTGTAGTAAGGACAGGTGGTATAGTAAGAAACAGAGGACACAAGGTTGCAGTCTCTTTACCTCTTTTAGGGATTTCACTCACTCAGGTGCGACGGCTGACACTCAGGAGGCACGTTCCTTTAAAAGTTCACAGGGTTTATTGCTTCATAAATCATATGGCAAAAATAACGAAAAACAAATAGCCTTTGGCTCAGGGAAGAAAAGCAAGTGTCCAGTCCTTCAGGCTCAGTCCTGGAGCCTTAACACACTCAGGAGGGTTTCACCACCACACATATCTGCGTGTAAAGCATGAGCCTGACTTATATAGAGCTAACCACACCCAGGAACCCATCACATGATTAGACATGTGGTCTGACATCACCACAGGTCCTGAAACACACACATATATATATATATATATATAAGGTTATGTGAAATAAAGAAAACACTCCGGGCTACATCACAGCGACAAGCCACCTATGTGACACATACCTCCCGTCGACTACACACCCTTTAGCCATGCTATATACCTCCACCTCTGCCTAAAGCCGTGGGGCTTGGCACTTTCTCCCACTAAACAAGGGATTCTTGATAGGGCATCAGCATTACCGTGCAGCTTTCCGGCCCTATGTTCCATATGGAAACTGAAGTCCTGCAGGGCTAAGAACCAACGGATGACCCTAACATTTCTACCTTTTGTTTCCCTCATCCACTTAAGTGGGGCATGGTCGGATATTAGTCTGAATTTACGCCCCAGCAGATAGTACCGTAATGTGTCCACCGCCCACTTTATGGCCAAACACTCTTTTTCTACGACTTAGTAGTTCTTCTCAGATGAGGACAGCTTTCTACTCAGATAGAGAATAGGATGCTCCTCCCCATGTAGCTCCTGGGAAAGGACTGCTCCTACCCCAACATCTGAGGCATCTGTCTGAAGAATAAATTCTTTCTTGCAATCTGGGGCCATCAGAACGGGTTGCTTACATAGAGCCCCTTTCATTTCTTGGAAGGCTGACTCTGTCTCTTCGGACCATTTAACCATCACTGATTTTGTCCCCTTTAGCAGATCGGTCAGAGGCGCAGCCACTGTGGCGAAGTTCGGGATGAACCTCCTGTAATATCCCACGATCCCCAGAAAGGCTTTAACTTGCTTTTTGGAGAGTGGCTTTGGCCATGTTTGGATTGCCTCCACTTTCCTGATTTGAGGCTTTATTTCTCCACGACCCACTATATAGCCTAGGTACTTAGCTTCTTCCTTACCCAAAGCACATTTCTTCGGGTTTATTGTAAACCCCGCCTCTCTTAGAGCATCAAACACCACTTGGGCTTTTTCCAGATGACTCTCCCAGTCCGCACTAAAGATGACGATATCATCCAGGTACGCAGCAGCGTATGGCTTATGGGGTGCAAGGACTCTATCCATAGCCCTCTGGAGGGTCGCCGGAGCTCCCTGTAGGCCAAACGGCATCCGGACACACTGGAAGCATCCATCTGGTGTAGAAAACGCCGTCTTCTCCTTAGCTTCCTGTGCCATGGGGATCTGCCAATACCCCTTCGTCAAATCCAAGGTGGTTATATGTCTGGCATGCCCAAGCCTTTCGATGAGCTCATCAACGTAGGGCATGGGATAAGCGTCGAACTTGGAGACCTCATTCAACTTCCGATAGTCGTTGCAAAACCTCCACTCTCCATCAGGTTTTGGGACCAGGACAATTGGGCTTGACCAACCGCTCTTGGATTCCACGATGACTCCAAGCTTCAACATACACTACACCTCCTTGGAGATTACTTCTCGACGAGCCTCAGGAATGCGATAGGGCTTCACATTCACCTGCACATGTGGCTCTGTTAGGACCTCGTGCTCTATGACCTTTGTGTGTCCTGGCAACTCTGAAAACAGGTCCCTGTTTTTCTGGAGTAACTCCCGGCACTGCTGTTTCTGGGTCTTCAATAGCGTCTCCGCTATAGTAACCGCTCCAACCTCACCTTCTGGGTTGCTTAACAAAGATAGAGTTACTGCCGGCTCTCTTATCTTGCCATGGCTTGATGAGGTTGACATGGTAAACTTGGAATGCTTTCGGTCTTCTTGGTTGGTGAATTTTATAATTTACCTCACCAAGTTTCTTGACGACCTCATATGGCCCTTGCCATTTGGCCAAGAACTTGCTTTCCACCATCGGAACCAACACAAGAACTCGGTCTCCCGGATTGAACTGCCTAACTCTTGCAGACCGGTTGTAGACCCTGGCCTGAGCTTCTTGTGCCTGGAGAAGGTGTTCTTTCACGATAGGCATCACCTTTGCAATCCTCTGCTGCATCAGGGCCACATGCTCAATGACGCTTCTGTGAGGCATGACTTCGGCCTCCAAGGTTTCCTTGGCTATATCCAGGAGTCCTCGCGGATGTCGGCCATATAGAATCTCAAACGGCGAGAACCCTGTGGAGGCCTGTGGAACTTCACGAATGGAAAACATCAGATATGGTAAGAGACAATCCCAGTCTCTACCATCTTTCTCTATAGCTTTTCTCAGCATGCTCTTCAGTGTCTTATTAAATCTCTCAACAAGGCCATCTGACTGGGGATTGTACACCGAGGTCCTCAACTGGGAGATTTTCTGGACTTTGGATAACTCCCTCATCACCTTGCTCATGAAAGGTGTCCCCTGGTCAGTCAGGATCTCCTTCGTCAGACCTGTCCGGGAAAACACATGGACCAACTCGCGGGCTATACTCTTCGAGGACGAATTTCTCAAGGGAATTGCCTCAGGATAGCATGTGGCATAGTCCAGGATGACTAATATATACTGATGGCCCTAGGCTGATTTAACTAAGGGACCGACCAAGTCCATGGCAATTCTCTCGAACGGCACCTCAATAATGGGCAATGGCACAAGGGGGTTCCGGAAATGAGGAGTGGGAGCAGTTAGCTGACATCTAGGGCAGGACCTGCAATAGTTCACTATTTCCCAGTGACACCCAGGCCAATAGAATCTCTGCACAACCCGTTCCTGCGTTTTTTCCACCCCTAGGTGTCCACCCAAGATGTGTGAATGGGCCATGTCTAACACCTTCCGTCTATATGGACCCGACACTACCAACTGCTCTACCAACTCCTCCCTTATTTTCGTGACCCGGTACAACAACTCCCCACTCATCAGAAAATGGGGAAATCTTGTGTCTGCCCCCGGGTCCTGTACCACCCAGTTAATAACTGTGACATTATTAAAGGCTTCCCTCAGAGTGGGGTCCCTATGTTTTCACCGGTTACCTCCAACTCCAGAATGTCAGATGCAGGGGACACTTCCTCCTCATCCCCAACCAGAACACATTTTATCAGCAAGGACAGTACTCGCAATAACCAATATATTCCTAAATTTTAACAGCTGGTTAGAGATTAAATATTAAAACTTAACTTTTACTCTCATTAATTAAAAGCTCAATAGTGACCACAAGTGAAAAAGTGCCAGTGTTTTAAAACCAACAACGAATCAAAACAGAACACAGGTAAAAACCAAATGGAACAATATTTGTAAACCACTCATATGTCTCAAAAATTTATACGCATATGGTGTTTAACAACAAATGAGCAGGCTCAGCAAAAAATAGAGCGGGCCAGACCCTGTCTCGTTATATTCAGCCCACCAATTACACCGGAATACATATATGCCTCTCAGACAAAGCTGTGCATATCAGCAGATGTTCAGCGGGTGTTATACATGGGTACGTTTGTTTAGAGTGTCTTAGTTTATACTCATCTGTGGGACCGAATCTATCAGCGGTGCCTCCTCAGATTATTCAGGATCTGGAAGTGGATCATACTATTCTGTCCACCGATCCCTTATAGTGCTTATGTCTCCTGACGCGTTACCTCTTTTGATTCATCAGGGGAATGATGACATACGTACTACCGCATGTACGAGCATTGCTAGACCACCTGCATCTTTAATTCTATTTACCGGAAATGCTGGGTGCACTCTCAAACATCCGCCCACCCTGGCATTGCAGCGGTATGTGGCACGGTTAAACATACCGCATACAGCGTGTGTTCGGATGGCCGGAAATGAAATGCCGGCGACCGGAAGTACGCAGTTCTGAGATGCACAGGGGAGCTGTGTCACACACGCCGTGCAGCGCGCGGGCAACAAGAGCCGGAAATGATTTACCGGTGTCCGGAAGCACGCTGCACAAAGAGACACATGGATTCTATTTAAGACAGGTAAAGAGGCAGGTGGTCTAGCAATGCTCGTACATGCGGTAGTACGTATGTCATCATTCCCTTGATGAATCAAAAGAGGAAACGCGTCGGGAGACATAAGCACTAAAAGGGATCGGTGGACAGAATAGTATGACCCGCTTCCAGATCCCGAATACTCTGAGGAGGCACCGCTGACAGATTCGGTCCCACAGATGAGTATAAACTAAGACACTCTAGACAAACGTACCTATGCATAACACCTGCTGAACATATGCTGATATGCACAGCTATGTCTGAGAGGCATATATGTATTCTGGTGTAATTGGTGGGCTGAATATAACGAGATGGGGTCTGGCCCGCTCTATTTTTTGCTGAGCTTGCTCATTTGTTGTTAAACACCATATGCATATAAATTTTTAAGACATATGAGTGGTTTACAAATATTGTTCCATTTGGTTTTTACCCGTGTCCTATTTTTTGGTTGTGTGTTTTTGTTTCGTTGTTGGCTTTAAAACACTGGCACTTTTTCACTTGTGGTCACTATTGAGCTTTTAATTAATGAGAGTAAAAGTTAAGTTTTAATATTTAATCTCTAACCAGCTGTTAAAATTTAGGAATATATTGGTTATTGCGAGTATTGTCCTCGCTGATAAAATATTGATTCAGGGTATGGCAGGTTTTTATGTCCACTGGTTTAGATACCAATGCTTGGATGAATGAGGCAAAAAGTGTCTTTTCGGATGGAGTTTTCACGCAGAAAAAATACGTACCATCATTTAACGCAGCCTTTAAGGAGTTAACAAAAATGTATAAGGACCAGGTTACATCTTGGTGGGAAGTCCAAAGCCTGGAGAGCTATTTTAAGGCAGGGATAGTCCCAAGACATTTAAGAATCCCTGTAGCCCCAGGCTTTAGATATAAAAGTGCCAATCTGTTAAGTAGATGGGAAAAGGAAGCAACGGATAGTTCCTTAAGATTAATGAGACTGCTTCTTGAGGAAGAGAAGGTGATAATAATAATAATAATAATTTTTATTTATATAGCGCCAACATATTCCGCAGCGCTTTACAAATTATAGAGGGGACTTGTACATACAATAGACATTACAGCATAACAGAAATACAGTTCAAAACAGATACCAAGAGGAGTGAGGGCCCTGCTCGTAAGCTTACAAACTATGAGGAAAAGGGGAGACACGAGAGGTGGATGGTAACAATTGCTATAGTTATTCGGACCAGCCATAGTGTAAGGCTTGGGTGTTCATGTAAAGCTGCATGAACCAGTTAATTAATTTTTTTTTTTTTTTTTTTTTAATATAGGCCACACAGGGATCGTTAGGTTAATGCATTGAGGCGGTAGGCCAGTCTGAACAAATGAGTTTTTAGGGCACGCTTAAAACTGTGGGGATTGGGGATTAATCGTATTATCCTAGGTAGTGCATTCCAAAGAATCGGCGCAGCACGTGTAAAGTCTTGGAGACGGGAGTGGGAGGTTCTGATTATTGAGGATGCTAACCTGAGGTCATCAGCGGAGCGGAGGGCACGGGTAGGGTGGTAGACTGAGACCAGAGAGGAGATGTAGGGTGGTGCTGAGCCATGGAGTGCTTTGTGGATGAGGGTAGTAGTTTTGTACTGGATTCTTGAGTGGATGGGTAACCAGTGTAATGACTGGCACAAGGTAGAGGCATCGGTGTAACGGTTGGTGAGGAATATGATCCTGGCAGCAGCATTCAGGACAGATTGGAGCGGGGAGAGTTTGGTAAGAGGGAGGCCGATTAGTAGAGAGTTACAATAGTCCAGACGAGAATGAATAAGTGAAACAGTAAGAGTTTTTGCAGAGTCGAAAGTAAGAAAAGGGCGAATTCTAGAAATGTTTTTGAGATGCAGGTAAGAAGAGCGAGCCAGTGATCGGATGTGGGGGGTGAATGAAAGGTCAGAATCAAGGATGACCCCAAGGCAGCGGGCATGTTGCTTTGGAGTAATGGTGGAACCGCAAACGGAGATGGCAATGTCAGGCAAAGGTAGGTTAGTAGAGGGAGAAAACACGAGGAGTTCAGTTTTTGACAGGTTTAGTTTCAGATAGAGGGAGGACATGATGCTAGAGACAGCGGTAAGACAATCACTGGTGTTTTCTAATAAGGCAGGCGTGAGATCAGGAGAAGAAGTGTATAGTTGGGTGTCGTCAGCATAGAGATGGTACTGGAAGCCAAATCTACTGATTGTTTGTCCAATAGGGGCAGTATACAAAGAGAAGAGGAGGGGGCCTAGGACTGATCCTTGAGGAACCCCAACAGTAAGGGGAAGGTGAGAGGAGGAGGAACCAGCGAAACATACAGTGAAGGATCGGTCAGAGAGATAGGAGGAGAACCAGGAGAGAACGGTGTCCTTGAGGCCGATGGAGCGGAGCATAGTGAGGAGGAGCTGATGATCCACAGTATCAAATGCTGCAGAGAGATCCAAGAGAATTAGCATGGAGTAGTGACCATTAGATTTAGCTGTTAGTAGGTCATTAGAGACTTTAGTGAGGGCAGTTTCAGTAGAGTGTAAAGAGCGGAAACCAGATTGAAGAGGGTCGAGAAGAGAGTTATCTGAGAGATAGCGGGTAAGACGGGAGTGGACCAGGCGTTCGAGGAGTTTAGAGATGAAGGGAAGATTAGAGACAGGTCTATAATTAGCGGCACAGTTTTGGTCGAGGGATGGTTTTTTTAGTAATGGATGTATGATGGCATGCTTAAATGAGGAGGGAAAAATACCGGAAGTGAGGGAAAGGTTGAATATTTTAGTTAGGTGAGAGGTGACAGCCGGGGAAAGGGACTGGAGGAAATGTGACGGAATGGGGTCACTGGTGCAAGTGGTCGGGCGAGAAGATGCAAGGTGATGCTCGGTAACCTGAATGAAAGCTTGAAGGAGCAGATTGAGGTCACCAAGAAATTTTCAGCGGAGCCAGAATTTACGGCTAAACAAATTGGACTGCAAAACACCATAGATAAATTTCAGTACCACTTAAAGGAAAGGAAACACAGATTCTTTATTAGGACCTGCAGGAGTTCCGTGATAATAAGGCATATCTGGTATCAAATTCGAAACCCTTCAGATTTCAGGAGACCGATATCTCCTCGTCAGAAGCAGAGGTTTCTGACACAGAAGTAAGATTTAAAAATACAAGGGGGAAGACCAGAGGGAGGGAAACTGGACGTGGAGGTAGAGGAGCGGGAAGAGGTTCACCAGTAGGTGAGCGTTTTTTAGATTCAGGTTACCCGCTCAGGAACAGGTTCAACTCCCGAAACCCCATGTAAAAAGTGAGGTCATAAATCTGTCATCAAAACCCCTGAATGAGGAACAGATGGCAGTGTTGAGCAAAGGTATGTCATTTGTCCCAACCACCGATTTTGATAGCTTCAAAGCGATAAAGGATCTTAACCTTTTTGCCCGCTGGCTGAAGTGGAAGAAACACTTCGCCAACGAGGACAAAAAATGTTGTAACGAGTTAGGCATTGATGAGGGTTTGCTGGAGGATGTGAGGTTTTTGTTTCATCTGAGTGACCCCAACCCGAACGATGTGGGAGATGGACCCTTCACGGATTTGAAAAATAAAAGTAAACGGATGCCACCTTTAACCAATTATTTGGGTGTAGTAGATGTTTTTGTAAATTTGGTCACGAGTGAGATCATGCAACTCGGTAAAACAAAAAAGAGGTATGTGCATAATCTTACGAAAGCAGAAATGACAGGTCTATGTGAACTCGAGAAAGACCATGATAGAGTCATAAAGCCCTCTGATAAAGGAGGGAATGTAGTGGTTATGGACGTTTCTCAATACAAAGAGATGTGTTATTCACTTTTGAATATGGATATGGGCTATGAGAAACTTGAGAGTAATCCTACGGATATTTATCACAGGGAGTTGAAAGATTTGGTAATGGGAGCCTTCCGGAAGAAGGTGCTAGATGCTAACGAGAGGGATTTTTTGATACCCTCACACCCAGTAGTGGCCACTTTTTATTGTTTTCCCAAAGTACACAAGGGTATTAATCCATTGAAAGGGACACCAATTGTCTCTGGAATTGAGAGTTTGACACAAAACCTGGGTCTTTATGTGGACAAAATACTGAGACCATTTGTCACTTCCCTTAGCTCATATACGCGGGACACGATGGACCTTCTCCTCAAGCTCGACCAGATTGTTTTGGATGATGATATGTGGCTGTGTTCGATTGATGTTGAAGCGCTGTACTCTTCAATCCCCCACGACAAAGGTATTATGGCTGTGGACTACTACTTGAGTACACGAGGGTGCCAATTCAGTGACCACAACACATTTGTCATTCAGGCGCTTGAATTTTGCCTGACTAGAAATTATTTCCTCTTTGACGGGAAATACTTCCATCAGCTCAGGGGCACAGCTATGTTAGCGTATGCTAACTTGCTCCTGGGCTGGTGGGAGGAGAACATCATCTTTGGGGACACTATGAACGCAGCCGAGAGTAACATTGTCTTGTGGCTGCGCTACATAGATGATGTTTTTATGATTTGGAAAGGGACTGAAGAAGGTTTCTGTACTTTTGTCACAGGTCTAAATGTGAACGATCTGGGCCTACGATTCACCTCTGAATTAAGTTCCTATAAGCTACCTTTCCTAGATGTACTGATTGAGAGAGGGACGGCTAGCTGATTACAAGCATGTAAAGGAAGCCGACTGTATCCAATGCCCTCCTGAGGTGGGAGTCAAACCATCCACACCCCCTTAGAAGAGGTATCCCTAAGGGTCAGTATCTGCGGACCCGAAGGAATTGTTCAGACTCATTGACATATAAAAAGCAGGCAGATGATCTCCGTAAGCGTTTTCACGAGCGGGGATATCCTGACAATATCTTGAGAGACGCGTATATCTCAGCCTCATCAAGAGATAGGAGAGATCTACTGATCCCGGCTGAAAAACGAGAGGAGGGGAACCTAACCAGGTTCATCACAAAATACACTAACGGAGCAAGAGATCTGAGGGACATTCTGCAGCGACATTGGTCCATTTTGCTGATAGACGATGACCTCAGTAGCATGGTCACTATGTCACCCCAAATTACTATTAAGAAAGGACGCTCAATCAAGGACAGGGTGGTCCACAGCCATTTTACCCCCCCTTCTGCATGGACCCATTACCCCACCTGGCTAGGTGGTCAAACTAAGGGCTGCTATAGATGTGGAAATTGTAAATACTGTGGCTCTATTAGTCAAGGAAAAGAATTCACGAGCAGAGTTACAGGAAAGAGCTTCGGCATACACCAGTTTATCAACTATAAAACCAGGGGGTTGTTTACAAGATGACCTGTGTTTGTGGTATTGAATATATAGTGAAGACTAGCAGAGAATTAAGAAGAAGGGTAGGAGAGCATCATAGGTACACCATCAATAAGAGGGACACCCCAGTGGCGAATCACATCAACAGATTACACAACGGCGACCTGAGAGGAGTGAAATTTATGGGGATTGATAGGATCGCCCAGCCAAAAAGAGGGGTGGTGACTGGGATAAACGCATTTTGCAGAGAGAATGCATGTGGATTTTTCAGTTACAAACTCAGAGCCCAATGGGCCTTAATGAGCAACTCAACTTTTCTTCCTTCCTGTAATCGCAGATGCTTAACAGGGATTTTAGAATAGGGATAGCTGTCGTCGAGTGGGGGCACCTCTGCGCAGGTTACTAGGGTGCCAACCTCCGCGTCAGGCAGGTCCTTTCTAGTGAGGGGATAACAGGGGTAGCCTGTAGTGTCACCCTTTACTGTCCTTCCTTGTCCTTGGTTGGTTGTGCAAGGGGGGAGGGTCCATTCTGTCCCGTGCTTTTTCCTTTTATTTTCATTTCCTATTTTTACTTTTTATTTTTTTTCTGTTTTTTTCTTTTTCATTTTCCGGTTTTTTAGGGTTCCCTATTTCATACCCATTTGATTATTATGACATATTATATCTCCTTTGAAGGCATAAATCTAACATTTGCATGAATGCATTAATTGTATGTCGAGACACTGTAAGAGCCGAGGCTCCCTTTGGTATAGGAAGGATGTGGGCTGTGAAAACCTGTACATTACGTCCGTTGAAAGGACAGCATCTATTGTTGTGTACTGATATGTACTTACGTAGGTGTTTTGTATATTTTGAGCTGGTCCGACCAATCGGGAGCTCATATGCATAATTTAAATTCCGGCTCTGATCATGTGATCTCAGAGCCGGCTGTGACGTTTACGGGCCGGGGCACGGTTTAATTCTATTTACCGGAAATGCTGGGTGCACTCTCAAACATCCGCCCACCCTGGCATTGCAGCGGTATGTGGCACGGTTAAACATACCGCATACAGCGTGTGTTCGGATGGCCAGAAGTACGCAGTTCTGAGATGCACAGGGAAGCTGTGTCACACACGCCGTGCAGTGCGCGGGCAACAAGAGCCGGAAATGATTTACCGGCGTCCAGAAGCACGCTGCACAAAGAGACACATGGATTCTATTTAAGACAGGTAAAGGGGCAGGTGGTCTAGCAATGCTCGTACATGCGGTAGTACGTATGTCATCATTTCCCTGATGAATCAAAAGAGGAAACGCGTCGGGAGACATAAGCACTAAAAGGGATCGGTGGACAGAATAGTATGATCTGCTTCCAGATCCCGAATACTCTGAGGAGGCACCGCTGACAGATTCGATCCCACATATGAGTATAAACTAAGACACTCTAAACAAACTTACCCATGCATAACACCCGCTGAATATATGCTGATATGCACAGCTTTGTCTGAGAGGCATATTTGTATTCCGGTGTAATTGGTGGGCTGAATATAACGAGACGGGGTCTGGCCTGCTCTATTTTTTGCTGAGCTTGCTCATTTGTTGTTAAACACCATATGCGTATACATTTTTGAGACATATGAGTGGTTTACAAATATTGTTCCATTTGGTTTTTACCTGTGTTTTGTTCTTTGGTTGTGTGTATTGGTTTCGTTGTTGGTTTTAAAACACTGGCACTTTTTCACTTGTGGTCACTATTGAGCTTTTAATTAATGAGAGTAAAAGTTAAGTTTTAATATTTAATCTCCAACCAGAACACAAAAAGGAAACCTGTCTGTCTCTGGGTGTGGCGACACCCTTCCAGGGTTCATTCGTTCCCTACTCTTGCTAGGGTGCTCAGATCCTTTTCCCCACAAATCCCAAAACAAACAGAAATCCCGGCCAATAATTATAGGGTGCAACAAGTCCCGAACGACGCCGACTATACGGGACTCAGTGCCACATGCCGTTTCAATGTCCACCCTGGCCATAGGATAGTCCTTTGCATCACCATGTATGCATCGCACTCCGACCTTTTTCCCCGGGAGCAGATGAAGAGGAAAAGTGGTGCTCACCAGGGTCACTAAGCTCAACGAGTCTAACAGCGCCATTACCGCTCGACCGTTCACCTTTACGGTACACGCTTGAGGTCCCTCCCTCGTTGGGCAGAGAGTTCACACTGCAGGCTGGATACGCATAGTATGAACTTCGGCGTCCCATGCTGCAGTCCATCTGCTCAGGGGTCTGGGAACAACGAGCAGCTATATGTCCTGGCTTGTGGCACCTCCAGCAAATAATATCACCCGTAGGGACCTTGGGCACCACCTCCCCGCCCTTTGTGACCTTGGATGCCCCACCCCTTTTTGGGACTCAATTCCCTTCTCGGACCCCTAGTACGGCATGGGCTGCCTCCCAAAGGAGCCTTCCAACCCTTGGTATCTCTCAACCAGTCCGATCAGCTTGTCGGCATTCTGGGGATCACCCTGGGCAACCCAAGACTGTATAGGCCTCGGAAGGGAATGGACAAACCGATCCATCATCACCCGTTCTACCATCTGTGCAGGTGTAGATGACACTGGCTGCAGCCATTTCTGGACCAGGTGCAACAGATCAAATATTTGGAAGCGAGGTGGTTTGTCCCGGTGATAGGCCCAGCAGTGAATTCGCTGTACCCTGACAGTCAGTGTCACCCCCAAATGTGCGAGAATCTCGGCTTTCAATTTGTGATACTCCTTGGCATCCTGCAAGGTCAAGTCATAGTATGCCTTCTGGGGTTCTCCCATCAGGTATGGCACCAGTACCTCTGCCCACTGCTCTGGCAGAAGTTTTTCCCTCTCAGCGACCCTCTCAAACACCGACAGGAAGGCCTCAACATCATCCCCGGGGGTCATTTTCTGCAATGCGCGTCTTACCGTCTTCCGGACGTGGGTGTCATCAGCCAGACCTGGGGTTGGGGCGCTCGTCTTGCCCTGGATGGCGGTTGCCAGAAGCTGCATCTGCTGCTGACTCTGTTGTATCAGCTGCTGTTGCTCCTGCTGGCTCTGTTGTATCTGCTGCATCAACAGCCTGTTGGTCTCTTGCTGCATCTGCTGCCGTTGCTCCTGCCGTTGCTCCTGCTGTGACTGCATCTGGACCAAGTGTTTCAGCAGGTCCTCCATTTTCCCCGGCAAAGCTTGCTGGCTTGCAACAGACTTGACCCAGGACATTCAAAAATAGACTTACGTCTCCGCCGGGAACGCTGCCCGCACGTCTACCACCAATTGTAGGGATTTCACTCACTCAGGTGCGACGGCTGACACTCAGGAGGCACGTTCCTTTAAAAGTTCACAGGGTTTATTGCTTCATAAACCATATGGCAAAAATAA
This sequence comes from Ranitomeya imitator, assembly GCF_032444005.1. Lineage (NCBI taxonomy): Eukaryota > Metazoa > Chordata > Amphibia > Anura > Dendrobatidae > Ranitomeya > Ranitomeya imitator. The sequence goes on from NC_091286.1 coordinate 238,775,696, forward strand.
CAGAAAACAAATAGCCTTTGGCTCAGGGAAGAAAAGCAAGTGTCCAGTCCTTCAGGCTCAGTCCTGGAGCCTTAACACACTCAGGAGGGTTTCACCTCCACACATATCTGCTGTGTAAAGCATTAGCCTGACTTATATAGAGCTAACCACAGCCAGGAACCCATCACATGATTAGACATGTGGTCTGACATCACCACAGGTCCTGAAACACATATATATACATGGTTATGTGCAATAAAGAAATACTCCAGGCTACATCACAGCGACAAGCCACCTATGTGACACACACCTCCCGTCAACTACACACCCTTTAGCCATGTTACACTCTTTACTTGCTTTAAGGCAGCCACAGTCCAGGGTATCGGATCACAGGTGCTGGTATGGTCCGGCCAGCTTGGAAGCATCTCAGGAATCCCCCTATCAGGTTGGGTTGGAAGCCTTCCTTCTAGCATTGTGTTGTAGTCCTTTGCTGTCTTAAGCCTCACACAAGGTCCTCACGTTCTCTCTGTCCCCCTTTAGGTAGGGCACTAACCTGTATGACAGGTGACTCAAGACTTTTTACAGGATCTCTATCACGACCCGGGCTCTATCTGCTACCGTGTCCTCAGGTGTTAATGGTGGACAGGTAACTTGCAATCTGCTGTCCACCAGTTTCTGCTGTGAGACATAAAGTACTGCACAACCTCGGTTTTCCTACTGCCAGTATCCACACTCAGCGAGGAGGAAGCTCACTATCAGCTTCACTCTCCAGCTCTTTCACTTCGCCTTTGCTCCTTCCTCCTTTCAGTCTCTTTACAAGTTGCTCTGCTCTCTTTTTCCTTCCCAGGAGCGGCAGAATCACTTGTCTCCACAGCCCCAGCTTTCCTTCCTCACTCCTCGCCCTCCTCTCACCAACTGTCTCTCTCCAACTGCCTAGTAACTGCCTAGCAACTGACTCCTCCTCCCAACCAGAGAGAGCAGCTCCACTGAAGTCTGGTGTAGAGCTCCCCCTTCTGGTCTGGAGTCAGAACTGTGTTGTATGTGCTGAATATCTGTTAAAGGGATCCTTCCTCGCTTACAAGCATGACATCTCTCTCCTCGTGAGGAATGCAATGCCACTGTAACAACCGGTAACCTGGGGTGTTACACTTACACCGGAGTTTCCATGTAAATCTCTGAAATATGTGATTCAGACTATTTTGTGTGACATGACTCACTGATTTAAGGGCATAATATTAATTTTGAAAATTGCATTTTTGCCAAATTTCCGCTTTTTTCACAAATAAACATGAAGTGCAATATGTCTCAAGAAAACAGTCTCAGAATCAGTGGGATCTATTGAAGCGTTCCTCATAAACTGACAGTGGTCAGAATTGTAAAAATTGACTTGGTCAGGAAGGTGAAACCAGGCTTCAGGGTGAAGGGGTTGAGACAGCTGTTTGATGTGTTTCTTTGTGTATTTAGTATAAGAATGGGTGCTATGTATAGATTTCCTTGCTTTTAGTATGCTAATGCTCCAGTTACAGCTAATGATTCACATTATCTAAGCAGTCTGACATTATTTCAGCGATGGTATTTTTGCATAACAATATTCCTAAGACTTGGGTAAACATAACCCATATGTGTGCCGAAAGATGAATTCTTTCATCCATATCTTCTGTAACACGTTATATAAACAGTATGAACATAGAGGTTTTGAGCAGAACATTCTAAATCCAAACTGATTACAATGAGTTATTGGGGAAAAATGCTAACTGCACAACTGACATATCTTGCTCGTTCTAAAGTGAATGGTATACATATTAGTGGGTGACTCGTATCTAATCCCTGTCAAAAGTAAAATAATTTGACACATAAGAGAATTTGATATGTCACATTCAAATTTACGTCCAGAGTTATATAATACAATTTACAACTGGTCGCGCTTTTTAGAAAAGTGATGAAGCTGGAACAAAAGGGTAAGAAGTTTGAACAATTTTCTGCAAACAGCCCTTGCTCTAAATTTGGCAAATTTTTGACATGGAAAAATTGTCATAGAGGGTTGATAAATTCCTCCCATAATGATTAATGGTTATGCTATACTTATTTATTTGATATTTATAAAACTGGGGTCAGCGTTGGTCAAACAGCACCCTTTGTGGAATCAACCACTGTATTTTAGATATACGATATTCTCCAGAGCGGAGCGTGCAGCTCCATGTATTGCTGTGCGACTGCACGCTCTGCTTCGGAGTGCCAGCACCAAAGCTGGGTTTTCACCTGTGAGACTCGGTCATATCTCGCGTATGTGTGATCCCGGCCTAAACCTCGTACTGGCTGTCGGCTCTCCAGACCTGAGCTTGTCTTGCTCAGGTCAGGAGAGGTGCCTGGCCAGTATGTGCAGTACGATGCGATTCTCACACGAGAAATACGGCAGTCTGTCTCTGCCCTAACACAGTTCTGTGCGAAGGCACATATTTGCTTACATTTATTTAAATATTTAAGGATGTTTAGAATCGATAAAGTGACAATGATATGTGCTCCCCAAGCAAGATTGATTCCCTAAGCCATAGATCAGAGTGAGCAACACGGACTGAAGGCAGTGGCACAGCGGGCAAGACTTGCTGGATGGCACATGGATCAGCAAGAACAGCAGGATATACAATAGAGCAGATAGGAACATGAAACACCAGAAGACATAGAGTGATGAGCAAACACTAAAATTCTCGAGTGCTCATTACTCGAGTAACGAGTATAATGGAAGTAAATTGTAAACCCTAGCATTTTTCCGGCAGACCCTCCCAGTAGGTATCCGGAGCAGCAAAATCGCTGAAATAGATTAAAAAAAGTGCTCAAATGGAATGCGAACAGCATGAGGAAGATTTATCTCTGACTTGCAGGTCACTGCTGGGAGCAATGTTGTCATAGTATTGCTCCACTTTTATGGACTGACAATAAAACATACAAAACTGATGGTAAAATAGATTTTACAGGAAAAAAGGTTAGGAAACATTATTTCCAGTATACTGACTTGTATACTGTATCATTTAAATTAAAAATGAGAAAGAAAAACCTGCCTCGTCCACCCCTTAGTTTATATTCACACATATTGTTTTGTTGCGTTTTTGCGCTTTCTCATTGCTTTCAACGGTGAAAAAACGCTGCAAAAACACTGAAAGAATTCATACGCTTCTTCTTTAAAAAATGCGGCAGTTTTCCATTTTGGCAAAGGGAAGAAAGGAGTTGTGTGCATGAGAGTTCTGACATTTTTTCCCATTTGTAAGAATTGGGACTCCTAGACTGGTAAAAAGTATGCACTAGGGGCAAGGGCTTCCAAAAATTAGAAGGAGGTATTCCAATCCACCCTGGAACACACATAAAGTAGAGCCTCAGAAAAGATTTACATTTAGAAGAAGTGGGACTTCTGTGTCCAACAGCAAGGAGACCTGTATTTGAAGCCACTTCTCAAGGTACAACTGGCACAACAAGGACCTCCAGGCATCCGACTCCAATTTTGCTCCAGCTAAGGTGGGGGCAGTTCCTCCTGTACCAGCTTAGGACCTCAGGATTCAAATAGATTGAATCGGGGCTTTCAAAACATTTTTTTTTATCTCCTTGGAGACTTTGGCCAATAAATATACATAAACCATGTGGGGGAAACTTCTCCAATCCATCCTGGGGAAAGAACACCACAAGTACATTGTCATTTTTTCACACAAGAAGTGCATTTGGACCTTTCTCCCATTATATGAATGCATCTTTATTTTTATTTTACATGGTTTTCAGGGAAATCTGAGGCTTACAGGCTGCAGTCACTGATCCCTCCATGTGTAAGCTAATTCTGGGGATTTTATTGCCACTGTGGGCAAAATAACTGATAGGCACTTCCACCTATCATCAGAAAATGCTCACAGTGACACTTATCAAAATGAACAAGGCCTTCAATGGCCAAGACTTTTCAACCCCACCGGATGACAGTAAACATAAAGACATTTAATTTTTTTTTCTGGTGTATTCCTATGCACCCCTTCCCACCCCAAAAAGGGTATATGTTTCATGGTTTATTATTTTTCTAGTCCTCCTCCCCCTAAGCCATATCAACAGGGTTATCATACGGCCCTCGCTCCAAGATTTTTAACGGCCATCAGGTGGCCCTCAGTAATAATTTCAGAGGCCCATCAGGCGTCCCTCACTCATACATTTTGGAAGGCCATCAGGCGGCCCTCACTCATACATTTTGGAGAGTCAATTGTTCCCTAAATTAATTTCCAGACTGCTTGCCCTTGAAACGATGCCTTTTAGGCTTATGGACACTGAGGCTTTCCGAAGCCTTATGGCGGTGACTGTCCCCTGGTACTCAGTCCCCAGCTGCCACTTTTGTCCTGGTGTGCTATCCCCACCTTAGACCAACACGTGTCCCATAACATCACCAGTGCTCTGACCCATGCAATTACTGGGAAGGTCACTTAACCACCAACACATGGACAAGTGCTTGTGGCCAGATACGTTACATTTGCACACTAGGTGAACCTTGTGGAGGTGGGGACTGAGCTGAACCCTAGGATGGCACATGTGCTACCTACACCAAGGATTGCGGGCACTAGTTCCATCAGGGTTTCCCCCACCTCCTATACCAGTTCCTACACCTCATACTCCATTTCTGAATTGTCATCTTGAAGCATGTCGTCCATATCAGTCACAAGCTAGAAGCATTGCCTTGATGAACCGACAACAGTCTCTGCTGAAACTAAATTATTTAGGTGACACCACACCGCCGCAGCATTGTGATAAGATATATCAGACCAGGAGCAGACATACCACCCCATAGGTGCAGGGGTCCTTGCAGGGTGGCTGATCCTGAGGTTAAACTGGCCTATTTCTCAGAGCCTGATGCTCCGAGGGGCCCGTTGCCAGATTGCCCTCATGTGCGGCGGGAAGGGAAAATTCCCTGCAGCTCTGATGCCTTCAGGAGAAAATGGCAGCTTTGTAGTGATCCACTCAAAGTGCACAATGCACAGTTTTTTCCAATGAAGCTAACATTAAATGATTCAGAAATACACTCTATACATTGTTAGTGTGGTAAATGACTATTCTAGCTGCAAACATCTGGTTTGAAATGCAATATCTCCATAGGTGCATAGAGGCCCATTTCAAACAACTATCGCTCCAGTGTTCTTATGGTACTTTGTGTTTGCTAACTGTGTAAGAAGGCTAGAGGATGGTTGGAATACCCTTGAAAACCCTTGTGCAAGTATGTTAGCACAGCTGAAAACAGTTTGGCTGATTAGAGAACCTATAAACCTGACCTTCCTTTGAGCTAGTTGAGAATCTGGAGCATTACAATTGTTGGTTCTATTAAACTCTCAAAATGGCCAGAACAAAATAACTTTCATGTGAAACTCGACAGTCTATTCTTGTTTTTAGAAATGAAGGCTATTCCATGCGAGAAATTGCCAAGAAACTGAAGATTTCCTACAACGGTGTGTACTACTCCTTTCAGAGGAAAGCACAAACAGGGTCTAACCAGAGTAGAAAGAGAAGTGGGAGGCCCCGCTGCACAACTGAGCAACAAGACAAGTACATTAGAGTCTGTAGTTTGAGAAATCGACTCCTCACAGGTCCTCAACTGGCAGCTTCATTAAATAGGCCACGCAAAACGCCAGTGTCAACATCTACAGTGAAGAGGCGACTCTGGGATTTTGGCCTTCAGGGCAGAGTGGCAAAGAAAAAGCCATATCTGAGACTGGCTAATAAAAGGAAAAGATTAATATGGGCAAAAGAACACAGACATTGGACAGAGAAAGATTGGAAAAACGTGTTAAGGACAGACAAATCCAAGTTTGAGGTGTTTGAATCACACAGAAGAACATTTGTGAGACGCAGAACAACTGAAAAGATGCTGGAAGAATGCCTGACGCCATTTGTCAAGCATGGTGGAGTTAATGTGATGCTCTGGGGTTGCTTTGGTGCTGGTAAAGTGGGAGATTTGGACAAGGTAAAAGGGATTTTGAATAAGGAAGGCTATCACTCCATTTTGCAATGCCATGCCATACCCTGTGGACAGCGCTTGATTGGAGCTAATTTCATCCTACAACAGGACAATGCCCCAAAGCACACCAGCAAATTATGCAAGAACCATTTAGGGAAGAAGCAGGCAGCTGGTATTCCATCTGTAATGGAGTGGCCAGCGCAGTCATCAGATTTCAACCCCATTGAGCTGTTGTGGGAGCAGCTTGACTGTATGGTACGCAAAAAGTGCCCATCAAGCCAAACCAACTTGTTGGAGGGGCTTCTGGAAGCATGGGGTGAAATTTCTCCAGATTACCTTAGCAAATTAACTGCTAGAATGTCAAAGGTCTGCAATGCTGTAATTGCTGCAAAGGGAGCATTCATTGATGAAAGCAAAGTTTGAAGGAGAAAATTATTATTTCAAATACAAATCTTTTTTTTCTAACCTTGTCAATGTATGGACTAGATTTTCAATTAATTTGGCAACTCATTTGATTAATAAAATATGAGTTTTCATGGAAAAAACTAAATTGTCTGGGTGACCCTAAACTTTTGGGCGGCACGGTGGCGCAGTGGTTAGCACAGCAGCCTTGCACCGCTGGGGTCCTGGGTTCTAATCCCACCCAGGACAACATCTGCAAAGAGTTTGTATGTTCTCTCCGTGTTTGCGTGGGTTTCCTCCGGGCACTCCGGTTTCCTCCCACATTCCAAAGACATACTGATAGGGATTCTAGATTGTGAGCCCCATTGGGGGACAGTGATGATAATGTGTGCAAAACTGTAAAGCGCTGTGTAATATGTTAGCGCTATATAAAAATAAAGATTATTTTGAACGGTAGTGTATATCTGTAGCTTTGTGGCCATAAAAGGAGAGGGCCAAGATACACTTCTCACACAAGGTCCCCAAACTGTCAGTGTCCACCCCTGTAACAGACCAGAAGGATCTGTGGCTCTCTCTGAACTTACAACCAGGCATGGTCGTGTGTGATAATGGCTGTAACCTGGTAGATCTCTGAAGCTTGGAAACCTTGCATACGTACCATGCCTGACCCACTTTCTTAACTTAGTAGTTCCACGGTTTCTGAAAACCTAACTGCATTTTCCAGAGCTACTTGTGAAGGTACACTGCATGTGCAACCATTTCCGCAATTCAGCTACAGCTGCTGCTGGTCTGGCAGCTTTTGTGCCTTTTTTATCTGGTGCACTTCCCTGCATCACTTCCCACCCAAAAGAGGGTATACGGTTCATGTGCAGGAGAGAGGGATTTAGGATATGTCAACGTAATCCAAATGCAACCAAATGAGGCTGAGTCCAATCTGAAATACAGGTGGGTGTCAGTTCCGTTGGTGACCACCACCTTGTACGAAAAATTTTACCCGTTGGTAAAATTCAAAAGTCTTTATTCTGGCATGTTAAGCCATGGTTAAAACCATAGAGAACACCTGACACGTTTCTGGTGCGTTCAAAGCGCCCTTAGTCATAGGATATCGTTGACAAAGTTACCAGGAAAATAAATAGAAAAAAGCAACCAATCAACCACATGTTAATGATTATGTTAATACTCACAAGCTGTTACATTACAATGTGCAACCACCTGAAACAACATTAATAAACATAAAACAAATCATTCCTTGAATTCGTCCCTTAGGGGTATCTAATTCAAGAATCCAAAATGCTTCACGAGAGATCAGCAATTTATGATTATTACCTCCACAGATAGGACTATGGATTTTCTCGATACCATAAAATACAAAATGAGAGACATCACCTTTGCGAATATTGACAAAATGCTTGGCAACTCAAGAATGCGCTGTATTCTTATTATAAATATTAGAAAGGTGCTCGGCTATTGCGGACTGCATGGTGTGGAGAAAATAACTGCAGAGTTACTGTTAATGTGCTGCAAAGATTTCTTTGGCAATAGTGATCTGGGGTTACTCAACACTTTATTGAAAGCATAGTTGATGCTAAAATTATTACAACCCCTGTCACATAAAAGTTTTTTAACAACTTTGCTTTCTTGGAGAAACATGTTAGTGTCTGGACATAGCCTTCTGGCTCTATTGAAATCCCCGTAGGGGAGTGAGGAAGATGACAAAAGTAAAGAGTTGCCCAAATTTTCTTTTCTATATATAAGCTGGTATGTACATGTGGTGCCCCAGGGTCCTGGTTATCACAGTAGCATTGCTTTCCTCCCGGGGAGAGTGATGTTACGCTTGAAGGCAAGAAGGGATAACTGTAACCAGGTACCACAAACATGCAACACATTCACACTCCAGGTCACCGGAGGGGAGCTTTTGATCCTACTTTCTAGGTGACTCCCCATAAAGATAAGGTAGTTTTGGACGGAAAGTTAGAGAGTTCCTGCCAGAGACACAGAGGGGGAAAGGAGTTCAGTCTTGCCAGGAAACAGATTGGATCAGTCTGAGGCAGAGGAAGGTTTTACTGAGCTGTCCGCCGCAGTGCAGCAGTTCCTGGAAAGAGACATTTAGAAGGCCGAATTGATTGCAGCGACCATGCAGGAGAGCAAAGCACAGGAGAAGATATCAGTTGGAGATCAGCCCCGAGCAGGCTGCCTCCTTCTGATGCACAGAGACAGGTAGCCGGAACACCGAGTTTGTAAGGACCTCTATGACTTACATCAGAGAACAGCAGGACAGCCGAACTTTAAGTTACCTGTCTGACCTAACACCCAGGAGGCACGGTGGCACCCCTCAGAGGCCGGGGCATGCTAGAGTCCATATAAACAGCCTCAAGCCACCAGTCATACGGGTTATGCTCTATCCTATCCAGGGGACAGAGAGAGAGAGAGATAACATCTGTTAGGACCTTATTTGAACCTTTAAGCAGTAAGGAACTACACCAACACGGCGCTAGAGGAAGGCTTTTGATTTCCACCTGGGTAAAGGGACTCCTAACTTGCCTTCAAGCTGGCCAGACCCTGCCTGCCCTGTGATCTGGTGCCCTGGACTGTGGATGCTGAAGTCTTCAGTAAACATCCTGAACTTTGGATCATTGTTACTGTATTATTATGCTGTATTGATTTTTTTCCCTGTGCCATGTATTTTTGATATAGATTTATTACTTACTATATATATTTGGCATTTTGGAGTTTCCTTTTCATGTATTTATATTCATGTATCGGCTACATTGCACAGTGTCTGTGTTTTTATAGCCTCTGGTCCCTATTTACCTCTGTCTGTTTTTTGTTTCCCTTCCTTTGCCGCGCCCTGCGGCTTATATTGTTATGATGTTACAAGCAGACTCTTTGTCACCGCCCCTGTACCTGTGATCCGGAGCGGGCAATGTATGCGCGTTTGTGCGTCCTCCCCCTTTCACCTACGGCGGCGTCTTCACTATGTGGTGAGTCCCCTGTCTCCATGGGTACCTGTGATCCGGCGCGGGTAGCGCATGTGCGCTGGTGCTTCCTCCCCCTCTCATCCACGGCGGCGTCTGCATGTTGCGGTGTGTTTACAGTTTCTATGGGAACTTTCCCAGCACTCCCCGCTTCATGACGCTTGTCAGACGCGGCCGGGGGGGGGGGGGGCATGTTCTTTTCTTTCCCTTTTTTTTTTTTTTTCTTCCGGCTCCACACAGGTGCTTGGTTTGGGATTGCACATGGGACTATATAAGGCTCTGGTTTGGCACATTATCACACTGCCCCTTGAAAAAGCAGCAGCGAAACGCGCATTGGGGTATCTGTGCGGTGGGTCACGGCGGCCACGGGTAAGATATGCCTATCATTTCATCCCTATGTACTTTTGGCATTGCACTGTCAGCTTTATTATAATGTGGCCGGGTTATTACATGTTACTTCCCACTCACATCCTGGTCTGTTTTTGCCTGTGATATGTGGCGTACTCTATTCCCATTTATCTTAGTGGATTTCCATTAGGTTGCTCTGTCCTCCATACATGCCATGTGATATGACATTCTGCCTTTATATTTATTGTGCATTTTTTGGTATGTAGACTTATCATATATTTGTGAGCGCCTCTGTTCTATTGGATTGCCGGCCCATGCCAGTTTGTATCATCATTCTGTAGACCTGTCCAGTTTTTTTTTGTTTTGTACTTGTGTGTTTGGCTTTAATATTTGTACTAAAATAAAGTTATACATTTTTATACACCCCTTTGTTGCCTTACACTAGTTTATTTATATTTTTTTGTAGCATTTTTGGTTATGTTTTGGAATTTAAAAGTGCTGTTTTTTTCATATGTTTTCTATAGTCTTCAGTAAACCAAGGTAAAGAGACTGTAACCTTGTGTCCTCGTTCTTTACTGCACTCCTCACCATCTTCCATCTACACCACGGGAGCCCTGGGGATACACTTCACCTGTGGGAAGTTATACCATCTAGCTGCCATAACATCACCCCAGAGGACCTTTTAAAGCAGCGTCGGTCCCTATTGACCGAACACCACAGGTGGAGTCACGAACATAAACTCTATTCACCAAATCCCCTTTAAAGACTCTCCCCTTTTACATGGGTGCCCAGGGCAATGGACCGGGTCTCCACCGTGACATCCCCCTGTGAACACTGGACCCGGTACCGGGTTCCCCACGACCCGGCGGGCAACCCATGCACAATGCGCAACGGGATCACCTCTCAAAAAAAAATCTAAAAAGGAAATTTTAGTACTCAAATTGCTGCCCGTAAATGAGAGGTTTACATCACTGTAATTTAAGTATGTCTGCAATACAATCAAAGTAAGGCAATTATTAAAAGATATTTACCAGTTGTCAACCAAGATGATAAATTGTGACAAATTATTGGGATGGGCTGTAGATATGTCTTTAGAAGAGCTCGCAGTCTAGCCAATTCTCTTTCTCCCAGTCTCATTCATCAGCCACATACCCCTAACTCATGGTTACCTATTGTGGGATTTTATAAATGTGCAGGCAGCAGATGCAATGTCTGCACATTCGCCCTTGACAAAACAAAATCATTTCAATCACCAGGTGGACATGTTCACTATATTACATCCTTTATTAATTGTGATACTCAATATGTCGTTTATTGCATTTGCTGCTTACACTGTAAAATTATATACATTGGCTGTACCATCAGCAAACTTAAAAAGAGAATAGCCGAGCACCTTTCTATTATTTATAATAAGAATGCAGCACATTCTCGAGTTGCCAAGCATTTTGTCAATATTCACAAAGGTGATGTCTCTAATTTTGTATTTTATGGTATCGAGAAAATCCATAATCCTATCCATGGATGTAATAAGCATAAATTGCTGACCTCTCGTGAAGCATTTTGGATTCTTGAATTAGATACCAGGCACCCCAAGGGGATGAATTCAAGAAATGATTTGTTTTATGTTTATCAATGTTGTTTCAGGTGGTTGTACATTATAACAGGTTGTGTACGGTATACTACTAACATGTTGTTGATTGGTTGCTTTTTTCTATTTATTTTCCCTGTCATTTTGTCAATGATATCCTATGACTACAGGTGCTTTTAATGTGTCAGAAACACGTCAGGTGTTCTCTATGTTTTTAACCATGGCTTGACATGCTGGAATAAAGATTTTTGAATTTTAACAACAGGTTGGTGTGCCGGATCAATTCCTCTCCAATTTTTCCTATATGGCTCATGGTTTCTTCTTTTTACTGTCCTCCTCCTCTAATCCAAAAGTATCCCTCGTCCAGCACCTATCACTTCTTTAAATACAGCTAGCAGCAGTATTATTAGGGAACAGAAAAAGTGTAACCCTGATAAGGACTGTTGTTTTTAGGTTGCAGCAGCAAGGACTGTAAGGCACTAATCCCTAACTAGATGTCGCTAGTTCCCTATCCCTAACCCAGCAGCTAACCCTTCACTAATTGCAGCTAAGATTGGTATTATTAGAGAACAGAATCTATTTAAATTGGCCCTGAAAGGACTTTTGGTGTACATGGCAACACCAAGCACTGTAATCCAATGAACCCTACTTAAATGCCTCTAAAACACTATCCCTACTCCGCCAGCTGACCCTACATGAATAGCAGCTAAGATATTAATAGAGAGTAGACTCTATTTTAATTAGCCCTAAAAAGGACTTTTGGTTTAACATAGCAGCACCAAGAACTGTAACGTAATGAACCTTGCCTAAATGCCTTCCAATACACTATCCCTACTCCAGCTGCTAATCCTACACTAATTGCAGCTAAAAGCGGTATTATTAGAGAATAAAATCTATTTGAATTAACCCTGAAAAGGACTGTTGGTTTAATGTTGCACCAGCAGGTACTGTTTTGCAATTTAACACACTGTTCCTTCTGCAGCAGAAACTCTCCCTACACTACGTCCGAGTGCAGTGCACCAAACATGGCATCACTGGGTCTTATATAGACCTGATGACGCTATGCGGCTGGCCAATCGGAGTAATGCCAGTAGCCAACATGGCTACTGCATTAACATGATTTGCAGGCAATCCCCACATGTTTAGTGTCTAAAAGTCAGCAGCAAAACATGTGGGACAGGGAATCGAGCATGACTCCCAAGTACCTGGATACTCGATCAAGTACTGAGCATCTCGAGCACCAGGATACTTGATCAAGTACCGAGCTATGCCAAGCACGCTCTCCCATCACTAATAGTCAGTAGATTAGACATACACAGGAATTGTAGATGTATACTCAGTGTATGGCTTGCAGCAAACAAATGGACAAACTTACATGCAAACGGTAGTCAGATGATCCATGGCAAGGATGAACACGACAGAGATGAACAGGCAAACTGAATAAGTGCTTGTAGAGACATCGTTGTGCCTGCATTTGTTGTGAACAGCTCCAGTGAAAGTTAGGCTTACAGCAGGCAAAGAGTTAATGAGCAGATCTGAGGCAGTAGCTGTACTGCCAGCAGCAGAAAGGTTTAGCTGGATCTTACTGGTTGCTGCCAAGTCTTAGCTTGTAGCACTGCTGAATATCTTCCAATTTCAAAGGGAAGCATGGTGTGTCCTCCATCCTTGTCTGACTACTTCTTCAATGTAGCCCATTTCTTAGTTCTTTTAGAGAGCTTCAATAGCACATCTTGAAACCCCAGTGTGCATTGAAATATTTGCCTGTGAGAGACCTTGCAGATGCAGTATAACTACCTTGTGTATTGTTGGTTTTGTCATGCATGGTGTATAACTTGTGGCATGAAACTGTGTTCCACAACCTCATCTTTGTAAGTTCATAGGAATGACCTTATTAAACCTAATGGCACAGACTTTTGCTAGAATCTTAATGTCAGTAGGGAGTTGAGACAGGGGTCTATATGAGTAATGGAGGGGTCCTCAACCCTGTTTTAGAATGACTTCTGCTATTGACTCTCATAATAACTGCATAAGCCATCCTTGTTCAGTATCTTTTGGATGGATTGTATTAAATCAGGCAGAAGAATGTCATATAATTTCTTATACAGCTCTATGGGAAAGCCATCCGAGGCCTGCACCTTATTAGCCATGGAAGCCACATTTATGGTAATTACAATTCCTCCAGTGTGATGTGACTATCCAAGTATGCTATATCTGCCTCTGAGATAGTGGGGAGAAGAATCACATCCACATTCCCTAGTAAAGAGTAATTTGGATTCATACAAGTTATGATAAATATTTTTATAGAATTCTAAGATTTGGTTTGTCTGACTAATAATACTACATTCCCTATTCCTCAAAGATTCCACAAATGCAGAGCCAATTTGTGCTTGTGCCAGCAAAGCAACAAAAGTGTTCTGATTTTTAACCCTCCTCGTAATTTTTTTCTGGGAGAATAGGACATGTTTTTATCTATCTGTACCACATGGAAGTAATACAGTGGGGCAAAAAAGTATTTAGTCAGTCAGCAATAGTGCAAGTTCCACCACTTAAAAAGATGAGAGGCGTCTGTAATTTACATCATAGGTAGACCTCAACTATGGGAGACAAACTGAGAAAAAAAAATCCAGAAAATCACATTGTCTGTTTTTTTATCATTTTTTTTGCATATTATGGTGGAAAATAAGTATTTGGTCAGAAACAAACAATCAAGATTTCTGGCTCTCACAGACCTGTAACTTCCTCTTTAAGAGTCTCCTCTTTCCTCCACTCATTACCTGTAGTAATGGCACCTGTTTAAACTTGTTATCAGTATAAAAAGACACCTGTGCACACCCTCAAACAGTCTGACTCCAAACTCCACTATGGTGAAGACCAAAGAGCTGTCAAAGGACACCAGAAACAAAATTGTAGCCCTGCACCAGGCTGGGAAGACTGAATCTGCAATAGCCAACCAGCTTGGAGTGAAGAAATCAACAGTGGGAGCAATAATTAGTAAATGGAAGACATACAAGACCACTGATAATCTCCCTCGATCTGGGGCTCCACGCAAAATCCCACCCCGTGGGGTCAGAATGATCACAAGAACGGTGAGCAAAAATCCCAGAACCACGCGGGGGGACCTAGTGAATGAACTGCAGAGAGCTGGGCCCAATGTAACAAGGCCTACCATAAGTAACACACTACGCCACCATGGACTCAGATCCTGCAGTGCCAGACGTGTCCCACTGCTTAAGCCAGTACATGTCTGGGCCCGTCTGAAGTTTGCTAGAGAGCATTTGGATGATCCAGAGGAGTTTTGGGAGAATGTCCTATGGTCTGATGAAACCAAACTGGAACTGTTTGGTAGAAACTCAACTTGTCGTGTTTGGAGGAAAAAGAATACTGAGTTGCATCCATCAAACACCATACCTACTGTAAAGCATGGTGGTGGAAACATCATGCTTTGGGGCTGTTTCTCTGCAAAGGGGCCAGGACGACTGATCCGGGTACATGAAAGAATGAATGGGGCCATGTATTGTGAGATTTTGAGTGCAAACCTCCTTCCATCAGCAAGGGCATTGAAGATGAAACGTGGCTGGGTCTTTCAACATGACAATGATCCAAAGCACACCGCCAGGGCAACGAAGGAGTGGCTTCGTAAGAAGCATTTCAAGGTCCTGGAGTGGCCTAGCCAGTCTCCAGATCTCAACCCTATAGAAAACCTTTGGAGGGAGTTGAAAGTCCGTGTTGCCAAGCGAAAAGCCAAAAACATCACTGCTCTAGAGGAGATCTGCATGGAGGAATGGGCCAACATACCAACAACAGTGTATGGCAACCTTGTGAAGACTTACAGAAAACGTTTGACCTCTGTCATTGCCAACAAAGGATATATTACAAAGTATTGAGATGAAATTTTGTTTCTGACCAAATACTTATTTTCCACCATAATATGCAAATAAAATGTTAAAAAAACAGACAATGTGATTTTCTGGATTTTTTTTTCTCAGTTTGTCTCCCATAGTTGAGGCCTACCTATGATGTAAATTACAGACGCCTCTCATCTTTTTAAGTGGTGGAATTTGCACTATTGCTGACTGACTAAATACTTTTTTGCCCCACTGTATGTACTCTGTGCTTCTTTCCAAGCTAGCAAACCTTGCTGGACCCCCACTCGACACAAAATGTTCCTCTTTGGATTAAACCCTTTGCTTCAGAAATTCTAAAATTGAAGTGTAGTAGTTTTTATCCACGAAGTTGCAAGTATAAGCACACCTCTTAAACCCTCCTTCATGCATCTAACTTGACTCTCTTTCAGTTGTATCCAGAACGCGTTCATGGCCCACAAATGTTGAGGGATTTAAAATCTAATAGAAAAGCAAAGATACATCAGTAAGGGGGAATGGTCAGAGAGGATCCAAGGTAAATAATTGCAGATTCTAAATATTGAATCAATATACTAGATGAATGGGTCCATGCCATGAATAAAAACAGATCACATATGTCAATTCAAAATGAGGATGTCCTGTTTTTAAATGTGTGGAGTTTACTTTCATAAACGGACCATTAAAATATCACTGTTTTAATTATTATTTTTTAGATATCGAGTGCTGGACTGTTCATCTGTTATATTGTTTCAGTGCCTATCACATTACAACTGAGGATTTTCATCTTTATGCCACTTGTGGTTCAATCTATGAAATATACTGTTTTCAGTTTTTTTCTTGTGACAGATTCTAAATATACTGCAAGATAAGATAAGTGCCCGCCATCAGTTTTATATGTGAATGAAAAAATAAAAACTATGAAATTAAAAAAAATTAATCTGACTAAGGGGATGACACGGGGGGGGGGGGGGGATGATTTACTAACTATTGGCTTTTCATCACTGTAACAGGGTCTATCACAGTGAGTAAAAAGGAACCAATAGAAAAAATCTCTGCTGTTGCCACATGCACCCGCAATTGTTCAGGAAAAGGAGGTGGAAGGCCAGGGGAGAGAGCAGGAGGGACCGGAGAGTAGCGGAGGTACCAGGAGGGCTTGGGAACATCATTGACATGTATATCATGTCAGAAGAGAGAGAAAGGATTTTTATAGTGGACACACTTTTTTTTCACTTGATCATCATTATTCACATGATCGGAGATAAGAAAATGCAGCCCTAATCGTATAGCCGAGACCCCCGGAGATTCTTGGACTCTGGTGGGCGCCATACCATTTATTCCCAATAAATGTTTTAAAATGGCCATAAGGGAATAAAGCCCCTTTGCAGTCGCCGTTTTAAGGTGTATTGATGGTCGTTAAGGGGTTAATATGTCCGAAGATGGGGACAGCAACACCAGCGCAGATTAGGCATAGGGCTCACATGCGTGGGATATGAGTATAAGTGTTTGTTTTTTTCACGGGGTAACCATTCCGATTGAGAAGGGGTTTTCTAAGTGGTGAGAAACCCCTTTAATAGTCTCTTCTGGCTTCATCCTCTTGTTATAATGAGGAGGTATATATACTGCAGTCAGCATTAAGTCCCAAAATATATACTACAGTGAACACACAATCCCTCAATGCGTGAGAGAATGCAGTCAAATAGAATAGACCTATGTGTCAGAATACTAACACTTCAGGAGCATCCAGAAAATGTGGAATGGAAGCTATGTTCGCTCCATGATTGATGTTATTTTATCCTTCTCCAGATTTGTTTCCTGGAGACATACTATAACAGGTTGGCATGTGCTCATGAAAACCACAATGGATGCTTTTTTTCGAGACCTCCCTCTAACCCTCTCACATTCCATGATAAAATTTGTGCATTATAAGTCATTATCCTGCACACAGTATAGGCTAAGCATTTGCATTAGGTAGTCCCGAAGTGTTCTACTGCTCTGCCAATAGGTGTCAGGAACATCCTACAGGACCAACAATGTTTAAAATGCTGACAATAGTACATATAATATGGTGATTCTAGCAACTTGAAGATGAACAGTATAAAACCATAAAATGTGAGCATGAAACAAAGTTTTCCTTTCCATTTGAGAGCAAGTAGAATGGCGCCCCAATTTTTCTGGCTAAACATTTAAGAGTTCTACAGTTAGGTTACTAAATTGGAGTCAAACTCCCTCTGGGCCATAGGACAGTAAACAAGGGATATAGCTGACAATCTCTTAGCTAATGTCCAAGAGTTATTTCTAGTCAACTATTGCCTAGGTTTATGACACAATCTCTCTTTCGCATCCAGAGGGACTATCCTGAATTTGAGGAGCTGTCCCACTGTCCAAGTAGGCAGTGGGTATGTACCAACCTTAGCTCTATCTTTGTCCTAAGATCAGTTATAGCTGAAAATAATGGTAGAGCAGGGAGCCAACAAATCCTTCCTCCATCATTTATGAAAAGACTGAAGGTCCTGCAAGGACCTTTGGATCACACCACAGTCTCAGGTTGCGTAATAGGTTTACATTTTGAGTTGAGGAGTAGCATTTAAATTTTCATCTCAGGCAGCAGGAAAATGAGAACTTACTCTAATTGGGGAATGAGTGTTCCTAAAAGTTCTCAATTATCTGCCAATATAGACAGGCAAGCAATTATCCAATGAACTAGTAAAATGCTCATTTCTTGGGTGCGATGATTTTTAGGGTTTGCTCATATCTGCATATAAAAATTTGCACCGATGTTCATCCCGAAAAGTTGTAAGATTGTCTTGCGTACGTCATTCCGTATGTCATGTGAGTGCGTGATTTTTTTTCTCACCTTTCATCTGTATGACATGCGTATGCCATCCTTATGCCATGCTTTTTATTTAACATCATCTTTTACATACTATAATACTCTATGTAAATTAAAGCTAATTGTTATAAGAAATAAAGCGATCATATATAAAGATATAGATTAGTGATGATGAGTATGCTCGTTACTCGTGTTTTCCGGGCATTCTCGGGTGTTCTCCAAGTATTTTGGGTGTGCTCGGAGATTTAGTTTGTTGCCACAGCTGCATGATTTGCGGCTTCCAGACAGCCTAAATATATGTGGGGGTTGTCTGTTTGTTAGGGAATCCCCACATATATTCAGGCTCTCTAGCAGCCGTAAATCATGCAGCGCGTCGACACAAACTAAATCCACCAGCACGCCGAAAATACTCGGAGAACACCTGAGTGTGCTCGAAAAACCCGAGTAACGAGCATACTCGCTCATCACTAATATAGATAGATGATAGAAAGATATTTGATGTATAATAGATTTATGATAGAATAGATAATACATAGAAAAGATAGAGTAGTTAGATAACTTGCAGATACCTAATTTTACAAGCCCTGTACATATTATGAACTTGCACCCTTTAGTGCCTTTCATGCTTATTCTACAGCTTTTTAGTCTTTTGGGTCCATCCCTATTTTTTTAAACCAACAAAGGTAAGTCAAACAGCTGGGGGCTGATATTATACAAATACCAACCATCAGCTGCTCAGAAGTGGTGCATCATATGAGACACTCCAATTCTGGCTCTTTGTCTTCTCGCTTTCCAATAGCACTGGTGTGATCGGGGTAATGGCAGCTGGGGTTGATGTCAGCTCTGAATTGTCCAAAAACACAGCTGACATCTAGTAATTAATGAAGAGTTGTCTATCAAAACATCCGCATTAGGAACCCAGTAAGTAAAAAGAAAAAAACACACAAATGCTTTATTTTAAAAAACACTCCCCAACTCTTTCCCTGGTTTCCCAATAAATTTGAAAAACAACAAAAAACACCCAGGCAGGTCCAAGGTAGTCCAGGGAATCCAATGTAGTCCACAAATGGAACCCTGAAAAATATAAAAAGAGAGAAATTAAAAACAAGGCACTGTCCCTCATTCGTCCATATGCAGCATGCTGGAGTTTTTATCCTCAGTACTAGTGATGAGCGAATATACTCGTTACTCGAGATTTCTCGAGCATGCTCGGGGGTCCTCCGAGTATTTTTTAGTGCTCGGAGATTTTTTTTTTTTTGCCGCAGCTGAATGATTTACATCTGTTAGCCAGTATAAGTACATGTGGGGATTCTCTAGAAACCAGGCAACCCCCACATGTACTTATGCTGGCTAACAGATGTAAATCATTCAGCTGCGGCAAGAAAAACTAAATCTCCAAGCACTAAAAAATACTAGGAGGACTCCCGAGCATGCTCGAGAAATCTCGAGTAAGGCTGCCGTCACACTAGCAGTATTTGGTCAGTATTTTACATCAGTATTTGTAAGCCAAAACCAGGAGTGGCTGATAAATACAGAAGTGGTGCATATGTTTCTATTACACTTTTCCTCTAATTGTCCCACTCCTGGTTTTGGCTTACAAATACTGATGTAAAATATTGACCAAATACTGCTAGTGTAACGGCAGCCTAATGAATATATTCACTCATCACTACTCAGTACGATTAGAGCTCAGGAACAACTCGCAGATCAGCACTTACTCATTGATTAACATTGGTGCACGTGCAATGTGATTTTCTTCTTGCATGGCACTCGTCCGATTTATGCGTTTGCGTGAGCAAGCTCTTAAACAGACTTAAAAATCATTGTTTTTGGCATCATCTCATGGTGTGTAAACAGATGATGTCCTGCCAATAATGATCTTATTCTATGTGAACAGAACTATCAATAGTGTGCATAAAATTCAGGTTGGTCAGTCTAAAGAGGCTACTAATGACTGCTAATGGACTTACATCAACGACCAACTCACGTAAATGTGTCCTTAGATGCAGATTGTTCTGAGCACAACTAAAAAGAGAACAAATGTCTAAGTCCATTTATCTCATTTATCTAGGTGAATTTACTTTACTATGGCAACTATCTGCATCTCCAGTGATGAACACTGTAGGAAACCTTTTGGTGACTTAACAAACTGATAAGAGAAGGTATTACATTTTAGATAATATACTGTATTTTTTCTGCAGTAGTCTACTACTAAAAATTTTCAGGATTGTTTTTCCTCACTGTTTGCATGCAAACATAGTTTGGATGACTTTCAGAGAATTATTGCCAAACTACAATGTGAACATACTTTAGCATCAACAATATCTGCTTCTCCCTTAAGGGTATGTGCACACGTTCAGGTTTTTTCGCATTTTTTCACGATAAAAACGCATTACAAACCGCAGACATATGCATCCTATCATTTAAAATGCATTCTGCAATTTTTGTGCACATGATGCGTTTTTTTCTGCAAAAAAAATTGCATTGCGGTAAAAAGCATGTTCATTAATTTTGCGGATTTTCCGCTATTCTATGCATTGGGAAAAAACGGAAAAAACACGTCAAAAATGCGAAAAAAACGCATGCAGATTTCTGGCAGAAATGTCCGGGTTTTGTCAGGAAATTTCTGCTAGAAAATCCTGACGTGTGCACATACCCTTAATGTTTAAAATGGAATTTGCAAAAGTAAAACCACAAAATTGTATATAGCCAGTGCTCTATAAAGTATAATTTGCATCAACAGCAACTGGATTCTAATCCTAGTTGCTGTTTGAAATCAAGAGGTCAGTCATTTACCTACTCAAAATCAATTCTCATTAGGCCTTGACCTCCAGGATGAGCACAGACTATGCTAGCTAAGGTCAGGTTCACACTTGCGTTTGGCTGGTCTGCGTATGGCGTTCCCGTGCGGTCGGTGGGCATGTCAAAACGCTGCATGAGGACGCATCCGCATACGAGTGTCCCTGCATACCCAATGTTAAAGATAGGTATGCAGAACCATGCAGGACGCATGCGGAAGTAGCCAGCACATAGCCGGAGCTTAAGGGAGGACGTGCGCAGCCCAGCCATACGCAGACCAGCCAAACGCAAGTGTGAGCTTAGCATAATACAGTGGATATAAAAAGTCAACACACCCCTGTTAGGCTACGTTCCCTTGATGAGTTTTTGGTGAGTTACTTATGCTGCATATTTTTGAAAAATGCAAGTACTGTATATACTTGATGACTGCAATGACTACATGGCTCCTCAGTATAAGTCGACCTGAGTATAAGCCAAGGAACCTAATTTTACCACAAAAAACTGGGAAAACTTATTTACTCGAGTATAAGCCAGGTATGCATTGTCCCCTCATCCCTATCCTGGTCTGCATGGCTCCTTATTCCAATCCTGATATGCATGGCCCCCTTATCCCTATCCTGGGCTGCATGGCTCCTCATCCCTATCCTGGTCTGCATGGCTCCTCATCCCTATCCTGGTCTGCATGGCTCCTCATCCCTATCCTGGTCTGCATGGCTGATCATCCCTATCCTTGTATGTGTAAGGTGGAGAGGCGGCCTCGGTGTGCCTTGTCCGGGACGAGTCCGGAACCACCGATGCTGTCACCCAAGTTGCAGGGGGGAGAGTTTAGTTCTTCGGACAGACCTTTGAACTTGAGACCAGGGGGCATGGAGGATATAAAAGGGCGACAGTGCGTGGGAACAGGTTCAGTGTTGGCGGGAAGCTGTAGTGTTCAGGGACTGAGTGTGTGCCCTCCTGCACTGCACGTAAAAGACAAAGTAGGCCAAAGCCAGAGTGGCCTACGGAAGCTTACCAGAGACTCCAGGCGGAGACGCTTCCAGAGATCGCCGACAGTGCTGACTCCCAATCACTCCTTGCAACCAGACCGTAGAGGGCACACTCCCAGACAGGATGACCAGGCAGCAGACAGTGTTGCTGCCTGACATCCGCTCCCGAATACACCCGTGCTGTGTTGGTGCTTAAAATAAAGGATCTCCCCTTGGACCCAGGACCTGTGACCGGACATCCCAGGACCACCGATGACACCGGAATCCAAGGCCCCTTCTGTACCAGGACGACAACGGATTCTTCAAGCATTCAGGCCGGGACGCCACCGGTATCATCTCAGAGACTGATCTTCATCAACGCCGGTTCGATAAGTTTGATACCTTTGAACTCTCCCCTACCTTATTATTCACCTGTTGTCCCTAAGTTTATCATACACAGTTTTTTGATCCTATTGTGATGCTATCAGAGGCAAAAACAAGAGTGGACCCTCTGGACCGTGGAAAAGACCTACCCCTGGGTGAGCTGATCTAGTGTTAACCAACCCCTATACAGGGGCCGTCAGGAGCAGGCCCAGAGGTCACCAGTCAACAGTAGCAGATACCAAGAGGGACGGCTCAGAAGGAGGAGAAACAAAGAAGAAAACAAAAACCAGAGACTTAGGAACAAGGAAGGTGGGACCAACAGTGGCGGACACGGAGAATGGACATCAGACTTGAACTGAAGGGAAGCTGAGACGGAGGCAAAACTGTAGGGAGAGAGAGAGAGAGCAAGATAAGCGGAGGCACATAAAGCGTGAGGCAAAGTCTAGAGCACAGGGGAGCCAAACACAGAGCGGAAAGTGGCCGGAGACAGAAGCAAAAGCTAATGACAATCAGGCACCTCCTAGCAGGGGAGGTGGTCTGAAATACCGTAGGCCTTACCCGGATTGGCTACTGAGGCTCTCCGGATCCAAGCATCCGGAAGCAGAAGGTCCAGGACTGGGACGCATGCGCTTACTGATGAACCCAGCGAGCCTGTTCAGAAGCCGGACTCCTCGAGCAGAGTGAGAAGCAGGAAGTGGAGGAGGAGCCTGCCGAGGACGAACGCGCCGCCTCCCGGAAGCAGGACAGCGGTGACGGGCAGCGGCAGAAGAAGCTGGTGCCGCAAAAGAGGAGAAGAGAACAGCGTGCCGGGACCCGGAAGAAGAGTGGCCAAGGCAAGCAGGGAGAGCAGCCGCAGCAGGGGAAACAGGAACAGCGCGCCGGGAGCCAGTAGCGGAGCAACGAAGGTGAGCAGCAGCGGTAACACCTATCATCCATTTACCCTCTCCCTCTTTGGAGTAACGCTTTTATATTAAATCCCTCTGTTAACCCTTGCTCTGCCTCTGTCCGTTACTGCATCCATTTGCCTGCTTTCATATGCATGGCTCCTCATCCCCATTCTAGTATGCATGGCTCTTCATCCCCATCCTGGTATGCATGGCTCTTCATCCCTATCCTTGTATGCATGGCACGTCATCCCCATCCTGGTCGGCATGGCCCCCTCATCCCTATCCTGGTCTGCATGGCTCCTCATCCCTTTCCTGGTCTGCAAGGCTCCTCATCCCTATCCTTGTCTGCATGGCTCCTTATTCCTATCCTGGTCTGCATGGCCCCCATCAAAAAAACATTAAAAAAATAAACCATCCTACTTACCATTCGTGCACTCATTCGCAGTGTCTTTTTTCCGGTGCAAACAACTGATTTATGATTGTAAGCAGCGCATGGCAGGGATGTCATGCTCTGCTTACAAGCAGGGGACAGCTGCTGGAATGTGCACACCACTAAATAGCAATGAATACTCACTGCTCTCTATGCCGGGACTATGTGCATGGAGGGCAGTGAGTATTCATTGCTATTTAGTAGCGCGCATAGTGTCAGCTGCAGCTGCTAGCTTTCTGCAGCAGCTGGGCGATCACGTGTGCCCGCTACTTAACCCCTTTACCCCCAAGGGTGGTTTGCACGTTAATGACCGGGCCAATTTTTACAATTCTGACCACTGTCCCTTTATGAGGTTATAACTCTGGAACGCTTCAATGGATCCTGGTGATTCTGACACTGTTTTCTCGTGACATATTGTACTTCATGACAATTGTAAAAATTCTTTGATAGTACCTGCGTTTATTTGTGAAAAAAACGGAAATTTGGCAAAAATTATGAAAATTTCGCAATTTTCCAACTTTGAATTTTTATGCAATTAAATCACAGAGATATGTCACACAAAATACTTAATAAGTAATATTTCCCACATGTCTACTTTACATCAGCACAATTTTGGAACCAACATTTTTTTTTGTTAGGGAGTTATAAGGGTTAAAAGTTGACCAGCAATTTCTCATTTCTACAACACCATTTTATTTTAGGGACCACATCTCATTTGAAGTCATTTTGAGGGGTCTATATGATAGAAAATACCCAAGTGTGACACCATTCTAAAATCTACACCCCTCAAGGTGCTCAAAACCATATTCAAGAAGTTTATTAACCCTTCTGGTGCTTCACAGGAATTTTTTGAATGTTTAAATAAAAATGAACATTTAACTTTTTTTCACAAAAAATTTAATTCAGCTCCAATTTGTTTTATTTTACCAAGGGTAACAGGAGAAAATGGACCCCAAACATTGTTGTACAATTTGTCCTGAGTATGCCAATACCCCACATGTGGGGATAAACCACTGTTTGGGCGCATGGCAGAGCTCGGAAGCGAAGGAGTGCCATTTGACTTTTCAGTGCAAAATTGACTGGAATTGAGATGGGACGCCATGTTTCGTTTGGAGAGCCCCTGATGTGGCTAAACATTGAAACCCCCCACAAGTGACACCATTTTGGAAAGTAGACCCCCTAAGGAACTTATCTAGAGGTGTGGTGAGCACTTTGACCCACCAAGTGCTTCACAGAAGTTTATAATGTAGAACCGTAAAAATAAAAAATCATATTTTTTCACAAAAATTATCTTTTCGCCCCCAATTTTTTATTTTCCCAAGGGTAAGAGAAGAAATTGGACCCCAAAAGTTGTTGTACAATTTGTCCTGAGTACGCTGATAGCCCATATGTGGGGGTAAACCACTGTTTGGGCGGATGGGAGAGCTCGGAAGGGAAGGAGCGCCGTTTGACTTTTCAATGCAAAATTGACAGGAATTGAGATGGGACGCCATGTTGCGTTTGAAGAGCCACTGATGTGCCTAAACATTGAAACCCCCCACAAGTGACACCATTTTGGAAAGTAGACCCCCTAAGGAACTTATCTAGAGGTGTGGTGAGCACTTTGACCCACCAAGTGCTTCACAGAAGTTTATAATGTAGAACCGTAAAAATAAAAAATCATATTTTTTCACAAAAATTATTTTTTCGCCCCCAATTTTTTATTTTCCCAAGGGTAAGAGAAGAAATTGGACCCCAAAAGTTGTTGTACAATTTGTCCTGAGTACGCTGATAGCCCATATGTGGGGGTAAACCACTGTTTGGGCGGATGGGAGAGCTCGGAAGGGAAGGAGCGCCGTTTGACTTTTCAAAGCAAAATTGACAGGAATTGAGATGGGACGCCATGTTGCGTTTGAAGAGCCACTGATGTGCCTAAACATTGAAACCCCCCACAAGTGACACCATTTTGGAAAGTAGACCCCCTAAGGAACTTATCTAGAGGTGTGGTGAGCACTTTGACCCACCAAGTGCTTCACAGAAGTTTATAATGCAGAGCCGTAAAAATAAAACAAAATTTTTTTCCCACAAAAATTATTTTTTTAGCCCCCAGTTTTGTATTTTCCTGAGAGTAACAGGAGAAATTGGACCCCAAAATTTGTTGCCCAATTTGTCCTGAGTGCGATGATACACCATATGTGGGGGGAACCACTGTTTGGGCACATGGGAGGGCTCAGAAGGGAAGGAGTGCCATTTGCATGCAGACTTAGATGGAATGGTCTGCAGGTGTCACATTGCGTTTGCAGAGCCCCTAATGTACCTAAACAGTAGAAACCCCCCACAAGTGACACCATTTTGGAAAGTAGACCCCCTTAGGAACTTATCTAGATGTGTGCTGAGCGCTTTGACCCACCAAGGGCTTCACAGAAGTTTATAATGGAGAGCCGTAAAAATAAAACAAAAATTTTTTCCCACAAAAATTATTTTTTAGCCCCCAGTTTTGTATTTTCCCGAGGGTAACAGGAGAAATTCGACCCCACAATTTGTTGTCCAATTTGTCCTGAGTGCGCTGATACCCCATATGTGGGGGGTAACCACTGTTTGGGTGCATGGGAGGGCTCGGAAGGGAAGGAGCTCCATTTGGAATGAGGACTTAGATGGAATGGTCTGCAGGTGTCACATTGCATTTGCAGAGCCCCTAATGTACCTAAACAGTAGAAACCTCCCACAAGTGACACCATTTTGGAAACTAGACCCCCTAAGGAACTCATCTAGATGTGTTGTGATAGCTTTGAACCCCCAAGTGTTTCACTACAGTTTGTAACGCAGAGCCGTGAAAATTAAAAAAAAAATTCTTTCCCCCCAAAATTATTTTTTAGCCCCCAGTTTTGTATTTTCCCGAGGGTAAGAGGAGAAATTCGACCCCAAAAGTTGTTGTCCAATTTGTCCTGAGTACGCTGATACCCCGTATGTTGGGGGAAACCACCGTTTGAGCGCATGGCAGAGCTCGGAAGGGAAAGAGCGCTATTTGGAATGCAGACTTAGATGGAATGGTCTGCAGACGTCACATTGCGTTTGCAGAACGCCTAATGTACCTAAACAGTAGAAACCTTCCACAAGTGACCCCATATTGGAAACTAGACCCCCCAGGGAACTAATCTAGATGTGTTGTGAGAACTTTGAACCCCCAAGTGTTTCACTACAGTTTATAACGCAGAGCCGTGAAAATAAAAAATCTTTTTTTTCCCACAAAAAATATGTTTTAGCCCCGAGTTTTGTATTTTCCCAAGGGTAACAGGAGAAATTGGACCCCAAAAGTTGTTGTCCTATTTGTCCTGAGTACACTGATACCCCATATGTTGGGGTAAACCCCTGTTTGGGCACACGGGAGAGCTCGGAAGGGAAGAAGCACTGTTTTACTTTTTCAACGCAGAATTGGCTGGAATTGAGATCGGACGCCATGTCGCGTTTGGAGAGCCCCTGATGTGCCTAAACAGTGGAAACCCCACAATTATAACTGAAACCCTAATCCAAACACATCCCTAACCCTAATCCCAACAGTAACCCTAACCACACCTCTAACCCAGACACACCCCTAACCCTAATCCCAACCCTATTCCCAACCGTAAATGTAATCTAAACCCTAACTGTAACTTTAGCCCCAACCCAAACTGTAGCCCTAGCCCTAACCCTAGCCCTAACCCTAGCCCTAACCCTAGCCCTAACCCTAGCCCTAACCCTAGCCCTAGCCCTAACCCTAGCCCTAACCCTAGCCCTAACCCTAACCCTAGCCCTAACCCTAACCCTAACCCTAGCCCTAACCCTAACCCTAGCCCTAACCCTAGCCCTAACCCTAACCCTAGCCCTAACCCTAGCCCTAGCCCTAACCCTAACCCTAACCCTAACCCTAGCCCTAACCCTAGCCCTAACCCTAGCCCTAGCCCTAACCCTAGCCCTATCCCTAACTCTAACCCTAGCCCTAATGGGAAAATGGAAATAAATACATTTTTTTAATTTTTCCCTAACTAAGGGGGTGATGAAGGGGGGTTTGATTTACTTTTATAGCGGGTTTTTTAGCGGATTTTTATGATTGGCAGCCGTCACACACTGAAAGACGCTTTTTATTGCAAAAAATATTTTTTGCGTTACCACATTTTGAGAGCTATAATTTTTCTATATTTTGGTCCACAGAGTCATGTGAGGTCTTGTTTTTTGCGGGACGATTTGTCGTTTTTATTGGTAACATTTTCGGGCACGTGACATTTTTTGAACGCTTTTTATTCCGATTTTTGTGAGGCAGAATGACCAAAAACCAGCTATTCATGAAATTCTTTTGGGGGAGGCGTTTATACCGTTCCGCGTTTGGTAAAATTGATAAAGCAGTTTTATTCTTCGGGTCAGTACGATTACAGCGACACCTCATTTATATCATTTTTTTATGTTTTGGCGCTTTTATACGATAAAAACTATTTTATAGAAAAAATAATTATTTTGGCATCGCTTTATTCTCAGGACTATAACTTTTTTATTTTTTTGCTGATGTTGCTGTATGGTGGCTCGTTTTTTGCGGGACAAGATGTCGTTTTCAGCGGTACCATGGTTATTTATATCTGTCTTTTTGATCGCGTGTTATTCCACTTTTTATTCGGCGGTATGATAATAAAGCGTTGTTTTTTGCCTCGTTTTTTTTTTTTTTTTCTTACGGTGTTTACTGAAGGGGTTAACTAGTGGGCCAGTTTTATAGGTCGGGCCGTTACGGACGCGGCGATATTAAATATGTGTACTTTTATTGTTTTTTTTTTTTTATTTAGATAAAGAAATGTATTTATGGGAATAATATTTTTTTTTTTTCATTATTTTGGAATATTTTTTTTATTTTTTTTTACACATTTGAAAATATTTTTTTTTACTTTTTTACTTTGTCCCAGGGGGGGACATCACAGATCGGTGATCTGACAGTGTGCACAGCACTCTGTCAGATCACTGATCTGACTAGCAGTGCTGCAGCCTTCACAGTGCCTGCTCTGAGCAGGCTCTGTGAAGCCACCTCCCTCCCTGCAGGACCCGGATCCGCGGCCATCTTGGATCCGGGGCTCGAGCAGGGAGGGAGGGAGGTAAGGCTATGTTCAGATTAGCGTTGTGCGCCGCTGCGTCGGCGACGCAACGCACGACGCACGAAAAAACGCTGCGTTTTGCGACGCGTGCGTCGTTTTTTGACGAAAATCGGACGCAAGAAAAATGCAACTTGTTGCATTTTCTTGCGTCCGACGCTAGCGTCAAAAACGACGCACGTGTCGGAAAACGCAACAAGAAAAACGCATGCGTCCCCCATGTTAAACATAGGGGCGCATGACGCGTGCGTCGCCGCTGCGTCGCCCGACGCAGCGTCGGGAAACTCTAATCTGAACGTAGCCTAAGACCCTCGCAGCAACGCGATCACATCGCGTTGCTGCGGGGGGCTCAGGGAAGCCCGCAGGGAGCCCCCTCCCTGCGCGGTGCTTCCCTGCACCGCCGGCACATCGCGATCATCTTTGATCGCGGTGTGCCAGGGGTTAATGTGCCGGGGGCGGTCCGTGACCGCTCCTGGCACATAGTGCCGGATGTCAGCTGCGATAGGCAGCTGACACCCGGCCGCGATCGGCGGCGCTCCCCCCGTGAGCACCGCCGATCGCGCTGGACGTACTATCCCGTCCATGGTCATAGGGGCCCACCCCACATGGACGGAATAGTACGTCCGATGTCAGAAAGGGGTTAAGAGAAATGAATAAGTAGTGGGCACACGTGACCATCCGGCTGCTGCAGGAAGCTGGCAGCTGCGACTACTGTGCATGCTATTACAGAGAATTGAATATTCACTGCCAGCACAGTGAATATTCATTTCTCTTTAGCAGTGGGCACAGGCGTTAGCTGCTGGAGATGAGTGAGACTGGAGAGAGCATCTGCGCTCCACACCCACAAGACAAGATCTAGAGGCCATGTTTAGCAGGCTGGAAAAGAACCAAGCCCACATTATTGCATCTGTTAAAAAAGACATCAACCAAGTAGGTAACAGAGTGGACAATTTACAGACTGACACAACATCCGTATATCAAAAAATGGAGGAGCATCATCTTATCTTATCTGAACATACTACCCAGATCTCGGACCTTCTAACACATCTGTATGACATTGAAAACTGTCACAAACTAAATAATTTGCATATTCATGGCACTTCTGAAAAAATACGTGCTCATGTGCTGGAAGAAATGGTTAACACTTTTTGGGGGGCTCTACTAGGGAGGAAGGAAGATTAAAATTTTGAAATGGACAGGATTCACAGAGCACTTGGCCCTAAACCTTCTATGGATTCATGGATTACAGACCACATGACTCAATCTGTCATATTTATTTTTATAAGGAGAAGGAAACTATCCTACAAGCACTAAGGGCCAATAGGAATATTCAAATTAAGGGATGCAACATTTTGATCCTTCCAGATCTAGCCAAACATACACTCCAGCTTCGCAAAGCATTAAAATCACTCAATCAATTATTTCGTGATTAGGGGATCTCTTATCCCTGGGGGCTCCCTTTCCAAATAATTGCAAAAAAATATGGACACTCTCATGTTTAAGAACCTTTGGGGGTCTTCCTGGTCTTCTTTGCACATCTGAATTGCTGCAGATCCAGCTACCATACTGGACGACCCCATGTCCTACCAGCGCTGGTTTCTCGTTCGGATTGAGAGACAGTCCAACCTCCAAAACCAAAACATCGGTTGTGCCATCCTCAAGAGGATGGCTGCTTAATATATGTGACCTTCTATAGGCACATAATACGATCGTCATAAAGGTTTTCTATGAGTATTGGTTGGCCGTCCTCTCTGCCCGAACATTTCAGAGCACTTTTTTTTTCTCTTCTCTCTCCTCCTTCCTTTCTCCCCTTGTAATCTTTTCTTTCTTATCTACACTGTATGGGTGCACTACCTAGGTTTCAGTTACCTGAGCAATATGGGTTCTTTACAGAACCTAATCCTGTTATGGCTTCATTAACCCCACCTAGGCTTAGGGGCCTGTTTAATAGGCCTGCTCTTCTCCTCTTAGGAGTTAACAAATTCGTTTGGCTTTTGGAAGCTAGTGCTTCCAGTTTTGAATACTTTCCCCCTGTCTGTTCTGTTTGTCTTGTTTGTCATGTTCGTCTTGTTTTGGTCACTCCCCATACCTCCTTTTAATCTTATTTATGGCTAAGTTTACTTTTTTATCTTTCAATGTCAGGGGGTTGAATAGCCCAATGTAACGGAGCCAAATATTTTACTACCTACATAAAAAAAGAATTGCAATAGTCATGTTTCAAGACACACACATTAAGTCATCCTATGTTCCTAAATTATCAAATAGGTACTATAATATCTGGAAACCATCTATAAGATCTTTGCCAGGTGCTATAGGACCCCCGACCACATTCGTCAGATGTTCCACAGGGCCTCCAATAAATGTTGGAAATGTAAGCTGGAAATAGGTAATATGACTCATATTTGGTGGGCTTGTCCGGGAATCAATCGGCTCTGGAGCTCAATCTTTTACCTGTTTAACAGAGTTTGGTACAAATTTACAA
Source organism: Ranitomeya imitator (assembly GCF_032444005.1). NCBI lineage: Eukaryota > Metazoa > Chordata > Amphibia > Anura > Dendrobatidae > Ranitomeya > Ranitomeya imitator. The sequence goes on from NC_091286.1 coordinate 238,806,683, forward strand.
AAATCCCAGAAGCAAATCTTCTCTCCATTCTCCCAATGTCAATTTCTTCCATCAAGAATGGAACAAGACAAGTTACTCCACGACACTGGAGATCGCCCACTCCTCCATCTAAATTAGAAGTCCGGTGGACTTGCTATATCGAATGGAAGACTCAATAATCTCTGATGACCGGTTACGTTCTGGGTCATATGAATATATTAGGGCCTGGCTGCCTTGGTCGACTTTTAGAAGCTCCCCTTACTTTGAGACTTGGTTAAACACACCTTATTGGTTTAGGGTACCGTCACACTATAACATTTCGATCGCTACGACGGTACGATTCGTGACGTTCCAGCGATATCGTTACGATATCGCTGTGTCTGACACGCAGCAGCGATCAGGGATCCTGCTGAGAATCGTACGTCGTAGCAGATCGTTTAGAACTTTCTTTCATCGCTGGATCTCCCGCTGTCATCGCTAGATCGGTGTGTGTGACACCGATCTAGCGATCTAGCGATGCGATCCAGCGATGCGTTCGCTTGTAACCAGGGTAAACATCGGGTAACTAAGCGCAGGACCGCGCTTAGTTACCCGATGTTTACCCTGGTTACAAGCGTTAAACTAAAAAAAAAAAAACAGCACATACTTACATTCTGGTGTCCGTCAGGTCCCTTGCCGTCTGCTTCCAGCACTGTGACTGCCGGCCGTAAAGTGAAAGCAGAGCACAGCGGCTGTGCTTTCACTTTCACTTTACGGCCGGCAGTCACTGAGTGCGGGAAGCAGACTGCAAGGGACCTGACGGACACCAGAATGTAAGTATGTGCTGTTTTTTTTTTTTTAGTTTAACGCTTGTAACCAGGGTAAACATCGGGTAACTAAGCGCGGTCCTGCGCTTAGTTACCCAATGTTTACCCTGGTTACCCAGGGACCTCGGCATCTTGGTCGCTGGAGAGCGGTCTGTGTGACAGCTCCCCAGCGACCACACTACGATTTACCTACGATCACGGCCAGGTCATATCGCTGGTCGTGATCGTAGGTAAATCGTATAGTGTGACGGTACCCTTAGATATTCCATAAACTTATTAATGTCATGATTGTTCATCTGTCTTCGCCCATTGTGTCCACATGCACATGTTGAGTATTTGGTCAGTATTTTACATCAGTATTTTACATCAGTATTTGCAAGCCAAAACCAGGAGTAAGTGATAGATGCACAAGTGGTGACGTGTTTCTATTATACTTTTTCCTCGGATTGTTCCACTCCTGGTTTTGGCTTACAAATACTGAGGTAAAATACTGACAAAATACTTAATGTGTGCACGTAGAAACAGTGTGAATTCCTTTTTTCCTTCCCTCGATGTGATATGTGTTTCCCTTCCTCCCCACTCATCCCCTTTTATGTGGTACTGTTTAAGGTATGTTTCTTTTATTCATCTCATTTTTATTAAGATGTTCCATTTTTCTTTCAGAAAAAAAACTGTAATTTTTCATCCAAACTGTCATCCATATATTCTTCTTTTATATCCTTATGGCATCTGGCATCTTATGGCGTATGTGTAGAAATCGCAGGAAGATGAGATGTTGCCACGGATAGTAGGCAGATAAAGAGTTAACAGGTTTATAAACAACACGGCAGGGAGTGTAGGGACTCGGGCAATGGGTGAGGGAGAAGGGCAGAATGGGGAGCTAGGAAGGGATGGAGCAGGGACGAACGGTAGTTCAATAAGAAGTAACAAAGGCAAGTAAATTTATCAGTCTGTAGTTTTCTTGATTGCAGCGTCTCAGTTCTCCAACGGTGGCACTGACAACAGCGGCACGTGAAGTCGCAGAGGTGTCTGTAGAAGACGGGGTTCCAATCCACAGAGTGGGTGACGAGTCTTTGAAGAATCCAGAGTGCTCCTGAACTCGCGAACACCAAATGTCCAGTACGTAGTACCGCTGGAATGAAGCCTCGCTCCGCGGTGTGCACAGGTACCTGGCTAAGGGGCTCTGGCCTAGTCACCTGCTTCTCACTGCGTTTCGCTCACATTAGCCACTGGTTTCAGCTTAGAGTCGCCTCCTGACGTGGAGGTTAGCAGGAAACTGGCAGCCTGTCGTCCACTTACAGTAGCCAGGTATGCAGGGAATCTATCAAGTCAGCCTGCGCTCAAGGGCTGCTCTGCAGTCACCACTATTTCTACACCCAACTGTCCACTTAGATTTCCTGCCTTGGCTTTGGTTCTTTTTCTGCGTGCAGCGCTTTTTAACCCGATTCCGCCTACCGCAGTCACATGCAAGGGTCTGTTCTTGTCTGAAAATCTTCCCCCTGCAACATTGGCGACAGTCCTGGTAGTTCTGGAACCAGCGTGAGACAGGCATACCTGATCTTGTTCTTCCTCTTACATTCCCCCTCTCTTTTAGCTCGCCATTCCACGGGCGAGAGTTTTCTTAGTTCACGCTGACATTTTTCCAGTCCTTGAACTATTGGCCACCAAACAAACTGATCCTGATTGTATCGGTTAGGGAGTAAGCCTGCTGTAGATCGTTCAGAGCGCTGTAGGATAGAAGGAGCAGCAGATTCCAGCGGAGCAACTGAATCAGGTTGTCCTCGGGGACTGGAAGACACATCTTTCCCGACTGAACTATTGGCGTTGGATTCTTCCTCTACATATTCAGCAAGGTCTGGCGGAACAAGATTTGGAGTATCCAGTGTCTGCTGTTCTTGGTCGGGGTCTCTTGATAAGCAGGGTCATAACATGTTTCGATGAACTATGCAAGTGGGACCACTTTCCACTCCCTCAGGCTGAATCTCATAGATGGGTTCCCTAGCGTCGACTCTACGCTTCACTGGATACGGGTCCTTTTTCTCACCGGGACTCCAGCTTATCTCGAGGGCGCCTCTCTCGTACCAGGACACGGTCTCCCGCCTGGAGAGCTTTCCCACGCAGAGGAGCGGTCCTGGGATGTTCCAGTTCTTGAAACTTGGTCCGCACCAGACCATGCGACACTCTTTAACTGATGTCGATGTTATCGAACCCAAGTTTACAATCAAAGTAAGGACTGTGATGTCCAAATGTTCATTTCCTGATCCAAACTCAATAGCCTCATAGGCATATACTGTATGAGGCTGATGAGTTTGGATAAGAAATGTGGCTGGTTTAGACTCTGCGCTCCATACGTAGACCTTGAATATGAGATGTTTGAAACTGGCCTACATCCATCAAAAATGTATCATCTGTTTTGCTGCCGTTTTGCTTCGCTTTTGCCTTTGTTTTTAGAAAGAGGTAAACGACTTCTGAACAATTTGTAACTTTCTAATGCTACACATTTTTAAATTGTTAACAAAAAAGCTGATCTGTTTTAAAGTCGATGCAATGATTGCATTTTAAAGCTAAGAAATCCGTTTTTTTTACATGTACTTTGCATCTGTTTGCATTAACCCCTTTCTACCATTGGACGTATTATTCCATCCATGTGGGGTGGGCCCTACTTCCCATGGACGGAATAGTACGTCCAGTGCGATCAGCCGTGCTCACGGGGGGAGCGCGGCCGATCGCGGCCGGGTATCAGCTGACTATCGCAGCTGACATCCGGCACTATGTGCCAGGAGCGGTCACGGACCGCTCCTGGCACATTAACCCCTGGCACACTACGATCAAAGATGATCGTAGAGTTCCGACGGCATAGGGAAGCATTGCGCAGGGAGGGGGCTACCTGCGTGCTTCCCTGAGACCCTTGAAGCAATGCGATGTGATCGCTTTGCTCCGAGGGTCTTCTACCTCCTTCTTCCTGCAGGCCTGGATCCAAAATGGCCGTGGGGGGCCTTCCGGGTCCTGCAGGGAGGTGGCTTGCAAGCGCCTGCTCAGAGCAGGCGCCGAGAAGCCTACCTGTAGTGCCTGTCAGATCGCTGATCATTTTATAGTGCTTATTGTATTGTTTGTTCTTTTTGTTTTTTTACTACCTGATGAAGGCTGCACTGTAAAAATAGCAGCCGAAACGCGTTGTACTGTTTTTTAAAAAAATTTACAAATATATTTTATTTTTTTATTTTGAGAAAATAAATGAATTTTTTAACATTTTTCACTTGAAGTGGATGAATTCAAAAAATCCGTAGGTGCTTAGCGCCACATTTACTTGGAGTTTTTTTTTTTTTTTTCTCTTTGAAATTGCCACCTATGTGGATCTGAAGCAGGATCAACACATAGTTCTCCAAAGTGAGCTGCACACCTTATTGGATTATACAACATACGAAGAAGAGTTGCCTAAAGAATTGATTCCTTGAGAATCTCAACGTGCATTTCTTACCGATAGAAGGTGAGCATAACTACAAATAAAAGAAATGTTTTTAACTTGTTGGTAAGAACGTATTACGCTCAGAGGAAGCGCCGCACTTGTCTCTTTTTTTTTTTTTTTCCCCTCTTTCCCTAAACCAGGGTATTTCTAAAGATCGCTGATCTGACATGGTGCACTGCAAAGTGTCAGATCAGCGATCTGTCAATATAATGTGATGTCCCCCCCCTGGGACAATGTAAAAAAGTTAAAAAAAAATCATTTACATGTGTAAAAAAGAAAAAAAAAAATTCCTAAATAAAGAAAAAAAAAATATATTCTTCCAATAAATACATTTCTTTATCTACATAATAAAAAAACAATAAAAGTACACATATTTAGTAGCGCCGCATCCGTAACGACCCGACCTATAAAACTGTCCCACTAGTTAACCCCTTCAGTGAACACTGTAAAAAAACATGAGGCAAAAAACGAAACTTTATTATCATACCACCAAACAAAAAGTGGAATAACACGCGATCAAAAAAAACGGATATAAATAACCATGGTACCGCTGAAAACATCATCTTGTGTCACAAAAAACAAGCTGCCATACAGCATCATCAACAAAATAAAAAAAAGTTATAGTCCTCAGAATAAAGCGATGCAAAAACAATTATTTTTTTATATAAAATAGTTTTTATCATATAAAAGCGCCAAAACATAGAAAAATGATATAAATGAGGCATCGTTGTAATTGTTCTGACCCGTAGAATAAAACTGCTTTATCAATTTTACCAAACACGGAAGGGTATAAGCGCCCCCCCAAAAGAAATTCATGAACAGCTGTTTTTTGTTCATTCTACCTCACAAAAATCGGAATAAAAAGCGATCAAAAAATGTTATGTTCCTGAAAATGGTACCAATAAAAACGGCAACTTGTCCTGCAAAAACAAGACCTCACATGACTCTGTGGACCAAAATATGGAAAAATTATAGCTCTGAAAATGTGGAGATGCAAAAACTATTTTTTGCAATAAAAAGCATCTTATAGTGTGTGACGGCTGCGAATCATAAAAATACGCTAAAAACAAACTCGCTATGAAAGTAAATCAAACCCCCATCATCACCTGCTTAGTTAGGGAAAAATAATAACATTTTAAAAAATGTATTTATTTCCATTTTCCCATTAGGGTTAGGGTTGGGGCTAAAGTTAGGGTTAGGGTTGGGGCTAAAGTTAGGGTTAGGGTTGGGGCTAAAGTTAGGTTTAGGATTGGGGCTAAAGTTAGGTTTGGGGCTAAAGTTAGGGTTAGGGTTGGGGCTAAAGATAGGGTTAGGGTTGAGGCTAAAGTTAGGGTTTGGATTACATTTATGGTTGGGATTAGGGTTGGGATTAGGGTTAGAGGTGTGGTTAGGGTTAGGGTTGGGATTAGGGTTAGGGGTGTGTTTGGGTTAGGGTTTCAGTTAGAATTAGGGGCTTTCTACTGTTTAGGTATATCATGGGCTCTCCAAATGCGACATGGCGTCCGATCTCAATTCCAGCCAATTCTGTGTTGTAAAAGTAATACAGTGCTCCTTCCATTCCGAGCTCTACTGTGCGCCCAAACAGGGGTTTACCCCAACATATGGGGTATCAGCATACTCAGGACAAATTGGACAACAACTTTTTGGGTCCAATTTCTCCTGTTACCTTTGGGAAAATGCAAAACCAGGGGCTAAAAAATAATTTGTGTGGAAAAAAAGATCTTTTATTTTCACGGCTCTTTGTTATAAACTGCAGTAAAACACTTGGGGGTTCAAAGTTCTCACAATACATCTAGATAAGTTCCTTGGGGGGTCTAGTTTCCAATATGGGGTCACTTGTGGGGGGTTTCTACTGTTTAGGTACATCAAGGGCTCTCCAAATGCGACATAGCGTCCTATCTCAATTCCAGTCAATTTTGCATTGAAAAGTCAAACGGCACTCCTTCCCTTCTGAACTCTGCCATGCGCCCAAACACTGGTTTACCCCCACATATGGGGTATCAGCATACTCAGAACAAATAGTGCAACAACCTTTGGGGTCCAATTTCTCCTCTTATTCTTGGCAAAATAAAACAAATTGGAGCTAAAATAAATTTTTTGTGAATAAAAGTTAAATGTTCATTTTTTTTAAAACATTCCAAAAATTCCTATGAAACAGCTGAAGGGTTAATAAAGTTCTTGAATGTGGTTTTGAGCACCTTGGGGGGTGCAGTTTTTAGAATGGTGTCACACTTGGGTATTTTCTATCATCTAGACCCCTCAAAGTGACTTCCAATGTGATGTAGTCCCTAAAAAAAATGGTGTTGTAAAAATGAGAAATTGCTGGTCAACTTTTAACCCTTATAACTAAACAAAAAAAAATGTTGGTTCCAAAATTGTGCTGATGTAAAGTAGACATGTGGGAAATGTTACTTATTAAGTATTTTGTGTGATATAACTCTGTGATTTAATGTCATAAAAATTCAAAGTTGGAAAGTTGCAAAATTTTCGCTAAATTTCCATTTTTTTCACAAATAAACTCAGGTAATATCAAAGAAATTTTACAACTATCATGAAGTACAATATGTCACGAGAAAACAATGTCAGAATCATCAGGATCTGTTGAAGCGTTCCAGAGTTATAACCTCATAATGGGACAGTGGTCAGAATTGTAGAAATTGGCCCGGTCATTAACGTGCAAACCACCCTTGGGGGTAAAGGGGTTAATTAAAAAAAAAAAACAGATACGCTATTTTTTATTAGACATTGGAAGGAGCTCATGTGACTTATTTCCTAGAAAAAATGTTTGCCTTGGTGGCCATAAATGTATTGCAGAGACATTACACAGAATAATTGTGCTGCATAATATGTTGGTTTTTATACAAGCGACATGAAATAAACAGTGACATAAATATAAATACGAGTTAAGTATTATTTTTATCTACAGTAAAATCATACAAGCTGCAACGTGTGCGTGAGACTTCAAGAATCTTATTCACTTTGCTGGTACTAGGAAATTTTTCAGTTTTCGTGACAAAACTGTGATGTGAAAAAAAGCCCAAAAAATGCAGCATAAGACTTTACATATGCACATAGCTTTACTCTGGCTGCAGACGAGTGTATGAAAAATCATCTGATTTTCATCTAATATTCATGTGAATTTTATTTGCGTGCCATAATGTGTGTTCTTTTGTTACGTTCGGTGACAACCATGTGACATGCAATTGCAATATCATAACTCTACATTAAAAAATGTACGTGTTTAGATAGATTCCTAGACTTATAATAGAAATGTATCCATCAAAACCAATGCCACGCAGATGTTCTGTGCGGGATCAGATTTTGGTCATGCACCAATAGACTTGAGTGAACAATAGACTTGAGTGAATCTCATCCGATATACGCCAGAAAGTAGTGTATACTGCAATTTTTTACTCACGGACATTGGGACCGAGAAAAACATTGTTCCTCTGAACAGAGCTAGTGAATAACATGGGTCCTTGTGCTGTGATCTATCTGATCGAAAAATCGAATCGCGTATGTCTGATTTATATGCTCGTTTGCATGAGCTCTAAGTCCATGGTCACACTATCAGTATTTGGTCAGTATTTTACATCAGTATTTGTAAGCCAAAACCAGGAGTGGAACAATTAGAGGAAAAGTATAATAGAAACATCTGCACCACTTCTGTATTTATCACCCACTCCTGGTTTTGGCTACAAATACTGATGTAAAATACTGACCAAATACTGACCGTGTGACCGTAGCTGAGTTCACACGAGCCTATAAAAAAATCATCTGAGTTTCATCCAGGAAACGTTTTTCTTGTTTGTAATCCATACGAAATCCCTGCACAATCTGTTTTTATACAGTAGCAATTATTAAAAATTTACAAGGCTAAATACAGTTTCCTATGTCAACGAATTGTATTGTATCTGTAAAAATCGAGTACTATACAGTGTCTCTGTATGGAATCCATTTTTTATTGCTCACCTATAGATTTGAATGGGCATTTGACCTGAAAATTCTCTCATCTGAGCCTACCCTAAGGTCATATGCATATGGTGTCTTTTAGACTCCATTGTCCATTCCCAAGTTTTCCAAGGAGAAGAGGCTTCAGGATGGCGGTGTTTTTCCTGAAGCGCCATCTCTGTCATTTTTTTTATGTTATTTACACTTTTTAAATGGCGGACGTCTTTCAAAGTCTGAAGCAGAAGTTACAAAGGACAGAACATATGTACAGAAAGTTGTTTTTACTTTACAGTGTTATGTAGATTTTTTATAGGGTTTTTTAGTGCTTTTTCAGGCGGGTTCCAAGCAGAAGAAGTGAAATAGCAGCGTCTTACAATTCCAGAAAAGTGAATGGTATTTATAGAAATCTCATGCCCACTGTGCATTTTTTTTACACAGCGTAAGTTGACCTGTTTTCGAAATTCGCAGCATGTTGGCTTAACTTGTGGTAAATATATGTTTTATTTGCTGATTTTCACCATAGAGTTAAATAAAGGACAATCCACAGGTAAAAAATCCATTGTGGGCAGCACAGTTGGTCAGTGGTTAACACCACAGCTTTGCAGCATCGGGATCTTGGGTTCAAACCCCACCAAGCAAAGCAATCTTGCCTTGCGCAGGCGTGTACTATGGAGGACAGAGAATGAACTTCAATCCAATATTGCAGCCAGCATTCAGCCAGCGGGTAAGGAAAGGGTGAATCAAAAACCCGAAAACCCCGCCTCCATGGCTGAAGATTGTTCCCTCCAAATTCAGGTGACAGTGTCCCTTTAAGTTTTTTTAGGTAACAGGACGCAAGCAAAACACAGCAGCATCATACAGTATATGACATATCAAAAGAAGAGAGAAACCGCAGCTGAGACATCGCAATAAAAACTTAGATAAAAATAAAAACACAAGTAACTTATTTTAGCTAATTGGTGAAAATGTGCAGCATGAAAAATGCTCTGAAAACTCATGATTGGAACTTGGCCTAAGACGTGTCCACCATATTTATTAACATGTGGCATTTTAAAAAGGATGCATTTAGTGTGAACCATTGCACAGCGTTGTATCAGGCGCCTTTAATGCAGCTTTTTTTTTATTTATTTAAAAAAGGACTATTATGAATGATGCAGATTAAAAGTAATATAAGGCCACGTTCACATGTTCACTATTTGGTCAGTTTTTTACCTCAGTATTTGTAATATGTTACCTCAGTATTTGCAATATTTCAGCTCAGTATTTGGTCAGTATTTTACTTTCAGTATTTGTAATTATAAGCCAAAACCATGAGTGGGTGATAAATCCAGAAGTGGTGCATATGTTTCTATTATACTTTTCCTCTGATTGTTCAACTTCTGGTTTTGGCTTACAAATACTGAGGTAAAATATTACAAATATGGAGGTAAAATACTGACTAAACACTAAGATAAAAAACCGACCAAACACTGAGATAAAGAACTGACCAAATACTGAGGTCAAAAACTAACCAAATACTGAAGTAAAAAACTGACCAAATACTGAAGTAAAAAACTGACCAAATACTGAGGTCAAAAACTGTTTAAGGCCATGTTCACACAGTGCGTTTTTTACTGCGGAACCGCAGCGGTTTTGCCGCTGCGGTTCCGCAGCTGTTTTCCATGCAGGGTACATAACAATGTAACCCTATGGAAAACAGTCACTGCTGTGCACATGATCCGTAATTTCGTTTAAAAAGCCGCGCAGAATAGCTGCAGCAAAAAAAAAGGAGCATGTCACTTCTTTTTCCTGAACCGCAGCGGTTCTGCACCCATAGACCTCCATTGTGAGGTCAAAATCGCAGTAAAACCCGCAGATCAAAAATATATCTGCGGGTTTTACTGCGATTTGATGTGCAGAACCGCTGCAGCAGGAAGTGCGGGGGAGCGGGCGGAAGTGCGTGGGCGGAGTGTGGCTGCCCCCCCGTGCTCCGATCCCGCCCCCCCGTGCTCCGATGCCCCCCCCCCGTGCTCCGATGCCCCCCCCCCAGTGCTCCGATGCCCCCCCCGTGCCCTAATCTCCCCCCCTTATACTTACCCGGCGTCCCGGTGTCCGTCCGGCCGTCTTCTCCCTGGGCGCCGCCATCTTGCAAAATGGCGGGCGCATGCGCAGTGCGCCCGCCGAATCTGCCGGCCGGCAGATTCGCTCCAAAGTGCATTTTGATCACTGAGATATAACCTATCTCAGTGATCAAAATAAAAAAATAGTAAATGACACCCCCCCCCACTTTGTCACCCCCATTGGTAGGGACAATAAAAAAATTAAGAATTTTTTTTTTTTTTTTTCACTAAGGTTAGAATAGGGGTAGGGTTAGGGGTAGGGGTAGGGTTAGGGGTAGGGTTAGGGGTAGGGTTAGGGGTAGGGTTAGGGTTAGGGGTAGGGTTAGGGGTAGGGTTAGGGTTAGGGGTAGGGTTAGGGGTAGGGTATTTTCAGCCATTTTAGCCCTAAAAAGCTTCCTAGGAAACACACAGTCTCTGCATAGAAAACTGCATAAAAAAAGGATAAAAAAACGCATCAAAAAAGGACAAAAAAAGGACCAAAAAAAGGACCTGCGTTTTCTGCCAAGAGCTGCAGTTTTTTAAAAAAAACTGTCCTGAAAAAAAAAGGATGGAAATCCTGAACGTGCGAACATACCCTAAATACTGAGGTAAAAAACTGACCAAATACTGAGGTAAAAAACTGACCAAATACTGAACATGTGAATGTGGCCTTATTGAATTTGGTGCATATTAATTTTAAAAAGTTAATTTCACTCTGTATTTTTTATTACAGCTAAGCACTAGTATCAGTGTGTCCTAAGTATTGTACATGTATGACACAAAACTGCATCCACTGTAGTAAAGGCTTCCCCTCACTTCTAGTCTGTGGGGTTGCTCATAGCAACCAGAGTTTACCGATAATGAAAGCAGACATATAATTGGCTGTTATGGGAAGCCCCGCCCTATTCTGGCGCCACTATAAATGAAGACGCAACGCACACTTGCGGTAAATGCGGCTATGCCTACAAGCGGAGAAGGTCCGTGCTGCTGCCGCACTGTGAGTCCCAGGGTGTACGGGCAGCGTCTTCTGTGACTTACAACCAGCTGGAGAGACTGACATTATTACTATTATTATCAATACTAATGTGCTGTGAAACGTCCATGTTCCCTCTCTGTAGCCGCCACCCGCATCTAGCACACCGCAGAATCACCGTGTGCACCAGCGGTTAACCCTCTCCTCACTGCCGTGCGGCTAATTGTGCAGGGGGCTGGTCAGTGACAGCAGATCTGTATCTGTGCAGCCATCCGAGGATTAGGCAGATAATATGCAGGACCCTGTGACCCCCTTCTAATAATAAATAGTGAGAGATAAGCCAGGCAGAGCTGTAGGTGGCCTCAGCATACACCCCCAGCAGCCCAGACCCAGGGCAGCCCAGGCAGGAGAGTGGCAGACACGTCCTGCCAGGTACACGATGACCACTGACACGATCGTCTGCAGAAAGTCCACTGATAGCTGGACAATAAGACAGAGCTGGGGGAAATAGATGGCTCTCCCTAGTAGGGTGAGAGGAATGATCAGTACACCACTAGTAATAACAAGGTTACGTTTATATTTCATTTGTAACTTAGAGGAAGATGTTATTATTATTTATTATATTATTATTGTTAGACTTATTGATCATTACTGTTAATTATTACTGATTGTTTAAATACTCTTTATATAATAAGCAACATTTATAATACAATAAAATAGTGTCAGGAGAAGATTAGCACTAATAGTGTCACTATGGAGTTACTGTTACTGCTATTGGTGCTTTTACCAACCATTACCAAGATTAGTCCTTAATATTGATAGTGTGACTATGCCTATTATTAGCAGAAGTGGGATCACAGTTTAGCTACTAAATTATTATTATTATTATTATTATTTATTTATTTATTTATTTATATAGCACCATTGATTCCATGGTGCTGTACATACTAAATATTTGGTATGTAAATAGTAAATACATTATTATTTTATTCTCAGATCTGTTTCCCAATTTTATTACAATCACTATGGCAATTTGTATTATTCCTACTGGTTTTCTTGTACCATTACCACGATAATCCTTTAAAATATAGATAAAGATGTCTGCAGATAATTTCCTACTATTACTTAAAAAATTTTTTATATCTTCCTTGTGTAGTCAGAAACTTTTTTTTTAATTTTTTTGGTGTCTGCTTTGTCTGTCTTCATGTTTATAAGTCGAAAAGATAGAACACAACTAATTTATCTATATCTATCTGTCTGCCTATCTAGCTTTCTTTTTAATCTATCTATCTATCTATCTATCTATCTATCTATCTATCTATCTATCTATCTATCTATCTATCTATCTATCTATCATCTATCCCACATCTATCTATCTATCTATCTATCTATCTATCTATCTATCTATCTATCTATCTATCTATCATCTATCTATCTGTCTGTCTTTCTCTCTGTCTATCTGTCTAACTGCCCATCTAACTATCTCTGCAATTAATACAACATACAATCCTTATGTAAAGAAGATTTTATTCAAAGAAATATCTAATTTTTCTGAAGAAACAAAAATATATATCAATTTGTAATATAAATCTATATATCTGAAAATGAAGTAAACCTCAGACAGGGCTTCCAAAGCCCATTATAAAGGTTTATCATATATAAACATAATGTACAAAATTACACAAAATGTTCTGAGAGCTCTTGGACCAGCAAGACTCGGGCAACATGAAATGTACAAGTTAAATATAAAGGATTATGTACATTTGGTCTCCTCAAATTCGTGTTTCTTTAAAACTGAGATGTCCCTTCCTGCAGCTTGTCCATCCATCCACAATGCCCATCAGTTGGGTCATGACGCCGTGGTGCCACACAAGCGACTTGTAGCCACAACCTCCTTAAGGTCACTTTCAGGCTTTCCAGCTACCATAAAGGGCCAAGTCTGTCAAGAAAAGAGAATAACCAAAAATCAGTACAAACAGCACATTATCCTTTTTCCTCAATGCAGTGTTTATCTTTAAAAGCCATAGTGCCTCCATGCTTTGTAGATTGGGGTGAGAATAAGATAGTCTTATCCTTATATTCAATCAGGAAGTGCTAATTTTTGTTTAAAGTTGTTTCCACTTAAGTATATTGCAAAAAAATCAAAGCATTGAACTGCACAAGATATCATTATCTCTTCTTTCTTTTGCTTCATTATATACTTATTTGTTTTGCTGAATTATAGAAGTACAAATAAATGCATACATATTACTAATATAGCAACTGCAGCAACAATAATAGCAGTAGTGTTGATGATAATAATAATTACGATAATTCATACTTTTAATGCTACTGTTACTAATCATAATAACAGCAGTACTGTACGTTTACTAATATACCATCCACATCAACAATTCAAATAATAATAATAAGAATAATAATAAATCATTACTACTACTACTACTACTACTACTAATAATAATGTACAATTACTGGTAATAATTGCCATTATGAGGATAACAAATGTGATTACTATTGCTATTATAATTTGCAATCCAATAATCTTGATTGAGGTTAGTTTTACAGTTTCTCCTTTATTTAATTATTTTCAGCAGTTTTCATTCCAGCATTTAACACCGATTTCTATCTCATAAACATCCTCTTCTCTTCATTTTTTTTTCCTTAACGTAGAAAGAGTGCTGGAAGTGCTGATAAAAACATTCCTGCCTTCAAGAAAATCCCCACCGTTTCATTATTTACAGGCAGCTAGGGGAGATAAGAGTAGAATATGGGTAGAGTGAAGTTACTTCTAGCAGTAGGTGGTAACGTCACATTTCTAGAAGGGCAAGCTGAATTTTCCACTAATGCTTTTATACTACATTGACAATTACATTGAGAATAAATCACGGTAATTCTCATTTCAAAATCTATAGCTTACTTTAGTTAGATAGAAAACGAGACAGTCAAAATAAAATATACACTAGATAGAGTGCTAAATAGGAAATAGATATAGATAGATAGATAGATAATAGATAGATAATAGATAGTTAGATAATAGATAGATAGATAGATAAATATATAGATATGGGATAGATAGATAGATAGATAGATAGATAGATAGATAGATAGATAGATAGATAGATAGATTGATAGATAGGGAATAGATAGATAGATAGATAGAAAATTGAATGATAGATATGAGACAGATAGATAATAGATAGATAGATAGATAGATAGATAGATAGATAGATAGATAGATAGATAGATAGAACATACAAGTATATTTAATCGAAAACGTTTGATGGTACAGCTGTACTTACCAGGTTAACAGGATGGATGTAACCATTCTCATACTTGTCATTGGCTAAGATCTGTCTTAGATGAGCTATATAACTGGATGCCAGCCTCAGGGTATCTAGCTTGGAAAGTTTAGTATCTGGTGGTACCCAGGGTAAGGTGGTCTTGAGCCTGGAAAAAGCTTTGCTGAGCACCCTCATCCTGGCCCTCTCCCTGGCATTAGCCGCATTCCTCTGGACCTGCTTTCCCTCATGATTAACCCCAATCAGAGGACTTTTCTTGCGTGGGGTTTTCCTCCTCTTTCCTGTTCCTCTGCCTTTCTTAGGAGATCCATTGTCACAAGTGGAACTTTCCTCATTGCTGTCATTTGAGATTCCAAAATCCTTGCTAGAATCCAATTTCATGGCATCACAGTCCAACATTTCCACCTCCTGGAAGTCCTCCACATCACTCAGAGAGCCCGTAGACATTGCTGTCCCTGCTTCCTCCTATGGTCCAGGTGGGAATGGATGCAGGATAATAATAGGGGATGTGTTTAATTAGCAGCCTTCAGGAGACACGCCTGTTCCAGTGTTTGTCTTAGGAGGAGAGCAGTGGAATTTCGCGTGGACAGTAGTCATTTATTTATGGGATGGAGGGCGGGGAGAGGACGGGCCTAATGATACCAGGGAGGAGGAGGACATGGTCTACTCTTCGTCTCCTGCCAGCCCACGTATTCCTCCCACTGCTCATCACTATCTGGCAAGGCTCATGGAATTTCAGCATTTATACCCTTTTCACATATTAAACTCTATAATATTTAAATAATAAATCTTCCAATATTTGCATCATTTGCATTTAAATCATAGAGGAATATAAATCGAACTTTTGGATTAAACTAAAATGAGCCAATGAAATGTTACTTTTTGTAAAGCTATTAAATGGCGAATTCACTTTCCTTCATACAGAGAAAAAAATGTTTAATGGAAGCAATAGGAATATTGTATGAAAACATCCTGTGATATCTACACAAAGTGCCATCTTCTGATCTATAGTGTAATATCCTCCAATGTCTCCTAGATGACTAGGGTCAGAGGCCATGTAACCCCATTACTAGGTGACTTGTGCAAAAATAACAAGCCAGCCCTAGCTCTGAGGAGGATCCTGCATTTAAGGAGAGTTGAGAAGAGCTCATTCTGTGATACAAGGGGGAGTTTATAAAAACAGATATTTATTCTGTCTATGAATATTAATATTGATGAGATCTATGGTATGTGATCTGTATACTCATTTTCAATGAGCACTGAAAAGGACATCATTAAACGTCTGCAAAAGAAGCTTTAAAAGAGCCTCAATACTATCAATATCACTTATAGTTCAGTGATTTCAAACACCGTATTCACTGAATTATTCTTTTATCTATTGGCCATTTTACTTTTTAGAACCAGGATAGCGATTTATTGCCAGCACTTTATCAGGCTACAAAATATATAGCAATGGAAAAGGCAGAATCCGACACCTACTGCATTTCAGTGCCACAAGCTAGCCCATATTTTCCGGTGTCCCGTTTAAATAGGTGTTCATGAGGCTGATGGAGGTAAGATGTGTCTTGTAATATAAAGAAGCAGTAAAAAAGGGAAACAAAACATGACTTAAATTGTTATAGAAAGTCCAAAGACCAGAATAGATGTGACAGAAGTGCATATTAAGTCATTCTGGTAGGGGGCAGCAAGTAACACTGCAGCTTGTCATCAGCTGTGTCTCTGCTGTTTTGGGCTAGGCACGTCCTCTTCTGTGCCCACTGAAGTATATATGTATATGGCCACATAGATGTCCTCAGACAGATGTGCAGGATAAACACATCCACATAGCACATAGACTCCTGGCTGCAAGCTAGATCGATACATATGAGACAGACACAGATAGATAGACATCCAAACTGTGTATATAGCAATATATAACTAAATAGGAAAACATTTATGAGATAATAATGAAAAAATATAGAGTTTGCTTCCTTCCTGAGAATACATTGGCAATTCGAAGGATTATTGAAATAGAATCCAGTTCTGAGTAAAAAAAAATCATTTATTAAATCATGTATTATACACTTATACCATATGGATATATATTTAATATCTGCAAAAATAAATCTATATTTTTGGTTCATAGCTGACACCACGAGAGATAAGAATGCATTTACATGTGAAATAGGCAATATGTATAATTTTGTTACAAGTTAAAAAAGGAAGGGAGATATTGTATTAATAATAGTAATGACTGTTCTTAATTTCTTCTTTTTCTTCTTTCTCTGTATAATAATCATAATACTTCTAATGTTATTATTATTGTAATATTTGTTAGTTTGTTTTCCACATATGCTTGCTGCTTGCAGGAGTTATAAGCACACATTAGGTTGTGGTGCTGCATGGATGAATACATAAATATGTATATATATATATATATACTATATACATATAGTGTATATATACATACATACATACATACACACACATATATAATATATATATATATAATATATATATATAATATTGCTAATAGGTTACACTTTAGTCAGATTTCTTTCTTACTTTGGTGCTGTGTGTATATTCATCTCTGCTCCAGAAAGCAGGAGGGGTATTCTAGACTCTAGAGGACATTCCTATTACCTTCCATGATATGAGCACAACAGGCAGCTAATGTTTACTGCTTATACCCAGCATACAACTGTAGGGGTGAGCTGTACGATGCTATCTAGTTGACTGACTGTATATATAGACTTAAAAAATATTTTCTACCTTTTCACTTTCATTAAGCTTTGGGAAATGTTAAGTAATGCCATGTTTCTTGTCATATTTTCTCTCAAATATATTGGGTGTGTGTCTAGTTTTATCAATTAATTTGTGAACCAAATTACCTTACTGTGAACCTATGGCTGTTTAGAATTGACACAGGGGCAACTCCTGCCATGATTTGTACTCTCTGTTAATTATTTGATGTTATTCCATAAACTCAGTGTACAAAAAGATGTATATATTTTCCCATTTTTTTAATTACAAAACTTACTTTTTCAAAGCTACATACAATAAATGCAAAAAAGTGCTTCAACCACGAGTTTCCACTATGTACAGCTATTTCCACTATGTATGGCCTTGTCTGCATCAGGATATGACAACATACTGAATTGTAAAGCGCTTCTGAATATGTTTGCGCTATATAAATAAACATTATTATTATTAATATTATTATTATTATTACAATACTGATGCTAGTTGATAATACTGTAGTTAACATAATACAGACTGCTGGAAGCAGCACAGCAATTTGAATCATAGTGATCATTTATGTATATGCTGCTAAGATCAATGGATTTGTCCTGTGGAAGTCTGTCAGGCAACTTATTATTCATGATTTACCGGTACATTTGTTTTTGATTCATTTCACAGCATAGTGTTTACTCACTATCACCTGTGGGATTATAAAAATTAGGTAAGATGGCATTCTGGGAAATATTGTTATAAAAATAAAACAGTGCTTAAGACTGTCATCTATTATATGTCTCACACTGGTAATGCCCCCTTTCATTTAAAATAAGCCCTGGAGGCAGATTCTCAGGGAGATCTATATCCTGCTCAAAGACCTTAAAGGGAACCTGTCACCCCGAAAATCGCGGGTGAGGTAAGCCCACCGGCATCAGGGGCTTATCTACAGCATTCTGTAATGCTGTAGATAAGCCCCCGATGTTACCTGAAAGAGGAGAAAAAGACGTTATATTATACTCACCCAGGGGCGGTCCCGCTGCTGGTCAGGTCGGATGGGTGTCTCTGGTCCGCTGCGGCGCCTCCCATCTTCATTACAAGACGTCCTCTTCTGATCTTCAGCCACGGCTCCGGCGCAGGCGTACTTTGCTCTACCCTCTTGAGGGCAGAGGATAGTACTGCAGTGCGCAGGCGCCGGAAAGGTCAGAGGCCCGGCGCCTGCGCACTGCAGTACTTTGTCTGCCCTCAAAAGGGCAGAGCAAAGTACGCCTGCGCCGGAGCCGTAGCTGAAGATCAGAAGAGGACGTCTTGTAATGAAGATGGGAGGCGCCGCAGCGGGCCGGAGACACCCATCCGACTTGACCAGCAGCGGGACCGCCCCTGGGTGAGTATAATCTAACGTCTTTTTCTCCTCTTTCAGGTAACATCGGGGGCTTATCTACAGCATTACAGAATGCTGCAGATAAGCCCATGATGCCGATGGGCTTACCTCACCCGCGATTTTCGGGGTGACAGGTTCCCTTTAAATGGAATCTGTCACCAGGTGTTTGCTCCCTCATCTGAGAGCAGCATAATGTAGGAAAAGAGACCCTGATTGGAACAATGTAGTTTATTGGATGCAGCAGTTGTGACACAACCAGAGTTCTTAGATGTGGTAAGACTGCAGAACTGAGAATGCTAACCCCACAACACTACAACTTTCTATGTGCCTTATCTATTGACAGTGAGCTGCTTATCAGAGCATGAGGCATGGTCGGTCTAACAGGCGCGTGAGCCCCAGTTCCGGCAGTGATAATGTCATACTGATAAAACCTTCATTGCACAGTACAGACCAAGAGTTTGGACACACCTCATTTAAAGATTTTTCTGCATTTTCATTACTATGAAAATTGTACATTCACACTGAAGGCATCAAGGCTATGAATTAAAACATGTGGAATATACTTAACAAAAAAGTGTGAAACAACTGAAATTATGTCTTATATTCTACGTTCTTCAAAGCAGCCACCTTTTGCTTTGATGACTGCTTTGTACACTCTTGGCATTCTCTTGATGAGGTTCAAGAGGTAGTCACCGGGAATGGTCTTCCAACAATCTTGAAGGAGTTCCCAGAGATGCATAGCACTTGTTGGCCCTTTTGCCTTCACTCTGCAACCCAGCTCACCCCAAACCATCTCGATTGGGTTGAGGTCTGGTGACTGTGGAGGCCAGGTCATCTGGCGTAGCACTCCTTCACTCTCCTTCTTGGTCAAATAGCCCTTACACAGCCTGGAGGTGTGTTTGGGGTCATTGTCCTGTTGAAAAATAAATGATGGTCCTACTAAACGCAAACCGGATGGAATAGCATGCCGCTGCAAGATGCTGTGGTAGCCATGCTGGTTCAATATGCCTTCAATTTTGAATAAATTCCCAACAGTGTCACCAGCAAAGCACCCCCACACCATCACACCTCCTCCTCCATGCTTCACGGTGGGAACCAGGCATGTAGAGTCTATCCGTTCACCTTTTCTGCATCGCACAAAGACACGGTGGTTGGAACCAAATATCTCAAATTAGGACTCATCAGACCAAAGCACAGATATCCACTGGTCTAATGTCCAGTCCTTGTGTTATTTAGCCCAAGCAAGTCTCTTCTGCTTGTTGCCTGTCCTTAGCAGTGGTTTCCTAGCAGCTATTTTACCATGAAGGCCTGCTGCACAAAGTCTCCTCCTAACAGTTGTTGTAGAGATGTGTCTGCTGCTAGAACTCTGTGTGACATTGACCTGGTCTTTAATCTGAGCTGCTGTTAACCTGAGATTTCTGAGGCTGGTGACTCAGATAAACTTATCCTCAGAAGCAGAGGTGACTTTTGGTCTTCCTTTCCTGGGGCAGTCCTCATTTGACCCAGTTTCTTTGTAGCGCTTGATGGTTTTTGCCACTGCACTTGGGGACACTTTCAAAGTTTTCCCAATTTTTCGGACTGACTGAAGTAATCATGACTTAAAGTAATGATGGCCACTCGTTTTTCTTTACTTAGCTGCTTTTTTCTTGCCATAATACAAATTCTAACAGTCTATTCAGTAGGACTATCAGCTGTGTATCCACCAGACTTCTGCACAATACAACTGATGGTCCCAACCCCATTTATAAGGCAAAACATCCCACTTATTAAACCTGACAGGGCACACCTGTGAATCGAAAACCATTCCCGGTGACTACCTCTTGAAGCTCATCAAGAGAATGCCAAGAGTGTGCAAAGCAGTTATCAAAGCAAAAGGGGGCTACTTCGAAGAACCTAGAATATAAGACATAATTTCAGTTGTTTCACACTTTTTTTGTTAAGTACATAATTCCACATGTGTTAATTCATAGTTTTGATGCCTTCAGCGTGAATGTACAATTTTCATAGTAATGAAAATACAGAA
Organism: Ranitomeya imitator; assembly: GCF_032444005.1. Classification (NCBI taxonomy): domain Eukaryota; kingdom Metazoa; phylum Chordata; class Amphibia; order Anura; family Dendrobatidae; genus Ranitomeya; species Ranitomeya imitator. The sequence continues at coordinate 238,827,351 of NC_091286.1, forward strand.
AAATCTTTAAATGAGAAGGTGTGTCCAAAAGTTTGGTCTGTACTGTGTATGTGTATATATATATATATATATATATATATATATATATAAACACGCACACAAACATATATAAAAATGTATGTATCTATCTACTATATAAAGCTGAATGTGTGTATGTGTGTATGTGTGTATGTGTGTATGTATGTCCGGGATTGGCATCTGCACCGTCGCAGCTACAGCCACAAAATTTTGCACAGTCACACTTCTGGACCCCGAGAGCGTCATAGGCTATATTGTGAGGTGAAATTTTAACCCCGCGCGTTCCAATTCACCAAACAATTTTGCCCCTATCTACATAATGGGGAAAAAGTGAAAGGAAAAGTGCTGGAGGCGTCGAAGCTACAGCAACAAAATTTTGCACAGTCACATGTCTGGACCCCGAGAGCGTCATAGGCTATGTTGTGAGGCAAAATTTTAACCCCGCGCATTCCAATTCACCAAACAATTTTGCCCCTATCTACATAATGGGGAAAAGTGAAAGGAAAAGTGTTGGAGGCGTCGAAGCTACAGCCACAAAATTTTGCACAGTCACACGTCTGGACCCCGAGAGCGTCATAGGCTATGTTGTGAGGCGAAATTTTAACCCCACGCGTTCCAATTCACCAAACAATTTTGCCCCTATCTACATAATGGGGAAAAAAGTGAAAGGAAAAGTGTTGGAGGCGTCGAAGCTACAGCCACAAAATTTTGCACAGTCACACGTCTGGACCCCGAGAGCGTCATAGGCTATGTTGTCAGGCAAAATTTTAACCCCGCGTGTTCCAATTCACCAAACAATTTTGCCCCTATCTACATAATGGGGAAAAAAGTGAAAGGAAAAGTGTTGGAGGCGTTGAAGCTACAGCCACAAAATTTTGCACAGTCACACGTCTGGACCCCGAGAGCGTCATAGGCTATGTTGTGAGGCGAAATTTTAACCCAGCGCGTTCCAATTCACTAAACAATTTTGCCCCTATCTACATAATGGGGAAAAAAGTGAAAGGAAAAGTGTTGGAGGCGTCGAAACTACAGCCGCCAAATCTTGCACAGTCACACGTCTGGACCCCGAGAGCGTCATAGGCTATGTTGTGAGGTGAAATTTTAACCCCGCGCTTTCCAATTCACCAAACAATTTTGCCCCTATCTGCATAATGGGGAAAAAAGTGAAAGGAAAAGTGTTGGAGGCGTCGCAGCTACAGCCACAAAATTTTGCACAGTCACACGTCTGGCCCCCGAGAGCATCATAGGCTATGTTGTGAGGCGAAATTTTAACCCCACGCGTTCCAATTCACCAAACAATTTTGCCCCTATCTACATAATGGGAAAAAATGAAAGGAAAAGTGTAGGAGGCAAATTGACAGCTGCCAGATGTGAACAAGGGGGACGTAAAGAGTGAGAGCGATGGCGCCAAAGAGTATATACCGTACAGTTGCTAAGGTGGGGCCCCGACATGGGATACTCACCACACACGGGGATATGAACACGCACACAAAATGTGCCACACACTACCACGTGCTTGAACACATATCACCCTCAGCACACATTTCACCACACATACGCCAACCTCGCCACATAAAAGTCGAAACACAAAAGTCGCCGCTCAAAACTCGCCACGCACAGAACTCGCCACATGCAAAAACTAGGCTCTTGCAAAACTCGCCACAAGTGCAAAACTCACCTCATGGAAAACTCGCCACATGCAAAACTTGCACACGCGGAAAAATTGCCACATGCACAAAAGTTGCAACACATGCAAAATTTGCCTCACACGAAACTTGCACATACTCAAAAGGCACCACACAAAACTCGCCACGCGCAAAACTCGCCATGCGCAAAACTTGCTGCACACAAGTTGCTACACTAACCTGTCACATGCAACTCGACACACAAAAAGTTGCTACACGCATGTTGCCACACAAAACTCATCTCACAAAAGTCGCTACATGCATGTCGCCACACGCAACTCAACACACACAACTTGACAAACGAAACTCGCCCTAAAACACACACAAGTCTGGTCTTATCCTTCAAAAATAAAAATCTGATTAATAAGCAGACAAACTACAACAAATGTACCATATAGGAAATACGGCAGCTGTCAGTCACATGACCTGTCTATTATGTGTATGTGTGAGCTAATATATACTGTCAGGGGGAGGGCTTCCTGTTGGCTGGGGTTTATCAGGCTGCCAATTTAGCTTACAAATACTGAGGTAAAAATACTGAGCAAATAACGTGTGAACGAGGTCTAATACAGGAGGAGATGACACACAGGTATATACTATATACAGGGGAGATGACACATAGATATATACTATATACAGGAAAGATGACACACAGGTATATACTATATAGAGGAGGAGATGACATACAGGTACATATATATATACAGGAGGAGATGACACACAGGTATATACTATATACAGGAGCAGATGACCTACAGGTATATACTATATATAGGAGGAGATGACATACAGGTATATGCTATATATAGAAGATGACATGCAGGTATATACTATATACAGGAGGAGATGACACACAGATATATACTATATACAGGGGAGATGACACACAGGTATATACTATATACAGGAGGAGATGACATACAGGTATATACTATATATAGAAGGAGATGACATTCAGGTATATACTATATATAGGGGAGATGACACACAGCAGGTATATAATATATACAGGGGAGATGACATACAGGTATATACTATATACAGGAGATGACATACAGATGTATACTATATATAAGGGAGATGACAAACATGTATATACTGTGGTGATGAGGTGAAAATGAGAGGTGTGAGGTGAAAATGAAAAGGTGTGAGTGCAAAATGAGAGGAGTGAGGAAAAATAGTGGAGTGATCAGAAAATGACAGATGTGAGGTTGAAATGACAAGTGTTAGGGGGGAATGAGAGGAGTGAGGGAGAAAATGAGAGATGTGAGGGAGAAAATGAGAGATGTGAGGGGGAAAATGAAAGATGTGATTGGGAAAATGAGAGGCGTGATGAGAAAATAAGAGAAGTGAGGTGCTATAACTAACCACAGATATTTACTATGCCCAGGCAACGCCGGGCTCTTCAGCTAGTATGTACATATTTGTAGACATATATACACATATATACAGTACATACACACAAATATATAACTATATTTTCATATTTGAGAAAGGATTGTATCCGAAACATCGCCACGCCGTTTGGGCATTAAACATCAGTTTTTGGGAAGTCTGCTGTGCTGTTTCCCCTCTTTTTTTCACATATATATATATATATATTATTACTATTATTTATTGTTATAGCGCCATTTATTCCATGGCGCTTTACATGTAAGGAGGGGTATACATAATAAAAACAAGTACAATAATCTTAAACAATACAAGTCATAACTGGTACAGGAGGAGAGAGGACCCTGCCCGCGAAGGCTCACAATCTACAAATATATATTTATATATATATATATATATATATATATATATATATATATATATATATATATATATATATATATATATACCAAAGCATCACATCCTTTTCGCAAAATTAAGATATCACCAAAAAGTTAATTTATTTCAGTTCTTCAATACTAAAAGTAAAACTCATATATTATATAGACTCGCTACAAACAGAGTGATCTATTTCAAGTGTTTATTTCTGTTAATGTTGATGATTATGGCTTACAACCAACGAAAACCCAAAAGTCATTATCTCAGTAAATTAGAGTAATTAATAAAAACACCTGCAAAGGCTTCCTGAGCATTTAAAACGGTCCCTTAGTCCATTTCAGTAGGCTCCACAATCATGGGGAAGACTGCTGACTTGACAGATGTCCAGAAGGCAGTCGTTGACATACTACACAAGGAGGGTAAGCCACAAAAGGTCATTGCTAAAGAAGCTGGATATTCACAGAGTGCTGTATCCAAGCATATTAGTGGAAAGTTGACTGGAAGGAAAAAGTGTGGTAGAAAAAGGTGCACAAGCAACCAGGATACCCGCAGCATTGAAAGAATTGTTAAGAAAAGGCCATTCAAAAATATGGGGGAGATTCACATGGAGCTGACTGCTGCTGGAGTCATTGCTTCAAGAGCCACCACACAGATGTATCCAGGACATGTGTCGCATTCCTTGTGTCAAGCCACTCATGACCAATAGACAACTCCAGCAGTGTCTTACCTGGGCCGTTGTCAGATCAAAGTAAATTTTGCATTTCATTTGAAAACCAAGGTCCCAGAGTCTGGAGGTAGAGTGGAGAGGCCACAATCCAAGCTACTTGAGATCTAGTGTGAAGTTTCCACAATCAGTGATGGTTTGGGAGCCATGTCATCTGCTGATGTAGGTCCACTGTGTTTTATCAAGATCAAAGTCAGCGCTGCCATCTACCAGGAAATTTTACAGCGCTTCATGCTTCCCTCTACTGACAAGCTTTTTGGAGATGGAAATTTCATTCTCCAGCAGGACTTGACACCTGTCCACACTCCCAAAAGTACCAATACCTGGTTTAAAGACAACAGTATCACTGTGCTTGATTGGCCAGCAAGATCACCTGACCTTAATCCCATCGAGAATCTATGGGGTGTTGTCAAGAGGAAGATGAGGGACACCAGACCCAATAATGCAGACAAGCTGAAGGCTGCTATCAAAGCAGCTTGGGCTTCCATAACACCTCTGCAGTACAACAGGCTGATCGCCTCCATGCCACACCATACTGATGTAGTAAGGATGCCTTTATAACTTTACAGGTGGAGGTTTTGAGTTTTTATGTTACATTATAGCAGTCTAAAAAGTTAAAACTATGGCAAAGTCATCTAACACCAACCATTAGCAACATACCATTTTGAGTAAACTGGGTGCATAGGTTTCTGTCATAAATTCTCTTATTTTTTACAGAGCAAACAGCTCAGCATTTTACTTTATTTGTTGCCTTTTTTTTGTCGGCATCTACTAGGAAGGCTCCTAATGAACTCTCGAACACAGGTAAGTCTTGCCTTACTGATAGATGAGCTACAAAGCATAGGTATATGTTCTCATACGTATACAGTATGCTTACATACATATATTTTTACATTTTCATACATTTGGGTCTAGCTAAATAACAAAAAGCAAACAAAATGTTAGTTCACTTTATATAACAGAATGAAACTATCAGTTAGATATAATCTGTTATGTATATTTTTAATATATTCATTTGATAGATGAAAAGTAAACTAGAAACTGCACCCTTTTCAGTGTCTCTGTTTCATTTAAATTTATTTTTATGTATGATTTTATGCAATGTTATTAAAAAATAAATAAATATACATCTGATTTAGGATGCACAAGTAGAATAAGCATGATTTTACCCATTGCAAATATCCAGCATTGCAGAATAGTTTCCATCCGGCGTTTAGCTAAAATGACAGATGGAAAATAATGGAGGAATTGATCCCATTAATTGCAATGAGATAATTTCCACCTGTCCGGTTCATCCATTGGTGCTACTTAAAGTAGAAGACATGTGGTACTGATAACTAATGGTTGAAAATAAAGGTAGTAGAAGGGAAGCAATTCTAAAGATTGTACACGTCAACAGAATCTGTTCAGTCTTCTTACCTTCTATAGAAATAATACACTGTATTGGCTTGCATGTATACCACAAACATATTGGTATTGGGTGAGGGTAAAAAGCTTCATCATGGAAATTATGTCATACATAGATATGACATATATGAAAAGTAATTACTTCAATTACCACTGATTTTCTTGCACTAAAACCTATGACTGGCAGGAAAGATACAATCTGCTTGGCTATAAATCCAACCAACTTGCTTTGTTTTAACCCCTTCATGACCCAGCCTATTTTGACGTTAAAGACCTTGCCGTTTTTTGCAATTCTGACCAGTGTCCCTTTATGAGGTAATAACTCAGGAACGCTTCAATGGATCCTAGCGGTTCTGAGATTGTTTTTTCGTGACATATTGGGCTTCATGTTAGTGGTAAATTTAGGTCAATAAATTCTGTGTTTATTTGTGATAAAAACGGAAATTTGGTGAAAATTTTGAAAATTTCGCAATTTTCACATTTTGACTTTTTATTCTGTTAAACCAGAGAGTTATGTGACACAAAATAGTTAATAAATAACATTTCCCACACGTCTACTTTACATCAGCACAATTTTGGAAACAAAATTTTTTTTTGCTAGGAAGTTATAAGGGTTAAAATTTGACCAGCGATTTCTCATTTTTACAACGAAATTTACAAAACCATTTTTTTTAGGGACCACCTCACATTTGAAGTCAGTTTGAGGGGTCTATATGGCTGAAAATACCCAAAAGTGACACCATTCTAAAAACTGCACCCCTCAAGGTGCACAAAACCACATTCAAGAAGTTTATTAACCCTTCAGGTGCTTCAGAGCAGCAGAAGCAACATGGAAGGAAAAAATGAACATTTAACTTTTTAGTCACAAAAATGATTTTTCAGCAACAATTTTTTTATTTTCCCAATGGTAAAAGGAGAAACTGAACAACGAAAGTTGTTGTCCAATTTGTCCTGAGTACGCTGATACCTCATATGTGGGGGTAAACCACTGTTTGGGCGCACGGCAGGGCTTGGAAGGGAAGGAGAGCCATTTGACTTTTTGAATGAAAAATTGGCTGCACTCTTTAGCGGACACCATGTCACGTTTGGAGAGCCCCCGTGTGCCTAAAAATTGGAGCTCCCCCACAAGTGACCCCATTTTGGAAACTAGACGCCACAAGGAACTTACCTAGATGCATAGTGAGCCCTTTAAACCCCCAGGTGCTTCACAAATTGATCCGTAAAAATGAAAAAGTACTTTTTTTTCACAAAAAAATTCATTTAGCCTCAATTTTTTCATTTTCACATGGACAACATGATAAAATGGATCCTAAAATTTGTTGGGCAATTTCTCCTGAGTACACCGATACCTCACATGTGGGGGTAAACCACTGTTGGGGCACATGGTAAGGCTCGGAAGGGAAGGAGCGCCATTTGACTTTTTGAATGAAAAATTATCTCCATCGTTAGCGGACACCATGTCGCGTTTGGAGAGACCCTGTGTGCCTAAACATTGGAGCTCCCCCACAAGTGACCACATTTTGGAAACTGGACCCCCCAAGGAACTTATCTAGATGCCTAGTGAGCACTTTAAACCCTCAGGTGCTTCACAAATTGATCCGTAAAAATGAAAAAGTACTTTTTGTTCACAAAAAATTTCTTTTCGCCTCAATTTTTTCATTTTCACATGGGCAATAGGATAAAATGGATCCTAAAATTTGTTGAGCAATTTCTCTCGAGTACGCTGATACCTCATATGTGGGGGTAAACCACTGTTTGGGCACACGGCAGGGCGCTCGGAAGGGAAGGCGAGCCTTTTGACTTTTTGAATGGAAAATTAGCTCCAATTGTTAGCGGACACCATGTCGCGTTTGGAGAGCCCCTGTGTGCCTATGCATTGGAGCTCCCCCACACGTAACCCCATTTTGGAAACTAGACCCCCCAAGGAGCTTATCAAGATGCATACTGAGCACTTTAAACCCCCAGGTGCTTCACAGAAGTTTATAATGCAGAGCCATGAAAATAAAAAATAATTTTTCTTTTCTCAAAAATGATTTTGTAGCCTGGAATTTCCTATTTTGCCAATGGTAATAGGAGAAATTGGACCACAAATGTCGTTGTCCAGTTTGTCCTGAGTACGCAGATACCCCATATGTGGGGGTGAACCACTGTTTGGGCGCACGGCAGGGCTCAGAAGGGAAGGCACGCCATTTGGCTTTTTAAATGGAAAATTAGCTCCAATCATTAGCGGACACCATGTCGCGTTTGGAGAGCCCCTGTGTGCCTAAACATTGGAGATCCCCCACAAATGACCCCATTTTGGAAACTAGACCCCCAAAGGAACTAATCTAGATGTGTGGTGAGCACTTTGAACCCTCAAGTGCTTCACAGAAGTTTATAACGCAGAGCCATGAAAATAAAAAAAAAAATTTCTTTTCTCAAAAATGATTTTTTAGCCCGCAATGTTTTATTTTCCCAAGGATAACAGGAGAAATTTGACCCCAAAAGTTGTTGCCAGTTTCTCCTGAGTACGCTGATACCCCATATGTGGGGGTAAACCACTGTTTAGGCACATGCTGAGGCTCGGAAGTGAAGTAGTGACGTTTTGAAATGCAGACTTTGATGGAATGCTCTGCGGGCGTCACGTTGCGTTTGCAGAGCCCCTGATGTGGCTAAACAGTAGAAACCCCCCACAAGTGACCCCATTTTGGAAACTAGACCCCGAAAGGAACTTATCTAGATGTGAGGTGAGCACTTTGAACCCCCAAGTGCTTCATAGAAGTTTATAACGCAGAGCCGTGAAAATAATAAATACGTTTTCTTTCCTCAAAAATAATTTTTTAGCCCAGAATTTTTTATTTTCCCAAGGGTTACAGGAGAAATTGGACCACAAAAGTTGTTGTCCAGTTTCTCCTGAGTACGCTGATACCCCATGTGTGGGGGTAAACCACTGTTTGGGCACACGTCGGGGCTCAGAAGGGAAGTAGTGACTTTTGAAATGCAGTCTTTGATGGAATGGTCTGCGGGCGTCACGTTGCGTTTGCAGAGCCCCTGGTGTGCCTAAACAGTAGAAACCCCCCACAAGTGAACCCATTTTGGAAACTAGACCCCCAAAGGAACTTATCTAGATATGTAGTGAGCACATTCAACCCCCAAGTGCTTTACAGAAGTTTATAACGCAGAGCCGTGAAAATAATAAATACGTTTTCTTTCCTCAAAAATAATTTTTAGCCCAGAATTTTTTATTTTCCCAAGGGTTACAGGAGAAATTGGACCACAAAAGTTGTTTTCCAGTTTCTCCTGAGTAAGCTGATACCCCATGTGTGGGGGTAAACCACTGTTTGGGCACACGTCGGGGCTCAGAAGGGAAGTAGTGACTTTTGAAATGCAGACTTTGATGGAATGGTCTGCGGACGTCACGTTGCGTTTGCAGAGCCCCTGGTGTGCCTAAACAGTAGAAACCCCCCACAAGTGACCCCATTTTGGAAACTAGACCACCCAAGGAACTTATCTAGATATGTGGTGAGCACTTTGAACCCCCAAGTGCTTCACAGACGTTTACAACGCAGAGCCGTGAAAATAAAAAATCATTTTTCTTTCCTCAAAAATGATGTTTTAGCAAGCAATTTTTTATTTTCTCAAGGGTAACAGGAGAAATTGGACCCCAGTAATTGTTGCGCAGTTTGTCCTGAGTATGCTGGTACCCCATATGTGGGGGTAAACCACTGTTTGGGCACACGTCAGAGCTCGGAAGTGAGGGAGCACCATTTGACTTTTTGAATACAAGATTGGCTGGAATCAATGGTGGCGCCATGTTGCGTTTGGAGACCCCCTGATGTGCCTAAACAGTGGAAACCCCTCAATTCTACCTCCAACACACCCCTAACCCTTATCCCAACTGTAGCCGTAACCCTAATCACAACCCTAACCCCAACACACCCCTAACCCCAACACACCCCTAACCCTAACCACAACCCTAATTCCAACCCAACCCTAACCCTAAGGCTATGTGCCAACGTTGCGGATTCGTATGAGATTTTTCAGCACCATTTTTGAAAAATCCGCGGGTAAAAGGCACTGCGATTTACCGCGGATTGCCAGTGTTTTTTGTGCGGATTTCACCTGTGGGTTCCTATTGAGGAACAGTTGTAAAACGCTGCGGAATCCGCACAAAGAATTGACATGCTGCGGAAAATACAACACAGCGTTTCCGCGCGGTATTTTCCGCACCATGGGCACAGCGGATTTGGTTTTCCATATGTTTACATGGTACTGTAAACCTGAAGGAACTCTGCTGCGGATCCGCAGCCAAATCCGCACTGTGTGCACATAGCCTAATTCTAAAGGTATGTGCACACGCTGCGGAAAACGCTGCGGATCCGCAGCAGTTTCCCATGAGTTTATAGTTCAATGTAAACCTATGGGAAACAAAAATCGCTGTACACATGCTGCAGAAAAACTGCACGGAAACGCAGCGGTTTACATTCTGCAGCATGTCACTTCTTTCTTCGGAATCCGCAGCGGTTTTACAACTGCTCCAATAGAAAATCGCAGTTGTAAAACCGCAGTGAAATGCGCAGAAAAACCGCGGTAAATCCACAGCGGTTTAGCCCTGCGGATTTATCAAATCCTCTGCGGAAAAATCCGCAGAGGACCAGAATACGTGTGCACATCCCGAACCCTACCCCTAACCCTAACCCTACCCCTAACCCTACCCCTAACCCTAACCCTACCCCTACCCCTAACCCTACCCCTAACCCTACCCCTCACCCTACCCCTAACCCTAACCCTAGTTCTTACCCCAACATTAGTGGAAAAAAAAATTCTTTATTTTCTTTTATTGTCCCTACCTATGGGGGTGACAAAGGGGGGGAGGGGGGTCATTTACTATTTTTTTTATTTTGATCACTGAGATAGGTTATATCTCAGTGATCAAAACTCACTTTGGAACGAATCTGCCGGCATTTTGGAAGATGGCGGCGCCCAAGAAAGAAGACGGACGGACCCCGGGAGGCCAGGTAAGTATAAGGGGGGGAGATCAGGGCACGGGGGGGGGGGGGGGTTGGAGCACGGGTTGGTGGATCGGAGCATGGGGGGGGTGGATAGGAACACGGGGGGGTGGATTGGAGCACGGGGTGGGGGATCGCTGTGCGGGGGGTGGATCGGAGCACGGGGGGGATCGTTGTGCGGGGGGGATCGGAGTGCGGGGGGTTGGATTGGAGCACGGGGGTGGGATTGGAGCACGGGGGGAGCGGACAGGAGGATGGGGGAGCGGAGCACAGGACGGAGGGGAGCGGACCACAGATCGGAGGGCTGGGGGGGCGATCGGTGGGGTGGGGTGGGGGCACATAAGTGTTTCCAGCCATGGCCGATGATATTGCAGCATCGGCCATGGCTGGATTGTAATATTTCACCAGTTTTTTAGGTGAAATATTCCAAATCGCTCTGATTGGCAGTTTCACTTTCAACAGCCAATCAGAGCGATCGTAGCCACGGGGGGGGGGGGGGGTTTAACCCTCTCACCGGATCTGCAGGGACGCGATCTTTCCATGACGCATATGCTGCATCATGGGTCGGAATGGCACCGACTTTCATGACGCAGCGTATGCGTCAATGGTCGGGAAGGGGTTAAACAGAAGCATATGTAGTGTAGTGAATAACAAGTTATGTTGCATTGTCCTTTAGGACCTAAATGGTTGCACTACATCCCCAATTCACAAGACCCAGTAGCCCAAATTCAGAAATTCTTAACAGATGGAGGATCTGGCTCCTACATACACTGCTTAGTGCGATGCACAGCTTATTGTAGTATAGTGTTTGTCATGGCTCATTCGAACATGTCAATAATCAAGGAATGAGCCTTTGTAGGAACACTTGCTCCAACCATTAGGCTTTGTAAACAGGGTGTCAAACTCTCAATGGACAACAGAATTCTTGTCTGTATGGGGCAATGAGTTTTATCCTTGCTTAAAAATCATCATTATTGGCAGCATAGTGCCTAATGTAAACAGATGTGCTAGCAGTAATGATTTCTAAGCATGTCATGTTATCGGCAGCACAACTGCTCCGTATAAACAGATGTGCTGCCGATAACATAACGTTCTATGAAAAAAGAATGATAATATTAATGATTCTTCTGTGTGCATAGAGCAGTCGTCTGCTACCTGTGTAAAGCGGCCTGTAACCATCTGCTAATCAACATCCAGTAGATGGTTATTTAACCCCTTAATGACCGTCGATATGCCTTTTAACGGCAGCAGTTAAGGGTACATAAACCACAGCGTCACTTTTTAATGGCGCTGAGGTTTAAATGTATAGTGCCCTTCGAAGTCAGAATTTCTTCTGAGTCTCGGCTACCAGGGGGTTAGGGGTCTGTTAGGGTTAGGTTTGTGGTTAGGGTTATGGTTAGGGTTGGAGTTAGGGTTAAAGTTGTGGTTATGGTTAGGGTTAGGGTATGTTGGGGTTAGGGTTGTAGATAGGGTTATGGTTAGGGTTGGGATTAGGGTTTGGGGTTGTGTTGGGGTTAGGTTTGTGGTTAGGGTTGAGATTAGGGTTAGGGGTGTGTTGGGGTTAGGGTTGTGGTTAGGGTTATGGTTAGGGTTGGGATTAAGGTTAAGGGTGTGTTAGGGGTATGATTGTGGTTAGGCTTATGGTTATGGTTGGGATTAGGGTTAAGGATGTGTTGGGGTTAGGGTTGTGGATAGGTAAAATTGGTTATTTGCATCTTTTCAAAATACGCAGTGCAAAAAACTCACCAAAAGCGTATTGTGGGAACGTAGCCTAACCATTGAACAATTGAAATTTTGTCAATATTGCTCCTTATTAACGAAATTGAAAGGAATACTTTTAGTTGTTATTAACAGAAGGAAACTTTACATTCTGGTAGGCGTAAACCAAATAGGATTAGAATTTTTAAAATAATCAGTACTAACTAACTAGAGGTTATAATTGATTTTTGTACATTCTTTTGAGCTTAGTTCAAACCAACCATGTTATAAAGACCCAGGAGACATCACTGCAGTCCCTACCCTTTTTATGAAGCTAGCTGTACATAAAATGTCATTTTCCTCCACCATCTCTTGTTTCCAGAGTAGTGCTTTTAGTCTCCCCTCCTTTCATTTATAGTCACCCACTTTTTGCCAGTGGTCCACCATTTATCTATAGCTGTCATATATTGCTTTTCACTAAGTGCCTTTAAACATGACTTGTTTAAAATAGAAACCAAGTAACTGCAGAGCTGTCACTGCAATGTAAACAAGTACATGCATAATTGGAATGATCCCACCAAAAATAATAATATATATTTTTAAATTACTCCTTGTAAAGTTGCTGCTAAAAGCTTAACACTTTAATGTTACAGGTAATGTATTATAAAAAAAAACTACCAAAATCCAGAAATTTTATGTTTATATTGGAAAAAGCTCAGAGAATAGTTTGTAATAATAAAATAATAATAATAATACACAAGTGGTTTAGAATTTATTAGAATATCTTGTAATGGGAAAATGTGTATATTAGTAATAAAATGGAAGCTTTGTCCACATTCTGTATAGTTGTATAAAATTGGTGTACATTGCAATGCTGGCATATATCTGGCTGTATGAGCAGGAATCACTTCATTTATTAATGGCATGTAAGAGATCTGGAAATTTGTTCACTTTTTCCTCTACATTAAACTGGCTTAGCTAGGCCAGGTGTTTTTTTTTTTCTTGCTGAGAGAATACTGGCTTTGAGGATCACATACTATGATGTTGGTGCATCTTTGCTTAATAGTCAGCCACCAATGTTCAAGGCATTGGAGGTGGAAAACAGGACTGTGACCGAGTAGTAGTGTATGATTTTTTCTTCTTGGGTGTTCAGGACAGTCTTACTTGTTAAAGGGAAAACAAACAAGAAAAAGATAACCATAGGGAATGACCTACTGTTATGTGTTGTGTGCTGAGGGAGATACGCTACTAATAATTCTAAGACCTGAGTCGCACCAGCGTATGGCATCCAATGCAAGAGCAACGGATTCGATATGTGAATGACCCTGGGCTCCTGTTCTGCTGTGAGCATCAGCCGAGTGTCATGCTACTGTGCTCTGATCCTCTCACACAGAGAGAATCAGAGCACAGCTGCGGAAGAGGATGAGAAATTCATTTCTCCATCTCCTGTGCTGACGACGTTGGCGTATATCGCACCACACTTGTGTGATATCCAAGTGCTGTGCTTTGTGTCACTCATGCCCATAGGTTTATATGGGTACAAGTCTCACCGAGTCTCACTGCCAGAGCCGATTCGGCATGAGATCTGTGCTGCCCCATAGAATAACACTGGGCCGAGTGCTATGTGATGTTTTATCGCATAGCACTCGGCTGTGTTGTATGGTAGTGTGACTCCGGCCAAACTCATTATATCCACTGAAACTAAACCTCCTCCAAATATTCTTCACTTGTGCATTGATAAGGTGACAAGGGTGCCTTCGTGGAGGCTATTGGATGAGGTCCATTCAGGTACGGACTGGGTCTGAAATTCAGCCCTGGCATTTGAAATCACATAGGCCCATGCTGTCCCCGTACCCAAGTACCAGATGGGATATGTTACTAATATTACCCTGGATGGAGGAAAGCAAGATTTACTACAAGACCAATATTTCTAATGATACCCGTGGCCTATTGGGGTAAGTGACGAGCGGAGAGAGTGGACACCCCAGAGCGAGGGGTTAAATTGAGAAAGGAAGAAGGCAGTGTAGCTTGCTTCATGGGTGGGGTACTCTGCTGAGAAGCAGAAACTGCTACTAGGCCCAAAGTATTGCCTGGGCAAGATGCAGTTAAAAATGAGTACTTAGATAAACAGGCGGTATAGCTTGCTTCATGGGTGGTGTACTCTGCTGAGTAGCAGAAACTGCTACTAGGCCCAAAGTATTGCCTGGGCAAGATGCAGTTAAAAATGAGTACTTAGATAAACAGGCCGTATAGCTTGCTTCATGGGTGGTGTACTCTGCTGAGTAGCAGAAACTGCTACTAGGCCCAAAGTATTGCCTGGGCTAGATGCAGTTAATAATTAGTACTTAGATAAACAGGGAGAGTAGCTTGCTTCACCGGCGGGCTACTCAGCTGAAATGCAGACACTGGGTTAGATGCAGTAAAAATTTAGATACACAGGCGGTGTAGCTAGCTTCACAGGTGGGCTACTCCGCTGACGTGCAGACACTGCTCCAAGGTCCAAAACGATTTACTGGGTTAGATGCAGTAAAAATTTAGATACACAGGCGGTGTAGGTAGCTTCACAGGCAGGCTACTCCGCTGACGTGCAGACACTGCTACTAAGCCCAAAACGATTTACTGGGTTAGATGCAGTAAAAATTTAGATACACAGGCAATGTAGCTAGCTTCACAGGCGGGCTACACCGCTGACGTGCAGACAATGCTACTAAGCCCAAAAGGATTTACTGGGTTAGATATGGAGCGCCCCCAGAGGCTAGAGGTTACTCGGAGCTGGGCCCTTTGGTTCTCGTCAGGGATATCACGGTGGCTGACCCAGTCCATGGCCCTAGGGGAACGTCCGTTGTCAATTGGGGAAAGGTCTTTAAAGGGATAGTGTTCATGCTTAGGGGTCCACTGGGGTGATGTGATGGCAACTAGTTGGTATACCTTCCCACAGGTGAAGTATGTCCCCAGGGCTTCCCAGATTGTAGATGGTGGATGATGGATGATGTAAGGCGCAGTGAATAACGAGGACACAAGGTTGCAGTCTCTTTACCTTTACTGAAGGCTTCAGTGTCCACAGTCCAGAGCACCAGATCACAGGGTAAGCAAAGTCTGGCCGGTCTGAAAGCAATTCCAGAGTCCCCTTATCCAGGTGGAAATCAGTAGCCTTCCTCTAGCGCCTGTGTGTTGTAGTACCTCCCTGCTGTGCTTCTCGGTAAGGTCCTCACAACTATTGTAGATGTTAAGTCTCTTCCTCTCTCTCTCTGTCCCCCAGATGGTACGGATAGGACAAACCCATATGACTGATGGCCTGAGGCTTTTTACAGGGACCCGAGAGACGCCCCATCCCCCACAAGTTGTCACCGTGCCTCCTGGGTATATGGTCGGGCAGCCAACGTGGAATTAACTGTCCTGCCAGTCTCTGAAGTACTGCATAGAGATCCTTACTCCCTCGGTTTGCTGGCTACCGGCCCTGCACTTCAGAAGGAAGCAGCTTGCTCCTGGCTGATCTCCCTCTGATATTCCTCTCCTGTGCTCTGCTTTCCAGCACACTCTCTGCAATATGTTCGCTTAGTGGCTTCCTTCAGGAGCTGCAGCACTTCAGGCTCCTGGACTCCGTCCTGTCCCTCTGTCTTCCTGACAGGAACTGCCCTCTGAACTCCTTTTCCCTCCAGATCAGGATCTTATAAAGGGGAGTTCACCTTAAACAGGCTTAGAGCTCCCCCTTCTGGTCTGGTGTGTGAACATGTTGCATGCATTGTGTTACCTGATGAGAAGATCTCCTTTATTGCCTTCAGACGTAATATCACTCCCCCTGGTGGAAGAATAACATTACTGCAACGACCAGAACTCTGGGGTGCTGCAGATACAGTAAAAAATTATTAGATACACAGGCGGTGTGGCTAGCTTCACAGGCGGGCTACTCAGATGACTACCAGACAATGTTACTAGCCCAAAAGGATTGGCTGAGCTAGATTACACCAAATGCTGTGACAAACACTTGCACAGCACTGGCACAGACCTGCCTGGCAAAAAGTGCTATGAACTGCTGTAACCTACCCTGAAAAGGGCTGATATTACAACTAGTCCCTACTCCCTAAACCTATCTCTCTCTATCTATCTGCAAATTTGCTCACAATTCACACTCTTATACTGTATAGCGCCCACAGCAGCAGCGGTGCCGTCTAACACTAAGCTGCAGCAGTGAGGAAATGGTGGCAACGGGGAAAATGGATGGTTCTTATAGGGCAAGGACATGTGACATACACAGCCAATGACACATGCCCTTTCCTGTGTGTATCACATATACTTTGCTGTGTGTGTGTGCACTGCTGATAGGCTGAGAGACTGCACTGCCCCACTGTAAATGCGGGAAAGAAAAAAAAATGGAGATCGGCATTATTTTAGCACAGATGTATCCCTCAATCCCCCCCGCCCACTATACACTGAAACAGTCTATTAACAATGATAAACAGTTTTAATGTGAAAATCAAGTTAGGCTTTTGGTGAACGAACAGTTATCGAACAGAAACTCGAACAGCCGAATTTTAAGCAAATTGTTCGAGTTCGTAGAACGACTCAAACATCGCCCAAAACAGCTCGAATTTGAAATTGGCGAACAGTTCGACTCGAACACCGCTCATCTCTACTACTTATACAATGGATTTCCAAGCAATGCAGCAGCACTTTCATTTAATAAAGTTACTACATTACTTATGTTCTCATAAACTAATCAGTTTGGGTGGGTTGAGGGCAGGGTTGAATGAACTAATAGATGACCTTTAACCCCTTAGTGACCAGGCCATTTTTTAAAAATCTGACATGTGTCACTAGTAGTAATAAATCTGGAATACTTTAACATATCCCATTGATTTTGATATTGTTTTGTTCGCGATACATCATATTTTATGATAATGGTAAATTTAGATAGATATGTATTGCATTTATTTATAAAAATATCAGAAATTAGCCAATTTTGTTTAAAATTTGCAATTTTCAAACGTTGAATGATTATTCCTTTAATCCAGATAGTCATACCACACAAGAACAATAGTAAATGACATTTCCCTCATGTCTACTTTACATCAGCAGCATTTGTAAAATGTTATTTTATTTTGTTAGCATTTTAGAAGGTTTAAAAATATATCAGTAATTTTTCATTTTTTTCAAGGAAATTTACCAAACTTATTTTTTTAGGGAGCTGTTCAGTTTTGAAGTGATTTTAGGGACCCTATATATTGGAATCCCCCCAAAAGTGATACCACTTTATAAACAGCACCCCTCGACATATTCAAAATTGCTTTCAGATAGTTAATTAACCATTCAGGTGCTTTTTCAGGAATTAATGCAAAGTGGCATGACAGGAATGAAAAAGTTTAATTTTACCATCTAAATTTTGATAACTTTTGAACAGGCCACTGTAGCTGGCAGACATTAAGACCGTTATTTGGTCCTGAACTGCCATGGCAAACATCAGGACCACAGGATCAAGATCTCAGGGTGCCAATGGTGTTGAAGAGGAAGCCCCTACAGTCTGTTAACCATCTAGATGCCGTATACACTATTTCACGGCAGTATTTAAGGGGATAAATGACCAGAGTCAGTGCCAACACTAATCATGGCTGGTGCAGCAAGTTGTCAGCTACAGTCTACAGCTCACAGATACAGGATTGTCACCTGTCAGGGGATGCTACTCAATTATATCGCAGGTCAGTAAAAAGATGTATAGGTGGTCACTTGTTATCAAGAAGTACTCCCATAAAAACGTTAAAAATATTGTACAGTGGCTTGCAAAAGTATTTAACCCCCTTGGCATGTTTTGCTACCGCTACCTAACAACCTGGAATTTCATTGCTTTTTTTAGGGTTTGCATCAGTTCATGAAGAACATGCCTATAACTATGACAATTTGTTTTTCTTTTTATTTTGAAGCAAACAAAATGGTGTTCTTGGGGTGATGAGCTGTGTTGATTTGGCGCAAACATAGCGTTTACCTTGGTGGCCAAAGAGTTACATTTTGGTCTCATCTGACCATAGCGCCTACCTCCATACATTTAGGGAGTCTCCCACATGTCATTTGGCAAACTCAAAATGAGCCCTACAATTTTTGTATGTGAGTAAAGGCTTTTTTCTGCCCACTCTCTCATGAAGGCCACTCCTAAGGAGTGTACGGCTTATTGGAGTCGTATAGACAGATCTCCTGTCTCTGTTTGGGAACTCTGCAGCTCTTTCAGGGTTACCTTTGGTCTATGTGCTGCCTGTCTGCTTAATGCCCTCATTGCCTGGGTGGAGGGTTTTGGTGGGCAACCTTCTCTTGGCAGATTTGTTGTGGTAGAATGTTCTTTCCATGTGATGATGATGGATTGGATGGTGTTCTGGGGGATCATCAGAGATTAGGATATTTTTTTTTATAACCCAACCCTAACTTGTACTTCTCAATAACTTTGTCCCTGACTTATTTTGAGATCTCCTTGGTCTTCATGGTGTTGTTTGGTTAGTGGGGCCTCTTGCTTAACCTCTTCACCCCCGGAGCTTTTTTCGTTTTTTTCATTTTTTGCTCTCCTTCTTTCCAGAGCCATAACTTTTTTATTTTTCTGTCAATATGGCCATGTGGGGGCTTATCTTTTGCAGGACGTGTTGTACTTTTGAATGATAACTTTGGTTTTACCATGTCGTGTAACAGAAAACGGGAAAAAAATTCCAAGTGCGATGAAATTGCTAAAAAAAAGTTCAATCTCACACTTGTTTTTTGCTTGGCATTTTTGGTAGGTTCTGTAAATGCTAAAACTGACCTGCCATTATGATTCTCCCGGTTATTATGAGTTCATAGACACCAAACATGTCTAGGTTCTCTTTAATGTAAGTGGTAAAAAAAAATTCCAAAGCTTGCTAAAAAAAAAAAAAATCGCGCAATTTTCCGATACCAGTAGCGTCTTCATTTTTCGTGATCTGGGGTCGGGTGAGGGCTTATTTTTTGCATGCCGAGCTGACGTTTTTAATGAAGTATACTATTTTGGTGCATATACGTTCTTTTGATGCAATGTCGCGGAGACCAAAAAACTTAATTTTGGCATCTTCATTTATTTCTCACTATGCCATTTAGCGATCAGGCTAATCTTTTTTATTGATAGATTGGGCCAGTCTGAATATCGGGATACCAAATATGTGTAGGTTTGATTTTTTTGTATTGTTTTATTTTGATTGGGGTGAAAGGGGGTGATTTGAACTTTCATATTTTTTTTATATTTTTAAACACTTTTTTAAATTTTGACATGCTTCAATAGCCTCCATAGGAGGCTAGAAGCATGCACTACTCGATTGCCTCTGCTGCGCGGCCGGCAGCACTTGTTAAATGTGGCTGTCCGAGTTTGACAGCGGCATTTAACTAGTTAATGGGCGCGGGCGGATCGCGATTCCGCTCGTGCCCATTGTGCGCACATGTCAGCTGTTGAAAACTTTGAGGTGGGGTCACTGCCGGAGCCCAGCTCTAGGCGGGGGATACTGCCAGCTGACGTACTATTCCGTCAGCTGGCAGAAAGGGGTTAATGATGTTGCAGCCTCTGTGGCCTTTGAGAAAATGTGTGTGTATATACTGACAGACCATGTGACACTTAGATTGCACACAGGTGGACTTCCTTTCACTAAGCATGTCACTTATGAAGGTAATTGCTTGCACCAGAATTTTTTATGGGCTTCATAGCAAAAGGGATGAATACATATGTCATAACAGGAAAGAAGAGAAATCCAGCTCCGGAAGTAAAATAAAAACTTCTTTAATTCAAAAATACATATGCGCATGCCAATTTTTACCTTTTTGATCCCATAAATATAATTTATGCTTTTACTTTTTTCTCTTCGTCAACTTAGACTATTTACAGTAGTGATGATACATGTCACGCAAATTGATTTACAAAAATGTTTACTAAAATATTTAAACACAGATTGTAATGCAACAAAATAGGTAATCATGTCTATGTCCAGACCTGGTCAACCTTCATCTGCGCTTGCCCTTTCTGGCGCCATGGTAGTGATTCAGAAATGCTTCAGGTACAGTTTGCATTTAATGTGGTTTTGCTTTTACTATATTTAGGAGGCCACAATGGCACAGAGAATATAAAAAACGTAGAGTAGGACTGCCCCATCATAAGAATGCCTTGGCATGGCGGGGTGGCTCAAAGAATTAATCAATTGTTTGCTAAATGTCTCATTTTGAAATACAGTTAGAAATCAGTATGTGCATGTGCACTTTATGTATTGCGTTCTGACCATAAGCAGCACTGGCTTCTTCCCTTTTTTATTTTAAAATAGGTAAAAAGCCCGGGTAGTGAATACTTTCGCAAGCCACCGTATTTTTTCATTTATTAGCAATAACTATCTCCCCTCCATTACTAGTGTTATTCCGATCGTCTTCCAATCCACATGGCTGCAATTCAGAGTTGCAGTCTCTTGTGTAGACTGGAAGTTGCTTTCGTTATGCCTATGAGACTCACATAGAGACTCTCAAAATTTAAATTGAGAAAGTGACTTGTGGTCCACACTTGCTGTGGGAAGGATGCTGTGTGAAGCAACTACTCTGAATTGCAGTCACAAGATGCAGAATAAGTCCATAACAACTTTTGGAATAAGAAAAGATGGCTGTTGATATTTATTTGAACACATTCACACAATACAATATACAGTGGCATGTAAGAGTTTGGACACCCCTGGTCAAAATTATTGTTACTGTGAAAAGTTAAGCAAGATAAAATGAATTCTAAAAGGGCCTAAAGTTAAAAGTTACTAATTTCCTTTGTATCTTAGGTAAAAAAATATATTTTCATCTTTTCATCTTTTACTTTTTAATAATTACAAAAAATAAAATGGGCTGATGCAAAAGTTTGGACATCCTGCATTATAGTACCTAGTAGCCAGGGCTGGACTGGCAATCTGGCAATTCTGGCAAATGCCAGAAGGGCTTGTCTGGTCATGGGCTGCTTCCTCTGCTACATTGTTAACAGAATCGGTGTTCTCAAGATACCCATACTGTTAAGAGTTGTGATGGAGCACAAAGTTGCTGACCCCATCACTTACCCCAGCAGGCCACAGGTATCGTTAGAAATATTGGTGTTGTAGAAAATCTTCCTTTCCTCCATTCTGCGTATTATTAGTAATATATCCCATCTGGTTCATGGGGACGGGGACAACATGGGCCTGTGTGATTTCAAATGCCAGGACTGAATTTCAGTTCCAGTCCATACCTGCTAGTAGCACACCCTTTTTGAAAGTATCACAACTTGTAAACTCTTTTTGTAGCCAGACAAGAGTCTTTCATTTATTGTTTGAGGGATTTTCATCTATTCTTCCTTCCTTCTTCCTTGATGTTCATATCAGGGGACTGTGAGGGCCATTGTAAAACCTTCAGCTTGGGTCTTTTGAGGTAGTCTATTCTAGATTTTGATGTGTGTTTAACCCCTTCATGACTGGAGCTTTTTTCGGTTTTGCGTTTTCTTTTTTCACTCCCTTCTTTCCAAACTCACCTTCCAATGTGATTCTCCAGGTCATTAAGAGTTCATAGACACCAAACATGTCTAGGTTCTTTTTTATTTAAGTGGTGAAAAAAAATTCCAAACATTGATTAAAAAAATAAAAAAATGCGTCGTTTTCCGATACCCATAGTGTCTCCATTTTTCATGATCTTGGGTTGGGTGAGGGCTTATTTTTTGCATGCGAGCTGATGTTTTTCATGATATTATTTTGGAGCAGATACAATCTTTTGATAGCCCATTGTTGCATTTTAATGCAATGTCGCAGCGACCCAAAAAATATAATTCTGGCGTTTTTACTTTTTTCCTGCTACGCTGTTCAGGTTCACAACCCCAAAGCATGGTTGATCCACCCCCATGCTTAATGGTTGTCGAGATGTTTTTTTAACCTAAAATGTTGTGTCCTTTTTTCTCCACACATATCTTTGATCATTATAGCCAAATATCTCTATTTTAACCTCATTGGTCCACAGGACTTGTTTCCAAAATGCATCAGGCTTGTTTATATGTTCTTTTGCATACCTCTGACTCTTCATTTTATGGTGAGGACGCAGGAGAGATTTTCTTCTGATGACTCTTCCACGAAGGCCATATTTGTGCAGGTGTCTTTGAACAGTGAAACAATGTACCACTACTCCAGAGTCTGCTACATCTTTCTGAAGGTCTTTTGCAGTCAAGTGGGGATTCTGATTTGGCTCACTAGCAATCTTACAAGCAGTTCTCACTGAAATTTAGATTGGTCTTCCAGATATAATCTTGACCTCTATTGCTCCAATTAATTACCATTTCTTAAGAGCATTGAACTGATGAAAGGACAATTTAAAAAGGCTTTGCTATCTTCTTATAGCATTCTCCTGCATTGTGGGCCTCCACCATTGTCCCCCAGTGCACACTCTAATTTCAAGCATGCTGTGTATGCAGGAGGAGTACTCATGGACTGAAATAATTTGCCCATGGACTGAAATAATTTGCCCATAGAGCAAATGGAGATGTTAGCTACCTCCAGGTAATGATTAGCGGGAATTAGGATGCTGAGGCCAGCTAGGGGTTATGGCCCTACAACGATGGATAACATCCATAGTGTCAGTATTGGACTCCAGATTAGACCCTGGATGGATTTGCAGCAATGCACTCCTCACGTACACCTGGTTTCTAAATCTGCTCCTGATAGCCTGTGTCATAGAATCTGCCTTAACTCCCTTCACCACCTTGCGATTTTCCATTTTTGTGTTTTGGATTTTTGCTCCCCTTCTGGCTACTGCCACAACTTTATTATTTCCGTCAATATATCCATATCACGGCTTGTTGTGGGAAGAGTTGTACATTTGAATGACGCTATTAATTTTACCATTTAGTGTACTGGAAAATAGGAACAAAATTTCAAATGTGTTGAATTTGCAAAAAAAGTGTAATTCAACAATAGTATTTTAATTTTTTAATTTACTGTGTTCATTAAATGCTAAAACTGACCTACCAATATGATTCTCCAGGTCAGTATGAGTACACAGATACCAAACATGACCGGCATTCATAGAAGATTTACAATGACAGGCAATGATGCCCGGATGTCATGACACCCTATTGGCGCCCCAAGATATCGTCACATGGCTGCCTATTTGATTGACTTGTGATGTATTTCTGCTCAGAGATTGACAGTGGCATTTAAGTTGTTGACAGTCGCAAATGGAAAACAAATCCACCGGCGGCTGTTAGATGCACATGATAGCTTATTAGATCAGCTATCCTGTGCAGGAAAGATGTGGGCTCAGCGCCGGAGCACATCTAATGCATGGACACGACCTTGCACGTGCCTATATGTCCAAGGTCATGAAGGGGTTAAATGCAAATGTGTCATCATCTGCAGTTTGACACCTGCTGCCCTTGAAAGTAAAATCTGCTTTTGTTTTACATCACACTCACATGTTGACTCTCTTCTGATTCCTCCACCACAACTCCTCATGTACTATTCCGTCTGAGGACAGAAAGGGGTTAAATGAGATGTGGTCCCTAAAAAAATGGTTTTGAAAATTTTGTTGGAAAAATGTGAAGTTGCTGGTTAACTTTTAACTCTTCTAACTTACTAATAAAAAAAAATATGTTTACAAAGTGATGCAAAGGTAAAGTAGACATGTGGGCAATGTTTTTTATTAACTACTTTGTGTAACATAACTTTCTGATTTAAGGCATAATTTGAAAATTTCCAATATTTTCACAAATAAATGCAAGTCATATTGAACAAGTTTCACCACTATTATGAAGTACAATATGTCACAAAAAAACATTTTTAGAATCAGTGGGATCCGTTGAAGTGTTCCAGAGTTATTGCCACATAAAATCACACTGGTCAGATTTAAGAATTGTGACCTGGTCATTAAGGTTAAAATTGGCTCAGTCACTAAGTTGATAAATGAAGAAGACTAAAGTGAGAAGAGAAAAATGTAGCCAGATGGATGAAGCAAGCAAGCAGAATATCGGGCAGGGATCTGTGGCACCAGGAAAGTTAAGGGGTGTTGAGATTATATTTTTTAACCCCTTCATGCCCACCAAAATAACATGCCACCATTTCGCTTGATTTGAGCAAATCTGGCAATCCACATTTTTTCAGATATTTTGGTAAATTCTTCAATTCATCCATACACCTTCTATCTAACTTCTCATAAGTAAATATATCAAATTAATGACCGCTGATACGCCTTTTACGGCATCAGTTAAGTGTACTTATGCCTCAGCACTGCTTTTTAACGGCGCTGAAAAATAAGTGTATACTGCCTCCCAGAGTCGGAATTTATCCGGGGTCTCGGCTACCGGGGGTGGCTGAGACCACATAGAACATGATTTGGGTCGCTTTTTACTGGGGTGCAGACCGTGCGGAAAATGCGTGGCCTGCCCAAACATTATGAGATCCCAAACTTTTAATAATGTGAAGGGTACTGTTATGTATAGAATCAAGCATTCCATCACATGTACATCTAGAGCAGTAATTTACTATATTCAGTGCCCTTGTTCCCTCATATATATAGGGATGACAACCCGCCAATTAAAAGTTCGTACACGGGAACACGTTCTGGGGATCCAGGGAGCTAGGGACGTTAAGGATGTCAATTTGTTGAAAACAATACCGAAGCACTTCAAAATACATCATAATTGTGATGCTTCCCTCCTAAGAGTATTTGGTATTGATAAAATTGACCTTAACGAAAGGGGTGAAAAAATTAGTACACCCTTGGCCAAACTAGAAACCAAATGGATTTGGTTACTTGATACAGTTGCCCCCAAAGGCCTGAACGAGAATTTAAGTTTTGCACCATTCCTGTGATTTTTGTAGGCTAACTTTAATTTTATATGCTCCTCTTTTGTACGTAATTGTTTGAGTAATTCATATATGTGTGTTTTTTAACAATAATTTGTGTTTTTTAACAATAATTCGTATTTTTATCCACATATTTTTATATAGTTTTAATATTTCTTTTATCCTTTTTATTCAGTGGATACTGTATCTGGGAAATATAGGTATTAACTACCATTATTCTTTACCATAGGTTATATAATACTTACTTTACAAATAATTCTGTGCTGCTGACTTGATTGCCGGTCCAGATGTTTCTTTACGTGGATTCAGATCCTTTGGTCTTCCATTGATGTTGAAATGATTAAATGGACAGCATATGCTAAATTTGGACACTACCGTGAATTTTTCTTTGGTTTGGATACGATGGCATGGATACTGTCAAGCGTTGATCCGGATAAAAAGAAATCGGCTCCTTTCTTCTTGTATTTTGCCTATAATGGAATTGGACATTTAAGTATCTATATTCAACATTTTGCATTTTTTAATATTATAATTGTCATTTATGATGAGTAAGGTAGCATACATTCCATCTAATTATCACTCACATGCAGTCCTTACACATAAATATTGAGTCATAAAATATATATATTGTATTTCTTCCTTAACAGTGCGCACGCACAGCCTTGTAATTTGAATGGCTGCGTTCCTGTGACCTTGATAACATCAGGAATCGTCCTGTGTGTCTGATCATATGATATAATTCCCTCCTTTTTTAGTATAAGGCAATTCATTATAATAAAGATACGCGGATAGATACATATAATGTTTTCGGCTTTTTTCCACTTCACTTATATTGAGTATGCACTTATAGAGCCACATCTTTTGTTTATACTACACTTTTATTAGCATGCACACTCAGCCAGAGCTTTGCGATCTGAATGGCTGAGTCTTCGTTACCTTGGCAGCACTTTGGTCACGTGATATGTCCCTTCCCCCTTTTCTTTTTTGCACTTTTTCCATTAATATTAATGGTATACTATTTCCCTTCATGTATATGTAATTTTCCGGCCCCCCTTTTTATTTGTACAGTGCACATAATAATATATGTTTTGAGCCCCCTTTTTTGTTTACCGTATATACTCGAGTATAAGCCGACCCAAGTATAAGCCGACCCCCCTAATTTTGCCACGAAAAACTGGGAAAACCTATTGACTCGAGTATAAGCCTAGGGTGGAAATGCAGCAGCTACCGGTGAATTTCAAAAATAAAAATAGATCATTATTTCCCCATAGCTGTGCCATATAGTGCTCTGCGCCGTTCATATCTCCCCATAGCTGTGCCATATAGTGCTCTGCACTGTTCATATTCCCCCTTGGCTGTGCCATATAGTGCTCTGCAGCGTTCATATCTCCCCATAGCTGTGCCCCATACAGTGCTCTGCAGCGTTCATATCTCCCCATAGCTGTGCCCCATATATGCTTTGCAGCTTTCATATCTCCCCATAGCTGTGCCCCATATATGCTCTGCAGCATTCATATCTCCCCATAGCTGTGCCCCATATATGCTCTGCAGCGTTCATATCTCCCCATAGCTGTGCCCCATATATGCTCTGCAGCGTTCATATCTCCCCATAGCTGTGCCCCATATATGCTCAGCAGCATTCATATCTCCCCATAGCTGTGCCCCATATATGCTCTGCAGCGTTCATATCTCCCCATAGCTTTGCCCCATACAGTGCTCTGCAGCGTCAATATCTCCCCATAGCTGTGCCCCATATATGCTCAGCAGCATTCATATCTCCCCATAGCTGTGCCCCATATATGCTCTGCAGCGTTCATATCTCCCCATAGCTGTGCCCCATACAGTGCTCTGCAGCGTTCATATCTCCCCATAGCTGTGCCCCATACAGTGCTCTCCAGCGTTCATATCTCCCCATAGCTGTGCCCCATACAGTGCTCTGCAGCGTTCATATCTCCCCATAGCTGTGCCCCATATATGCTTTGCAGCTTTCATATCTCCCCATAGCTGTGCCCCATATATGCTCTGCAGCATTCATATCTCCCCATAGCTGTGCCCCATATATGCTCTGCAGCGTTCATATCTCCCCATAGCTGTGCCCCATATATGCTCTGCAGCGTTCATATCTCCCCATAGCTGTGCCCCATATATGCTCAGCAGCATTCATATCTCCCCATAGCTGTGCCCCATATAGTGCTCTGCAGCGTTCATATCTCCCCATAGCTGTGCCCCATATATGCTCTGCAGCGTTCATATTTCCCCATAGCTGTGCCCCATATATGCTCTGCAGCGTTCATATCTCCCCATAGCTTTGCCCCATACAGTGCTCTGCAGCGTCAATATCTCCCCATAGCTGTGCCCCATATATGCTCAGCAGCATTCATATCTCCCCATAGCTGTGCCCCATATATGCTCTGCAGCGTTCATATCTCCCCATAGCTGTGCCCCATACAGTGCTCTCCAGCGTTCATATCTCCCCATAGCTGTGCCCCATACAGTGCTCTGCAGCGTTCATATCTCCCCATAGCTGTGCCCCATATATGCTTTGCAGCTTTCATATCTCCCCATAGCTGTGCCCCATATATGCTCTGCAGCATTCATATCTCCCCATAGCTGTGCCCCATATATGCTCTGCAGCGTTCATATCTCCCCATAGCTGTGCCCCATATATGCTCTACAGCGTTCATATCTCCCCATAGCTGTGCCCCATATATGCTCTGCAGCGTTCATATCTCCCCATAGCTGTGCCCCATATATGCTCTGCAGCGTTCATATCTCCCCATAGCTGTGCCCCATATATGCTCTGCAGCGTTCATATCTCCCCATAGCTGTGCCCCATACAGTGCTCTGCAGCGTTCATATCTCTCCATAGCTGTGCCCCATACAGTGCTCTGCAGCGTTCATATCTCCCCATAGCTGTGCCCCATATAGTGCTCTGCAGCGTTCATATCTCCCCATAGCTGTGCCCCATACAGTGCTCTGCAGCGTTCATATCTCCCCATAGCTGTGCCCCATATATGCTCTGCAGCGTTCATATTTCCCCATAGCTGTGCCCCATATATGCTCTGCAGCGTTCATATCTCCCCATAGCTGTGCCCCATATATGCTCTGCAGCGTTCATATCTCCCCATAGCTGTGCCCCATACAGTGCTCTGCAGCGTTCATATCTCCCCATAGCTGTGCCCCATACAGTGCTCTGCAGCGTTCATATCTCCCCATAGCTGTGCCCCATATAGTGCTCTGCAGCGTTCATATCTCCCCATAGCTGTGCCCCATACAGTGCTCTGCAGCGTTCATATCTCCCCATAGCTGTGCCCCATATATGCTCTGCAGCGTTCATATTTCCCCATAGCTGTGCCCCATATATGCTCTGCAGCGTTCATATCTCCCCATAGCTGTGCCCCATATATGCTCTGCAGCGTTCATATCTCCCCATAGCTGTGCCCCATATATGCTCTGCAGCGTTCATATCTCCCCATAGCTGTGCCCCATATATGCTCTGCAGCGTTCATATCTCCCCATAGCTGTGCCCCATACAGTGCTCTGCAGCGTTCATATCTCCCCATAGCTGTGCCCCATATATGCTCTGCAGCGTTCATATCTCCCCATAGCTGTGCCCCATACAGTGCTCTGCAGCGTTCATATCTCCCCATAGCTGTGCCCCATACAGTGCTCTGCAGCGTTCATATCTCCCCATAGCTGTGCCCCATATATGCTTTGCAGCATTCATATCTCCCCATAGCTGTGCCCCATATATGCTCTGCAGCGTTCATATCTCCCCATAGCTGTGCCCCATATTTGCTCTGCAGCGTTCATATCTCCCCATAGCTGTGCCCCATATAGTGCTCTGCAGCGTTCATATCTCCCCATAGCTGTGCCCCATATATGCTCTGCAGCGTTCATATCTCCCCATAGCTGTGCCCCATATAGTGCTCTGCAGCGTTCATATCTCCCCATAGCTGTGCCCCATATAGTGCTCTGCAGCGTTCATATATCCCCATAGATGCTCCACATAAATCTGTGCCATGGCCGCTGCTGCTGCAATAAAAAAAAAAAAAGCCATACTCACCTCTCTTGATTGCAGCTCCCAGCGTCCGGTCCCGGCGTCTCGTCTCGGCGTCTCTGCACTGACTGATCAGGCAGAGGGCGCCGCGCACACTATATGCGTCATCGCGCCCTCTGACCTGAACAGTCAGAGCGCAGATAGACGCCGGGAAGATGGAGGCGCCGGGAAGATGGAGCGGCGCCCGGCGGCTGGAACGCGGACAGGTGAATATTACATACAGTTAGGTCCATATATATTTGGACAGAGACAACATTTTTCTGATTTTGGTTATAGACATTACCACAATGAATTTTAAACAAAACAATTCAGATGCAGTTGAAGTTCAGACTTTCAGCTTTCATTAGAGGGTATCCACATTAAAATTGGATGAAGGGTTTAGGAGTTTCAGCTCCTTAACATGTGCCACCCTGTTTTTAAAGGGACCAAAAGTAATTGGACAGATTCAATAATTTTAAATAAAATGTTCATTTCTAGTACTTGGCTGAAAACCCTTTGTTGGCAATGACTGCCTGAAGTCTTGAACTCATGGACATCACCAGACGCTGTTTCCTCCTTTTTGATGCTCTGCCAGGCCTTCACTGCGGTGGTTTTCAGTTACTGTTTGTTTGTGGGCCTTTCTGTCTGAAGTTTAGTCTTTAACAAGTGAAATGCATGCTCAATTGGGTTGAGATCAGGTGACTGACTTGGCCATTCAAGAATATTCCACTTCTTTGCTTTAATAAACTCCTGGTTGCTTTGGCTTTATGTGTTGGGTCATTGTCCATCTGTAGTATGAAACAACGACCAATCAGTTTGGCTGCATTTGGCTGGATCTGAGCACACAATATGTCTCTGAATACCTCAGAATTCATTCGGCTGCTTCTGTCCTGTGTCACATCATCAATAAACACTAGTGACCCAGTGCCACTGGCAGCCATGCATGCCCAAGCCATCACACTGCCTCCGCCGTGTTTTACAGATGATTTGGTATGCTTTGGATCATGAGCTGCACCACGCCTTCACCATACTTTTCT
Organism: Ranitomeya imitator; assembly: GCF_032444005.1. Taxonomy (NCBI): domain Eukaryota; kingdom Metazoa; phylum Chordata; class Amphibia; order Anura; family Dendrobatidae; genus Ranitomeya; species Ranitomeya imitator. The sequence goes on from NC_091286.1 coordinate 238,857,532, forward strand.
CTTTCCATCATTCTGGTGGAGGTTGATCTTGGTTTCATCTGTCCAAAGAATGTTCTTCCAGAACTGTGCTGGCTTTTTTAGATGTTTTTTAGCAAAGTCCAGTCTAGCCTTTTTATTCTTGATGCTTATGAGTGGCTTGTACCGTGCAGTGAACCCTCTGTATTTACTTTCATGCAGTCTTCTCTTTATGGTAGATTTGGATATTGATACGCCTACTTCCTGGAGAGTGTTGGTCACTTGGTTGGCTGTTGTGAAGGGGTTTCTCTTCACTATCGAGATTATTCTGCGATCATCCACCACTGTTGTCATGGGCGCCCAGGTCTTTTTGCATTGATGAGTTTACCAGTGCTTTCTTTCTTTCTCAGGATGTACCAAACTGTAGATTTTGCCACTCCTAATATTGTACCAATTTCTCGAATGGATTTTTTCTGTTTTCGCAGCTTAGGGATGGCTTGTTTCACCTGCATGGAGTGCTCCTTTGACCGCATGTTTACTTCACAGCAAAACCTTCCAAATGCAAGCACCACACCTCAAATCAACTCCAGGCCTTTTATCTGCTAAATTGAGAATGACATAATGAAGGGATTGCCCACACCTGTCCATGAAATAGCCTTGGAGTCAATTGTCCAATTATTTTTGGTCCCTTTAAAAGCAGGGTGGCACATGTTAAGGAGCTGAAACTCCTAAACCCTTCATCCAATTTTAATGTGGATACCCTCAAATGAAAGCGAAAAGTCTGAACTTCAGCAGCATCCGAATTGTTTTGTTTAAAATTCATTGTGGTAATGTCTATAACCAAAATTAGAAAAATGTTGTCTCTGTCCAAATATATATGGACCTAACTGTACTTACCTAGTCCCAGCGATCCTGACGCTCCCTCTGCCTGTCCCACGGTCTTCGGTGCCGCAGCTTCTTTCTCTATCAGCGGTCACCGTTACCGCTGATTAGAGAAATGAATAGGTGGCTCCACCCCTATGGGAGGTGGAGCCGCCTATTCATTTCTCTAATGAGCGGTCCCACGTGACTGCTGAACAGGGGAAGAAGCTGCAGCACAGAAGACCGTGGGACGGCAGGGACAGCGCGAGGATCGTCGGGACTAGGTAAGTATGCCTCAGCGCCCTCACCCCCTCACCCGCCGACCCCACCGCTACCGTGACTCGAGTATAAGCCGAGATTTGGGCTGAAAATCTCGGCTTATACTCGAGTATATACGGTATATTGCCCTTTTATATACAGTGCACAAGTAGTCAGATCCTTGTTTTCTTAATAAAACCATGAATTGTCCTGTGCGTTCAATCAAATACACTTCTTTTCTAGCACATGATAAATTTAACCAAGACTACGCATGCACATACCTGTACTTTATGATTTGAATAGCCACTTTTTTATGTAAATCAAGTTTATTGAGTTTCATATGAACATACATAAAAATCAAAGTAACGATTTGCATTCATAAGCACATACAAAGGTGTAAGGTGAATATAATAAATGAACAACTTTGCTTATAATCAATGTTTGTCTCTCTTGCGTTATTAAAATACAAGTATAACTGACTTGTGAAAGAGAGTCAAAATGTTGAAAATTGATTATTATGTTTTCAGTCCTGTGAACATGTTACTTTTAACTACCTTAAAGATTCATTAGTTTTGAAATAAAATTTTACAGATACTACATCTCCTGAACTCCCGTTATTCTATTTTCATAGAATTCTAAAAAATTATTTATTTATCAAACGGGAGTAATGATGTCTAGGCTCTCTATAACATTTGACACCCAAAGGAAATCTAATTATAACCTAGATCATGAAGAGAGAAGAAGACTGAGAGAGAGAAAGAAAAGAAAACGGGGAAGAGAGGAAGAAAGAAGTAAGAGAAAAGAGAAAAAAGAAAAAAAGGGGGGGGAGGGAGGGAAAGGAAGATGGGGAGGTGGGGTTAGGGAACAAGGGATAAGAGTCTGGTTTCCGGTCCAAATGAACTTGAGTCTGTAGTTTTTGTGGTAGTATATTATTTGTCCCATTTTCAAGGAAAATGGCAGGTAAGGGTTTTAAGGGCTCCGATTAGGTTAAAAAGTGTAACCAATTATTCAGCTCTTCAGTCTCTCTAAAGGTAATCCAGGGAGACCAAACATTTAATACTTTATCCAAGGTTCCAGTGTCTTGACCAATCAGTTGCTCCATTCTAAAGATGTGATTGAGTTCTGTGATAAAATCAGCGCGTGAGGGAGATTTTGATTGCTTCCAATAACGGGGAATTAGGTTACACGCTGCCGTTAGGTGAATAGCCGCTTTTTTGTTGTCTTGACAACATCTAGAATTATCCTATGCGGTCACATGACACGCTCTCCATTCTTATGTGTACATGATCACGATAAGTAGATGTATTCTCGCTTTATACGCATACAATACTCTGGCCCCCTCTCTCTTTTTTTCATATACATCGTGCATGAAAATATAGAGTTCCCCTTTATAGGCTCATGTCGCATCTCCAGTAGTGCGCATGCACCGCTGGAGCCCTGAGATCTGGGCTGTTGCGTTCCTGTGGCCTTGGTGACACCAGGTACACATCCTGTGTGTCCGGTCACGTGACGTGGCTGTTCCTGATTTCCGGGTTATCCAGGCTGCGCATGCGCCGTACATACTACAGCTGTGGACATCGGCACCATACATAATCAGTGCAGTATATAAATCCTCTAGATACAGACAACACACTTACACCCCCTGACGAAGGAACAGTGCGTCTGAAACGCACGTCGGGGTACACCATACCTAACTGGCGGTCCATATAATAATCCCGTATAATCAAAAGTAAGTGACTTCATATATTATCCAATTATCAGCACCTTATTGATATATGGGTTTGCACTTAATGCACTTGCAATTTTTGCACTGAAATGCACTTTATTTTGCTCTTTCTTCTATATGCACATTGTTGCACTTTATTATAAAAAGAGTTTTTAGTTTTTTAGTTTTTTCTATTATATATATTTTTTTGCATCACTAAACACTGTTTTTGTCAAACCACAATAGGTAATTTTAAGTCCTTACGGGTGTGTACATACATAAAATATATATGATGGCAGCCAAATAGGTATGGCCACTAGTATATTTAATATATTATTAAATGCATGTATATTGAATTACACTTGGTTTTTAATTTTGGAATTTTATAAATTGATTAATACCATTTAATAAATAAATATTTAATTATTCATATCCTCTGTTGTGATTGTTTTTTTGGCCCTACTGTGTTATGAGCACGATCCCTTTTTGGTCCGCATTTTAGTGCAGTGGGATTCCCGGAGTAAAGCATGTTGATTGCGCATGTGAAGGTTCATACATGTAGTAATCAAATTATTGCACTTTTTACTTCTATTCAGTTTTTTTTTGCAAAGTTGGTAGATTACGTGAGTTGGCTCATCCTTTGCAGTGTCAAAAAAGGCTCAGGATATGCAACCCTTGCCACCCATGCAAGCTGCAGACTCGCAATTGCTGCTGGTCACAGCCACAGTTGTGGCTGAGAATGCATTGCTCGTCTGAGACGTATGGCGCAACGTAACTTTCTCGTCTTCCTCCTCAGATGACCTACTCAGTTGTGTGCTTCTATGTTCACGCCAACTGGGATCTAACACCTCATCATCATCCTCTGTGTTATCACATTCATCTCCCTTGGAGTTGACCTCCTCCTCTTCCTACCCTGACAGCACAGTACAGTCCACGCGAGCCTCAGATATCTGAGTCCTATCAGGATCACCTCCCCTCCCGGTGGTTAACATCTGTTGACGAGGGTCATGATGCTGCTCCCCCTACTTTGTTCTACCCTGGATCCAAGCTAAAAAATGTGCATCAGTGCAGATTTCCTCCACTGAAGCTTTTGAGTACACTTCTGATGACCATGGCAGAGAATGTTTGAATAGCTCTTTAGACTTTTAGACTCACTCATCGGTGGTTCCATACATTTAGTTGTACAGTTGGAGAGTTAGGATGTGGAGGGAAGCAAGGGTAATTTAGGTACCATCTCTGTGGACTGTACTGTGTGTGATGTTCAGGCGGAGGAAGAGGAGAGACCACTTGAAGCTGCGCTTGCCATCCACTCAAGCACATGCTCTTTCTGGGCCTCATCAACAAGGTGTACCGCTGTGCGTCTGCCAAAGAAAGACAGTGGAGTAGTCCTTCCAGAATCAGAAGTTGTCAGTTGTCTTTGCATAGAACATGACATAGTTGGTTCACTAGTGCTTTCACAAACATTACCACCTTCCCCACATACACTCCCTGACAGAAGTTATTTCGCTTATCCATGTTATGGAAATAAAAGCTTATAACCTGACATTAAATTCATCCATTGGTTGTATAAATTATTCTTTTGAAAGCTGAAACCCTCCAAAATATGGTTTAGGTTAAGAAAATAAATTGGCATCAATGCAGAAATATTGATCAGTTAATGGACACAGAATGGTTAGATTTTTACAAGATAAACGTTTTGTCGCCTGGTCATATAATGCACCCAATCCTAGTTTACATCCTCACCTGTGCTCAGAAAATGATCGGTTAATTAGTTTGTGTGTATAAAAAGAAACCCAGCACCCCAGACCTTCACTTGCTCTGCAACTTAAGCTCTGACAACATGCCAAAAATCCACCCTGCGACCAAAGCCTGGATTATCAGGAGGCTGAAGATCAGATCCACTGCAGAGGTGGCTGGCACTTTTAATGTGTCTCAGCGTCAAGTACCAAGAATTAAAAAAAGATTTGAAGAGACTGGAGATGTGTTTGACAAGCCCAGGTCCGGCAGACCCCGCAAGACAACTGCTCAGGGGGAATGTTTGTTGCTTAGAAAATCCAAAGCAAGCCCCTCTTCCACTGCAGCAGAGCTCCAACAGGCCTGGTCACCTCAAGTCCCTGTGTCAACTAGAACAGTGTGTAGGATTCTGTCTCGAAATGGCCTTCATGGTCGAATCAGTGCCCAGAAGCCAGCACTAAACAAAAGGCAAATAAAAAAACGTGTGGCATTTGCAAAGTCCCAGAGCCTGCTAAACAGATGGACGCTGGAAAAGTGCCAGAAGGTGGATTTCTCTGATGAATCTTCAGTAGAATTACACCACAGCCACTGCAAATACTGCAGGAGACCTACTGGAGCCTGTATGGATCCAAAATACACCCAGAAAAGAGTTAAATTTGGTGGTGGAGAGATCATGGTCTGGGGTTATATTCAGTATGGGGGTGTGCGAAGCATTTGCAAGGTGGAAGGCAATATCAATAGCCAGGATGTCCGTCCTACTCCCAGGACCGCCCAACACACAGGCCTTCAGGTACGCGGCCTCTCTGTGTGCTATTCAGGGATCCGGTCCACACACAGGACATCCGAACACACAGGCCTTCAGGTTCATACACTCTGACCATGTGACCAGACCTCAGTCACATTATATCGTAGTAGCCACTCCCATAGGTGGGAGGTATGTGTGGTTAGTCAGACCCGCCCTGCTCTCCGACTAACCCTGTAAGCCTCCTTTTACAACTACACAAACAATTGTGGGACTACAGGTCCCAGAATAACAACATTCCTGGCTTACAGTGCGGAGGATCTTCTCTGCGACACATACCGACCATTCACAATGACGTCGGTCACTGTCTCACTATCACAGTTACGCCTGCAACTGCCATTCACTCCCATGGCCTCAATACACCTCCGTGCCTATTCTAAGGAGAACATACAGCACCCCCTAGCTGTAACAGGGGTCACTGCATCACACTAGTGAAAAAAAATATCAGAATGCTGCATGTATATTTGTGCATGGAGCACAATAGAAGTAGTGCACAACACACTTGTAGGACATTTGTCCTGCTGGTTTTTGTCTATGGACCTCAGTAATGGCAAAAAAAAATGCTGGAAGGTCAATTTCACAGCCACACTGGACAGTAGCTAGCTAAACTATCTGACTGATAACCAACCGCCTAGCTAACCAACTAAAATCTTGCTGCTAATAGAGCCAGTGTCAGTAGCAGCAGTGCTGTAACAATGTCATAATGGCCCTGAAACAACTTGTCCGCTCTTTATATGGAGAGGAACATGTGATTTCAGCAGCCAATGACACAAGCCGTTGTCAGGACATTGTGGATGCTTCCTGCACCCTGATTTGCTAGCTGCAATACGCACACATAAAGCTAGAAAAAAAAATTAGTTTACAAGAATGCCGTGCCTCTGAGCACTGCAAACCCACTCCCCTCTTCAAACGTGTGCCAAACGCTCATGTTACACCACCATTATTGTTGCTAAAGTGCTGAAAATACTTTTATGGCAACGCAAATATTTTCCCACACTTTTTACGAATGTTATCTAATTTTGTCGATTTTATAAAATGCTGCTTGTGTTTCCGATCACTAATCCGAATGTGCCATATTCGTGCTGAATTTATGTTTGGCTATCGATTTGCAGGCAAATTCACTCATTGCTAGTGTTGAGCGATACCTTCCGATATCCAGAAATATCGGATCAGATTGGATTGGACCGATACCCAAAAAATATGGGGTATTGCCAATTCCGATACCGGAAATCAATGCAAGTCAATGGGACACAAATATCGGAATGAAAATAAACTCTTTCTTTCCTTGTATATCCTGTTCGGGAGGGAGGAAGAGTGTGGGCGGTGCGTGGGTGGAGACTGTGCGTGTCTGTGTGGGTGGGGTCTGTACGGGCCTCTCCGAGTCTATGCGGGCCTGCCCGGGGTCTGTATGGGCCTCTCGGAGGTCTGTGCGGGCCTGCCGGGGGTCTGTACAGGCCCCTCGGGGGTCTGTGCGGGCCTGCCGGGGCCTGTACGGGCCTCTTGGGGGTCTGTACGGGCCTGCCGGGGGTCTGTGCGGGCCTCTCAGGGTCTGTGTGGGCCTGCCGGGGGTCTGTACGGGCCTCTCGGGGGTCTGTGCGGGCCTGATGTGGCCTGCACGGGCCTCTCGGGGATCTGTGCAGGCCTGCCGGGGCAAGTATGGGCCGCTCGGGGGTCTGTGTGGGCCTGCCGGGGGTCGGTACGGGCCTCTCGGGGGTCTGTACGGGTCTGCTGGGGGTCTGTGCGGGCCTCTCGGGGGTCTTTGTATCTGTGTGCAGGCATCGTCCGATGGGACTACAAGTCCCATCGGGCTATGCCTGCTACAATGACAATGATTGATACATTAGCCAATGATGGGACAGTAGTAGTCCTGTTGTGAATTCTGCTTTTGGGCTCCCTCCGGTGGTTGTAGGTGGTAATGCAGTTGTCTCTGGGCTGCAGTCCTGGACAGGTGTATCTACTGATTGCAGTTCTGACTGGAGTATTTAGGTTTGCAGGACTCATTAGTCCTTGCCAGTTGTCAATGTTTCTTGGGAAGGATTTGATCTCTGTCTGGCCTCTCCTGCTTAGCTGCCAATTCAGCAAAGATAAGTGTCTGTTTCTTTTTCTATGGCACACAAGCTGTGTGCTTGTTTTTGATTGTATTCCTGCTCTGAGTTTAGTAGTCTCTGGAGTTGCAGATATACGTTCCTGTCATGATCCCAATGGCAGGGGATCACAAAAAGGACAAGCACAGATACAAACAAGCTCTAGGGCGATGGAACCTGAGCTGACCGCGACCCTGAACCTAACACACAAATAAAAGTAGCCGGGGAACGTGCCTACGATGATCCTAGACGTCTCGCTCCAGCCGAAGATCTAACTTCCCCTATCAGAAGAAACACAGACCTCTCTTGCCTCCAGAGAAATACCCCACAGCAAATAGCAGCCCCCCACATATAATGACGGTGAAATGAGAGGAAAGCACATACGTAGTATGAAAACAGTTTCAGCAAAATGAGGCCCGCTAAAGCTAGATAGCAGAGGATACAAAAGTGAACTGCGCGGTCAGCGAAAAACCCTTCAAAAAAACATCCTGAAATTACTTGAACTCATGTGCCAACTCATGGCACATGAAAAGCAATTTCAGCCCACTAGAGCAACCAGCAGCAGAGAATCACATATCTGCAGGCTGGACTAAAAACCAAATTAAGCAAAACACCAAACAGGAAAATCCAAACTTAGCTTGTCCAGAAGGTTCTAGGAGCAGGGAGCAGAGGTAACAAGACACACTGGATACATTGATAACCGGCGAGGAAATGCCAGCAAAGCCAGGTTAAATAGGAAACTCCCATATGCTGATGGAACAGGTGGAACCCAGAAACCCAGGAAAGACAAGTCACCCAGTACCATCAGTAACCACCAGAGGGAGCCCAAAAACAGAACTCACAACAGTACCCCCCCCTTGAGGAGGGGTCACCGAACCCTCACGAGAACCACCAGGGCGACCAGGATGAGCCCTATGAAAAGCGCGAACCAAATCCTCAGCATGAACATCCGAGGCAACCACCCAAGAATTATCCTCCTGACCATAACCCCTCCACTTGACCAAATACTGGAGTTTCCGTCTGGAAACACGAGAATCCAAGATCTTCTCCACAACATACTCCAATTCTCCCTCCACCAGCACTGGAGCAGGAGGCTCAAGAGAAGGAACAACAGGTACCTCATACTTCCGCAACAACGACCGATGAAACACATTATGAATAGCAAACGATGCCGGGAGATCCAAACGAAACGACACAGGGTTAAGAATTTCCAAGATCCTATAGGGACCGATGAACCGAGGCTTGAACTTAGGAGAAGAGACCTTCATAGGAACAAAACGAGAAGACAACCACACCAAGTCACCAACAAGAAGTCGAGGACCCACGCGGCGACGGCGATTAGCAAACTGCTGAGCCTTCTCCTGGGACAACTTCAAATTGTCCACCACATGACTCCAAATCCGATGCAACCTATCCACCACCATGTCCACTCCAGGACAATCAGAAGGTTCCACCTGACCAGAGGAAAAACGAGGATGAAACCCCGAATTACAAAAGAAAGGAGAAACCAAGGTAGCAGAACTAGCCCGATTATTAAGCGCAAACTCGGCCAGCGGCAAAAATGTAACCCAGTCATCCTGATCAGCAGAAACAAAACACCTTAAATAAGTTTCCAAGGTCTGATTAGTTCGTTCAGTCTGGCCATTCGTCTGAGGATGGAATGCAGACGAAAAGGACAAATCAATGCCCATCTTAGCACAGAAAGTCCGCCAAAATCTAGACACAAACTGGGATCCCCTGTCAGAAACGATGTTCTCAGGAATCCCATGCAAACGAACCACATTCTGAAAAAACAGAGGGACCAACTCAGAGGAGGAAGGCAACTTAGGCAAGGGTACGAGATGAACCATTTTAGAAAAGCGATCACACACAACCCAGATGACGGACATTTTTTGAGAGACAGGGAGATCCGAAATAAAGTCCATGGAAATGTGCGTCCAAGGCCTCTTCGGGATAGGCAAAGGTGACAACAATCCACTGGCCTGAGAACAGCAAGGCTTAGCCCGAGCACAAACCTCACAAGACTGCACAAAAGAACGCACATCCCTCGACAAGGAAGGCCACCAAAAAGACCTGGCCACCAAGTCTCTAGTACCAAATATTCCAGGATGACCTGCCAACGCAGAAGAATGGACCTCGGAGATGACTCTACTGGTCCAATTATCCGGAACAAACAGTCTCTCAGGCGGACAACGATCAGGTTTAGCCACCTGAAACTCCTGCAAAGCACGTCGCAAGTCTGGGGAGACAGCAGACAAAATCACCCCATCCCTAAGGATACCAGAGGGCTCAGAATTTCCAAGGGAGTCAGGCACAAAACTCCTAGAAACGCCTTCACATTCTTTGAACCTGGCAGGTATGAAACCACAAAATTGAAACAAGAGAAAAACAGTGACCAACGAGCCTGTCTAGGATTCAGACGCCTGGCAGACTCAAGGTAAATCAAATTTTTGTGATCAGTCAAGACCACCACACGATGTCTAGCACCCTCTAGCCAATGACGCCACTCCTCAAATGCCCACTTCATGGCCAAAAGTTCCCGAATACCAACATCATAATTCCGCTCAGCCGGCGAAAACTTTCTAGAAAAAAACGCGCATGGCTTCATCACTGAGCCATCGGAGCTTCTCTGTGACAAAACCGCCCCCGCTCCAATCTCGGAAGCATCAACCTCAACCTGAAAAGGGAGCGAAACATCTGGCTGACGCAACACAGGAGCAGAAGAAAACCGGCGCTTAAGTTCCTGAAAGGCCTCCACAGCCGCAGGAGACCAATTAGCAACATCAGCACCCTTCTTAGTCAAATCCGTCAAAGGCTTAACAACACTAGAAAAATTAGTTATAAAACGACGATAGAAATTAGCAAAGCCCAAGAACTTCTGTAGACTCTTAAGAGATGTAGGCTGTGTCCAGTCACAAATAGCCTGAACCTTGACGGGATCCATCTCAATAGTAGAAGGGGAAAAAATATACCCCAAGAAAGAAATCTTCTGGACTCCAAAGAGACACTTTGAGCCTTTTACAAACAAGGAATTGGCCCGCAGGACCTGAAACACCTTCCTGACCTGCTGAACATGAGACTCCCAGTCATCAGAAAAAACCAAAATATCATCCAAATACACAATCATAAATTTATCCAGATATTCACGGAAAATATCGTGCATAAAGGACTGGAAGACTGAAGGAGCATTAGAAAGTCCAAAAGGCATTACCAAATACTCAAAATGGCCCTCAGGCGTATTAAATGCGGTTTTCCACTCATCACCTTGCTTTATTCGTATAAGATTATACGCACCCCGAAGATCAATCTTAGTGAACCATTTAGCCCCCTTAATGCGAGCAAACAAATCAGTCAACAATGGCAAAGGATACTGATATTTTACGGTAATCTTATTCAAAAGACGATAATCTATACAAGGCCTCAAGGAACCATCTTTCTTGGCCACGAAAAAAAAACCTGCTCCCAAAGGGGACAAAGATGGACGGATATGTCCCTTTTCCAAGGACTCCTTAACATAATCCCGCATAGCAGTATGCTCTGGCACTGACAGATTGAACAAACGACCTTTAGGAAATTTACTGCCCGGAATTAAATTTATAGCACAATCGCAATCCCTGTGAGGAGGAAGCGAACTGAGCTTAGGCTCCTCAAAAACATCCCGATAGTCAGACAAAAACACAGGAATCTCAGAAGGAGTAGATGAAGCGATAGAAATCGGAGGTGCATCATCATGAACCCCCTGACAACCCCAGCTTAACACAGACACTGATTTCCAGTCAAGGACTGGATTATGAGTTTGTAACCATGGCAGACCAAGTACTAGAACATCATGCAAATTATACAGTACCAGGAAGCGAATCACTTCCTGATGAACGGGAGTCATACGCATGGTCACTTGTGTCCAGTACTGAGGTTTATTCATAGCCAAAGGTGTAGAGTCAATTCCTTTCAAAGGAATAGGGACTTCCAGAGGCTCCAGACTAAACCCACAGCGATTGGCAAATGACCAATCCATAAGACTCAGGGCAGCGCCTGAATCCACATAGGCATCGACGGAAATGGATGATAATGAACAAATCAGAGTCACAGACAGAATGAACTTAGACTGTAAAGTACTAATGGCAACAGACTTATCAACCTTTTTTGTGCGTTTAGAGCATGCTGATATAACATGAGCTGAATCACCACAATAAAAGCACAACCCTTTTTTCCGCCTATACTTTTGCCGTTCACTTCTGGACTGAATTCTATCACATTGCATTATCTCAGGTGACGGTTCAGACGACACCGCCAAATGATGCACAGGTTTGCGCTCCCGTAAACGCCGATCAATCTGAACAGCCATAGTCATAGACTCATTCAGACCAGCAGGCGCAGGGAACCCCACCATAACATCTTTAATGGCCTCAGAAAGGCCATCTCTAAACTTTGCAGCCAGAGCGCACTCATTCCACTGAGTAAGTACCGACCACTTCCGAAATTTTTGACAATAAATTTCTGCTTCATCTTGCCCCTGAGAGAGGGCCAACAAAGCTTTTTCAGCCTGAATGTCTTGGTTAGGTTCCTCATAGAGCAAACCCAATGCCAGAAAAAACGCATCTGCATTAAGCAACGCAGGGTCCCCTGGTGCCAATGCAAATGCCCAATCCTGAGGGTCACCCCGCAGGAAAGATATAATTATCTTGACTTGCTGAGCAGGGTCTCCAGAGGAGCGAGATTTCAAAGAAAGAAACAACTTGCAATTGTTCCTAAAATTCAGAAAACGAGATCTATCTCCAGAAAAAAACTCTGGGACAGGAATTCTAGGTTCAGACATAGGAGCATGTACAACAAAATCCTGTATATTTTGAACCTTAGTGGCAAGATTATTCAGGCTGGAAGCCAAACTCTGGACGTCCATGATAAACAGCTGAGATCAGAGCCATTCAAGGATTAAGAGGAGGAGGAAGTAGCCAGGCTGCAATAAGGCTAGGCAGCAAACTCTGAGAGGAAAAAAAAAAAAAAAAAAAACTTCCTCAGACTACTTATCCTCCTACTTCAGCCAATACAATTAACACTTTGTGGGCCGGTTATACTGTCATGATCCCAATGGCAGGGGATCACAAAAAGGACAAGCACAGATACAAACAAGCTCTAGGGCGATGGAACCTGAGCTGACCGCGACCCTGAACCTAACACACAAATAAAAGTAGCCGGGGAACGTGCCTACGATGATCCTAGACGTCTCGCTCCAGCCGAAGATCTAACTTCCCCTATCAGAAGAAACACAGACCTCTCTTGCCTCCAGAGAAATACCCCACAGCAAATAGCAGCCCCCCACATATAATGACGGTGAAATGAGAGGAAAGCACATACGTAGTATGAAAACAGTTTCAGCAAAATGAGGCCCGCTAAAGCTAGATAGCAGAGGATACAAAAGTGAACTGCGCGGTCAGCGAAAAACCCTTCAAAAAACCATCCTGAAATTACTTGAACTCATGTGCCAACTCATGGCACATGAAAAGCAATTTCAGCCCACTAGAGCAACCAGCAGCAGAGAATCACATATCTGCAGGCTGGACTAAAAACCAAATTAAGCAAAACACCAAACAGGAAAATCCAAACTTAGCTTGTCCAGAAGGTTCTAGGAGCAGGGAGCAGAGGTAACAAGACACACTGGATACATTGATAACCGGCGAGGAAATGCCAGCAAAGCCAGGTTAAATAGGAAACTCCCATATGCTGATGGAACAGGTGGAACCCAGAAACCCAGGAAAGACAAGTCACCCAGTACCATCAGTAACCACCAGAGGGAGCCCAAAAACAGAACTCACAACACGTTCCACGTCTTTAGTTAGATGGAGGAATTTTTGTATAATCTGCTGTGGATATTTTTGGAAGGGTTTTAATACTGACCGCAGAGAACTCTGTCCTATCCTTCCCTATTTTAGCTAGAGTGGCCTCTTGTGCTAAATCCTGTTTTCTGACTGTGTGTGTCTTTCCTCTCCTACTCACAGTCAATATTTGTGGGGGGCTGCCTATCCTTTGGGGTTCTGCTCTGAGGCAAGATAGTATTCCTATTTCCATCTTTAGGGGTATTTAGTCCTCTGGCTGTGACGGGCCAGTTGTACTGTTATGATCCGGTGACCTTGGAGCAGCATGAAAACTTTCACTGGAGTAGGTGGTAACTATACTATACTATACTGACTGCAAATCCTGATCTTAACACCACAACTAGAAGTAGCCGTGGGATGTACCTAACAAACCCTAGACACCTCATCACAGCCGGAGGACTAAATACCCCTAAAGATGGAAATAGGAATACTATCTTGCCTCAGAGCAGAACCCCAAAGGATAGGCAGCCCCCCACAAATATTGGCTGTGAGTAGGAGAGGAAAGACACACACAGTCAGAAAACAGGATTTAGCACAAGAGGCCACTCTAGCTAAAATAGGAAAGGATAGGACAGAGTTCTGTGCGGTCGGTATTAAAACCCTTCCAAAAATATCCACAGCAGATTATACAAAAATTTATCCATCTAACTAAAGACGTGGAACGTATATCTGCAACTCCAGAGACTACTAAACTCAGAGCAGGAATACAATCAAAAACAAGCACACAGCTTGTGTGCCATAGAAAAAGAAACAGACACTTATATTTGCTGAATTGGCAGCTAAGCAGGAGAAGCCAGACAGAGATCAAATCCTTCCCAAGAAACATTGACAACTGGCAAGGACTAAAGAGTCCTGCAAACCTAAATACTCCAGTCAGAACTGCAATCAGTAGATACACCTGTCCAGGACTGCAGCCCAGAGACAACTGCATTACCACCTACAACCACCGGAGGGAGGCCAAAAGCAGAATTCACAACATAGTCCCATCATCCGGCTAATGTGCTAATGTGTTGAATGTAAAAAACAAACAAACACATACATACTACATACATACAACATACATACTACATACATTCTACATACATACAACATACATACTACATACATACAACATACTGAACATACATACTACATACATACATACATACTACATACATACAACATACATACTACATAAATACTACATACAACATACTACATACACACTATATGCATACATACATACTACATACATACTACATACATACAACATATTACATACATACTACATACATACTACATATTTAGTACATACATACAACATACAATACATTCATACATTACATACAATACATACATATAGACATACAGTACATATAACATAGATTACCAACTCACCATCACTTGTCAGTTTATTCCCCGAAGCCAGTGTCATCTGTAAAAAATATTAAAATAACAAACAAACAATATACTCCCTGATCCGCAGAAATCCACGAGTGTCCCACGACGATCTCCCATGGAGAGCAGTAGCATCAGCTGATGCGACCGCTCTCTAGGGGCTCCAGGAATACAATGACAGGAGGAAGGTATCCTTCTGCACGGTATTCCTCCACTGCTGTAAAAAAATAGTCCCTAGTCTCACTTTTGGCATTGCTGTGTGAGAAAGTTCCCACCCAGCTTTTGCCATAAAGTGAGACCAGTGAACTAGAGTAACCTCTCAGTGATGCACTGCAAGAGCCATTGTCTCCTGTCAGTGTGTCACTGAAGGTCCTATAGAGCAGTGACATTACCACATGTCACTGTTCTATACGGGAGATCGTCGTGGGACACTCGTTATTAATTGGACTGCGTCGGATAAGGAGTATACGGTTTTTTATTTTATGTTTTTTTGCAGGCACTGAAGTATGGTAAGTATGGTTAAATTAAGAATATTAAAATACTTTTTTCTGGCTGTGTCTTTATTTTTTTTTTTAACTCTTTCACTACTGTAGGATTAATAATGGATAGGTGACATTAACCCCTTATTACCCCGTATCCCACCGCTACACGGGAGTGGGAAGAGAGGGGCTAAGTGCCGGAATTGGTGCATCTTATAGATGTGCTAATTCTGGGGTGGCTGCGGACTGGTATTTGCAGCCGGGGGGGCAATATCCATGGCCCTTCTCTAGGCTATGAATATCAGCCCGTAACTGTCTGTATAGCCTTTCTGGCTATAAAATATAGGGGGACCCCACGTCATTTTTTTGGGGGGTACCACTATTTTAATAGCTAGTAGAGGCTACGCAGACAGCTGCGGGCTGATATTCATAGCCTCGGAGGGGCCATGCATATTAACCCCTTGCCAGGCTACAAATATTGGCCCCCCGGCCATCGGCTTTCCCCCTCTGGTGCAGAAAATTGCGCGGTAGCCCACATCGATTTTTTTTCCAGTTTTTTTCTTTATGTTCATTTATCAACATCGGCCTATCTATGGATATATCTATCTATAGATATTTCTATTGATACATAGATGTTTCAATCCGTATATCTATCTGGCTAATTTCACACATCAGGTTTTTGCCGTCAGACACAATCAAGCGAGCTTTGAAAAAAAAAAGATCCGTTTTTTTCTGCTGGATCCGTTTTTTCTCATAGAGTTGTATTTTCTCATAGAGTTGTATTAGCGCCGGATTGCGCCTGATGGCCACACGTTTCATCCGATTTTTCTGAATCCGTCAAAAAAGCTGTTTCCGCTGGACGGAAAACACATACAGAGGAACGGTTTTTCTGTCTGGTGAAAAAACGCACAGCGACGGATCCGGCAAAAAACGGATGAAAAGAAAAAAACGGGGAAAAAAAATGGAGTGGGCTCCTGCGAAATTTCTGCATTGGGTATGGGCATGATGGGCATTTGGGTGGTCCTATATTCCACCAATGTCTTATGGGATATAAATTCTAGAATGTAATTACGTCTGGTTTTGGTCTCTCTATTTTCCGCTCTCTAAATGGATTGCCACCTTGCTTTTATTGTGTTTTAATATTATTATTTGTTGTCACTTTTAGTTTGTATCCACTTACCTTAATGAAGATCTTGGCCTTTCTAGGAGTTTCTGGACGGTTTTCCGGGATTATTGCTTCTTTTTGTGAAGATTCACAGTGAGGAAATGAGGATATATATTATACACATTTTTTATGTAATTTTGTATTTTGTCTGGTATTATAATATACCGTACTATATCTTCTCTTTGGTGTATTAATTTCTAATGTCTGTTTTCAGCCTATAGCACTTTGTATATTTGTTTGATGACATGCATGTTGCACATTAGATTTGACCCTTTTTGATTCTTTTTGACATCATTTATTTTTTATGTTTTCTATGCATTCTATCACTTTATCTATTTATCAATGATGTTAGGGTTTAATTTAGTATATACTAAATTCCTATCACAACATACTTCACTTGGATACAGAGAGTCCTCTGCTTCTGATAGGAGTGAAAGATGTCATGATTATCTTCAGTGTTTGGCCGTTCGCTTTGGGCTTCAGTAAAATGGCCGCCGATGGTGCGTGCATGCACCCTGACTGCATCTGGTCTCCACCTCCTTAGTGGCTATCAACCTTAGAGGAGTGCGCATGTCTTATGACATCTCCAGACGGGATTCCGCCTACATGCGCACTCTGTCTATGATGGCCATGGGAGAGATGGGAAATGTAGTCCGGGACACATGTGCCGCGATCATCGGCATTTCCGGTATAGTACTATTTAAACTTGCGAGACTAGCTGATACTTATCCCCTTTGAGAAAGCTGGACTGCGAAACGCACGTCAGGGGCACCTAGGAAGGCTGTGGGAGACATCCCTACTCATGGATAAGCGTTGATTTATTTGTAGGAATTCTGGACCTATGGCTTATGGAGTATATCATAGAACTGTGACGGATTAAGTCCTTGAACTCTGCTTGACTTGATTATAACTCTGTTGACTCCATGAGGGAGGACTTTTTGTCTCTTACTTAAGGTACCTTCACACATAACGATATTGTTAATGATATCGTTGCTATTTGTGACGTAGCAACGATATCGTTAATGAAATCGTTATGTGTGACAGCGACAAACGATCAGGCCCCTGCTGGGAGATCGTTGGTCGCTGAATAAAGTCCAGAACTTTATTTCGTCGCTGGACTCCCTGGAGACATCGCTGGATCGGCGTGTGTGACACCGATCCAGCGATGTCTTCACTGGTAACCAGGGTAAACATCGGGTAACTAAGCGCAGGGCCGCGCTTAGTAACCCGATGTTTACCCTGGTTACCATGCTAAAAGTAAAAAAACAAACACTAGATACTTACCTACAGCTGTCTGTCCTCCAGCGCTGCGCTCTGCACTCCTCCTGTACTGGCTGTGAGCCGGAAAGCAGAGCGGTGACGTCACCGCTCTGCTTTCCGGCTCCCAGACAGTACAGGAGGAGAGCAGAGAAGCAGAGCGCAGCGCTGGAGGGCAGACGGCTGTAGGTAAGTATGTAGTGTTTGTTTTTTTTTACTTTTAGCATGGTAACCAGGGTAAACATCGGGTTACTAAGCGCGGCCCTGCGCTTAGTTACCCGATGTTTACCCTGGTTACCGGCATCGTTGGTCGCTGGAGAGCGGTCTGTGTGACAGCTCTCCAGCGACCAAACAGCGACGCTGCAGCGATTCGGATCGTTGTCGGTATCGCTGCAGCGTCGCTAAATGTGAAGGGGCCTTTACTCTCTAGTTTATCACTAGTTCTTTTCTTTGGCCTCCTGTGTATTTGGATCTACATTGGAATATGTTTATTGATGTATTTGTACACATTATTTATATTGAATAAAAATTTGTATATTTTTATAATGATTGATGGGACATTTTGCTTACTCCATTTTGTTATGTATGCTGTTTTTGGAAGTAGTCTCTTTCAGTTACCTTTCCTTGGTGACTATGATGGGAGAGTGATACCTGTTCACCCTCGGCCATAGTGTTAAAGAGTGCTTAATGACTCTTCGATTGAATATTTGTTTTCTGTGTCTTTCACAGCAACTAGTCTAAAGCAGATGGATTTTCGTACCCGAGACCAAACCTGGCTGTCTCGTTTACAGGAGGTCTTTAAGGAGGATTCTGGTGGTATTTTAACTGCAAATGGTGGCAATTCTAAAGGCACCGTCACACTAGACGATATCGCTAGCGATCCGTGACGTTGCAGCGTCCTCGCTAGCGATATCGTCCAGTGTGACAGGCAGCAGCGATCAGGCCCCTGCTGTGCTGTCGCTGGTCGGGGAAGAAAGTCCAGAACTTTATTTGGTCGCTTGACTCCCCGCAGACATCCCTGAATCGGCGTGTGTGATACCGATTCAGCGATGTCTTCGCTGGTAACCAGGGTAAACATCGGGTAACTAAGCGCAGGGCCGCGCTTAGTAACCCGATGTTTACCCTGGTTACCATCCTAAAAGTAAAAAAAAACAAACAGTACATACTTACCTACAGCCGTCTGTCCTCCAGCGCTGTGCTCTGCACTCCTCCTGTACTGGCTGTGAGCGTCGGTCAGCCGGAAAGCAGAGCGGTGACGTCACCGCTCTGCTTTCCGGCCGCTGTGCTCACACAGACAGTACAGGAGGAGTGCAGAGCACAGCGCTGGAGGACAGACGGCTGTAGGTAAGTATGTAGTGGTTGTTTTTTTTTACTTTTAGGATGGTAACCAGGGTAAACATCGGGTTACTAAGCGCGGCCCTGCGCTTAGTTACCCGATGTTTACCCTGGTTACCGGCATTGTTGGTCGCTGGAGAGCGGTCTGTGTGACAGCTCTCCAGCGACCAAACAGCGACGCTGCAGCGATCCGGATCGTTGTCGGTATCGCTGCAGCGTCGCTAAGTGTGACGGTACCTTAAGGAGCGGATTGTGAGATTAAAATCTTTATTACATAAACGAACCAAGCTGTGGTGGAACAGGGCTTCCCTGGGACAATACCTTACTCGTGGCCTGATACCTAGGGGTTTGAGGATTCAGATTTTTCTGTCCTTCCCAGTGGAGGATGAAATTTTTAAAAAGACTGGGAGGATATTGCTACCAAGTGTTCCCGGGGTTTTATAGAGTTGCTGATGAGGCTGGATGAAACTAAATTATGTGATATTGAAAAAGAAATTGAAAAATAAATTGACAGTATTCAGGTGACTATTAAAGAAGCGGGAGCAAGAAATAGGTGCCCTGAAAACTAAAAAATTGCAGAGAGGCAATACTGATCAGGACAACAGGGTATATCGATGGAGGAATAATAGGACTAGGACACGATCTCCCTCTCAATCTAGATCGGGCTCCATTACATCTTTTACCTCAGTTGATGAATCTAGTTTGACCTCTGATCAGTTTAAGTCACTGGGTGGGGATAGGATGAGGAGGATATTGCCAATGAGAAAGACTAAAGGACGTTATAATAAAAGAAAACCGACATCTCCACCCATGCATGATCGAAAAGCAAAGAACACCAATCTGAAGGTAATCAACCTATCTTCATATTCCCTCTCAAAAACGCAATCTGAACTGCTGAAATTGGGCCTAAATTTTTGTGCCATGTAACAGCTTTGATTTTTTCACAGCCTTGAAAGACACACACCTGTTCTGTCGCAAATTGATTCTTAAGAAACTACACGGTCAAGCAAACAAACAGCAGGGTGTGTCTAGAGATATGGAAGATGAGGCATTGGCAGCACTGGTGCATCTATTGAGGGAGCAGCAATCTGATAACGTACGTAATTTTCCTTGGTAGATTGTGCCTAGATCACACACATTCCCTCCCTTGTCCATTTGTTCACAGGATGAGATATTTGTAAATTGGTCACTGAAGACCTGAAAAAAATACCTAACCAAAGATCTCAAATTTGGACTCATCAGACCAAAGCACAGATTTCCACTGGTCTAATGTCCATTCCTTGTGTTCTTTAGCCCAAACAAGTCTCTTCTGCTTGTTGCCTGTCCTTACCAGTGGTTTCCTAGCAGTTATTTTACCATGAAGGCCTGCTGCACAAAGTCTCCTCTTAACAGTTGTTGCAGAGATGTGTCTGCTGCTAGAACTCTGTGTGGCATTGACCTGGTCTCTAATCTGAGCTGCTGTTAACCTGCGATTTCTGAGGCTGGTGACTCGGATAAATTTATCCTCAAACGCAGAGATGACTCTTAGTCTTCCTTTCCTCGGGCGGTCGTCATGTGAGCCAGTTTCTTTGTAGCGCTTGATGGTTTTTGCCACTGCAATTGGGGACACTTTCAAAGTTTTCCCAATTTTTCGGACTGACTGACCTTCATTTCTTAAAGTAATGATGGCCACTTGTTTTTCTTTACTTAGCTGCTTTTTTCTTGCCATAATACAAATTCTAACAGTCTATTCAGTAGGACTATAAGCTGTGTATCCACCAGACTTCTGCACAACACAGCTGATGGTCCCAACCCCTTTTATAAGGCAATAAATCCCACTTATTAAACCTGACAGAGCACACCTGTGAATTGAAAACCATTCCCGGTGACTACCTCTTGAAGCTCATCAAGAGAATTCCAAGAGTGTGCAAAGCAGCCATCAAAGCAAAAGGTGGCTACTTTGAAGAACCTAGAATATAAGACATAATTTCAGTTGTTTCACACTTTTTGTAAAGTATACAGGTCCTTCTCAAAAAATTAGCATATAGTGTTAAATTTCATTATTTACCATAATGTAATGATTACAATTAAACTTTCATATATTATAGATTCATTATCCACCAACTGAAATTTGTCAGGTCTTTTATTGTTTTAATACTGATGATTTTGGCATACAAGTCCTGATAACCCAAAAAACCTGTCTCAATAAATTAGCATATTTCACCCATCCAATCAAATAAAAGTGTTTTTTAATAACAAACAAAAAAAAACAACAAATAATAATGTTCAGTTATGCACTCAATACTTGGTCGGGAATCCTTTGGCAGAAATGACTGCTTCAATGCGGCGTGGCATGGAGGCAATCAGCCTGTGACACTGCTGAGATGTTATGGAGGCCCAGGATGCTTCAATAGCGGCCTTAAGCTCATCCAGAGTGTTGGGTCTTGCGTCTCTCAACTTTCTCTTCACAATATCCCACAGATTCTCTATGGGGTTCAGGTCAGGAGAGTTGGCAGGCCAATTGAGCACAGTAATACCATGGTCAGTAAACCATTTACCAGTGGTTTTGGCACTGTGAGCAGGTGCCAGGTCGTACTGAAAAATGAAATCTTCATCTCCATAAAGCATTTCAGCCGATGGAAGCATGAAGTGCTCCAAAATCTCCTGATAGCTAGCTGCATTGACCCTGCCCTTGATGAAACACAGTGGACCAACACCAGCAGCTGACATGGCACCCCACACCATCACTGACTGTGGGTACTTGACACTGGACTTCAGGCATTTTGGCATTTCCTTCTCCCCAGTCTTCCTCCAGACTCTGGCATCTTGATTTCCGAATGACATGCAAAATTTGCTTTCATCAGAAAAAAGTACTTGGGACCACTTAGCAACAGTCCAGTGCTGCTTCTCTGTAGCTCAAAAGTGGCTCTACCTGGGGAATGCGGCACCTGTAGCCCATTTTCTGCACACGCCTGTGCACGGTGGCTCTGGATGTTTCCACACCAGACTCAGTCCACTGCTTCCTCAGGTTCCCCAAGGTCTGGAATCGGTCCTTCTCCACAATCTTCCTCAGGGTCCGGTCTCCTCTTCTCGTTGTACAGCGTTTTCTGCCACATTGTTTCCTTCCAACAGACTTACCATTGAGGTGCCTTGATACAGCACTCTGGGAACAGCCTATTTGTTGAGAAATTTCTTTCTGGGTCTTACCCTCTTGCTTGAGGGTGTCAATGATGGCCTTCTTGACATCTGTCAGGTCGCTAGTCTTACCCATGATGGGGGTTTTGAGTAATGAACCAGGCAGGGAGTTTATAAAAGCCTCAGGTATCTTTTGCATGTGTTTAGAGTTAATTAGTTGATTCAGAAGATTAGGGTAATAGGTCGTTTAGAGAACCTTTTCTTGATATGCTAATTTATTGAGACAGGTTTTTTGGGTTATCAGGAGTTGTATGCCAAAATCATCAGTATTAAAACAATAAAAGACCTGACAAATTTCAGTTGGTGGATAATGAATCTATAATATATGAAAGTTTAATTGTAATCATTACATTATGGTAAATAATGAAATTTAACACTATATGCTAATTTTTTGAGAAGGACCTGTATATGAAAGTTTAATTGTAATCATTACATTATGGTAAATAATGAAATTTAACACTATATGCTAATTTTTTGAGAAGGACCTGTATGTATGTAGTATGTATGTAGTATGTATGTAGCATGCATGTAGTATGTATGTTGTATGTATGTAGTATGTTGTACGTATGTAGTATGTATGTAGTATGTGTGTTTGTGGTTTTTTTTTTACATTCAATACATTAGCCGGATGATGGGACTACTAATGTCTCATCATTGGCTAATGTGTCAATCACTGTCATTGTAGCAGGCATAGCCTGATGGGACTTGTAGTCCCATCGGACGATGCCTAAACACATAGACACAAAGACCCCCGGCAGGCCCATACAGACCCCCGGCAGGCCCACACCCCCTCCCGAGAGGCCCGTACAGACCCCCAGCAGCCCGCACAGACCCCCGAGAGGCCCGTACAGACCCCCAGCAGCACGTCATCATCTCGAGAGACCGCAATGCATGGAGCGGTCACCGGGGCTTCGACAGGATCGGGAAAGGCGCCGGAAGGTGAGTATATAAATTTTTTTTTAAATTATTTTTAACATTAGATTATTATTTATTATTTATTTATATAGCATCATTGATTCCATGGTGCTTTACATGAGAACGGGTTTCATACAAGTTACAGATATCACTTACAGTAAACAAACTAACACTGACAGACTGATAGAGAAGGTTGAGGACCCTGCCCTTGCGGGCTTACATTCTACAGGATTATGGGGAAGGAGACAGTAGGTTGAGGGTTGCAGGAGCTCCGGTGTTGGTGAGGCGGTAGCTTTGGTAGTGATGAGGAGGCAGCGGGGTCAGTGCAGGATGTAGGCTTTCCTGAAGAGATGGGTTTTCAGGTTCCGTCTGAAGGATCCGAATGTGGTTGATAGTCGGACGTGTTGGGGCAAAGAATTCCAGAGGATGGGGGATATTTGGGAGAAGTCTTGGAGGCGGTTGGATGAGGAGCGAATAGGTGTGGAGGAGAGAAGGAGGTCTTGAGAGGACCAGAAATTACGTGAGGGAAGATATCGGGAGATTAGTTCAGAGATATATGGAGGAGGCAGGTTGTGGATGGCTTTGTAGGTCAGTATTAGTAATTTGAACTGGATACGCTGAGGGAATGGGAGCCAGTGAAGAGATTTGCAGAGGGGGGAAGCAGAGGAGTAGCGAGGAGAAAGATGAATTAGTCGGGCAGCAGAGTTAAGAATGGACTGGAGAGGTGCAAGGGTGTTAGCAGGGAGGCCGCTGCATAGGCCGCATCAATAGTAAAAACTTGGTCACACAGGGTTAATAGCAGCGTTAACTGAGTGCGTTACACCACGGTCAACGCTGTCATTAACCCTGTGTGAGCGCTGACTGTAGGGGAGTACGGAGCGGGCACTGACTACGGGGAGGAAGGAGCGGCCATATTGCTGCCAGACTGTGCCCGTCACTGATTGGTCGTGGCTGTTTTGCCACGACCAATCAGCGACTTGGATTCCATGACAGACAGAGGCCGCGACCAATGAATATCCGTGACAGAAAGACAAACAAAAGGACAGACAGAAAGACGGAAGTGACCCTTAGACAGTTATATAGTAGATATATATATGTATATAGTGCTCAGAAATACATTTCTTTTATGAAGAATAAAGCAAAAAAACATGAAAAAGTGCACATATTTGCTATTGCCGCATCCAGAAAGACCCCTCCTATTAAACTGTCCCACTAGTTAAGTTCTTTAGTGAACACCTTAAAAAAAAATGTTCTTTTTTCATTATACGTTCAAACAAAAAGTGGATTAAAACATGATCAAAAAGATTAATTTAAATAAAGGGCAGTACGGTGGCGCAGTTGATAGCACAGCAGCCTTGCAGTGCTGGAGTCCTGGGTTCAAGCCCCACTTAGGACAACATCTGCAAAGAGTTTGCATGTTCTCTCCATGTTTGCGTGGGCTTCCTCCCACATTCCAAAGACATACTGATAGGGAATTCAGATTGAGAGCCCCAACGGGGACAGCGATGATAATGTGTGCAACCTGTAAAGCGCTGCAGAATATGTTAGCGCTATATAAAAAAAATAAAGATTATTATTAAATATGGTATCTCTGAAACCTTTATCTCGTCCCCAAGGAACAATCTGCTGAAAAGTTATAGCTCTCAGAATAAAGCAATGCAAAAATAATTATTTTTTCTGTAAAATATTTTTTACTGTGTAAAAACACCAAAACATAAAAAATTATATAAATGTGAAATCGCTGTAATCAAACTGACCCGAAGTATAAAACTACCTTACATACCACATGCAAAATGGCATAAAAAAAACAGGAAACAATTCCTGATTTGCTGGTTTTATTTTATTCTGCCTCCCAAAAATCGGAATAAGAAGCGATCAAAAAATGTACGGTACCAATAAAAATAACAACTCGTCCAGCAGAAAGCAAGCTGTCACATGACTGTCGGCCGAAATATGGAAAAATTAAAGCTATCAAAATATAGCGATGCAAAAACTAGTTTTTGTAAAAAAAAAGCATCTTTTAGTGTGTGACAGCAGCCAAGCTTAAAAACCGATATAAATCTGGTAACGCTATAATCGCACTGACCCGAAGAATAAAGTCGTCTAATCACTTTTACTGCACGAGAAGCAGCGTAAAAAATAAACAAAAACAATTCTTCACCTGCTGTTGACTTGTTCACTCTGTCTCCCAAAGATCGCAGTAAGACTCGGCTTATATTTATCCTGCGCTAAGCCTAGTGTTTACATCGCCGATTACAATCCCTAAAATGAGGCAGATGGAGGCACTGAGCGCTTACATTGCCCATTACATTCCCTATAATGAGGAAAATGGAAGCACTGTGGATGCCGTCTGGCTGCATATGATCTGGCGTTGTCCGTCTTTCTAGACGTGCATAAAAGTGCGGTCCGCCACAGTTTTGTGCACTTCTGGAAAAAAGCACAACACTGAGTAGAGACCACGCAATACAAAGTAAATCTGCTGCCTCATTATAGTGAGTGGTTTCATCTGAATCACTTCACTCGGATATCTAGATGCAAACCCCAAAGTAAGTGCTTAGCGTTGAGTGCCACATAAATGTTGTTTAAATTGTTCCCAACAAAAGCTTCAACTTAGTCCACAAAGAAACAAGCCCTCACTCAGGTCCATCATCTGTTAACGGAAATATAGGGGCTTCCAATTTACTGGTAAAACAAAAGCAAAATAGCTCCTCGCTCCCCAAAAGAAATTCAGTAAATTCTCCACTTCCAAATCCAAATGCCCCTCCTCCCTTCTGAACCCCATTGTGCCTAAACCACATTTAGCAGCTACATGTTTGGCATTTCTGTAGCAATGAGAGCCCTCCTAATTTACAGGCACATGAGCTGGGCTCAATGTACGGGCGCTACAACGCACTATCCACTGCTGCTTGTTTGTGGAAAACACCCATGGAGTCAAAATCAGCACTACACCTGTAGTTAAATTCCCAAAGGGGTATAATTTCCAAAATGAGGCAACTTGAGGGGGAATTCTGCTCTTATAGCACTTAGGGGCTCTGTATTTTGAGTCCGCAAATCATTGCAGGAAAATCTGCGCTCCTGGAGGCAAATCGTGCTCCGTCCTTTCCATGTCTCCATGTATGGCTAAGGGGTATTGTACAACCATATATAAGGTATTTCTACATTCAGCAGAAATTGTGGGACAAATTTTGGTGCCTTTTTTTATCCATTTTGAAAATCTTAAATCTGGGGCTAAAACAACATTTTGGTGGTAAAAATGTAATCATTTTTTCTTCACTTCCCAATATTATAAAATTCTGTGGTTCACTTGTGGTGTCAATATGACCACTGCATCCCTAGATGAATTCATTGAGAGGTGTAGTTTGCAAAACAGTGTCTCTTTTGGGGGTTCTGTTTTTCTGGCACCTCAGGGGCTCTACCTTTGTTAGGCAATCCTCACATGTATTCAAGCTGTCTAGCAGCCACAAAACATGCAGCTGCGTTGACATAAACTAAATCTCCGAGCACGCCAAAATACTCGGAGACCACCAGAGCATACTTGGAAAAACTACAGTAACGAGCATACTTGCTAATCCCTAGTGCTCACCACACTTCTTCCATGAGTGGTCTAGTTTCCATAATGGTGTCACATTTGGGGGGCTTCCACTGATTAGGCACATCAAGAGCTCTCCAAACGCAGCAGGCAATCTGCTAATTATTCCAGCAAATTATGCATTCAAAAAGTCATATGGTGCTCCTTCCTTTCTGAGGCCTACCATACATGGTTTTCCTTCACATATGGGGTATCAGCATCTTCAGAAGAAATTGCCCAACTAAGTTCGGGGTCCATTTTTTCCTATTACCCTTGTAAAAATAAAAAAATTGGGCTACAATAAAATTTTTATGGGGAAAATGTAATTTTTATTTTTAAGACTCTACATTATAAACTTCTGTGAAGCACCTGGGGATTCCAGGTGCTTACCACTAGTGTTGAGCGATACCTTCCGATACTCAAAGGTATCGGTATCTGATGGGATCGGCCGATATCCAAAAAATATCGGATATCGCCGATACCGATGCCCAATACCAATGCAAGTCAATGGGACACAAGTATCGGAAGCTATCCTGGATGGTTCCCAGGGTCTGAAGGAGAGGAAACTCTCCTTCAGGCCCTGGGATCCATATTCATGTAAAAAATAAAGAATAAAAATAAAAAATATGGATATACTCACCCCTCCGACGAACCCTGGCTGTCACCGCTGCAAGCGTCTGCCTCCATTCCTAAGAATGCAGAGAGTGACCGCGACGTCATCGAAGGTCCTTCACTTTCTGCATTCTTAGGAACAGAGTCAGACGCTTGCAGCGGTGAGAGCCAGGGTCCTTCGGAGGGGTGAGTATATCCATATTTTTTATTTTTATTCTTTATTTTTTACATGAATATGGATCACAGGGCCTGAAGGAGAGTTTCCTCTCCTTCAGACCCTGGGAACCATACGCACTGCATACGCCGAAGATGACTGTGAACACTTCCGATTCCGATTTCCGATATCACAAAAATATCGAAACTCGGTATCGGAATTCCGATACAGCAAATATCGGCCGATACCCGATATTTGCAGTATCGAAATGCTCAACACTACTTACCACACATCTAGATGAACTCCATTAGGGTCTAGTTTCCAAAATAGTGTGACTTTTGGGGGTTTCTATTATTTAGGCACATAAGGGGCTCTCCAAATGCGACATGACACCTGTAGATCTTTCCATCAAAATCTACATTCCAAAAAGGCACTCCTTCCTTTCCGAGCCCTGCTGTACATCTAAACAATAGTTTTCACCACATATGGGGTATCTGCATACTTAGGAGAAATTGCATAACAAAATTTGAGGTCCATTTTCTCTATTGAGAAAATAATTGGAAAAATGTAATGATGTAAGGTACCAAACACCTACAGTGAAACGTGGTGGCAATGTCATGGTTTGGGGCTGCTTTTCTGCATCTGCCATTTTACCTTTGCATAGAATTGATGGAAATATGAATGCTACCATCTACAAGGATATACTGGAGAAAGTATTGATGCTACATAATAAAACAAAGTCAGGGGCTGGAAATTCTGTCAATACAATGATCCTTAGCACACATCTAATTTAGTGAAAAATTGGTTAGCAAAGAAAAATGTTTGCCTGTTGAAATGGTTAAGCCAATCATCTGATTTAAAGGGAACCTGTCACCCCCAAAATCGAAGGTGAGCTAAGCCCTCCGGCATCAGGGGCTTATCTACAGCATTCTGGAATGCTGTAGATAAGCCCCCGATGTATCCTGAAAGATGAGAAAAAGAGGTTAGCTTATACTCACCCAGGGGCGGTCCCGTTGAGGTGGGCATCGCGGTCCAGTCCGGGGCCTCCCATCTTCTTACGATGACGTCCTCTTCTTGCATTCACGCTGCGGCTCCTGCTCAGGCGTACTTTGCCTGCCCTGTTGAAGGCAGAGCAAAGTACTGCAGTGCGCAGGAGCTGGGCCTCTCTGACCTTTCCCGGCGCCTACGCACTGCAGTATTTTGCTCTGCCCTCAACAGGGCAGACAAAGTACGCCTGCGCCTGAGCCGTGGCGTGAATGCAAGAAAAGCATTCCAGAATGCTGTAGATAAGCTCCTGATGCTGGTGGGCTTAGCTCACCTTCGATTTTGGGGGTGACAGGTTCACTTTAAACCCTATAGAGCACATTTGGGATGAGCGAGGGGGACAAGTTCGGGTACATACCCATAGCAATAAAGATGAATTGTTTGCAGATTTGTAAATGGAATGGAGCAAGATTCCTCAAGATTTATTTAATAACCTAGTGACTTCAATGCCCTGTCGGTGTGGTGCAGTAATTACAGTGAAAGGTTATGCTACAAAATACTAAGTTATGGCATTGTAAACAATGAATTACTCTCTATGTTGTGATCAATAAATAATATGTTTAAAACTTTTGGCTGTTGGTGTTCTTTTTTTTTGTTTAAGTATTTTTATTTTAAACATATCGTCAGTTTTCTTTAATTTAATGACGATACCTATATTCTAAAGCACTTTGGTTAAAATTAAGGCCGTGCATGATGGCAACGTCATGGACTTTCAATTCATTACCAGTAAAATAGCATCATAACAACCAGACAGAGATAATCACATTTTTTAACTTGCTGATAGATGCTACTGCGCATGTGCCGCTGCCACAATTTTGTTGGAGCAAAAAAAAAAATGGTCTGCAGCAAAATGGCAGCGGCGCATGGGCAGTAGTATTTGTTGGCAAGTGATAAATATAACTGCACATGTGCCGCCACCGGAGCCATTTTGCTAGAGATAACTTTTTCTTTTTTTTTTAAAGATCATAATATTAACTGCACAAGCACAATATTTAAAATAGGAGGCAGGTCACTGAAGGTCCAGTGACTTATCGTGTAAGCCAGAATGATGACAATGAGGCCACAGCACCAAAAAAGGGCCACCCCAGAGCACGAAGATCTCATAAACTGAAAACTTCTAACACAGATTAAACAACAACCACAAGGCTGATTTCTTCACACCGGGTATCATTTTAATAAGTGTTACCGTGTCAACCTGATTCTGTCTGTAGATTATTTAGAAAAAATATTATTGTGATTACAGGTTTGCTTTAAGATAATCGTAATGCTATTTTTACTTGTTACTAAGGTAGGTATTTCTAATTCTTCTTGGGTGGGTAATGATTGCTGGAACCTTCATTCTGTACAATTTAATTATTGTTATTTTTATAAATACTTCTTCTTGCTAATTCTGCACATCACATCGATCGCGCCAATCACAGGGCACAGCGGCATGTGACCGCGCTGTGCCCTGTCGGTCACCTGCTGGTGAGCTGCCGGTGACCTGCCTAGGATCAGAGCTGTGAGCTCCGATCATAGGCCGGTGCCTAGCAACACCAGCATCACCAGGGCCACCTCTGATTGTTGGGATCGATGTGATAATTGATCCCACCAATGACAGGTCACAGCAGCGGTGTGACCACTCTGTGACCTCTCTCTGACATGTCTGTGACCACACTGCAGGAATCCTCACACTAGCCGAGGATTCCTGCAGAGTGGTCATACTGCTGGATCTCCTGGTGTGCTGTGACTTGTGGTGCCACAGTAGCCTGTGACACCACAATTCCTGCGAAAGAAAGAAGAAGAAAGAAGACAGAAGAAAAAAGACAGAAGAAAGAAGAGAGACTACAAATGTAAGTGTTGATCCCCGATCCCTGCCCGATCTCTCTTCATCCACCCCCATCCCCCCTTCCCTTCCACCTCTTTTTACCCCCTTCCACCCCACTTTGCACCACCTCCGTGCACACACTTAGCAGCCATCGAGCGCTGATTGGTGACACAGTTCACCAATCAACACTCATGCTCGCTTTTATTCTCACCCCCCTTGCGCCAATTCTGTACACCCAACCCCCAGCTGCCGAACTTTGATAAGGGACGCAGTTCATTTATCAGAGCTCATGCCTGCTGTTTTCCATTTTTTTCACCCCCCTTTGCGCCACACCCCTGTGCACAAATCCTGCAGCCACCAATCTTTGATAAGTGAGGCAGTTCACTTATCAGAGCTCGTGCCTGCTGTTTTCCGTTTTTTTCACACACCCCTTGCGCCACACCCCAGTGCACAAATCCCGCAGCCACCAATCTTTGATAAATAATGCAGTTCACTTATCAGAGCTCGTGCCTGCTGTTTTTTTTTCACCGCCCCTTTGCACCACACCCTCGTGCGCACATCCCGCTGCTGCTGATCTTTGATAAGTGACGCAGTTCACTTATCAGAGCTAGGGCCTGCTGTTTTCCATTTTTTTCACCCCCCTGCTCCATACCCCCATGCACACATCCCACAACCGCTGATCTTTGAGAAGTGGCGCAGTTCAGAGCTAGGCCCTGCTGTTTTAGACTTTTCTTTTCACAGGCATTTTTTTCTCCCTATTAGCTTTTTTTATTTTAGCTTTTCTTTTCAAGACAAGTTTGCACCAATCACTATCCCCCCACATACATACAGTTATAAATAAAGTATACACAAAGCACCATATTCACCCACAAAATGTCCCGCCCCCGTCACGTTCCTCCCAACAGCGCTATTCAGTGGAGGAGGCATATTCTTTCCTTGCCTCCAATACTGATAGCGAGGGAGAGGATCCCACATTTCTTTATTTTTCGGATTCTTCATCCTCTTCCTCCTCCTCCTCCTCATCTTCGGGTCCTGCGGAACTGCCACGCAGACGTCCCAGGACAGAAGATGAGGCAGCGCCCACTCCTGAAGATGAACCAGCGCACCCCTCTTCGGACCCTGTATGGACCTCCTCCTCGAAAATTACGAGCCACTGATTCCTGATTTTGTGGCAGAATCAGGAATCAAGTTTGACACCACCGGCCTCACAGAAATAGACTTTTTCAAAGACTTTTTCTCTGAGGATTTTGTTAACCTCATGGTGGAGCAAACTAATTTATATGCTCGTCAATTTTTGGTGCAAAACCCCGGTCATATTCTAACTGGTCTCCTGTAGACGCAGTTGAAATGATGCAGTTTTGGGGCCTGGTCCTTCATATGGGACTCCTGAAGAAGCCAGAAATTCGGCAATATTGGAGTGTTAATATTTTATATAACACTCCAGTTTTCCGAATGGTCATGGTCCGGACGCGTTTTGAGGCCATCCACAAATTCCTGTATTGTAATGATAATGCACAGTGTCTCGCACAAGATGACCCCAACTTTAATCGTCTGTTCAAAGTTTGGCCTGTCATCGAACACTTCCACAAAAAGTTTAGTGAAGTGTACGTGCCCAAAAGGCACATCTGCATGGATGAGTCCTTGGTTCATTTTAAGGGAAGTCTCAGATTCCGTCAGTATCTGCCCAGCAAGAGGGCCAGGTACGGAATCAAACTCTATAAGCTGTGTGAAAGTACCTCAGGGTACACCTACAGCTTTAGAGTGTACGAAGGGAAGGACACCAGGATTGAACCCCCTGAGTGTCCCCCTGTCCTGGGAGTGAGTGGGAAAATTGTGTGGGATTTGGTGCACCCACTGCAAGATAAAGGTTATCACCTCTACACTGATAACTTTTGTTCCAGCATCCCACTCTTCAAATCCCTCTCAGCCTGTGGTACTGTCTGCAAAAATCAGAGAGGCCTCCCGAAAATGCTACTTGGGCAGATGCTCAGAAGGGGTGACAGCAGAGGCCAAGGTAGCGACCACCTGCTGGTGGTCAAGTACAAAGACGAGAGGGATGTCCTTCTCTTGACCACCATGCACGGTGATGGCAATGCCCTCAGCACTGTATGGGGTATCTCTACACAGGTCAGCAAACTGGACTGTGTACTGGGCAACAGAAAAAAAATGGGCGGAGTTTATTCTCTCTGATCAACTCCTCCAACTGTACAGTGCTTTGAGAAAGGCCAAGGTGTGGTACAAAAAGCTGGTCGTGCACATCGTACAGATGGCAATGCTCAACGCTTTCCTGCTGTCACGATCTGCATGCCACACTGATACATCGTGCCTTCAGTTCCAGGAGGCAGTGGTTAAGGCCCTGATTTTTGGCACTCTGGAAGGAGCGGGCCCCAGTACTTCCGGAACTGAAGGTGCTCGTATCATACCAGGTCAGCATTTCCTGAGAGAGGTCCCTCAAACTGGAAAAAGAGGTAAGTCGCAAAAGATGTGCCAAGTGTGTTACAAAAGGGGAATACACAAGGACACCATTTGTCAATGTGACACTTGCCCCGAAAAGCCTGGCCTGTGTATGAAGAATTGCTTCAAATTGTACCACACCTCCATACACTACTAATTTACTTTACAGGAAATAGTAGATTAGTTCTAAAAAGGGGACACATCTAGATAAGTTCATTGGGGGTCTAGTTTACAAAATGTCACTTGTTTTTTTTTTTTTTACTGTTTAGGCATATCAGGGGCTCTGCAAATGGAACATGATGCCCACAGACCATTCCATCAAAGTCTACCAAAACGTCACTACTTCCCTTCTGAGCCCCGACATGTGCCCAAACAGTATTTTTTTCTAGATATGGGGTACCAGCATACTCAGGACAAATTGGAAAATAACTTTTGGGGTCCAATTTCTCCTGTTACTTTTGTGAAAATTAAAAATTGAGGACTAAAAGATCATTTTTGTGGGAAAAAATAGGATTTTTTATTTTTACGCCCTGGCATTATAAACTTTAGTGAAACACTTGGGGGTTCAAAATTCTCACAACACACTTACATAAGTTCCTTAGTGGGTCTAGTTTCCAAAATGGGGTCACTTGTGGAGGATTTCTACTGTTTAGGCACATCAGGGGCTCGTCAAACGCAACATGGCATCTGATCTCAATTCCAGCTAATTTTAGCTTGAAAAAGTCAAACGGCACTCCTTCCCTTCTGAGCCCTGCCGTGCGCCCAAACAATGGTTCTCCCCAACTTATGGGGTATTGGCGTACTCAGGACAAATTGGACAACAATTTCTGTGGTCCAATATCTTCTGTTACCCTTTGGAAAATAAAAAATTGGGGACTAAACGATCATGTTTGTGGAAAAAATATGATTTTTAATTTTCACGCCTGGGCATTACAAACTTCTGTGAAGCACTTGGGGGATAAAAGTGCTCACCACACATCTAGTTAAGTTCCTTAGGGGGTCTAGTTTCCAAAATGGGGTCACTTGAGGGGGGTTTCTACAGTTTAGGCACATCAGGGCTCACCAAACGCGACATGGCGTCCGATCTCAATTCCAGCTAATTTTAGTTTGAAAAAGTCAAACAGCGCTCCTTCATGTCTGAGCCCTGCCGTGCACCGAAACAGTGGTTCCTCCGCACATATGGGGTATCGGCATACTCAGGACGAATTGGACAACAACGTTTGTGGTCCAATTTCTTCTGATACCCTTGGAAAAATAAAAAATTGGGGACTAAATGATCATGTTTGTGGAAAAATATGATTTTTTATTTTCACACCCAGGCGTTATAAACTTCTGTGAAGCACTTGGGGGATAAAAGTGCTCACCACACATCTAGATAAGTTCCTTAGGGGGTCTAGTTTCCAAAATAGAGTCACTTGTGGGGATTTCCACTGTATAGGCACATCAGGGGCTCGCCAAATGCGACATGGCGTCCGATCTCAATCCCAGCTAATTTTAGCTTGAAAAAGTCAAACGGCGCTCCTTCCCTCCTAAGCCCTGCCGTTCACCCAAACAGTAGTTCCCCCCCACATATGGGGTATCGGCGTACTCTGGACAAATTGGGCAACAACTTTTGTGGTCCATTTTCTCCTTTTATGGAATGCCCCCAGACACAGGGCCACAGGTTACATGGTACCGGTCCTATCTGTCTCAGTTCTGGGGTTGTCACGGTGGCTGGACCCGGTCCGTGACCCTGCTAAGGGGCATACAATAAAGGGTGATGGTGCGTAGTGCGAGGAATAACGAGGACACAGGGTACAGTTTCTTTACCTTTTACTGAAGGTTTCAGAATCCTCAATCCAGGGCACTTTCAACAGGGCTGTCTGAGACCGGCTGGTCCGAAGGCACATCCAGAGTTCCCTTTGCAGGTGGAAATCAGTGTCTACCCACTAGCGCCTGTGTGTTGTAGTGCTTCCCTGCTGAGCATTCAGGATAGTCCTCACAACTTCTGTTCTCGTTCATTCTAGATCTTTCTCTTCTCCGTCCCCCAGGTATGTTATGGCTAGGACGCACCTTTAGGACAGGTAGGCCTGGAGGTATTCTGGAACCCTACTGTCGCCCCTCTCCCACGATTGCCTCCTATGTCCTTCTTAGGTGTTGTATGGTAGACAGCCAACCTATAATTATCTGTCCTGCCGCTGTTTGAAGTAATGCGTGGAGACTGTTACTTCTTCGGTGCTCCGGCCACCGGCTATGCGCCTCAGTAAGATGTTGCCATTCTCGGGGCACGACTCCTACTGGATCTCCTTTGTGCTGATCTCGTTTCTCACTGTTCCACAATATCCTTCCTTTCTTATCTCTTTCTTAGGATACTGCCGCAAGGTAGTGCAGGCGCGGCTCCGTAACAATCTGTCCTTTCGCTAGGTACCTGCCAGATTTCCCAGTTCTGACAGGTTCTTCCTGGAGCTCTCCCAGGCTTCGTTCTGCCTAACTTCCTGTCCGACCCCTAGTTTTACCAATGTGAGAAGTGGCCCAATAAATAAGCCTTTTGCTCCCCCTAGTGGCCAGAGTGTGAAGTGTAGTGTGTGCTTGGTGATACCTGGTCAGTAGAACTCCTTTAGTGCCATCAGACGTACCATCACTCCCCTTAGTGGCAGAGCGACGTTACTGCAATGACCAGATCTCTGGGGCGCTGCATTTACCCTTGGGAAAATAAAAAAATTGTTGCTGTAAGATCATTTTTGTGACTAAAAAGATACAGTTAAGTCCATATTTATTTGGACTGAGACAACACATTTCTAATTTTGGTTATAGACATTACCACAATCAATTTTAAACAAAACAATTCAGATGCAGTTGAAGTTCAGACTTTCAGCTTTCATTTGAGGGTATCCACATTAAAATTGGATGAAGGGTTTAGGAGTTTCAGCTCCTTAACGTGTGCCATCCTGTTTTTAGAGGGACCAAAAGTAATTGGACAATTGACTCCAAGGCTATTTCATGGACAGGTGTGGGCAATCCCTTTTTTTATGTCATTCTCAATTAAGCAGATAAAAGGCCTGGAGTTGATTTGAGGTGTGGTGCTTGCATTTGGAAGGTTTTGCTGTGAAGTAAACATGCGGTCAAATGAGCTCTCCATGCAGGTGAAACAAGCTATCCTTAAGCTGCGAAAACAGAAAAAACCCATTTGAGAAATTGCTACAATATTAGGAGTGACAAAATCTACAGTTTGGTACATCCTGAGAAAGAAAGCACTGGTGAACTCATCAATGCAAAATGACCTGGGCACCCACGGAAGACAACAGTGGTGGATGATCACAGAATAATCTCCACGATGAAGAGAAACCCCTTCACAACAGCCAACCAAGTGAACAACGCTCACGTAGGCGTATCAATATCCAAATCTACCATAAAGAGAAGACTGCATGAAAGTAAATACAGAGGGTTCACCGCAAGGTGCAAGCCACTCATAAGCATCAAGAATAAAAAGGCTAGATAGGACTTTGCTAAAAAAAAATCTAAAAAAGCCAACACAGTTCTCGAAGAACATTCTTTGGACAGATGAAACCAAAATCAACCTCTACCAGAATGATGGAAAGAGAAAAATATGGCAAAGGTGTAGTATAGCTCATGATCCAAAGCATACCACATCATCTGTAAAACACGGTGGAGGCAGTGTGATGGCTGGGGCATGCATGGCTGCCAGTGGCACTGGGTCACTAGTGTTTATTGATGATGTGACACAAGACAGAAGCAGCCAAATTAATTCTGAGGTATTCAGAGTCATACTATGTGCTCAGATCCAGCCAAATGCAGCCAAACTGATTGGTCCTCGTTTAATACGACAATGACCCAAAACATAAAGCCAAAGCGACCCAGGAGTTTACTAAAGCAAAGTAAACTGTGGAATATTCTTGAATGGCCAAGTCAGTCACCTGATCTCAACCCAATTGAGCATGCATTTCACTTGTTAAAGACTAAACTTCAGACAGAAAGACCCACAAACAAACAGCAACTGAAAACCACCGCAGTGAAGGCCTGGCAGAGCATCAAAAAGGAGGAAACACAGCGTCTGATGTCCATGAGTTCAAGACTTCAGGCAGTCATTGCCAACAAAGGGTTTTCAACCAAGTACTAGAAATGAACATTTTATTTAAAATTATTTAATCTGTCCAATTACTTTTGGTCCCTTTAAAAACAGGGTGGCACATGTTAAGGAGCTGAAACTCCTAAACTCTTCATCCAATTTTAATGTGAATACCCTCAAATGAAAGCTGAAAGTCTGAACTTCAACTGCATCTGAATTGTTTTGTTTAAAATTCATTGTGGTAATGTCTATAACCAAAATTAGAAAAAATGTTGTCTCTGTCCAAATATATATGGACTTATCTGTAAATGTTCATTTTTTCCTTTGATGTTGCTTCTGCTCCTACGAAACACCTGAAGGGTTAATAAACTTCTTGAATGTGGTTTTGAGCACCTTGAGGGGTGCAGCTTTTAGAATGGTGTAACTTTTGGGTATTTTCAGCCATATAGACCCCTCAAAGTGACTTCATATGTGAGGTGGTCCCTTAAAAAAATGGGTTTGTAAATTCGTGAATAAATCCATATACAATGACTTAAAAAAGAATAAATATTAGAGATGAGCGACCACTAAAATACTGGAATGCTCATTTTGAGTATAATAGGAGTCAATGGTAAATGAGTCTTTATGCGAGCAACGAGCAAGTGAGCATTTTAGTTGAAGAGGACCATTTCTGCTATAGCTTATTTGACATTAAAAGTAGAAAAAGTTCTGAAATTATTTTTCCTGGCATGATTTTGTAAAACCAGGGGTTAAAAAGAGTAGACTTGTTATACAGTATCCACTGCATATTGCTGATATGGTTTCTCTTGGCTACTTTAGGATGGTCTTTTCTTTAATTTTTCTAAATTCATAGTTTTTTGCACACATTTTTTACAGAGAATGGATCAATCAATATTCCCCTAGTTTGGTATTGTGTCCGAATTCCTGCAGTAACATACAGTATACGAGAATATATTCTACCTCGTAGAATTTTAGGAGGTACCAAACAATGTTATCATTTGAACACATTTGAGGGCTGAAGGATCATGACATTTAATGGAAATTGGCGAATTCTTTTTGATATTCACATATATATATATATATATATATATATATATATGTAAATATTTATGTAGCTTATGTTTTAACTTGATCAGAATAGCTTTTATGTTATATTACCTTACTTATAATGTAATTATAATGCAACCTAAGCAAGACTTAGCTATATGTCTTGCTATGCCACCAGTTAATGACCTTTTTTCTCATTTTACATGCAATTCTTTGACTAGCCAGGAAGGTAAATAAAGTATATCATGGAGTTTCCTGAGATCCTTCCAAAGTGATGACACAGAATTCCCTGTGGACTGTGAGTGCTCTTCATTTACTTCTCTTGTGAACAGCATCATATTCCAAGGTAATTACATTTGTTCTCCTTTTACATTGCTCAATCATCAGCTTTTTTGTTTTTTCAGTTTTTCTTTTTTTTGTTTTATATGTTTCATTTAATTATAATAAATTATAACTTTATATAAAATGTCATTAATTTACAGGTCATTTATTGAAGTTTTCTTACTAAAGATTCCCAAATCATGATCAAGGGCTGAAATACTGTGCCATTTAGCCAGTGGAAATTGAGTACAAAGTACTTAATCTTTTTAAAAACAGGTGCACATTAAATTTTTAGCTCCTCATCCATTAAACTCTTCTCTCACTTTGCTAAATGTAACATAGTAACATAGTTATTGAGGTTGAAGGAAGACTTTAAGTCCACCTAGTTCAACCCATAGCCTAACCTAACATGCCCTAACATGTTGATCCAGAGGAAGGCGAAAAAACCCCACGTGGCAAAGAGAAAGCTCCACATTGGGGACAAAAATTCCTTCCCGACTCCACATACGGCAATCAGACTAGTTCCCTGGATCAACGCCCTATCAAGGAATCTAGTGTATATACCCTGTAACATTATACTTTTCAAGAAAGGTATCCAGTCCCCTCTTAATTTTTAGCAATGAATCACTCATTATAGCATCATACGGCAGAGAGTTCCATAGTCCCAATGCTCTTACAGTAAAGAACCCTTGTCTGTTATTATGCTTAAACCTTCTTTCCTCCAGTCGTAGAGGATGCCCCCTTGTCCCTGTCTCAGGTCTATGATTAAAAAGATCATCAGAAAGGTCTTTGTACTGTCCCCTCATATATTTATACATTAAAATAAGATCACCCCTTAGACTTCGTTTTTCCAAACTAAATAGCCCCAAGTGTAATAACCTATCTTGGTATTGCAAATGTAGGGTCAAGTAATAGGATGACAAAATATTTAGTCCCTTGGAGACATGGCCATTTTCCTTTGACAAAGCCATATATGAGTGCATGTTTCATTGCCAGAAGAGGTGAAGTTTTAAACGACACCACTCATTCTACCATAGAATTCACACAAAAAATGAAAGAATTTTCAAATGGGGTAACAGTGAAAAACACCTCAGCAATTCCAGATTTTATTTTGAGTTTTTGTTTTTAAAATGTTTGCATTGCATTAAAATTTACTTTGTAACTTTGTTCTATGGGTCAGTGCCGGTCTTTTTGCTTTACTGGTTAAACCAGATAAGAAAAAAACATCCCAAAATGTTGGCTTCAGTCACACTATTCTGAGAACCATAACCTTTTATGTTTTTCTGCTGATATTGTTACATTGTTATGATATTGTTATTTCTTGTGGGACGAGTTGTAGTGTTTATTGGTTCTCTCATAAGGTCCATACAAGGTTCTGATCTTTTTTTGTGTTAATTTTTTGGGAGATATCAGAAGAAATGTTTCCATCCCTAACCTTTTTATGTTTCAGAGGTATAAGTAGAAGTGCCGTATCGCCCCAGCAGTTCTTTCATGAACACCACTTCTGGCCAGATGTCTCCAAACAGTAGATGGGAATGGCTGGATCCCACTGGTTGCTGCCAGATCTGAGTTTATGGCACTGATGAACATCTTCCGATTTCGAAGATTAGTGTATAATTAATTAATGTATAATTAACTTGGGTAAACCTAAGATGAAAACTGGAAAAATCTTAGTGAAATATTAGAAAGTCTTTAAAAGTAAACCCTCCCTTTTTTGCGGCCTCACCCTTTTGTAATAAATATGGAAGTTTGGCTTCATAACGTCAGGAAAGAAAGCTATCAGTTGAGCCATAGATCTAATTTATATAGCCTCATGAGACAGTGACTGATAAGCGTACAAATATGTGAGTACTCTTAAACCCTTCACCCCACAGCCTGTTTTCAACTTCCTGACCAGGCCAACTTTTTCCAATTCTGACCAGTGCTACTTAATGAGGTAACAACTGTGGAATGCTTCAATGTATTTGAGTGATTCTGAGACCGTTTTCTCTTGACATATTGTACTTCACGATAGTGCTAAAATTTGTTCGATATGACTTGCATCATATTTTCAAACTTTTAATTTTGATGTCCTTAAACCGGAGATTTATGTCACACAAAATAGTTAATAAACAACATTTACCGCATGTCTACTTTACATTCACACAATTTTTTAAATTTATTTTTTTAAGGTAGAAGGGTTAAAAAAATGTTTATCAGCGATTTCTCATTTTTCCACCAAAATTTTTAAAACCATATTTTTAAGGGACCACATCACATTTGAAGTAAGGTGTGTATAGATGCACACTGAAATGATAATGACAAATTATATCCAAAGTGGAAAATAACTTACAATGGCAGTGAGAATCCCTGGCACACAGATGGCGTCCTCCCCAACAAGCATTTTGGCACACTGTCTTCGTTATTTTCCACTTTGGATATAATTTGTCATTATCATTTTAGTGTGCATCTATATACACCTTACTTTGTGTTGCACTATACATATGACCTTACATTCACAATGAGGATTTTTGAATCTAATGATTTACACTTTCATATTTACCATGTACTTGCATTAATTGTGATTTACATTCCCCCCTTTGCTTGCACAAGCACTTTATTCATTTTTTATATATTTTTCTGTTTTCTTTCACTATTTTATACTTGCTCGTGAACATCCCCCCTGGCAATTCTATCTAATATCTATTCAGTCAGGGCCGGCATCAGCACCCCTCGCACCAGGGCAAGTGCTGGGGCCCTAGCGAGACGACAAGTGTGACCAACTTTTTACTATTGATGCTGCCTATGCAGCATCAATAATAAAAAGATATAATGTTAAAAATAATAAAAAAAATAAAAAATCATGCTATTCTCACCTTCAGGTGTCCCTCGCAGCCTTCCCTCTCCTCGCAATGCTCCCCGGCAGCTACCGTTCCCAGTAATGCATTGTGAAATGACCCCAGATGATGTAGGATCATGCGATACCCCAAGTCATCACAGGTCATTGTCGCAAAGCATCACTGGGAACAGGAGCTGGTGGGAGCATCACTAAGGCCTGAGCTGAATCCGGGGGCCGCCAGAAGGTGAGTATATAACTATTTTTTATTTTCATTCTTTTTTTTCACAGGGATATGGTGCCCACACTGCTATATACTATGTGGCTGTGTTATAAGCTACGTGGGCTGTGTTATATGCTACGTGGCTGTACTATATACTACGTGGGCTGTGCTATATACTACATGGGCTGTGTTATATACTACATGGCTGTGTTATATACTACGTGGCTGTTATATACTACATGGCTGTGCTATATACTACGTGGGCTGTATTATATGCTACGTGGGCTGTGATATATTATGTGGGCTGTGCTATATACTACGTGGGCTGTGTTATATGCTATGTGGACTTTTATATGCTACATGTCTGTGCTATATATTATGTGGCTGTGTTATATACTACGTGGCTGTGCTATATACTATGTGGGCTGTGTTATATGCTACGTGGCTGTGCTATATACTACATGGCTGTGTTATATACTACGTGGCTGTGTTATATACTGCGTGTTTGTGCTATATGCTACCCATTCTGCACTTTTACAAATGTTCTATGTTAATACTTTCTAATGTTTACTTTAAAAAGTTTTCCATTAAAAAATTGTCATATTCAATGTATGAAACATAAGAAAAAGAGGCAGTCCTTGATAAAGAGGCGAAACGCGCGTGGGTGGTGGCGTGGACACGTGTCCTGACTTAGCAAACTATGGGTAAGCACATTTGTGAGCATATAACCCGGTCCTAACTATGGTATAGCGCGCTATTTATTACAATTACTATGACACTTGTATTCTTATTACAAATCATTGTTTGGACTTCATGGGTGTATTTTTGCGGCACATTAGCACTTTTTGCCCGTGACAAATAAGATCAATTTTTATCAGGACATACTGTCCATATCTTTTTACCTGATCCTAGTCTATGTTTTTTTTATCTATTCATTTATTTATGTATCATATTCTAATAAATTTATAATTGTTGATTACATTGGACTATATCCCCATTTTTTCTTATGTTTCATAGTATGTTTGGGAGTGTACCGTAGGTGCACCTATATGAGACATGTGCATTGGTTTTGGTCTCAGTGGCACCACTAAACGAATGGTACCTTGTATGGTTTATGTTTATTCATATTCAATGTATGCAGTTTTTTCATTGCAGCAAGTTCAGCTAACAATAAAATGTCTACTGGTAACTGAGGGAGAGGGAGTAGGTCACAAAAATTTACATATAAGGGGTTGACGTATAAAAAGCCCCTCTTCTGTATTGTATTGTAGAATTTACAATAGCTATCACTCATGTAAGAAGTTAAATATGGCATTTTACTATACCTATATTTCTCTGCTGTATCTGTGTATCATGAATCGTGGTATGTGTTAAAGGGGGGCCCACTGAGACTCTTTCGTCCAGGGCCCTCAAAAACCTGGAGCCGGCCCTGTATTCAGTATTTCACCCTCCTAGGTGCATCCTTGTTTGTATGCTATTTTTATGTAACATTTGTATTGTTATATTTTTTTCTGCTATTGTACCTAATATTGTTTTTTTTATATTACAGATATACGGGACTTATTGGTCAGTTCTTTTGTGGCTCTTGCTATTTTGTTATGAACTTTGTGAGACAGAATAAACAAATCAATAGTAGGACAAGAATTGGTTTTACTTATTTTTTACACTGTTTCTCATACTGTATAAGTGATTAGACAACTTTATTCTCCAGGCCGATGCGATAACAACAATACCAGATTTATATAGGTTTTTTTAAGACTTGGCTGCTATTACAAACAATGAAGACATGTTTTTTTTTTTTAAAGTTTTTGTATCGCTATTACAGTAAAGTTTGGGGTCTGTACTGAACACCTAGTGTTCAGGCATGGACAGCAAACATGGACTTATCCAGGAAGTCCATGTTACTGTTTGGGTTCAACACCCTGAACATCTGGTG
Source organism: Ranitomeya imitator (assembly GCF_032444005.1). Lineage (NCBI taxonomy): Eukaryota > Metazoa > Chordata > Amphibia > Anura > Dendrobatidae > Ranitomeya > Ranitomeya imitator. The sequence goes on from NC_091286.1 coordinate 238,900,553, forward strand.
CTTCTCACACTGTCATCTGCATGACCACACAAGAAACACCCCTACAGCTCTGATCATCAGTAAGAACATTTCCGCCGGTCAGAGAGCTGCGGTTCCCATGCTGTCAGATAACAGCGTGATCCCACAGCTGTGACTGGTGGTAAAAAGGTTACCTCTATTCACATATCAGCTGATGAGAGAGTATTACTCCCATCAGCATACGTCTGCTGTCGCTGATACAGCGAGAGCAGTCGCCGCTGATTAAAAAAAGGATGTGGGATCGCTTCTATTTTTGATAACTAGCTCAGGCAAAATTGACAGCTGTTGACTTCAATCCTCAGTTGTCAGCTTTATCATGGATGGTTATCAAAATATAGAGGGGTCCAACACCGTTTTTTTAATTATTTAAATAAATAATGGCATGGGGTTCCCTTCATTTTTGACAACCAGCCAAACTAAAGCAAACAGCTGGGGGCTGGTATTCTCAGCCTGGTAAAGGGCCATGGATATTGGCCCTACCCAGCCTAAAAATAGCAACCCCCAGCCACCCAGGAAAAAATAAATTAGACACTCCAAAATAGATGCAAAGAACATAAAGGTGTTTTATTAGAACAGGTTAATCCGCTGTATAAACAAGGTTGACGTTTCGGCCAGTTACATGGTCTTCATCAGAACAGGTGAACCTTCCTAAAAATCCTGATACACCTCTAGAGATATGCACTGCTGTGCAGGAGATGTGGTGCCCTGGGCTTCATGTCACTTGACAATACAAAGGTGACATTAACCCAACAAGTATTACCCCACTTACCATCGCCACAGGGCAAGTGGGAAGAGCGAGACTAAGTGCCAGATTTTTGGTGCATCTTATTGATGCCTCATTTCTGGAGCAGGTGATGGCTGATGTTTTTTGGCTGGAATGAGGGCCAATTTCCCTGGCCCCTTCTCTGGCTATTAATATCAGTCCACAGCTGTCTGTTTAGCCTTTGCTGGTTTGAAATTATGGTGGGACCCTACGTCATTTTTTTCTGGAGTCTACCCATAAAATCATCAGTAAAGGCTAACCAAACATCTGTGAGCTGATATTAATAGCCTGGGAACCTTTAGAGATGTTGCCCTCTTTACCAAAATATTAACAAAAGCCCTCACCCATCGGCTTTCCTTCTGCTGCTTATGAAAATAATGGGGGATCCCCAGGAGTAATTTTTTTAAATTTTTTTTTCAATTTTATTAACAAGAACAGTGATGTCACACAATAGCAACTGTCTCTCTTGCATTGTGAGTGCCAGACAGATGAACAACCGCGAGTCCGGCACTCAACAATCACCCAGTAACTGCAAGACCCAAAAACCTCATGGGAAACTTTGAGGGACATTTTAAGGTTACTGCAATTTCCAGCTTCTGGAACACATGGAGGCGGTGAACTAAGGTTACTTTGGGTGTGTATTTTACTGTACTTATTAATAAAAAAAAAGAAAAGAACGGCACGGGGTCCCACATATTTATCATAAGCAGGAGAGAGAAAGCCGACAGCTGAGGGCTGATGATAACATTCTGGGAAGGAGGGCGATATCCCTAAAATTTCTCAGGCTATTAATATTAGCTCACTGCTGTTTGGTTATCCTTTCATCTGACAGTGTGGGAACCGCAGCTCTCTGTCCAGCTGTAATGATCTTACTGCCGATCAGAGTCAGTGTTTGCCATGCAGTCATGCAAATGACAGTGTGGCAGATGTTCGGGCCCCTATTCATCTGAATGAGGTCTGGGTTCAGATTCGAGTACCGTTCTGGTACCCAAACTGAACTTTTTTTAGATGTTCGGCCGGACCCGCCGGACCTGAACATCCATGGGTTTGCCCATCACTAATTGCCATATTTTGAAAGCTATCATTTTTCTACATTTATGCCAACAGAGTAGTTTGAGGGTTTGTTTATTGCGGGAAGGGTTGACGTTTTCGGTCACATAACTTTTTTATTGCTTTCTATTTCCATTTTTGGGAGGCAGAGCGCAGAAAAAACAGCAATTCTGGAACTTTTGGAGGATTTTTTAATGCCGTTCTGCATGTGGTAAAATTGATAAGCCAGCTTTATTCTTCGGGTCAGTACAGTTAGAGCCATACCACATTTACAACTTTTATGTTTTGCATTAAATAAAAACTATTTTAGAGAAAAAATAATCATTTTTGCATCGCTGTGATTTGAGAGCTATATCTTTTTGTTTTTCCACTAATAGAGCTGTACAGCAGCTTGTTTTTTGAGGGACAAGATGTCATTTTCAGAGTTACCATTTTTATTTACATGTCTTATTTATTGCATTTTATTCCACTTTTTATTCAGCGATATGATGAAAATGCATAGTTTTTTGCCTCATTTTATTTATTTTTTTAACGGTGTTCACTGAAATGTTATAGGTCAGATCATTCCAGACACAGCAATACCAAATATGTGTACTTTTAGTTTATTTCTTACATAAAAATATGTATTTATGTGTATAATATATATTTTTAAATTTTATGATTTTTATCAAATATATTTTTACAATTTTTAAAAACTTTAAAACTTTTTTTTTACTTAGTCCCTCTATGGTACTTTGATTTTTAGCACTCTGATCGGTGCACCAGCATTGCAATGCTTTATACCTGTCAGTGCTGCACTTACAGAAGCCTTTTAAACCATGTTCTGAGCATGGTTCTACTGGCTTTCATAGGTTGGTGTTCTGGATGTCGTAATGATGACCTCGTGTCATCATGGCAACGATGGGGGCGCTGATCTAACGGGACAAGGCACCCCCTCCCTCTCCCAGCCTCCTAAATGATTCAGTTGATATCGATCACAGCATTTAGAGGGTTAAGCAGCCGGTAAAAGTGCAGGCACCACTCCTGGCTGTGAGAGCTGGGTGTCAGCTGTCATGTAAGCTGAATTCCTAGTGGTGATCACATGTGCCCAGCTCCTGTGCTCGCATTATCGCCAGGATGTATCCATGCGTCCAAGGTCGGAAACCCCTTTCCAACATGGACATATGGATATGTCCAAGGTTGTAAAGAGGTTAATGTCCATTTACACTGCCTGATTCTCATGAATGAGAGTTCATAGGTAAACAGGACTTGCATAGTTAAGAACAGAGGCTGCTCAGCTTAAAGGGAACCCAAGCCCACCGGCATCAGGGGCTTATCTACAGCATTCTGTAATGCTGTAGATAAGCCCCCGATGTTACCTGAAAGAGGAGAAAAAGACATTAGATTATACTCACCCAGGGGCTGCTGTTCCGGTCGGATGGGCGTCTCTGGTCCGCTGCGGCACCTCCCATCTTCATTCCATGACGTCCTCTTCTGATCTTCAGCCACGGCTCCGGCGCAGGCGTACTTTGTCTGCCCTGTTGAGGGCAGAACAAAGTACTGCAGTGCGCAGGCGCCGAAAAGGTCAGAGAGGCCCGGCGCCTGCGCACTGCAGTACTTTGCTCTGCCCTCAACAGGGCAGACAAAGTACGCCTGCGCCAGAGCAGTGGCTGAAGATCAGAAGAGGACGCCATGGAATGAAGATGGGAGGCGCCGCAGCAGACCAGAGACGCCCATCCGACCGGACCAGCAGCGGGACCGCCCCTGGGGGAGTATAATCTAACCTCTTTTTCTCCTCTTTCAGGTAACATCGGGGGCTTATCTACAGCATTACAGAATGCTGTAGATAAGCCCCTGATGCCGGTGGGCTTACCTCACCTGCGATTTTCGGGGTGACAGGTTCCCTTTAAGCCGGGTTGGCTTGTGTAAACAGGCTCATAAATGACCGCTGATTGGCAAGTATCTGGTGTGGCAGTACAACTCCAGGGGGAAACATACTAATGTTGATCCCATTGATTACTATAGTTACAAATATCTGTCACCTCAGTTGTAGTGCTGGACTGGGCTTAGATGCCGGATAATAACACTTTTCATGCAGTGTTTATTTATCCATCTGTGGATGATGGACAAAGTTCACAACTTTGTGTCTGATGTGCACACAACTGGTATATGGAAGCAAAGTCTTATCATTATTAAGTGGTGTAAAAAATGAATGCAATACAGTGCCCTCATAATATCACCTCTATATTGTTACTAAATAACGGTGCTACGTGATACCAAAATTACAGTGATCTGGTCCTGCATTTTAAGCCTCAGAACCTTGGAATTGTAAAACCCCCAACTCATTTGCCGCTTTTGCCCTCCATATAATCCCTCTTACAGCTATTACCGAACAGCTGTGTATGCGAGGGGGAAATGTCAGAAGTAAGACACGTTGACACATTCAGTATTTTACATCAGTATTTCTAGGCAAAAATCGGTGGTGGAACAATCAGAGGAAAAGTATAATAGAAATATATCAATACTTCTGCATGTTTCACCCACTCCTGATTTTGGCTTACAAATACTGATTCAAAATGCTGACCAAATACTGAACATGTGAACATGGCCTAAGGTTATAAAGCAATTCTCCAACTATCATACTTTAAAAGAAGCTAGAACTAATTAAGAGTTACTTGAAAGTAAAGCAAACACTTGCATTGACTTCAGGTACCTGGCTAGGGCTAGATAAGTCATAACAGACATCAATACTTCTAGCACATTCTCATTGGGCATTTCTCTTACAAAAATATCACATATAACACGATATGACATAATGGATGAACATAATGGATGGTCTTTGCAGAGTCTTGTTAGTTTTGTGGTCAGTCCTCCAATGTCCTCATTCATTTATAGTTGCAGTAATATATTATAAAATAATTTGTCATTTTAATTAACTTGTTACATTCTACCTGACAGTTTCATTCAAGTTAACGATAATAACACTGTGAGGAGATCGATTTCTGATTAGATATGGAGAACTATGTAAACCACTTTAACAAGCTGTCCCAATTATGAGTTGACTTTAAACATCACAGTCAGAAGATCCAAGGCTTATCTCATTCCCATTTCCCTAAAACTCTATGCCTATTATCCTATTAATATTTCATAAGTACAAAGTATCTTATAGTAGTGAATAAACCTTGTATTATATACTGTAACTAAAAAATAAAGCACAACCAGGCCAGGCTTTCCATTGTCTGGTGGTTGTTTCATCCTGGGTCTCAACTGCTTTGCTCTCGGTCCTGAGCTCTATTCAGTCAAGTCCCCCTTTCAGAGGACCCAAACCTATATATTTGAACCTTGAGGGATGTTATTTACACAAATAGGTTGCAATAGCCAATAATGGACTACTAAAAATGGTTATGGGCCTCTTTTCCTTTTTTTTTTAAGAGCGCACTTGCGATAGATCACATATGTGCACTCTTCTGTGATTTACAAAAGTCTTTTGCCCCTGAGATGAAAGCACAATTTTACACTTTCAGTTACAATAATATTTTCAATTAAACTTTTATAGTACATCTGAAGTCAGAAGCTCCGCTTTGAGGTGGACTCCGATGGCGATCTGCCTGCACTTATTAGCTAGTTAAATGTGGCTGTCAAACTCTGACAGCGGAATTTAACAAGTGCTTCCGGCCATCGGCGGAAATACGCGCACTGCTGACCCCGTCACATGATCGAGGGTCAGCAGTGCATCGGCATGACAACCAGAGGTCTCATTCAGACCTCTATGGTTGCTGATGCCAAATTCCTATGAGCGCCACCCTGTGGTTGGTGCTCATAGCAATGCTGTAATTCTACTACATAGGGGCGATCTGAGCATCGCCTCTATGTAGCAGAGGAGATCGAGTTGTGGCAGCTTCTAGTCTCCCATGGAGGCTATTGAAGCATGCCAAAAGTAAAAAAAGTGTTTAAAAATATGAAAAAAATAAAAAATCATAAAAGACCAAATCACCCCCCTTTCGCCTCATTCAAAATAAAACAATAAAAATCAAAGCAAATCTACACAGATTTGGTATCGCCGCATTCAGAATCGCCCTATATATCAATTAAAAAAAAGCATTAACCTGATCGCTAAACAGCGTAGTGAGAAAAAAATCAAAACACCAGAATTACGCTTTTTAGGTCGCCGTGACATTGCATTAAAATGCAATAACGGGCAATCAAAAGAACGCATCTGCACAAAAGTGGTATTATTAAAAACGGTAGCTCGGCATGCAAAAAATAAGCCCTCACCCGACCCCAGATCACGAAAAATGGAGACGCTACGGGTATTGGAAAATTGCGCAATTTTATTTTATTTTTTTAGCAAACTTTGGAATTTTTTTTCACCACTTAGATAAAAAAGAATCTAGACACGTTTGGTGTCTATGAACTCGTAATGACCTGGAGAATCATGCTGGAGGCCAGTTTTAGCATTTAGTGAACCTAGCAAAAAAGTCAAACAAAACACATGTGTGGGATTGCACTTTTTTTTGCAATTTCACCAAACTTGGATTTTTTTTCCCATTTTTGAGTACACGACATGCTAAAACCTATGGGGTTGTTCAAAAGTACAACTTGCCCTGCAAAAAATAAGCCTTCACATGGCCATGTTGATGGAAAAATAAAAAAGTTATTGCTCTAGGAAGAAGTGGAGCAAAAAACAAAAACGCAAAACCGAAAAAAGCTCCGGTCGTGAATGGTTTAAATAGTATTCTGTTATGTGACAGCATAAGTCAAATAGTTTTCTAGTGTAGAACTAGTATTTCCAAAAGCTATTTTGACCACATAAAAAAAATTGAGGATGTGTTCAGGATGATAGGACTAGGCAGTGATGAATTAGTTGGCCACAGGAACTGTTTTTGTTCATTGTTAAGACAGATCACACCTTATCAACCAGTGATTTCTAGAAAGACTGGCCAGGCAAGCAAAACCTTCAGACTAGTATAAGCTGAGCAATAAGTCACTTCCTTTAACCCCTCTGTGACCTTAGACGTACTATCCCGTCGAGGTGCCCTGGGCTTATCTGACCCTGGACGGGATAGTACGTCATAGCCGATCGGCCGCGCTCACGGGGGGAGCGCGGCCGATCGCGGCCGGGTGTCAGCTGCTTATCGCAGCTGACATCCAGCACTATGTGCCAGGAGCGGTCACGGACCACCCCCGGCACATTAATCCCTGGCACACCGCGATCAAAGATGATCGCGATGTGACGGCGGTGCAGGGAAGCACCGCGCAGGGAGGGGGCTCCCTGCGGGCTTCCCTGAGACCCCCGGAGCAACGCGATGTGATCGCGTTGCTGCGAGGGTCTCACCTCCCTCCCTGCTCCCTCCAGCCCCGGATCCAAGATGGCCGCGGATCCGGGTCCTGCAGGGAGGGAGGTGGCTTCACAGAGCCTGCTCAGAGCAGGCACTGTGAAGCCTGCAGCGCTGCATGTCAGATCAGTGATCTGACAGAGTGCTGTACAAACTGTCAGATCACTGATCTGTGATGTCCCCCCCTGGGACAAAGTAAAAAAGTAAAAAAAAAATTTTCCAAATGTGTAAAAAAAATTAAAAAAAATATTCCAAAATAATGAAAAAAAAAAAAATATTATTCCCATAAATACATTTCTTCATCTAAATAAAAAAAACAAAACAATAAAAGTACACATATTTAGTATCGCCGCGTCCATAACGACCCAACCTATAAAACTGTCCCACTAGTTAACCCCTTCAGTAAACACCGTAAGAAAAAAAAAAAAAAACGAGGCAAAAAACAACGCTTTATTATCATACCGCCGAACAAAAAGTGGAATAACACGCGATCAAAAGGACAGATATAAATAACCATGGTACCGCTGAAAGCGTCATATTGTCCCGCAAAAAAAGAGCCGCCATACAGCATCATCAGCAAAAAAATAAAAAAGTTATAGTCCTGAGAATAAAGCGATGCAAAAATAATTATTTTTTCTGTAAAATAGTTTTTATCGTATAAAAGCGCCAAACCTTAAAAAAATGATATAAATGAGGTATCGCTGTAATCGTACTGACCCGAAGAATAAAACTGATTTATCAATTTTACCAAACGCGGAACGGTATAAACGCCTCCCCCAATAGAAATTCATGAATAGCTGGCTTTTGGTCATTCTTCCTCACAAAAATCGGAATAAAAAGCGATAAAAAAATGTCACGTGCCCAAAAATGTTTTCAATAAAAACGTCAACTCGTCCCGCAAAAAACAAGACCTCACATGACTCTGTGGACCAAAATATGGAAAAATTATAGCTCTCAAAATGTGGTATTGCAAAAAATATTTTTTGCAATAAAAAGGGTCTTTCAGTCTGTGACGGCTGCCAATCATAAAAATCCGCTAAAAAACTCGCTATAAAAGTAAATCAAACCCCCCTTCATCACCCCCTTAGTTAGGGAAAAATAAAAAAAAATGTATTTATTTCCATTTTCCCATTAGGGCTAGGGTTAGGGCTAGGGTTAGGGCTAGGGCTAGGGTTAGGGCTAGGGCTAGGGTTAGGGCTAGGGCTAGGGTTAGGGCTAGGGTTAGGGCTAGGGCTAGGGTTAGGGTTAGGGCTAGGGTTAGGGCTAGGGTTAGGGCTAGGGCTAGGGTTAGGGCTAGGGTTAGGGTTAGGGCTAGGGTTAGGGCTAGGGTTAGGGCTAGGGTTAGGGTTAGGGCTAGGGTTAGGGCTAGGGTTAGGGCTAGGGTTAGGGTTAGGGTTGGGGCTACAGTTAGGGTTGGGGCTAAAGTTAGGGTTAGGGTTTAGATTACATTTACAGTTGGGAATAGGGTTGGGATTAGGGTTAGGGGTGTGTCAGGGTTAGAGGTGTGGTTAGGGTTACCGTTGGAATTAGGGTTAGGGGTGTGTTTAGATTAGGGTTTCAGTTATAATTGGGGGGTTTCCACTGTTTCGGCACATCAGGGGCTCTCCAAACACGACATGGCGTCCGATCTCAATTCCAGCCAATTCTGCGTTGAAAAAGTAAAACAGTGCTCCTTCCCTTCCGAGCTCTCCTGTGTGCCCAAACAGGGGTTTACTCCAACATATGGGGTATCAGCGTACTCAGGACAAATTGGACAACAACTTTTGTGGACCAATTTCTCCTGTTACCCTTGGGAAAATACAAAACTGGGGGCTAAAAAATAATTTTTGTGGGAAAACAAAAAGATTTTTTATTTTCACGGCTCTGCGTTATAAACTGTAGTGAAACACTTGGGGGTTCAAAGTTCTCACAACACATCTAGATAAGTTCATTGAGGGGTCTAGTTTCCAATATGGGGTCACTTGTGGGGGGTTTCTACTGTTTAGGTACATTAGGGGCTCTGCAAACGCAATGTGACGCCTGCAGACCAATCCATCTAAGTCTGCATTCCAAATGATGCTCCTTCCCTTCCGAGCCCTCCCATGCGCCCAAACGGTGGTTCCCCCCCACATATGGGGTATCAGCGTACTCACGACAAATTGGACAACAACATTTAGGGTCCAATTTCTCCTGCTAACCTTGGAAAAATACAAAACTGGGGGCTAAAATATAATTTTTGTGGAAAAAAAAATATTTTTTATTTGCATGGCTCTGCGTTATAAACTGTAGTGAAATACTTGGGGGTTCAAAGCTCTCACAACACATCAAGATGAGTTCCTTAGGGGGTCTACTTTCCAAAATGGTGTCACTTGTGGGGGGTTTCTACTGTTTAGGTACATTAGGGGCTCTGCAAACGCAATGTGACGCCTGCAGACCATTCCATCTAAGTCTGCATTCCAAATGGCGCTCCTTCCCTTCCGAGCCCTCCCATGCGCCCAAACGGTGGTTCCCCCCCACATATGGGGTATCAGCGTACTCACGACAAATTGGACAACAACTTTTGGGCTCCAATTTCTCCTGTTACCCTAGGGAAAATACAAAACTGGGGGCTAAAAAATAATTTTTGTGGGAAAAAAATTTTGTTTTATTTTTATGGCTCTGCATTATAAACTTCTGTGAAGCCCTTGGTGGGTCAAAGTGCTCACCACACATCCAGATAAGTTCCTTAGGGGGTCTACTTTCCAAAATGGTGTCACTTGTGGGGGGTTTCAATGTTTAGGCACATCAGTGGCTCTCCAAACGCAACATGGCGTCCCATCTCAATTCCTGTAAATTTTGCATTGAAAAGTCAAACGGCGCTCCTTCCCTTCCGAGCTCTCCCATGCGCCCAAACAGTGGTTTACTGCCACATATGGGGTATCAGCGTACTCGGAACAAATTGGACAACAACTTTTGAGGTCCAATTTCTTCTCTTACCCTTGGAAAAATAAAAAATTGGGGGCAAAAATATAATTTTTGTGAAAAAATATGATTTTTTATTTTTACGGTTCTGCATTATAAACTTCTGTGAAGCACTTGGTGGGTCAAAGTGCTCACCACACCTCTAGATAAGTTCCTTAGGGGGTCTACTTTCCAAAATGGTGTCACTTGTGGGGGGTTTCAATGTTTAGGCACATCAGTGGCTCTCCAAACGCAACATGGCGTCCCATCTCAATTTCTGTCAATTTTGCATTGAAAAGTCAAACTGCGCTCCTTCCCTTCCGAGCTCTCTCATGCGCCCAAACAGTGGTTTACTGCCACATATGGGGTATCAGCGTACTCAGGACAAATTGGACAACAACTTTTGAGGTCCAATTTCTTCTCTTACCCTTGGAAAAATAAAAAATTGGGGGCAAAAATATAATTTTTGTGAAAAAATATGATTTTTTATTTTTACGGTTCTGCATTATAAACTTCTGTGAAGCACTTGGTGGGTCAAAGTGCTCACCACACATCCAGATAAGTTCCTTAGGGGGTCTACTTTCCAAAATGGTGTCACTTGTGGGGGGTTTCAATGTTTAGGCACATCAGTGGCTCTCCAAACGCAACATGGCGTCCCATCTCAATTCCTGTCAATTTTGCATTGAAAAGTCAAATAGCGCTCCTTCCCTTCCGAGCTCTCCCATGCGCCCAAACAGTGGTTTACTGCCACATATGGGGTATCAGCGTACTCAGGACAAATTGGACAACAACTTTTTGGGTCCAATTTCTCCTGTTACCCTTGGTAAAATAAAACAAATTGGAGCTGAAGTAAATTTTTTGTGTAAAAAAGTTAAATGTTCATTTTTATTTAAACATTCCAAAAATTCCTATTAAACACCTGAAGGGTTAATAAACTTCTTGAATGTGGTTTTGAGCACCTTGAGGGGTGCAGTTTTTAGAATGGTGTCACACTTGGGCATTTTCTATCATATAGACCCCTCAAAATGACTTCAAATGAGACGTGGTCCCTAAAAAAAAATGGTGTTGTAAAAATGAGAAATTGCTGGTCAACTTTTAACCCTTATAACTCCCTAACAAAAAAAAAAATTGGTTCCAAAATTATGCTGATGTAAAGGAGACATGTGGGAAATGTTACTTATTAAGTATTTTGTGTGACATATCTCTGTGATTTAATTGCATAAAAATTCAAAGTTTGAAAATTGCGAAATTTTCAAAATTTTCGCCAAATTTCCGTTTTTTTCACAAATAAACGCAGGTACTAAGAAATTTTACCACTATCATGAAGTACAATATGTCACGAGAAAACAATGTCAGAATCACCAGGATCCGTTGAAGCGTTTCGGAGTTATAACCTCATAAAGGGACAGTGGTCAGAATTGTAAAAATTGGCCTGGTCATTGACGTGCAAACCACCCTTGGGGGTAAAGGGGTTAAAGTGTCTTAGCTTTAACTTTTTATTTATAATAATGGACAGAAGTGCAGCCCACTCAGTGAAACTAAAAATGAAGACGAATATGATTGAAAATATGTGATATATATATATATATCTATATATATATATATATATATATAGATATATATATATATATATATATACACATATATATATACCTGTATATACAGTGGCATGTAAAAGTTTGGTCACCCCTAGTCAAAATTACTGTCATTGTGAGCAGTTAAGCAATTTGAAGATGAAAATTTCTGTACAAGGCCTACAGTTAAAGATGACACATTTCCGTCATATTTTAAGCAAAAATACATATATATTTTTCATCATTTACATTTTAAAAATTACAATAGGAAAATGAGCTGATGCAAAAGTTTGGGCATCCTGCATCGTTAGTACCTAGTAGCACAACTTCTTTAAAGTATCACAGCTCATAAACGCTTTTTGTAGCCAGTCAAAAGTCTTTCAATTTTTGTTTAAGGGATTTTCATTCATTCTTCCTTAGAAAATTCTTCCAGTTCTGTGAGATTCCTGGGTCGTCCTGCATGCACTACAATTTTGAGGTCTAGCCACAGATTTTCATTGATGTCCAGATCAGAGGACTGTGAGGGCCATTGTAAAACTTTCAGCTTTCTCTTTTTGAGGTAATCAGTTGTGGATTTTGAAGTGTTAGGGATCATTATCCATTTGTAGAAGCCATCCTCTTCTCAATTTTTTACAGATGGTGTTATGTTTACATTAAGAATGTGTTGAAATTTCATTGAAACCATTCTTCCCTCTACCTATTAAATGTGTTCCCCGTGCCATTGGCTGCAACACAACCCCAGAGCATGATTGATCCACCCCATGCTTAGTGATTGATGAGATGTTCTCTCTCTGAAATTCTGTGCCTTTTATCTCCACAAAAACTTTGGATCATTATGACCAAAGAGTTCTATTTTAACCTCATCTATCCACATGACATTTTTCCAAAATGCAACAGGCTTGTTTAGATGTTCTTTTCCATACTTATGACTCTGAATTTTATGGTGAGGATGCAGGAGACGTTTTCTTCTGATGACTCTTCCATGAAGGCCATATTTATGCAGGCATTTCTGAATAGTAGAACAATGTACCACAACTCCAGAATCTACTACATCTTTCTGAAGGTCTTTTGCAGTCAAGAGAGGGTTCTGATTTGCCTCTTTAGCAATCCTATGAGCAGCTCTCACTAAAATTTTGCTTTGTCTTCGAGACCTTATCTTGACCTTCAATTACATTTCAAACTGAAAAAGGGTAACTTGAAAATGCTTTGCTATCTTCTTTTAGCCTTCTCATGCTTTGTGGGGTGGAGCCGCTTATTCAGTACTGTAATGAGAAGTACTATGTGACCGCTCAACGCTGGAAGAAGCTGTCAGCGCCCGGAGAACCAGGGACGTGCAGGGACCGCGCCAGGAGCAGGTGAGTATGATGGGGCATGGCGCAATATTCACCTGTCTCTCGTTCCAACGTTGGGCGCCGCTCCATCTTCCGCGTCCTCAGCAGTGACGCTCTGGTCAGAGGGCGCGATGACGCGATTAGTGTGCGCTCCACCCTCTGCCTGAACGTCAGTGAGGATAATAATAATAGTAATCTTTATTTTTATATAGCGCTAACATATTCTGCAGCGCTTTACAGTTTGCACACATTATCATCGCTGTCCCCGATGGGGCTCACAATCTAAATTCCCTATCAGTATGTCTTTGGAATGTGGGAGGAAACCAGAGTACCCGGAGGAAACCCACGCAAACACAGAGAGAACATACAAACTCTTTGCAGATGCTGTCCTGAGTGGGATTAGAACCAAGGACTCCAGCGCTGCAAAGCTGCAGTATTAGCAACTGCGCCACCGTGCTGCCCTGAGGGTGCGGAAGACACAGCTGCGCCCATCGGTGGAACGGGGAAAGGTGACTATAGCAAGTGCCGGGGGGCCTGAGCGACGAGAGGTGAGTATGTGATTTTTTTTTTTAATTACAGCAACAGCATATGGGACAAATGTGTCTATGGAGCATCTTATGGGGCCATAATCAGCATTTGTGCAGCATTATACGGGGCAAATATCTCTATGGAGCATCTTTTGGGGCCATAATCAGCATTTGTGCAGCATTATATGGTGGAAATATTTCTATGGATTATCTTATGGGGCCATAATCAGCATTTATGGAGCATTATATGAAGCTAATGTGTCTATGGAGCATCTTATGGGTCCATAATCAACATTTGTGCAGCATTATATGGGGCAAATGTCTCTATGGAGCATCTTATGGGGCCATAATCAACATTTGTGCAGCATCGTATGGGGCAAATGTCCCTATGGAGCATCTTATGGGATCATAATCAACATTTGTGCAGCATTATATGGGGCATATTTTAATATGGAGCATCTTATGGGGCCCATCATAAACTCTATGGAGAATTATATAGGGGGTATTTTGTATGGAGCATCTTATGGGGCCCATCATGAACTGTATGGAGCATTATATGGGGCTCCTGATTCAATATGGATATTCAAAAACACTTAACCTACTGATGTCTCAATTAATTTTACTTTTATTGGTATCTATTTTTATTTTTGAAATTTACCAGTAGCTGCTGAATTTTCCACCCTAGGCTTATACTCGAGTCATTAAGTTTTCCCATTTTTTGTGGCAAAATTAGGGGTCTCGGCTTATACTCAGGTCGGCTTATACTCGAGCATATACGGGATATATAATTTTTTTTTTGTCCAAAATAGAAAGGAGGCGTGTCATGTTTAAATTTACTTCTTTAACAGTAATTTTGACCAGGGGTGCCCAAATTGTTACATGCCACTGTGTGTGTGTATACATTTCAAAAACCTGACCTGCACATCCAAACATAGACTATTTAGTCTATGTTTGGATGTGCAGGTCAGGTTTTTGAAATGTATTCTCTAGCCTTCTGATCGTGCACTCCCGCCTCCTAGCCACAGGTGTTTTAATTATAGTAGGTCTAATACCCCTCCACAGAGAATGAGAATTTGAGTCCAAGAAGAGGTTTCACATGTAGCCATTCAGATGGAGACGTTTATTCTCAGCGAGGTAGGTCAAGCGTAGGACCTCGTATAAGAGAGATGCCGTAAAGTGGCTACGAGGTACACATAAATATGGCCATTTTTATGCGCTAAAAGCTCTCATTTTTCATATTTCTAGTGCAGTAATGCAGTTCAAATTTCGTGTTTTCAAGTTTGCATGTTTTGGCGCTGCAGTGTGCTGCCCTTTTTACTTAACTGTGTGTGTGTATATATATATATATATATATATATATATATTTATATATACAGTGGGGCAAAAAAGTATTTAGTAAGTCAGCAATAGTGCAAGTTCCACCACTTAAAAAGATGAGAGGCGTCTGTAATTTACATCATAGGTAGACCTCAACTATGGGAGACAAACTGAGAAAAAAATATCCAGAAAATCACATTGTCTGTTTTTTTAACATTTTATTTGCATATTATGGTGGAAAATAAGTATTTGGTCAGAAACAAACAATCAAGATTTCTGGCTCTCACAGACCTGTAACTTCTTCTTTAAGAGTCTCCTCTTTCCTCCACTCATTACCTGTAGTAATGGCACCTGTTTAAACTTGTTATCAGTATAAAAAGACACCTGTGCACACCCTCAAACAGTCTGACTCCAAACTCCACTATGGTGAAGACCAAAGAGCTGTCAAAGGACACCAGAAACAAAATTGTAGCCCTGCACCAGGTTGGGAAGACTGAATCTGCAATAGCCAACCAGCTTGGAGTGAAGAAATCAACAGTGGGAGCAATAATTAGAAAATGGAAGACATACAAGACCACTGATAATCTCCATCGATCTGGGGCTCCACGCAAAATCCCACCCCGTGGGGTCAGAATGATCACAAGAACGGAGAGCAAAAATCCCAGAACCACGCGGGGGGACCTAGTGAATGAACTGCAGAGAGCTGGGACCAATGTAACAAGGCCTACCATAAGAAACACACTATGCCACCATGGACTCAGATCCTGCAGTGCCAGACGTGTCCCACTGCTTAAGCCAGTACATGTCCGGGCCCGTCTGAAGTTTGCTAGAGAGCATTTGGATGATCCAGAGGAGTTTTGGGAAAATGTCCTATGGTCTGATGAAACCAAACTGGAACTGTTTGGAAGAAACACAACTTGTCGTGTTTGGAGGAAAAAGAATACTGAGTTGCATCCGTCAAACACCACACCTACTGTAAAGCATGGTGGTGGAAACATCATGCTTTGGGGCTGTTTCTCTGCAAAGGGGCCAGGACGACTGATCCGGGTACATGAAAAAATGAATGGGGCCATGTATCGTGAGATTTTGAGTGCAAACCTCCTTCCATCAGCAAGGGCATTGAAGATGAAACGTGGCTGGGTCTTTCAACATGACAATGATCCAAAGCACACCGCCAGGGCAACGAAGGAGTGGCTTCGTAAGAAGCATTTCAAGGTCCTGGAGTGGCCTAGTTAGTCTCCAGATCTCAACCCTATAGAAAACCTTTGGAGGGAGTTGAAAGTCCGTGTTGCCAAGCGAAAAGCCAAAAACATCACTGCTCTAGAGGAGATCTGCATGGAGGAATGGGCCAACATACCAACAACAGTGTGTGGCAACCTTGTGAAGACTTACAGAAAACGTTTGACCTCTGTCATTGCCAACAAAGGATATATTACAAAGTATTGAGATGAAATTTTGTTTCTGACCAAATACTTATTTTCCACCATAATATGCAAATAAAATGTTAAAAAAACAGACAATGTGATTTTCTGGATTTTTTTTTCTCAGTTTGTCTCCCATAGCTGAGGTCTACCTATGATGTAAATTACAGGCGCCTCTCATCTTTTTAAGTGGTGGAACTTGCACTATTGCTGACTGACTAAATACTTTTTTGCCCCACTGTAATATATATCTCAAATCATCAGCTGGGCCAACAATACATTACATATTGATTAAATGTAAGATAAATTACTATGATTAGGAAAATCATCACATAGATAGTTATAACCAAGGCAGATATAATCCCTGTTGCAATTTTTGTTTTTGCATTGGCCAGCTCCTGAAACTCATGACCACCTAATGAGTGGTATACATGTAAACCATAATTTTACAACTCTACAGACTCATCCCTTTCAGTACTTTTTAAACTGTTTACAAACATCTGACATAGACCTTCCACATTTTGAATAGTATTTTGATAAATTTAATTTAGTAATTCTCTATTTCAAGTCAGGTAGCTTGAAGTTTTGGGCCCAATACAGAACTCAACAGGACTCCCCAACATTACATGCGATTTATAGTACTAATATTCTCATGTATGGCATAAGAGATAAGACCCTATGGATCAACTCAGGCCTATATTATTATGCTTGGTATTGTCAAAGCATGAGAAACACAGTTAAGTCACAGTACAAGGTTAACTAAAAAAGTAACCAGGAATGTAACTAGAGTGGGTGCAGGCATTGCTCTTGCATCCAGTTCCTGGAGTATAGGGTGGCCTAAAAGGACCCATTTGCCTATATTAGAAGACCATTACCATTAGAAGACCTGGGATAGCTGGTGGCCCTGTTGGAGATTTTGCATTAGGGGTTACAAACTTCAAGTTACACCACTGATAATAAAGCACATGTATAATAAAATGTGATGTCACAATCTAGAGATAATAGTGATGAGCTAGCATGCATAGGTAAAGTCTTATCCAAGCATGCTCGTGTGCTAATAGAGTATCTTCGGCTTGCTCGAATATTATGTTCGGGTCACTGTGGCTGCATGTCTTGTGACTGTTCAACAGCCGCAACACATGTAGGGATTTCATGTTTGTTAGGCAATCGCTGCATGTGTTGCGGCTCTTGAATAACCACGAGACATGCTACCACGTGAAGCAAACATAGTATTCGAAGATGCCAAAATACTCTATGAGCACACGAGCATGCTCGGATAGCATCTTATCCAAGCACGCTCACTTATCACTAATAATAAACAGTGATACATAGAAACAAGCACATTAACGATAGTGATGCAGTGGTGTAATAACCAAAGTGAAATAGTGCAGGAATGATACATACGGTGATCTTGCAAAACATAAGATAAAAACAAAATGAGCAAATACCCTGCAGTAAGTAAACAAATAGCTATAGTGCATGAAAATAACATTTCATTTGCTATTTATTTACTTTCTGCAGGTTATTTGCTTATTTTGGTTTTATCTCAGGTTTTGTCTGCTCTGTGGCCAGTATGAACATGTACCTACACGATGCATGTATACCAACTTAAATACGGAGATCATGGTAAAAAAGCACTGAAGAAAAAGGAATTGTGATGTCACAGTAGGTTGAACAATGTTAAACAATGATATGTTATCACCGAACCGGCATAATGAACAATGATGTCACAGCTGAAGGCTACAGACAACTGTGATGTAAAGATTAGGGATATTAATACATCAGAAGAACAGAAGACCAGTTGTATTAGATTTTATATACCGATACATGAAACTATTCTTCTGTTAAAGTAATATCTCTGCACATACATATTGTACCTAAGTCTCTACATCACCAAAATATGTGTGACTTGTACTAGGGTCTAAGGGGTATCGTTTCTCCTTATTGAGAGTGACATACCATCTCTGGCTTGTCAAGGTAAGGAGGCTTATTATGTCTGCGAATTCAGATATTGATTTGGCTTTTATCCTAAGTCATATTGCACGACTCGTTAAAGGGTTGATTGTGACTTGTAGGATCGCTACTTCCAACAGGTGACACTATAGAGTTTAAGTCCTCTTTTTCTCAGAAGAGGCAATTTGCATATGACTTGTACTGATTCCATCTCAGGTTTAACCTGAATTTGATCCATTCCTTTTCTTTTTCTTGAAAAAAGTGATGGATTACAAAATGAGCATTACGATGGCTGAGTGGTTAACACTGTTGCTTTGCAGCGCTGGCGTCCTGGGTTCAACATCTGTAAGGAGTTTGTATGCTTTCCCTGTGTTTTGGAGGGGTTCCTCTGGGTACTATGGTTTTCTGCCACACTCCAAAAACATAATGATAGGGAATATAGATTGTGAGCCCCAATGGGGCAGTGATGATGTCTGCAAAATGTTGCGGAATATGATAGCGCTATATAAGTAAAACATAATAAATAATTGCAAGCCCATTTTCCAATAAAGTAGAAATCAAGTAATTGTCACATTTGGCAAGAGATTTTACCAATCACGTTAAGTGTACTGTATAAGTGTATTGAGTAGACTATAGGGTGAGATGAGATACATAATCAAGCAGAAAATGGTCACTATTTTATACCTCTTATGGCTGGAAGCTATGTAACAGTACATAGTCTAACAACACTTGTTTGATATATAGGCATGCAATTCAGCTATCTTTCATTGGACTGGACATCTAAAATACTATTTATGGCTCCTTGGTTGAAACTTGATGCACCAGGGGAATATGAGCAAATTAAAAGATTACAGAGATTCCGTTTCTCGGATTTAGACCTTACTTAAGACACCTAACTAAAATAACATACATAGTGTAGGGCCAGAGTGGAGGTCCTGCCCATGTTCTAGTGTAAATTACTCAATTACTCTGACACATGAGAGTTGAGGAAACGTTACAGCTGATTTATTATAATCATTACCAGTTTCTCTCACAATTTCTATAACGTTCCAGTTAAACAAGTTCACATTGAGTCCAGTATTAGTAATGCACAGTGCACTCCTCCAGAATGGAGGTTAGCAGCTTGTCCTCTCTACGCACTGACCTGACGATTCAGCACTATGTCAGGAATGGCTGATAATAAATAGCTGTCAGAAAGACCTTTATTCCTCCTAATGCAAATAAATCATAGTCACTTTTATGCAGCTACTCATTTGCCAGTTCTGCTTGAACGAATGAACTGTCAGACCTCCAATGAAGACGTAGTAAATCTCAGAGCTCAAGCAAATCGTTGTGTCTGCCTAGTAAACTTTAAGACCCCATTAAAGTATGTTGTTAGTTGAACAATTGTTTAACGGGCGATCATAAGACCGACATGGCCATACACATATTAATCCATTATAACCGTTATAGTTGTTCATCCTGGAAAGGATTAATATGTGTATGGCCATGTCGGTCTTATGATCACCAGTTAAACAATTGTTCAACTAGCAACATTCTTTAATGGGGTCTTACAGTTTATCCAAGATTCCAAGGCACCAGATAAAATAGGGATTATTGCATCCTTAAAAATGACATGGTGAAATACAATTGAGGTTACAGGCTGTAATTTTATAGTATTTCTGACCAAAACGGCCAAAACGTTGCTTCACTCGTCTACCTCAGTTGTATTTAACCATGTGATTTTTTTAGGATATAATAAAGGTTCAGAGGACAATAAAACATTCACACTCCTTATCTATGAACTGTTCCAATATTTATGGACATAACTGTTTATCACTCACATAATGGTAGTTGTGCATCACATCACCTGTCTTATCTATGGCATTTTTCTGCGCCGTGTTGTGCATAAATATGTGATTCTTCAGAATTTCTATTAGTCTATGCCTGATGAAAGGACCTGAGTAGTCTCAAAAGCTTGCAGTTTGTTACCATCTTTTCAGTTAGCCATTTAAAGGTATCAACCACTGAGGACTCTCAATTCTAAATATTTTGCTGGTAACTAAGAAGAGCAATGTTCTGGAAGAAGGGATTGTATACAGAGTGCTGGAGTGCTGAGAAGAGCGATGTACTGCAGATAGGGCTCAATATAGAGAGGCTGAAAGGAGTGATATACTGCAGAATATGGCTCTATTTAGGGGCTGAGATTGGTTTAGCTGTGTTTGTTACCTCCGACTGAGAGACCAGTGATGTGAAAGTGGAAATGATTTGTACTTCCATTGTGGAAAGGTGGAGGAGAGTTTAGCTCTGCTCCAACTAGAAAATGATGTAAAACCACTACTACCGATGTAGATGGTAAAAAATAAAACCGATAAGGCAATGTACTGTGCAGGAGCACAGAGTGTACAGAAGCATATCGACCATAAGCACTGGAATTATTATACAGTAGGATGGTTGCAAAGGCAATTCGAGGATAAATAGGGCCATGTTTAGAAGGGTCATTGTAGGGGGATGAAGTGTGAAAACTTGATCACATTTAATAGCTTATGTTGACATAAATGAATAAATATTTGTACACATTATTATAAGACTAAAATATATGTTTGAGCATCAAACCAGCAAAATGTAGTATAATATGCAGTATTAGGGTGCAGTAAGACAGCCGTATAACACAGACGATGATCGCATCGCAGTGCATGGATTGGCAGGGGGCTCTCCTTACCTGGGTGTGACAGCTGCATGAAAACACATGGTGTCACGCCTGGGTCAGGAAAGACAATGGCCAGACCGAGCATTGCAATGCAATCATCATCTGTGTTACAATGCTCTCTGACTGCGCCCTTATAGAGACAGGTAAAAGGGGTTATCCAGCCTTTTAAAATTGTAAGCATATCCCTAGGATAGGCCATCAATATCAGATCAGTGGGGGATCCCAACTCATCAGTTGTTTGAAATGCCTGTGGTGCTTATGTTGGCACCAAAGCTTCTTCAATGTATACAGTGTCTGTTGGTTGGTTCATACTTGTCTATGCCATACATTTTTAGTGTAAGCTATTGCAGTGTTGAGTAAGTAGGACAGTGCTGCAATACTTTACGACACTGCTTTGAATAGTACAGAGTAGGCAAGTACGAACTAGCCTCCAAGCTGCTGAAGAGGCTGTGGCACTAGCATCAGTGCCACAGCCTCCTTAAAGTAAATTTGTCACCAGGCTTTTGCTACCTCATATGAGAGCAGCATAACGTAGGGGCAGTACCCTGATTCCAGGGATGTATCAATGCTTTACTAGGTGCTACAGTTTTGATTAAAAACTGGTTTATCTGCAACAGATCTACCAATTTCCCAAATGCTTTGTAAAACCTCACCCTTACCTCAGATTGGCAGTTTTCTGCCTATTAACAATGTACTGAAATCTGCCAATCAGTGGTGGGGGCAGGGCTGGACTTCCTGGCATCAGAATTGCTAGTTCTCTACTGATAATCTCCTGCTGATAAAACACTGATTTTATAAAAATGACACCAAGCACCCTGGAAAGTGACATGTCTCATCTTGAATCAGGGTCAACTGGGGGGAGAGCTGAAGTTAACCTACCATGATCTAACATTGATGCCCTATCCTAGGAATTGCCTTCTTTTCATATGGAAGCAAAGACCTATAACTACACAGTGACATTTGGTCACAAGTGAATTTGGTAAACATCAAAGGATGACTTCAGCGAAACTTCATTGTTTTGCGAAAATATTATTGGTCAAAGGCAAACTTCTAACTGTGGCATAAAATAAAAGTCAAGATCGCAAGATCACCGTTGAACTTCTTACTCATATCAAAACATGAAACATTGTGGAAACATTCAGAAATTCAATTACTTAATGATATTCATGTAACCAAATGTCACCATATCCCCCCAACCAATTAGTCTATTTCTCTGCCGCAGCAGCTTATTCAGTGATTCTATACAGAGAATACACTCATGTTGGTCTCCGGTGGGAACTCCTATTTAATAATAATCAATAAATAGTATGACATAACTCCGAGTAGTTAATGTATTTCGATAGATAAATAATAATGATGAGAATCATGAAATGGAACCTTTGTATTTGTCTGTATTGTTCTCAAATCTTAATGAGAGAAGTTCTAAAATGCTTGTAGTTCTAAACATCACTTCTCATTATACATGAAACCACAGTCGCAGCCACAAAGCTCATCAGTGAAGGTCATGCTGGAGGTGCAAACAGCTTAGTGCAGTGTGTTTAGATGAAATGCCTCGAATCCTCCAAACTTTCAAGTGGAAATTGTCCCCTTTGGGATCTATGGGGAAGCTTTGTAGATTACCTGCTGGCGCCAGAAGGGATCTTGGTGTAATAGACACCCATGTTAGAAGAGTAGTGTGTTGCTTCTACACTCACTTCCCCCATCCTATATTACCAACCTGACTCTGGCCAAGCCATAACATGGAGATCAGTGAGGTGCTAAGTGGCAGCACAGGAGATGTGGAGGAATGTAATGGGCTTGTTGATTGCTATGTTGCTGATGGTTGAGCTGCCTTGCACCACAGATAACCCAAGATGAGGGCCCTGTTCCAGGTCCTATCGGAGAGATAAGACAACCATCCTATATCATGTTCATTTTACATCTTCCCTCTATCACTACTCAACACATACTTGAAAACGTACTATCCCACTTGTGTTTGTTTTCTGATAGTATAAACTGTAAATGAACGTGCGACACCTTCAGAGCTATATATTAACGTATAAATTGATCACAGCAAACATTCTATGTCTAATCTTTTCTTTTCACAACCAGACATTTTTCACCAAAATTGTGTCCTTTCCAAGTGAAATTAATTTGATAAATGTGCAGGAGAGATAAAAAAAAAATCAGATTTCTCATGAAGTTTCTCTCAGCCCATCAGCAGATATAGGATATTTCAGTACAGACCACGGCTGATATGGCACAACCTTAATATTAGCTGTAACAAGCAGTAATAGGTGGTCCACTAATGGACTTGCATGACATTAACTTCTCATGTCAGTGTTAATCTATGGGGCAGCTCCCATCACCGTTTTTTTTCTT
This sequence comes from Ranitomeya imitator, assembly GCF_032444005.1. Lineage (NCBI taxonomy): Eukaryota > Metazoa > Chordata > Amphibia > Anura > Dendrobatidae > Ranitomeya > Ranitomeya imitator. Next base: position 238,923,791 of record NC_091286.1, read on the forward strand.
GGGGGTAGTCAGTGTGTGAGTGAAATCACAGCATGCTGCGTTTGTACGCGTATATTGGCCGAGTCTCGCCAATGCAAGTCTATGGGTGCGAGAAAAAATCGGACACCACACGGGCCATTTTATTCATTTCAGCCCATTGAGCCATTCAATTCATTGGGGAAAAGCAGTGAGAAATGTAAAGCCAAACACGTATCATACGGATGTCTAACGGATGCATAGATGCAAGGAAATCTTTTCGCATTGCAAATGCATTACACACGGGTGACCATACGGAGAACACGTGTGCGACTCTTGGCCGAGAGAAACGGACCGATTGTTCATACTTTAAGTGTGATTCCGGCCTAAGAGAGATGCTTCTGAGCAAGAATACCTTCATAAAATAGTATGTGATGGAGCATGATGAAATACATTTCTGTGAATGACTATCATAAAAAGGATTCTGGGTAAACCTGGTATTCTTTGTATTATGCTGCTTGCAAGTACTTTCCGTTTCAGGAAAGCATCCACTATGTATTTCCTTTAAGTAGAGGGCTTTTCGGTCTCTTTCGTCCCGCTACATTTAGCCCAACTTGGGTCTCTCCCTAAGGTGGCTAGCATGTATGTATCGCTTGCTCACCGAGCCCCACTCCATACAGCCAACCAATTCCAGCCCTGTGCTGACGAGGGCCTAAAGCCCGAAACACGTGTCCACAGGTAGGAATTGGTTGGCTGTGTAAATTTAGAAACTAATCCGCAGCATTGCACGCTTGGCGGTTCCAAGCGCTGTGGATTAGACAGGGGTGGAAAGAGATGATTTGCATAGCTCCGCCTACTGCAAAGGATTCTGGGTAAACCTGGTATTCTTTGTATTATGCTGCTTGCAAGTACTTTCCGTTTCAGGAAAGCATCCACTATGTATTTCCTTTAAGTAGAGGGCTTTTCGGTCTCTTTCGTCCCGCTACATTTAGCCCAACTTGGGTCTCTCCCTAAGGTGGCTAGCATGTATGTATCGCTTGCTCACCGAGCCCCACTCCATACAGCCAACCAATTCCAGCCCTGTGCTGACGAGGGCCTAAAGCCCGAAACACGTGTCCACAGGTAGGAATTGGTTGGCTGTGTAAATTTAGAAACTAATCCGCAGCATTGCACGCTTGGCGGTTCCAAGCGCTGTGGATTAGACAGGGGTGGAAAGAGATGATTTGCATAGCTCCGCCTACTGCAAAGGATTCTGGGTAAACCTGGTATTCTTTGTATTATGCTGCTTGCAAGTACTTTCCGTTTCAGGAAAGCATCCACTATGTATTTCCTTTAAGTAGAGGGCTTTTCGGTCTCTTTCGTCCCGCTACATTTAGCCCAACTTGGGTCTCTCCCTAAGGTGGCTAGCATGTATGTATCGCTTGCTCACCGAGCCCCACTCCATACAGCCAACCAATTCCAGCCCTGTGCTGACGAGGGCCTAAAGCCCGAAACACGTGTCCACAGGTAGGAATTGGTTGGCTGTGTAAATTTAGAAACTAATCCGCAGCATTGCACGCTTGGCGGTTCCAAGCGCTGTGGATTAGACAGGGGTGGAAAGAGATGATTTGCATAGCTCCGCCTACTGCAAAGGATTCTGGGTAAACCTGGTATTCTTTGTATTATGCTGCTTGCAAGTACTTTCCGTTTCAGGAAAGCATCCACTATGTATTTCCTTTAAGTAGAGGGCTTTTCGGTCTCTTTCGTCCCGCTACATTTAGCCCAACTTGGGTCTCTCCCTAAGGTGGCTAGCATGTATGTATCGCTTGCTCACCGAGCCCCACTCCATACAGCCAACCAATTCCAGCCCTGTGCTGACGAGGGCCTAAAGCCCGAAACACGTGTCCACAGGTAGGAATTGGTTGGCTGTGTAAATTTAGAAACTAATCCGCAGCATTGCACGCTTGGCGGTTCCAAGCGCTGTGGATTAGATAGGGGTGGAAAGAGATGATTTGCATAGCTCCGCCTACTGCAAAGGATTCTGGGTAAACCTGGTATTCTTTGTATTATGCTGCTTGCAAGTACTTTCCGTTTCAGGAAAGCATCCACTATGTATTTCCTTTAAGTAGAGGGCTTTTCGGTCTCTTTCGTCCCGCTACATTTAGCCCAACTTGGGTCTCTCCCTAAGGTGGCTAGCATGTATGTATCGCTTGCTCACCGAGCCCCACTCCATACAGCCAACCAATTCCAGCCCTGTGCTGACGAGGGCCTAAAGCCCGAAACACGTGTCCACAGGTAGGAATTGGTTGGCTGTGTAAATTTAGAAACTAATCCGCAGCATTGCACGCTTGGCGGTTCCAAGCGCTGTGGATTAGACAGGGGTGGAAAGAGATGATTTGCATAGCTCCGCCTACTGCAAAGGATTCTGGGTAAACCTGGTATTCTTTGTATTATGCTGCTTGCAAGTACTTTCCGTTTCAGGAAAGCATCCACTATGTATTTCCTTTAAGTAGAGGGCTTTTCGGTCTCTTTCGTCCCGCTACATTTAGCCCAACTTGGGTCTCTCCCTAAGGTGGCTAGCATGTATGTATCGCTTGCTCACCGAGCCCCACTCCATACAGCCAACCAATTCCAGCCCTGTGCTGACGAGGGCCTAAAGCCCGAAACACGTGTCCACAGGTAGGAATTGGTTGGCTGTGTAAATTTAGAAACTAATCCGCAGCATTGCACGCTTGGCGGTTCCAAGCGCTGTGGATTAGACAGGGGTGGAAAGAGATGATTTGCATAGCTCCGCCTACTGCAAAGGATTCTGGGTAAACCTGGTATTCTTTGTATTATGCTGCTTGCAAGTACTTTCCGTTTCAGGAAAGCATCCACTATGTATTTCCTTTAAGTAGAGGGCTTTTCGGTCTCTTTCGTCCCGCTACATTTAGCCCAACTTGGGTCTCTCCCTAAGGTGGCTAGCATGTATGTATCGCTTGCTCACCGAGCCCCACTCCATACAGCCAACCAATTCCAGCCCTGTGCTGACGAGGGCCTAAAGCCCGAAACACGTGTCCACAGGTAGGAATTGGTTGGCTGTGTAAATTTAGAAACTAATCCGCAGCATTGCACGCTTGGCGGTTCCAAGCGCTGTGGATTAGACAGGGGTGGAAAGAGATGATTTGCATAGCTCCGCCTACTGCAAAGGATTCTGGGTAAACCTGGTATTCTTTGTATTATGCTGCTTGCAAGTACTTTCCGTTTCAGGAAAGCATCCACTATGTATTTCCTTTAAGTAGAGGGCTTTTCGGTCTCTTTCGTCCCGCTACATTTAGCCCAACTTGGGTCTATCCCTAAGGTGGCTAGCATGTATGTATCATAAAAAGAGACATTTTACTTTTCGATTAGCTATTTGATTAAAAAATCATTTTATATGCGATTATATTGTTTTAATGTAGCTTTAGTCGAATGTCTATGAAACGAAAGATCTCCATAGATGAGTATAAAAAGAAGCAGAGTACACAATGATAAGTGTGTTTAGAACTAATTACAGAAGATAATTAAGCGGCTCTTCTGTTCCAAGACAACCCCCTGTTTATTTCTCCCTGACCCAGCTCTATTAAGGAAGTTAAGGTAAAACAGATCAGCGCCCAGTGTGATTACTGATAAGATAAATTCCTCAGGAGATGGCCTGGGAGATGGAGGTCATTTTTAATGTGCCTTTTAAAAAGCTGTCACTGCTAGAAAATGTGTGAAGATAGAATTTTCCATCTATTAAGACACTTTAATACATATGTACAATACATCCATTTATAAACATTGTGCTGGGTAATGGACTTTGAAAAAAAATGCAGAAATTGGTGTAGGAGAATAGGATTCTGGAATATAATGCATTAGTGTTTACAGGCAATTCTATTTAGCTATACACATTTTATGACTGCCAACCAAAACATCTTTTACCAAGGATTTACCTTCTCGTATTCACCCGTTAGCTTTTGAGGTGTGTTAATGCCAAACTCTTCTAGCAGCAATGATCTCAGGGCAAAACAATACATTCTTCTGATAAGTGGCATAAATAGAGTTCATTGGACCCAGGTGCAGAATTTGAACCTGAGCCGTCACCTACATGTTGGTCAGATGTATTAGCCCTTGAAGAATTCTAAATCCTGTAAAGACACATGTGTTGCCCCCCTCGTTCTGTAATGTAATAATGTCCTCTATACTGTACTAATGTTACCCTTCCTGGACCTCTTTCTGGTATAATATCCTCCATCCTGGGCCCCTTCTGTTAATAATGTCCCCTATCCTCTGCCCTTTTCAGTAATAATGTCTCCCATCCTGGGCTCCTTACAGTAATAATGTCCAACATCATGTGTCCCTTCCATGAAGAATGTTCCCCACCCTAGGCCCCTTCCAGTAATAACATCCCCCTTCCTGTGCCCTTACCAGTAATAATTTCCTTCATCCTAGGATCCCTTCCTGGTATAATGTCCAAGTTCTTCGGCCCGTCCTGTAATTATTCTGCCTGTTCTGCCGCTGTTCTCTAACACATTTAAAAATAAAATAAAAATGATTCTTCTCACCTTCATCTGCTCCCACGATGTGGGGTGTCCTTTTTTGTAGATGGCGCAGATGCGAGCAACTGACTTTGGTGTGCCTGCTATGGGCGAAACATGATGTTATTGCTATGCACTGCCTGTGACTCACATGCCGATGTCAGCTGCCGGCTTCTGATTGTCCGGCAACATATATTGTGGAGGTACCAAGCGAGTTTCTGCGCTATAATATATTTCAGCACACATTCACCTGAAATAGGTGCTGACGTCAGCACAGGCCTGGTCACAGTCACACCATCTGCGATTGTTATGCCCCTGCTTTTAACAAATACAAGCTTCTTTATATGGCTGGTTATTCAAATTCATTAGCTGCCAGTGAAGGAAAGCTATTCTACTCACTCAACCTCTCACACACATGCGGTTCAGCCAAACATTCTGAAAGTTTAACAATATGCTGCCAGCTACCACTGATGGAAGTTTATCTGCAGGGTGCAGGTAAGAATGAGGCAAGTAAAAATTCAATATGCCAATGTTTTTTTCCCCAATACAGAACATATCCTTGCCACATTAGGTAAGCAGTAGTGATGAGCGAGTGTACTCATTGCTCGGGTTTTCCGGAGCACGCTCGGGTGATCGCCGAGTATTTGTTAGTGTTCGGAGATTTAGTTTTCATCTCCCCAGCTGAATGATTTACAGCTACTAGACAGCTTGATTACATGTGGGGATTCCCTAGCAACCAGGCAACCCCCACATGTACTCAGGCTGGGTAGTTACTGTAAATCACACTAACACTAACAAATACTCAGAGATCACCCGAGCATCGAGTACACTCGCTCATCATTATCTATGCTCATTCATCTCTATGCTGATGACAAACAGATCTACATCTCTAGACCAGATATCACCTCCCTATTAACCAAAATCCCTCAGTCTGTCCACTATTTCATCCTTCTTCTCCGCTAGATTTCTGAAACTTAACATGGACAAAACAGAATTCATCATCTTTCCCCCATCTCACGTGACCCCCCCAACGAATCTATCCATTACAGTAAATGGCTGCCCACTCTCCCCAGTCCCACAAGCTCGCTGCCTCGGGGTAATCCTTGATGCTGATCTCTCCTTCAAACCACATATCCAAGCCCTTTCCACTTCCTGCCGACTTCAACTCAAAAATATTTCATGAATCCGTTCATTCCTCAACCAAGAATCTGCAAAAACCCTAGTCCATGCCCTCATCATCTCTCGCCTTGACTACTGCAACCTCCTGCTCTGTGGCCTCCCCTCTAACACTCTTGCACCCCTCCAATCTATTCTAAACTCTGCTGCCCGACTAATCCACCTGTCCCCCCGCTATTCCCCAGCTTCTCCCCTCTGTCAATCCCTTCACTGGCTCCCCATTGCCCAGAGACTCCAGTACAAAACCCTAACCGTGACGTACAAAGCCATCCACAACCTGTCTCCTCCATACATCTGTGACCTCGTCTCCCGATACTTACCTACACGCAACCTCTGATCCTCACAAGACCTCCTTCTCTACTCCCCTCTTATCTCCTCTTCCCACAATCATATACAAGATTTCTCTCGCGTATCACCCCTACTCTGGAACCCTCTATCCCAACATATCAGACTCTCACCTACCATCGAAACCTTCAAAAAGAACCTGAAGACCCACCTCTTCCGACAAGCCTACAACCTGCAGTAATCTCCGATCGACCAAACCGCTGCATGACCAGCTCTATCCTTACCTACTGTATTCTCACCCATCCCTTGTAGATTGTGAGCCTTCGCGGGCAGGGTCCTCTCTCCTCCTGTACCAGTTATGACTTGTATTGTTTAAGATTATTGTACTTGTTTTATTATGTATACCCCTCCTTACAAGTAAAGCGCCATGGAATAAATGGCGCTATAACAATAAATAATAATAATAATAATATTAATCATTAGTAAGCAGTCTAACATGCTGAAATTGGTGGGTTTGGCAAACTTAGTCTAATGTATATTGACATCTTTTGGCTTTGTTCACTCTTCATTTTGTTGTCTTGTTATTCAGGAGATATTCTGCTACCTGAGCTGTTTGGCAGCGACCTTTTTCTACTCTCTACTTTGAAAGCACATTAGAATTAAGCCGAGTGCTGATGTAAATGGGGGAGTTACTATTATTATTATTATTATTTATTATAGCGCCATTTATTCCATGGAGCTTTACATGTGAGGAGGGGTATACATAATAAAAACAGGTACAATAATCTTGAACAATACAAGTCACAACTGGTACAGGAGGAGAGGACCCTGCCCGCGAGGGCTCACAATCTACAGTTGGAAGAGACAGCGGTCTGCAGATTGGTGGTTTGGCTGACAGTTTTCTAATGTGTATTGGGTCATTTAGAGATACAAATCTAGCGTTCTGTTTACATCTCATTATGTGAATAGGTTTTCCATATCTGGCAACAGATCAATAAAGTCTCACCATATAAATAGTTTCCTTTTGGGATCTATCAGGCTGGTATGCAAATATTTTTGTTTCCTACAAAGGAAAACATTCTAGACTTCAAATTCTTAGGTTTTTGCAAAATATTATGTATATCCTCAGTTTGCTCCCAGAACACTGCTTAATTGCCAATAGTTGACATATATCTCTGAATGCCTGTGCAGTGACAATATTAGGGAGTATTTGTCAGAGGAATAAATACATCACGGGTTTCATTTGACATATACCTTCAGTGGAAGATGTTGATATTTGAAGAATGCCTGACTGAGAAACATATAAAAGCTGAATCCCATTCACCCCCTCTAGTCAGCTTTAGATCTTAGATAGCTGCCAATTAAATGCTATGCCAATGATGCCTACTTATTTCAATAGAGAGATTTTGAGATACCAGCAGTGGATTTCTCCTGGGAAAACAAAGTTTTGGGTTTAGTAAAAGCCAACATGCCTGATTTTTTTTTTCATAAAATGTCTGATACAGTTAAGCAGTCATCTTATTTTATTAGATTGTTAGATGTTTATGTAATTTGTATGCCGAATAGTGTTGAGCGATACCGTCCGATACTTGAAAGTATCGGTATCGGATAGTATCGGCCGATACCCGAAAAGTATCGGATATCGCCGATACCGATATCCGATACCAATACAAGTCAATGGGACACCAAGTATCGGAAGGTATTCTGATGGTTCCCAGGGTCTGAAGGAGAGGAAACTCTCCTTCAGGCCCTTGGATCCATATTAATGTGTAAAATAAAGAATTAAAATAAAAAATATTGATATATTCACCTCTCCGGCGGCCCCTGGACATCACCGCGGGTAACCGGCAGGCTTCTTTGTTTAAAATGAGCGCGTTTAGGACCTGAGGAATGACGTCGCGGCTTCTGATTGGTCGCGTGCCGCCCATGTGACCGCGACGCGACCAATCAGAAGCCGCAACGTCATTCCTCAGGTCCTAAATTCCTAGAATGAGGAGTTTAGTGCCTGAGAATGACGTTGCGGCTTCTGATTGGTCGCGTCGCGGTCACATGGGCGGCACGCGACCAATCAGAAGCCGCGACGTCATTCCTCAGGTCCTAAACGCGCTCATTCTAGGAATTTAGGACCTGAGGAATGACGTCGCGGCTTCTGATTGGTCGCGTCGCGGTCACATGGGCGGCACGCGACCAATCAGAAGCCGCGACGTCATTCCTCAGGTCCTAAACGCGCTCATTTTAAACAAAGAAGCCTGCCGGTTACCCGCGGTGATGTCCAGGGGCCGCCGAAGAGGTGAATATATCAATATTTTTTATTTTAATTCTTTATTTTACACCTCACTATGGATCCGATACCGATACCCGATACCACAAAAGTATCGGATCTCGGTATCGGAATTCCGATACCGCAAGTATCGGCCGATACCCGATACTTGCGGTATCGGAATGCTCAACACTAATGCCGAACTTACGTTAAAAAGGGCTATCCACAAAATAGCAAGCTATTCTCTTTCCATACGATAAGGAATAACTTGCTGATCACTGGAGGTCTGAGAGCATGAAACCCCAAAAATCTTGAGAAAGGGACTCTGGAACCATATTGTCACGCACAGTGTAAGAAGGACTAAGTGCAGCACAAAGGAATAAGGGGAAGGGAACCCAACACTAAAGAAGGGGGGAATGACCCCTAGGCAGATCTAACATCACCTAGTCTGACCCTAAATTACCCTATATAGGTTCTGCACCTATCGCCGGGCAGGAACCTAATCCCTGCCTTACCCTGATGATAAGTCCTGCATAGGGAAAGACAGGATAAGCACTAGTCAAACCCCACTACCACTAAATACAGCTGGGATAGACAAACAAGGGGAATGCATATCTTGAGAAGACTCAGAGATGTAACACAAATGTCATCCAGCAACACCAAAGAGGAAGATAGCCGAATGCTATAGCTCCAAGCCTCAAAAGGAGGAAATGGAAATTTCACCGGCAACCCCCAGCACCGTGCTGGGAGTCTATAATACCCAGGTCCATGTGTGTCAATTAGGAATGGAGAAAGATTGCCACTGGGTTAAAGAGTCAGAAGGGTTAAGAAGGTGTCTGCAAAGCCAAACGCAGAGATGTTCTGCAGCAAGATGCAATGCGACTGTCTGCAGGCTCTGACACACCCATGACACATATCCTGAGTGGAGTGAATGGGCGCATGCTTAGCCTCTCCTTTACTTGTTGCAGTGCTTGGCTGTTTCTGGCAACCTCATTGACAATGAATAGAGCTGAGGCTGAGCATGTGCACCTCCATTCCATTCAGGACCAGTATCTGCAGAGCCCTGATCTCAGGGTTCCAGAGCCTTGATATTGGGGTTCCAGAGTGCTGTTCTTGGGATCCTGGGACCCCTTTATGTGTGGCCTAGAATTTTTTTATTGTTTGGACATTCAAGTTATTTATGCATCTTTTTATAGTGATATTTGAGGCTTCATTTCTATGTCATTGTCATATTCTCTCTTTTTATTTTTTTGCCGGTATTAGATGATATCATTTTTTTTATGTTCGCACAGAACCACTAAAATGAATTTAAAAATGTATTCTCAAAATGTATTTTTTTACCTGTCATTTTTTATTTGGGTATTGATTTTTCATTTATTTTATAAATTGTGCACCCGAATAAGGTCATAAAAGACCTTTGTGAAGCACTTAAAGGGAACCTGTCATGTAAGAAACACTATTCCTTTCCAGATGTGTGGTTAGTTTGCAGGTTAATAGTGTTTTTAACCTGCCTGGTGCCTACACAGAGAGTCTACCAGGAGGAATTGATCTTTATTCCTCTCGGCAGTCTTGGGCTTTCAGATATAGGGGTAAGCCTGCGCATCTTCAGTCACAGCACTGTTTATAGAGAGTAGAGGTTGTAATCACACCCCCGGCACTGACTGACAGCCGGCTGAGTATTACAGCTAGCTGTCAGTCAGTGCCAAGGGTGCAGTTACATCGGCCAGTCACTGGGGTACTGAGCAGTGACTGAGCCTGTGCTGGCCCACACTTATGACTAGTGTTGAGCATTCCGATACCGCAAGTATCGGGTATCGGCCGATACTTGCGGTATCGGAATTCCGATACCGAGATCCGATACTTTTGTGGTATCGGGTATCGGTATCGGATCAATAGGGATGTGTAAAATAAAGAATTGAAATAAAAAATATTGATATGCTCACCTCTCCGGCGGCCCCTGGACATCACGCTGGTAACCGGCCGGCTTCTTTGTTTAAAATGAGCGCCTTCAGGACCTGCGAATGACGTCGCGGCTTCTGATTGGTCGCGTGCCGCCCATGTGACCGGCACGCGACCAATCAGAAGCCGCGACATCATTCTCATTCACAAAACTCCTAATTCTAGGAATTAAGGACCTGCGAATGACGTCGCGGCTTCTGATTGGTCGCGTGCCGGTCACATGGGCGGCACGCGACCAATCAGAAGCCGTGACGTCATTCGCAGGTCCTGAAGGCGCTCATTTTAAACAAAGAAGCCGGCCGGTTACCAGCGTGATGTCCAGGGGCCGCCGGAGAGGTGAGCATATCAATATTTTTTATTTTAATTCTTTATTTTACACATCCCTATGGATCCCAGGGCCTGAAGGAGAGTTTCCTCTCCTTCAGACCCTGGGAACCATGAGAATACCTTCCGATACTTGATGTCCCATTGACTTGTATTGGTATCGGATATCGGTATCGGCGATATCTGATATTTTTCGGGTATCGGCCGATACTATCCGATACTGATACTTTCAAGTATCGGACAGTATCGCTCAACACTACTTATGACTGAAAGCCTGAGCCTGCCGGAGGAATAAAGTTAATTTCCCCCTGGCAGTAGGACTCTTTGTGTCGGTACCGGGTAGGTTAAGAATGCTATTAAACTGCAGATTAACCCCATATCTGCAGGTTTATAGCATTATTTTACATGACGGGTTTTCTTTTAATGTTGAAATATTTTAATTTACATCTTATTTCCTGTGTATTAAATCCAGTTACAAGGGAAATTGGCATAACATACCTATCAGGGTTTCCAATGACCAGCAGCTGCTGCTCCCCCAGTATACACAGTGATCATATGACTGCTGTGTCGCTGCAGAGTAGGAGCGGGACTGCCCAGATGTTTATAGACTACTAGATGGCGGCCCAATTCTAACGCATCGGGTATTCTAGAATATGAATGTAGTTTACTTACGAAGATTTAAGAATAATGCATTGAATACATAGGATCTTCATGGTAAAATATATACATTATCAGTGAAGCGGTGTTTAAATCCCGCGTCAATATCACTGATTGGTCGCGCGCAGCCGGGCGCGACCAATCAGCAAAGCATGGTTCAAATCCCGCGCCAATTTGCGGCCAGACTGCGCCTGTCGCTAATTGGTCACGGCCGGCCGGGCACGACCAATCAGTGAAGTGGGGTTTAAATCCCGAGCCAATATCGCTGATTGGTCGTGGCCAGCCGGGCGCGACCAATCAGCAAAGCATGGTTCAAATCCCGCGCCAATTTGCGGCCAGACTGCGCCTGTCGCTAATTGGTCACGGCCGGCCGGGCACGACCAATCAGCGCAGCAGGGTTTAAATCTCGAGCCAATATCGCTGATTAGTCGTTGCCGGCCGGGTGCGACCAATCAGCGAAGCATGGTTCAAATCCCGTGCCAATTTGCGGCCGGACTGCACCTGTTGCTGATTGGTCGCGGGCGGCCGGGCACGACCAATCAGTGAAGTGGGGTTTAAATCCCGAGCCAATATCGCTGATTGGTCGTGGCCAGCCGGGCGCGACCAATCAGCGAAGTGGTGTTTAAATCCCGCGCCAATATCACTGATTGGTCGTGGCCTGCTGGGCGCGGCCAATCAGCGAAGCATGGTTCAAATCCCGCTCAAATTCGCGGCTGGACTGCACCTGTCGCTGATTGGTTGAGGGCAGCTGGCGAGATCAATCAGTGATGCAGGATTTCCGTTACAGACAAACAGACAGAATTAGATAATTATATAGTAGATACCCGATGCGTTAGAATCGGGCCACCATCTAGTATTCATATAAACATTGGTGCTTACATTTATGTTTTAACCCATTGGACACACTGCCATTGTTTTTCTCCTGTCTTTATTTCAAGAGTCAAAACTTTATTAGTCATCTATCGCTGTATGACAGCTTGTTTTCTACAGGATGACATATAGTTTTCAAAGACACCATTAATTTTACCATATGATAAACTTAAAAATGGGGAAAATTTTTATTCTCTCCCTTACACACTGTCCTCCATGTTGTTCTCTCCCTCACAGACTGTCCTCCATGCTATTCTCTCCCTCACACACTGTCCTCCATATTATTCTCTCCCTCACAGACTGTCCTCCATGTTATTCTCTCCTTCACAGACTGTCCTCCATGTTATTCTCTCCCTCACAGACTGTCCTCTATGTTATTCTCTCCCTCACAGACTGTCCTCCATTTTACTTTCTTCCTCACAGACTGTCCTCCATGTTACTTTCTCCCTCACAGACTGTCCTCCATGCTATTCTCTCCCTCACAGACTGTCCTCCATGTTATTCTCGCCCTCACAGACTGTCCTCTATGTTATTCTCTCCCTCACACACTGTCCTCCACGTTATTCTCTCCTTCACAGACTGTCCTTCATGTTATTCTCTCCCTCACAGACTGTCCTCCATGTTATTCTCTCCCTCACAGACTGCCCTCCATGTTATTCTCTCCCTCACAGACTGTTCTCCATGTGATTCTCTCCCCCACAGACTGTCCTCCATGTTATTCTCTACCTCACAAACTGTCCTTCATGTTATTCTCGTTCTACTATATTTATATGCAGTTTATTTATGAACGCTGATTGGTCGAGGCCGGCTGGGCGGGACCAATCAGCGATGTGGAATTTTGGTTACAGACAAACAGACCCTTAGACAAGTATATATATATAGACTAGATGGTGGCCCAATTCTAACACATCGGGTATTCTAGAATATGTATGACAGAACTTGTTCAGTAAACGTAAACGTAGCATATAACAGCCGACGTATCATACAGCACAGCTCATGTACATATAGCACAGCCATGCAGCATTTAACACAGCCCACGTAGCATATAGCACAGCCACGTAGTATATAACACAGCCAAATAGCATATAGCACAGCCACGTAGCATATAACAGCCCACGTAGTATATAGCACAGCCACGTAGTATATAACACAGCCACGTAGGATATAGCACAGCCACATAGCATATAACACAGCCCACATAGCATATAGCACAGCCACATAGTATATAACACAGCCACGTAGTATATAGCACAGCTATGTAGCATATAACACAACCACATAGCATATAGCACAGCACATAGCATATAACAGCCCACACAGTATATAGCACAGCCACGTAGCATATAACACAGCCACGTAGTATATAGCACAGCCACGTAGTATATAGCACAGCCACATAGTATATAACACAGCCCACATAGCATATAACAGCCCACATAGTATATAGCACAGCCACATAGCATATAGCACAGCCACGTAGCATATAGCACAGCCATGTAGCATATAACAGCCCACGTAGTATATAGCGCAGCCACGTAGCGTATAACACAGCCCATGTACCATATAGCAGAGCCACGTAGCATATAGCACAGCCATGTAGTCTCTAACACAGCCCATGTAGCATATAACACAGCCCACATAGTATATAGTACAGTCCACGTAGTATATAGTACAGTCCACATAGTATATAACACAGCCCACGTAGTATATAGTATAGCACATGTAGTATATAACACAGCAGACGTAGTATATAGCACAGTGCATGTAGTATATAGCACAATCCACGTAGTACATAGTACAGTCCACGTAGTATATAGCACAGTCCACATAGTATATAGCACAATCCACTTAGAATATAGGACAGTGCACATAGTATATCGCAGAGCCACATAGTATATAGCACAGCTATGTAGTATATAGCACAGGCACAGCCCATGTAGTGTATAGCACAGCCACGTAGTATATAGCAGCCACGTAGTATATAACACAGCCCACGTAGTATATAGCACAGTCCATGTACTATATAGCACAGTCCACGTAGTATATAGCACAATCCACGTAGTATATAGTACAGTCCACGTAGTATATAGCAGTGTGGGCACCATATCCCTGTTAAAAAAATAACTAAAATAAGAAATAGTTTTATACTCACCTTCCGGCGGCCCCCAGATCCAGCCCAGGAGTTAGTGATGCTCTCGCCAGGTCCATTCCCAGTGATGCTTTGCGGCAATAACCCGTGATGACGTAGCGGAACGGTGCGGCCGAGAGCATCGCGAGGATGGGGAAGGCTTCGGGGGCCGCTGGAAGGTGAGAATAGCACTAATTTTTATTATTTTTATTATTTTTAACATTATATCTTTTTACTATTGATGCTGCATAGGCAGCATCAATAGTAAAGTCTGTCATTGATTGGTCGCGGCCGGCCGGGCGCGACCAATCAGCGATGCAGGATTTCCGTTACAGTCTCTGTTTGTTTGTCTGTTTGTCTATAACGGAAATCCCACATCGCTGATTGGTCGCACCAGCCAGCGGCAACCAATCAGCGATATTGGCGCGGGATTTAAACACCGCTACCGCCTACATCACACTGTGACTGCGCCTGTCGCTGACTGGTTGTGGGCGGCTTGCGTGACCAATCAGCGACGTGGGATTTCTGTTACAGACAAACAGACGGAAATGGACCTTAGACGTTTATATACAGTGGGGCAAAAAAGTATTTAGTCAGTCAGCAATAGTGCAAGTTCCACCACTTAAAAAGATGAGAGGCGTCTGTAATTTGCAATGGGTGCTGTAGAAACAACAGATGCCCCAAATCATCAAATATTGCAACATTTTTGAAGGGTGCTATGAACAGTGTTATTTTCCTATCCAAATGATGGACACAGCTACCATATCCTGAAGGGTCATTTAGTTGCAAATGTAAATTGTGTGATAAAGTCAACTCATTGCTGCAGCACTTGTTTTACAGAGAAACCACAACACAGAGCTATATTTTCAAATTTTTTAATAATGTTTATGGGAAGAGAGAATTCCGGCTGGCCAGGTCCCTAAGACAACCAAACGTCTGTGCAAAAAATACAAGGATTAATCTTTGGTGATAAACCCAAAGTGTTGTTAAGCCACACATTTTGCAAATGTACAGTTGTTGATGCACTTTTCAAATGTCCTTTGAACACAGTGTTCCAAGTGAATTTTTATAAACTTTATAAAAAAGTAAACTAAAAACAACAGAAAACTCTTTACAACATGATACCAGTTGTTCCGTATAATACAAATATGCTGGACACCAGATGGCGCCATAAAATACACATACTTTCGTATTTCTATCTGAGAAATGCGACTGATTCTTCGTGTTGTTCTATAGTTTGCTTATGTTATGATTGGTAGCACGTACAGATTACATTCTAATATTGTTTTTTTTTTATATCATTTACTGTAATGCTATGACATTATACTATTTAACATGGATTCAAGTGTTTATAGCACAGCATATGTAGGCAAATTCTAGATATAAGCAAGCACCACATTTCTTTTTTTATACGAGCCAAAGTAAGCAGTCATACTTTACCAAGCACCACTTACGTAATCATATTTGTTAAATATTATGAGTACATTTGCTATGAAAAAGAGGATCAGCATAGATCTTAAGAAAGTAAACTAAATGTTTACATGAAATAACACACAAATAATAAAATTGGGTAATTTGTGAAAGTCTATATATACGACCGGCATTGTGGGAATTCATAATCATCATAGCATGACTTACATATGTAGAAAGTGCTTTGTAGGGTAAATTAAAGCACAACTTTTGGACACGTTATCACAAAGCTTATAAGCGTTTTATGTCATCATAATGCGTAAAATTTTAATATTGGCAGTAGAAATTACTTGATCTATTTAATTTCTAATTTTTTGGCTTCCCCGAACTGTCCCCGAAAAAACCGGTTGCAATAAATTAATTTACTGAAAATCACAATAGCTTTTAGTTACTTGGAAAATCTATATATATAATTGCCTAAGGGTCTTTCCGTCTGTCTGTCCTGGAAATCCCGCGTCTCTGATTGGTCGAGGCCGCCAGGCCTCGACCAATCAGCTACGGGCACAGCATGGCGACGATGATGTCATAAAGGTTGCCTCGACCAATCAGCGATGGGCACAGTCTGCCGCGAATTTGCCTCGACCAATCAGCGACGGGCACAGTATTGACGTAGATGTCATAATGGTTGCCATGGCGACGATGATGTCATAAAGGTTGCCTCGACCAATCAGCGACGGGCACAGTCTGCCGCGAATTCTGGAATCATCATTGTCCATATACTACAGGGACATGCACATTCTAGAATACCCGATGCGTTAGAATCGGGCCACAATCTAGTACATATATAACACTCCTTGTGGGAAGAAATATAAAGAAAGAGGAGGGAGGGTGGAAGAAAGTCATACATTTCATTTCAATACGCTCTGTATAACCCATTACCCAGAGAATATGGAGATGGAATCCATGTCTGTCGCATCTATACCCCACTGTGATCTGCTGATTTTGATGACCACTGAGCAAGGTATGATAATCTGCTCAATAAACTGGGATAGACAATGTGATGTGACAGCTCGAGGGCACTCTGTGAAAGCAGCCATGCAAAAAATTCACTAGCCTGCTCTCTGATACATCAGCAGGGTGGGAAGTGATGTCGGGCAAGTTTTATTTTTCTTAGATTCTTGCGAATCGAGTTTAAAAGTGTTTACATTTTGCAGAAACTTGTCAATTTCAGGATATCTGATTCTAAGATGACACTGGCGGACACAGACAGAAGAGGCCTCAAGTGGATGAGCAGTATATGGGCCCTTTTCCTGTCCAATAGATCCTGTCTAGGAAATGAGAATGAGCCCTCTTACCTCTTGGGCCCATTGTGCGTCTGCACAGGTTGCACTGAAAATATGTATGCCCTTTCTTTGCAGATTGATACGCTCATCTCTAACTGGCAGTATAGACATGCTCAGTGTGTGTACGAACGTATTTCAGGAAGCCTTATGGTAAAACAAGTCACTGCTACAATACAGCTCTGGCAAACATTCAGACCACTGCAAAATGTTCAGTTTGTCTGATTTTTCTCTTTATAGGTATATTGTTGAGTAAAATGTAAATTGTTCTTTTATTCTATAAACTACTGACAACATGTCCCTGAAGTTCCAAGCAATAAATTTTGTATTTCTTTTCTGAAAATGAGAAATGGTTAAAATAACAAAAAAATGTATTGCTTGCAGACCTCAAATAATGCAAAAAAACAAAAACAAAGTTCATAATCATTTAGAATCAACCATACTAATGGAATCAGGCGCAAACAAGGTTATCCTGGAAAAACAGTTGATTCCTTCTGCTCAGGCAATGTTCCCCAACTCTGAGGACTGGTCACAATCATGTGACCGCGATAACCGCGACGTCATCACAGGTCCTGCGCTCATACCAACCCTGGGACCGGAAGCTTCCGCATGCACCGCACACAGGCGCCAGGACTTCAAGGGCCCTTCGGAAGGTGAGTATATGTATATTTTTTATTTTAAGTCTTTTTTAACCACTCATATAGTGCCCACATTGCTATATACTACGTGGGCTGTGTTACATACTGCATGGGCTGCATTATATACTGCATGGCTGTTATGTACTACGTGGGCAGTGTCATATACTACAGTTGTGGCCAAAAGTATTGAAACCCCTGCAATTCTGCAAGATAATACTCAGTTTCTTCCTGAAAATGATTGCAATCACAAATTCTTTGGTATTATTATCTTCATTTAATTTGTCTTAAATGAAAAAACAAAAAAGAGAATGAAGCAATAAGCAAAACATTAATCACATCACACAAAACTCCAAAAATGGGCCAGACAAAAGTATTGGCACCCTCAGCCTAATACTTGGTTGCACAACCTTTAGCCAAAATAACTGCAACCAACTGCTTCCAGTAACCATCAATGAGTTTCTTGCAATGCTCTGCTGAAATTTTAGACCATTTGTCTTTGGCAAACTGCTCCAGGTCCCTGATATTTGAAGGGTGCCTTCTCCAAACTGCCATTTTTAGATCTCTTCACAGGTGTTCTATGGGATTCAGGTCTGGACTCATTGCTGGCCACCTTAGAAGTCTCCAGTGCTTTCTCTCAAACCATTTTCTAGTGCTTTTTGAAGTGTGTTTTGGGTCATTGTCCTGCTGGAAGACCCATGACCTCTGAGGGAGACACAGCTTTCTCACACTGGGCCCTACATTATGCTGCAAAATTTGTTGGTAGTCTTCAGACTTCATAATGCCATGCACATGGTCAAGCAGTCCAGTGCCAGAGGCAGCAAAGCAACCCCAAAACATCAGGGAACCTCCGCCATGTTTGACTGTAGGGACCGTGTTCTTTTCTTTGAATGCCTCTTTTTTTCTCCTGTAAACTCTATGTTGATGCCTTTGCCCAAAAAGCTCTACTTTTGTCTCATCTGACCAGAGAACATTCTTCCAAAACATTTTAGGCTTTTTCAGGTAAGTTTTGGCAAACTCCAGCCTGGCTTTTTTATGTCTTGGGGTAAGAAGTGGGGTCTTCCTGGTTCTCCTACCATATAGTCCCTTTTCATTCAGACGCCGATGGATAGTACGGGTTGACACTGTTGTACCCTCGGACTGCAGGGCAGCTTGAACTTGTTTGGATGTTAGTCGAGGTTCTTTATCCAACATCCGCACAATCTTGCGTTGAAATCTCTTGTCAATTTTTCTTTTCCGTCCACATCTAGGGAGGTTAGCCACAGTACCATGGGCTTTAAACTTCTTGATGACACTGCGAACGGTAGACACAGGAACATTCAGGTCTTTCGAGATGGACTTGTAGCCTTGAGATTGCTCATGCTTCCTCACAATTTGGTTTCTCAAGTCCTCAGACAGTTCTTTGGTCTTCTTTCTTTTCTCCATGCTCAATATGGTACACACAAGGACACAGGACAGAGGTTGAGTCAACTTTAATCCATGTCAACTGGCTGCAAGTGTGATTTAGTTATTGCCAACACCTGTTAGGTGCCACAGGTAAGTTACAGGTGCTGTTAATTACACAAATTAGAGAAGCTTCACATGATTTTTTGAACAGTGCCAATACTTTTGTCCACCCCCTTTTTTATGTTTGGTGTGGAATTATATCCAATTTGGCTTTAGGACAATTCTTTTTGTGATTTTTCATTTAAGACAAATTAAATGAAGATAATAATAACAAAGAGTTTGTGTTTGCAATCATTTTCAGGAAGAAACTGAGTATTATCTGACAGAATTGCAGGGGTATCAATACTTTTGGCCACAACTGTATGTGGGCAATGTTATGTACTGCGTGGGCTGCGTTATATACTACATGGCTGCTATATACTATGTGGGCAGTGTTATATACCATGTGGGCAATGTTATATACTGCGTGGGCTGCGTTATATACTACATGGCTGCTATATACTACGTGGTGTACCCAAAATATTAGACCAAACAATATATGGGGCGTACCTCCAAAAGAATGTATATCCAAAAAAGAAGGGTAGTAACAAACCAAGAAATAATAAAATACAAGAAATTTTATTAAATATAATTAAAAGACAAAAATGCAATTCAAATATAAATATACACAGAACAAGGGGAGACACGGCAAAGTGAACCCAAAGCAATCCATAAAGAGTTAAATATATATAAGGAAGTGAAAAAAGTTGCTCACTAAATATACATGCACCAGCAGGCTCTGGATTACAGAGAAAAATGACCAGCCACAGATGTAATGCAATAATAACCACTGGAGTAAATCTCAACAGATCATATAAAAAAGTATAATACATATACTTAGAGCTCAAAAAATGTCTATGAGTGACAAATAAGAGAAGGTGTGCCTACTGAAGACTATCGTAGTATCCTGGATACAGGACCATGTAATTATACCTATGTACGGTGCTGAAATAGCCAAGGGGTATGGGGCTGTGCCCGCTATCAAATAACCACATAGGTACAAAGTAAAGTGTCAGTGCATGGTGCAAATAACGCAAGAGGCCATATACATCTATGTGGGAGCCATATCAAGGGGGTCATAAGCAGAATGTCAACGCTGTGTGCATACCTGCTGGTAGGAGGACTTGCCGTGGGACAGGATAAACCCCGATGCGCGTTTTGCGTTATATACTGCGTGGGCTGTGTTATATACTGTTCGGGCTGTGTTATACACTGCGTGGCCACTGTTATATACTGCGTGGCCTGCATTAACACATCGGGTATTCAAGAATATGTCGTGGCCTGTGCTATATGCTATGTGGCTGCTATATATATACATATTCTAGAATACCTGATGCGTTAGAATCGGGCCACCATCTAGTATATATATATATATATTTTATTTTTTCTTTTCCATTTACTATTATATACCGTATATACTCGAGTATAAGCCGAGATTTTCAGCACAAATTTTTGGGCTGAATGTGCCCCTCTCGGCTTATACTCGAGTCAAGGTGGGTGGTAGGGTCGGCGGGTGAGGGGGTGAGGGCGCTGAGGCATACTTACCTAGTCCCAGCGATCCTGGCGCTGTCCCTGCCGTCCCACGGTCTTCTGTGCTGCAGCTTCTTCCCCTCTTCAGCGGTCACGTGGGACCGCTCATTAGAGAAATGAATAAGCGGCTCCACCTCCCATAGGGGTGGAGCCGCGTATTCATTTCTCTAATCAGCGGTAACGGTGACCGCTGATAGAGAAAGAAGCTGCGGCACCGAAGACCGTGGGACGGCAGGGGGAGCCGGACGTCGGGACCAGGTAAGTATGTAATATTCACCTGTCCGCGTTCCAGCCGCCGGGCGCCGCTCCATCTTCCCGGCGCCTCCATCTTCCCGGCGTCTATCTGCGCTCTGACTGTTCAGGTCAGAGGGCGCGATGATGCATATAGTGTGCGCGGCGCCCTCTGCCTGATCAGTCAGAGCGGAGAGACGCCGGGACCGGACGCCGGGAGCTGCAATCACGAGAGGTGAGTATGGCTTTTTTTTTTTTTTTATTGCAGCAGCGGCGGCACAGATTTATGTGGAGCATCTATGGGTCAGTATGAACGGTGCAGAGCACCATATGGGGCACAGCTATGGGGGCAGTATGAACGGTGCAGAGCACTATATGGGGCACAGATATGGGGCAGTATGAATGGTGCACAGCATATATGGGGCACAGCTATGGGGGCAGTATGAACGGTGCAGAGCACTATATGGGGCACAGATATTGGGGCAGTATGAACGGTGCAGAGCATATATGGGGCACAGATATGGGGGCAGTATGAACGGTGCAGAGCACTATATGGGGCACAGATATGGGGGCAGTATGAACGGTGCAGAGCATATATGGGGCACAGATATGGGGGCAGTATGAACGGTGCAGAGCACTATATGGGGCACAGATATGGGGGCAGTATGAACGGTGCTGAGTAGAGTTGAGCGACCTTGACCTTTTTAGAGTCGAGCCGGGTTTCGCGAAACCCGACTATCTCAAAAGTCGGGTCGAGTGAAATCGGCCGATTATGACGTAAAGTCAGGATCGACCGAAACACGAAACCCAATGCAAGTCAATGGGGCAGCATAGTCGGCAGTGAGTGGGGGCCAGGAAAACACCTAGAGTGCCCATTTTAATGTCAAAACCATCCATTCTTCTTAATGAAGCTTGTCAAGCGTAATTTACCTTATAATAATTGGAAGGCATTTGAAATTGGGGGTCATTTGGCTAAAATTGTGTGGGGTAGGGCTGGTTCAAGTAATTAGTGGGCCCAGGAAATCTGGACCACGTCACGGCAGTGGAGCAGGGAGAGGTAAGTATTTCAACTTTGCAAGTGCTGTGATCCTGAGCAAGCAGGGGGGGCCCACTTGTTGGCATTGGCACTGGCACAGGGCCCCTCAAAGTACAGCGGTGTGTTTGCACGGCGGGGGCGCCTCCCACCGGCAGCAACACTTTTGCGTACTATGAGAGGCCCTGTGCCAGTGACGTCGCCAACTAGTATTCCTCCCCCCACCTGATGAAGGAACCTGCACTTTCATCTGCACCTTCCTCTTTGTCCCCGTGTAAGGTGGTATGGTATGCGGGAAGAGCAACCTGACTTTCAGCAGGGTCACAATGTTGTTGTGTAGCATGCACGGGGAATGTTGCGTTATGGGTCAATGTACCAGCAGACTCATCTATCACTGGCTGGGCAATGGGCACGATGAAGTGGAAACACAGATATAGGCCCAAAGAATAAAGTGGGCTAAATGCAGTTCAAAATTGGTAACACAGGAATAACCAGGGGGCATTGCAGTGGAGGACAACTGGAATGAGAGGCTGACACAGAGAGTAGGGCCAAATCAGTAAGTAGTCGAAATGCAGTTCAAAATTGGCAACCGTAGTAAACAGGCGGCACAGCTTTGTTCAGTGGAGGAGAACAGCAAGGAGTGGCAGACACCGATAGTAGGCCCCAACCCAACTAGTAGGCCAAATGCAGTCTAACATTAACAACTACTTAACGAGAGCCTGAAAATGGAATTTCAGGACAGGAAACCAGGAGAACAGCAAGGAGTGGCAGACACCGATAGTAGGCCCCAAACCAACTAGTACGCCAAATGCAGTTGTTCCATTTAACCACAATTTAATGAGAGCCTGAAGATAGAAGCTCAGGAAAGGCAACCTGGGGAACACCTTGGAGTGTAACACACCATCTCTCTCCACCCCATACCCATTTTGTAGGCCTAATGCAGTGTACTTTTCTACAACTACTAAACGAGAGTCGGAAGACCGAAGCAATGGCAAGGAAACCTGGGGAACACCTTGGAGTGTAACACACCATCTCTCTCCACCCCATACCCAATTTGTAGGCCTAATGCAGTGTAGTTTCCAAGAACTACTAAACGAGAGCCGGAAGATCGAAGCTCAGGAAAGGCAACCTGGGGAACACCTTGGAGTGTAACACACCCTCTCTCTACACCCCATACCCAATTTGAAGGCCCAATACAGTGTAGTTTCCAAGAACTACTAAACGAGAGCCGGAAGATCGAAGCTCAGGAAAGGCAACCTGGGGAACACCTTGGAGTGTAACACACCCTCTCTCTACACCCCATACCCAATTTGTAGGCCTAATGCAGTGTAGTTTCCGACAACTACTAAACGAGAGCATGAAGATCGAAGCTCAGGAAAGGCAACCTGGGGAACACCTTGGAGTGTAACACACCCTCTCTCTACACCCCATACCCAATTTGAAGGCCTAATGCAGTGTAGTTTCCAAGAACTACTAAACGAGAGCCGGAAGATCGAAGCTCAGGAAAGGCAATCTGGGGAACACCTTGGAGTGGAACACACCATCTCTCTACACCACACCCCATACCCAATTTGAAGGCCTAATGCAGCGTAGTTTCCAACAACTACTAAACGAGAGCCGGAAGATCGAAGCTCAGGAAAGGCAACCTGGGGAACACCTTGGAGTGTAACACAACGTCTCTCTACACCACGGAAGGGCTGATTCTTAGGAAGGAAGGCTGTTGGAAATAAGCATTGCGCGTCCGAGGGTGATTATATTCTTATTAGGTATATACTCACCCTCGGACGCGCCCTGCTTCTTTATTTGGAATGAATGTTTATTTGCAATGTGGTGTTGACTTTCTCTATTATTTTGGTAATTAATGATTTTATTATTTTCATTGTTTTGCATCTTCTCGGCAATAATATAAAGAAGACGCGACAGGACAACACTCGGTGGATGCCATATGTGTGTTTTCAATTTAAAAAACCTTTCAGTTAACTACTTGCAGGAGAAAGTAATTGTAGCTGGTGGCCATTTTTAGTACTGTACCAGATTTTAGTTGTGTGTTTGTTTTTAATGTTAAAATGTCTGCATTTGATATCTCACCAGTATTTTCTTTTTTATAAGCAAAATACTTTTTTTTTTATTTTATGATGTTGGTTCAAGGGGTACACGGGCAGCAGTAGACAGGTCAGTGGAGGCCTAGTGGAAGGAGGGACCGCAGACAGGCTTCGAAGCCCTAACATAATAAATTGGGCTGCCTGTAGGCAATTTAAAATTGGTTCCAGGGGAACACGGGCAGCAGTAGACAGGTCAGTGGAGGCCTAGAGGAAGGAGGGACCGCAGATGCGCCAATGTTTCCACCATACCAAATTTGTAGGCCTAATGCAGTGTAGTTTCCAACAACTACTAAACGAGAGCCGGAATATCGAAGCTCAGGAAAGGCAACCTGGGGAACACCTTGGAGTGTAACACACCCTCTCTCTACACCCCATACCCAATTTGAAGGCCTAATGCAGCGTAGTTTCCAACAACTACTAAACGAGAGCCGGAAGATCGAAGCTCAGGAAAGGCAACCTGGGGAACACCTTGGAGTGGAACACACCATCTCTCTACACCACACCCCATACCCAATTTGAAGGCCTAATGCAGCGTAGTTTCCAACAACTACTAAACGAGAGCCGGAAGATCGAAGCTCAGGAAAGGCAACCTGGGGAACACCTTGGAGTGTAACACAACGTCTCTCTACACCACGGAAGGGCTGATTCTTAGGAAGGAAGGCTGTTGGAAATAAGCATTGCGCGTCCGAGGGTGATTATATTCTTATTAGGTATATACTCACCCTCGGACGCGCCCTGCTTCTTTATTTGGAATGAATGTTTATTTGCAATGTGGTGTTGACTTTCTCTATTATTTTGGTAATTAATGATTTTATTATTTTCATTGTTTTGCATCTTCTCGGCAATAATATAAAGAAGACGCGACAGGACAACACTCGGTGGATGCCATATGTGTGTTTTCAATTTAAAAAACCTTTCAGTTAACTACTTGCAGGAGAAAGTAATTGTAGCTGGTGGCCATTTTTAGTACTGTACCAGATTTTAGTTGTGTGTTTGTTTTTAATGTTAAAATGTCTGCATTTGATATCTCTCCAGTATTTTCTTTTTTGTAAGCAAAATACTTATTTTTATATTTTTTGATGTTGGTTCCAGGGGTACACGGGCAGCAGTGCCCTGGTCAGTGTAGTAGTAGTTGAAAGAATGGACCGCAGACAGGCATCGAAGGCCTAAAATAATAACACATGGCTGTAGGCAATTTTAAATTGGTTCCAGGGGTACACAGGCAGCAGTGGTGTGGTCAGTGGAGGCCTAGTGGAAGGAGTGACCGCAGACAGGCATCGAAGGCCTAAAATAATAACACATGGCTGTAGGCAATTTTAAATTGGTTCCAGGGGTACACGGGCAGCAGTGGTGTGGTCAGTGGAGGCCTAGTGGAAGGAGTGACCGCAGACAGGCATCGAAGGCCTAAAATAATAACACATGGCTGTAGGCAATTTTAAATTGGTTCCAGGGGTACACGGGCAGCAGTGGTGTGGTCAGTGGAGGCCTAGTGGAAGGAGTGACCGCAGACAGGCATCGAAGGCCTAAAATAATAACACATGGCTGTAGGCAATTTTAAATTGGTTCCAGGGGTACACGGGCAGCAGTGGTGTGGTCAGTGGAGGCCTAGTGGAAGGAGTGACCGCAGACAGGCATCGAAGGCCTAAAATAATAACACATGGCTGTAGGCAATTTTAAATTGGTTCCAGGGGTACACGGGCAGCAGTGCCCTGGTCAGTGTAGTAGTAGTTGAAAGAATGGACCGCAGACAGGCATCGAAGGCCTAAAATAATAACACATGGCTGTAGGCAATTTTAAATTGGTTCCAGGGGTACACGGACAGCAGTGGTGTGGTCAGTGGAGGCCTAGTGGAAGGAGTGACCGCAGACAGGCATCGAAGGCCTAAAATAATAACACATGGCTGTAGGCAATTTTAAATTGGTTCCAGGGGTACACGGGCAGCAGTGGTGTGGTCAGTGGAGGCCTAGTGGAAGGAGTGACCGCAGACAGGCATCGAAGGCCTAAAATAATAACACATGGCTGTAGGCAATTTTAAATTGGTTCCAGGCGTACACGGACAGCAGTGGTGTGGTCAGTGGAGGCCTAGTGGAAGGAGTGACCACAGACAGGCATCGAAGGCCTAACATAACAAAAATGTCAATACAATGGTATTGTCAGTGGCAGGCATTGAAGGATGTCAGCGCATAGACTAAACATTGGTGGAGCTGTGAGATAATTTTGCAAGTGGTAGAGCACTGTTTGAGCTGGGGTGGGGGGAAACTGTCTTGTGGCCGGCGGTACAGGCCCAGGGCCCCTCATATTACAACGGTGTGTCTGACATTGGGTGCGCACCACCACCGCCAGAGACACTTTATTGTACTAGGAGGGGCCCAGTGGCAGTGCCGTCGACCAAAAGCGGGCTCACCCACCTCTTCAGACAAACTGCACTCTCACGGGTGCTGTCGCCAAGTGTCGATACCACGGCCCCGTGTGGGGAGTTTGGCCATTTAGTGAGGTGTAAACATGTCGTATGCTGGACAATCAGGTGCTGAAAATTACGAGATTGGAAAAGGCATTCAGAATAGTCCACAGGCAAGACCTTTTCATAGGAAAGCTAGGTGTCAGCCAGGCAAGGTGGGGCAAAAGATTTCGAAATCCAGTTGTGGTTCATTTTAATGAAGGTTAGATCATCTACATTTTGGGTAGCCAGACGAGTCCTTTTTTCTGTTAGTATTGAACCTGCAGCACTGAATACTCTTTCTGATAGGACACTAGCTGCCGGGCAAGCAAGCTCCTGCAATGCATATTCTGCCAATTCTGGCCAGGTGTCTAATTTTGATGCCCAGTAATCAAATGGGAATGACGGTTGAGGGAGAACATCGATAAGGGATGAAAATTAGTTTGTAACCATACTGGACAAATGTTGTCTCCTGTCAATTTGAATTGATGCTGCAGTACCTGTCCTGTCTGCGGTCATAGCAAAATCACTCCACAACCTGGTCAGAAAACCCCTCTGGCCAACGCCACTTCTGATTTCTGCCCCTCTAACTCCTCTGGTCTGCTGGCCCCTGCAGCTCGTGTGAGAACGATCACGGGCGCTGTGTGCAGGGAATGCCAGAAGCAAACGGTCAACAAGAGTTGATTGTTTGGTTGCTAATATTAGTTCCAAGTTCTCATGTGGCATTATATTTTGCAATTTGCCTTTATAGCGAGGATCAAGGAGGCAGGCCAACCAGTAATCGTCATCATTCATCATTTTAGTTATGCGTGTGTCCCTTTTGAGGATACGTAAGGCATAATCCGCCATGTGGGCCAAAGTTCCAGTTCTCAAATCTGCGGTTGTGCTTGGTTGAGGGGCAGTTTCAGGCAAATCCACGTCACTTGTGTCCCTCAAAAAACCAGAACCCGGCCTTGCCGCGCCACCAATTTCCAGTGGCCCCGGAAAAGCTTCCTCATTAAAAATATAATCATCCCCATCATCCTCCTCGTCCTCCTCCTCCTCTTCGCCCGCTACCTCGTCCTGTGCACTGCCCTGGCCAGACAATGGCTAACTGTCATCAAGGCTTTCCTCTTCCTCAGCTGCAGACGCCTGATCCTTTATGTGCGTCAAACTTTGCATCAGCAGACGCATTAGGGGGATGCTCATGCTTATTATGGCGTTGTCTGCACTAACCAGCCGTGTGCGTTCCTCAAAACACTGAAGGACTTGACACATGTCTTGAATCTTCGACCACTGCACACCTGACAACTCCATGTCTGCCATCCTACTGCCTGCCCGTGTATGTGTATCCTCCCACAAAAACATAACAGCACACCTCTGTTCACACAGTCTCTGAAGCATGTGCAGTGTTGAGTTCCACCTTGTTGCAACGTCTATGATTAGGCGATGCTGGGGAAGGTTCAAAGAACGCTGATAGGTCTGCATACGGCTGGAGTGTACGGGCGAACGGCGGATATGTGAGCAAAGTCCACGCACTTTGAGGAGCAGGTCGGATAACCCCGGATAACTTTTCAGGAAGCACTGCACCACCAGGTTTAAGGTGTGAGCCAGGCAAGGAATGTGTTTCAGTTGGGAAAGGGAGATGGCAGCCATGAAATTCCTTCCGTTATCACTCACTACCTTGCCGGCCTCAAGATCTACAGTGCCCAGCCACGACTGCGTTTCTTTCTGCAAGAACTCAGACAGAACTTCCGCGGTGTGTCTGTTGTCGCCCAAACACTTCATAGCCAATACAGCCTGCTGACGTTTGCCAGTAGCTGCCCCATAATGGGAGACCTGGTGTGCAACAGTGGCAGCTGCGGATGGAGTGGTTGTGCGACTGCGGTCTGTGGACGAGCTCTCGCTTCTGCAGGAGGACGAAGAGGAGGAGGAGGGGGTGCGAACGGCTACAGCCAATTGTTTCCTAGACCGTGGGCTAGGCAGAACTGTCCCAAACTTGCTGTCCCCTGTGGACCCTGCATCAACCACATTTACCCAGTGTGCCGTGATGGACACGTAACGTCCCTGGCCATGCCTACTGGTCCATGCATCTGTTGTCAGGTGCACCTTTGTGCTCACAGATTGCCTGAGTGCATGGACGATGCGCTCTTTAACATGCTGGTGGAGGCTGGGATGGCTTTTCTGGAAAAAAAGTGTCGACTGGGTAGCTCGTAGCGTGGTACAGCGTAGTCCATCAGGGCTTTGAAAGCTTCGCTTTCAACTAACCGGTAGGGCATCATCTCTAACGAGATTAGTCTAGCTATGTGTGCGTTCAAACCCTGTGTACGCGGATGCGAGGCTAAGTACTTCCTTTTTCTAACCATAGTCTCATGTAGGGTGAGCTGGACTGGAGAGCTGGAGATCGTGGAACTAGCGGGGGTGCCGGTGGACATGGCAGACTGAGAGACGGTGGGAGATGGTATTGTTGCCACCGGTGCCCTAGATGCAGTGTTTCCTACTACGAAACTGGTGATTCCCTGACCCTGACGGCTTTGGCCTGGCAAAGAAACCTGCACAGATACTGCAGGTGGTGCGGAAAATGGTGGCCCTACACTGCCGGAAGGGATGTTGCGTTGCTGACTAGCTTCATTGGCCGAGGGTGCTACAACCTTAAGGGACGTTTGGTAGTTAGTCCAGGCTTGCAAATGCATGGTGGTTAAATGTCTATGCATGCAACTTGTATTGAGACTTTTCAGATTCTGTCCTCTGCTTAAGGTAGTTGAACATTTTTGACAGATGACTTTGCGCTGATCAATTGGATGTTGTTTAAAAAAATGCCAGACTGCACTCTTTCTAGCATCGGATACCTTTTCAGGCATTGCAGACTGAGCTTTAACCGGATGGCCACGCTGTCCTCCAACAGGTTTTAGCTTTGCCACGCGTTTTGGGCAAGATACGGGCCCGGCAGATGGAACCTGTTGCGATGTTGATGCCTGCTGCGGCCCCTCCTCCTCCGCTTCAGAACTGCTGCCGCCTGCACCCTGTTCCCCCAATGGCTGCCAATCGGGGTCAAGAACTGGGTCATCTATTACCTCTTCTTGTAGCTCGTGTGCAACTTCGTCTGTGTCACCGTGTCGGTCGGTGGTATAGCGTTCGTGATGGGGCAACATAGTCTCATCAGGGTCTGATTCTTGATCAGCACCCTGCGATGGCAATGTTGTGGTCTGAGTCAAAGGACCAGGATAGTAGTCTGGCTGTGGCTGTGCATCAGTGCACTCCATGTCAGATTCAACTTGTAATGGGCATGGACTGTTAACTGCTTCACTTTCTAAGCCAGGGACGGTATGTGTAAAGAGCTCCATGGAGTAACCCGTTGTGTCGCCTGCTGCATTCTTCTCTGTTGTTGTTTTTGCTGAAGAGGACAAGGAAGCGACTTGTCCCTGACCGTGAACATCCACTAACGACGCGCTGCTTTGACATTTACCAGTTTCACGAGAGGAGGCAAAAGAGCTAGAGGCTGAGTCAGCAAGATAAGCCAAAACTTGCTCTTGCTGCTCCGGCTTTAAAAGCGGTTTTCCTACTCCCAGAAAAGGGAGCGTTCGAGGCCTTGTGTAGCCAGACGAGGAACCTGGCTCCACAGCTCCAGACTTAGGTGCAATATTTTTTTTCCCACGACCAGCTGATGCTCCACCACTACCACTACCCTCATTACCAGCTGACAATGAACGCCCCCGGCCACGACCTCTTCCACCAGACTTCCTCATTGTTTTAAAAACGTAACCAAACTAACGGTATTTGTTGCTGTCACACAACTTACACGGTGAGCTATAACTTCAGTATGATTTAGCTACCCCTTTACAGGTGGGTGAGACCACAACGAAAATCAGCCACAATGTTACACACTCTGTTGTTGTTGGCAACAAATGAGATGGCACACACGCAGGACTGTCACTGAAGCGCAAATGTAAATATTTATCTCCCACTGATTTGTGTTTGTTTTTTTTAAAAGGGAGACTTCAGAAAAAAAAAAAATTAAAAAAAAATTATTTTTTACAGAAGAATTTATAAAACAAATAAAATGAAATGATTGTTTCAGGGAGAATTTAGGAAAAAAAAAAAAAAAAAAGGCTTTGTAGGGCCCACTGAGTGAGAGAGGACGCACACAGGAGTCAGGAGTGGCACACAAGCCCAGAGGCCAATATTAATCTCCCACCAATTGATTTAGTTATTTTTTTTGGTAGATTTTGGAACCCAAATCAAGCAAAAAAATTAATAGGCTTTCTATGGCCCACAATTGGGGAGAGAGAGAGAGAGATGGCACATCCAGGAGTCAAGACTGGCACACAAGCAGAAGGGGCAATATGAATCTCCCACAGATTTTTTTTTTTTTTTTTTTTCAGGGAGACTTGAGAGAAAAAAATACAAAAAAAATGATTTTTTTCAGGAATAATTTAGAAACCAAAGAAAATAAAATGATTGTTTCAGGGAGAATTTAGAAAACAAATAAAACAAAAAATAGGCTTTCTAGGGCCCACTGAGTGACAGATGACGCACACAGGAGTCAGGAGTGGCACACAAGCCCAGAGGCCAATATTAATCTCCCACTGATTGATTTAGTGATTTTTTTTGGTAGATTTTGGAACCCAAATCAAGCAAAAAAATTAATAGGCTTTCTATGGCCCACAATTGGGGAGAGAGAGAGAGATGGCACACCCAGGAGTCAAGACTGGCACACAAGCAGAAGGGGCAATATGAATCTCCCACAGATTTTTTTTTTTTTTTTTTTTTCAGGGAGACTTGAGAGAAAAAAAAATACAAAAAAAATGATTTTTTTCAGGAATAATTTAGAAACCAAAGAAAATAAAATGATTGTTTCAGGGAGAATTTAGAAAACAAATAAAACAAAAAATAGGCTTTCTAGGGCCCACTGAGTGACAGATGACGCACACAGGAGTCAGGAGTGGCACACAAGCCCAGAGGCCAATATTAATCTCCCACTGATTGATTTAGTGTTTTTTTTTGGTAGATTTTGGAACCCAAATCAAGCAAAAAAATTAATAGGCTTTCTATGGCCCACAATTGGGGAGAGAGAGAGAGATGGCACACCCAGGAGTCAAGACTGGCACACAAGCAGAAGGGGCAATATGAATCTCCCACAGATTTTTTTTTTTTTTTTTTTCAGGGAGACTTGAGAGAAAAAAAAATACAAAAAAAATGATTTTTTTCAGGAATAATTTAAAAACCAAAGAAAATAAAATGATTGTTTCAGGGAGAATTTAGAAAACAAATAAAACAAAAAATAGGCTTTCTAGGGCCCACTGAGTGACAGATGACGCACACAGGAGTCAGGAGTGGCACACAAGCCCAGAGGCCAATATTAATCTCCCACTGATTGATTTAGTGAATTTTTTCAGGTAGATTTTGGAACCCAAATCAAGCAAAAAAATTAATAGGCTTTCTATGGCCCACTATTTGTGAGAGAGATGGCACGCTCAGGACTGGCACACAAGCCCAGAGGCCAATATTAATCTCCCATTTTTTTTTTTTCCAGGGAAAATTTATAAACCCAATAAAAAAAATAATAATAAATAGGCTTTCTATGGCCCACTATCTGAGAGAGAGAGATGGCACGCTTAGGACTGGCACACAAGCCCAAAGCCCAATATTAATCTCCCACTGATTGATTTAATGATTTTTTCAGGTAGAATTTAGAACCCAAATCAAGCAAAAAAATTAATAGGCTTTCTATGGCCCACTGAGTGAGAGATGGCACACACAGGAGTAAGGAGTGGCACACAAGCCCTGAGGCCAATATTTTTCTCCCACTGATTGATTGATTGATTTTTTCAGGTAGAATTAGGAACCCAAATCAACCCAAAAAATAAATAGGCTTTCTATGGCCCACTATTTGTGAGAGAGATGGCACGCTCAGGACTGGCACACAAGCCCAGAGGCCAATATTAATCTCCCACTTTTTTTTTTTTTCCAGGGAAAATTTATAAACCCAATAAAAAAAAAAATAATAAATAGGCTTTCTATGGCCCACTATCTGAGAGAGAGAGAGATGGCACGCTTAGGACTGGCACACAAGCCCAAAGGCCAATATTAATCTCCCACTGATTGATTTATTGATTTTTTCAGGTAGAATTTAGAACCCAAATCAAGCAAAAAAATTTATAGGCTTTCTATGGCCCACTGAGTAAGAGATGGCACACACAGGAGTAAGGAGTGGCACACAAGCCCTGAGGCCAATATTTTTCTCCCACTGATTGATGTTGTGATTTTTTCTGGTAGATTTTGGAACCCAAATCAAGCAAAAAAATAAATAGGCTTTCTATGGCCCACTGAGTGAGAGATGACACAGACAGAGATGGCACTCTAGCAGAAATGTCAATCTTAATCTCCCACAAAAAAAAAAAAAAAAAAAACAGGGAGTGTCCTTCAATTACTATCTCCCTGCAGTAATCTCAGCCAGGTATGGCAGGCAGCAATAAGGAGTGGACTGATGCACAAATTAAATAAAAAGTGTGTACAAACCAAAAAGATAGCTGTGCAGAAAGGAAGGAACAAGAGGATTTGTGCTTTGAAAAAAGCAGTTGGTTTGCACAGCGGCGTACACACAGCAATGCAGCTATCAGGGAGCCTTCTAGGGCAGCCCAATGAGCTACAGCGCTGAGGAAAAAAAAAAAAAAAGGAGCTTCCACTGTCCCTGCACACCGAAGGTGGTGTTGGGCAGTGGAAATCGCTACAGCACAAGCGGTTTTGTGGTTAATGGACCCTGCCTAACGCTATCCCTGCTTCTGACGAAGCGGCAGCAACCTCTCCCTAAGCTCAGATCAGCAGCAGTAACATGGCGGTCGGCGGGAACTCCCCTTTATAGCCCCTGTGACGCCGCAGACAGCAAGCCAATCACTGCAATGCCCTTCTCTAAGATGGTGGGGACCAGGACCTATGTCATCACGCTGCCCACACTCTGCGTTTACCTTCATTGGCTGAGAAATGGCGCTTTTCGCGTCATTGAAACGCGACTTTGGCGCGAAAGTCGCGTACCGCATGGCCGACCACGCACAGGGGTCGGATCGGGTTTCATGAAACTCGACTTCGCCAAAAGTCGGCGACTTTTGAAAATGTTCGACCCGTTTCGCTCAACCCTAGTGCTGAGCACTATATGGGGCACAGATATGGGGGCAATATGAACGGTGCAGAGCACTATATGGAGCACAGATATGGGGCAATATGAACGGTGCAGAGCACTATATAGCACAGATATGGGGAAATATGAACGGTGCAGAGCACTATATAGCACAGATATGGGGAAATATGAACGGTGCAGAGCACTATATGGCACAGCTATGGGGAAATAATGATCTATTTTTATTTTTGAAATTCACCGGTAAATGCTGCATTTCCACCCTAGGCTTATACTCGAGTCAATAGGTTTTCCCAGTTTTTTGTGGCAAAATTAGGGGGGTCGGCTTATACTCGGGTCGGCTTATACTCGAGTATATACGGTAATCAGAAAACTTGCAATTTTTGTCACTGCTACTATGCCTCATATTAGGCTCTAAGCTCATATACCCTGTTTTGTACAGATCACTTTTCAGCAGCTATAGCAACATAGGCAGCAATAAATTTGTGCTAACTCATTGATTCTTCAGTAGAGCTGTCTAGGCATACTCTATGGGGTAAAATATTTTCTTGTGGAATGTGACCTTCCTTATATGCTGATGTAAAGCGAGGTCTCTCATAGAGCCAAATTAGATCACTTGCTTTGCACTGAGGAAGGGCAAACACATTGAAACAGGTGTCTTCAAATAGAGTATCTGGCTTGGCTTCTATCCTAGGTCATATGGCAAGGCTCATTAAAGGGTCGATATTGACTTTTAGGAGTGTTATATCTGCTAAAAGGCAAAAGAGTTTAAGTCCCATTCCTCCCTGAAAAGGCAATTTGGATATAGACATGCTTTGTGATCTATGTAGAGGTCATTCTTAAGAGAAAGGGGATGAGATGATCTTTGACCATTTCGTATGGTGAATGGTAGATCCTGTATATCCACTGTATATAAGGGTGCTAACTGTCATTGTCATTATCCTGCATTTATTGATAATGACTGCTGAAATGGGATCTATTAAGAACAGGAATTATTTGTCTGGCGTTAGGTTTACTGGATAAATTTCAAGCTTGTAAGTTTTTCTAAACATAGATGATGTAAAAAAGTAAAAAAAATAAAAACATTAAACAAACCCTGAAAAAATAAATTTATCAAGATAACGTGATTTAAATTGAACCTGACAGCTTATACATGCTGCCCTATTCATGGCCAGTAATGTTTGACTTTGACACGCTGCAGTATTTCAGACAAAAACATACTTTAAAAGCTACTGTGGACCAAGCTGTACAGGATGCTAGTCAGACAGGCGGGTCCCCAGCGGCTTCTCCCTGCTCGCTGCCCTGGGGTGACAGATCTCACCCTACATGCGCAAGTATGGATCCGGCCTAAAGGTACTGTCACACTAGACGATATCGCTAGCGATCCGTGACGTTGCAGCGTCCTCGCTAGCGATATCGTCCAGTGTGACAGGCAGCAGCGATCAGGCCCCTGCTGGGAGATCGCTGGTCGGGGAAGAAAGTCCAGAACTTTATTTCGTCGCTGGACTCCCCGTAGACATCGCTGAATCGGCGTGTGTGACACCGATTCAGCGATGTCTTTGCTGGTAACCAGGGTAAACATCGGGTAACTAAGCGCAGGGCCGCGCTTAGTAACCCGATGTTTACCCTGGTTACCATCCTAAAAGTAAAAAAACAAACAGTACATACTTACCTACAGCCGTCTGTCCTCCAGCGCTGTGCTCTGCACTCCTCCTGCTCTGGCTGTGAGCGTCGGTCAGCCGGAAAGCAGAGCGGTGACGTCACCGCTCTGCTTTCTGGCTGCCCGGCGCTCACAGCCAGACCAGAGAAGCAGAGCGCCGAGGACAGACAGCGGTAGGTAAGTATGTAGCGTTTGTTTTTTTACTTTTTAGGATGGTAACCAGGGTAAACATCGGGTTACTAAGCGCGGCCCTGCGCTTAGTTACCCGATGTTTACCCTGGTTACCGGGGACCTCGGGATCGTTGGTCGCTGGAGAGCTGTCTGTGTGACAGCTCTCCAGCGACCAAACAGCGACGCTGCAGCGATCCGGATCGTTGTCGGTATCGCTGCAGCGTCGCTATGTGTGACGGTACCTTAAGTATCAGCTGTCAGGTTCCTTTTAAAGAATAGGTAATTTGTTTATGGCATATTCCATTTAATATCTCAGAAAAAATCATTGCTTCATTACCCACTGCTCTTTATGCCAAAACTTAAAATTCAACTGAGAAAATCCTCCAACTTGGCTGTGGGATATAAAAGTCTCATCTAGACAATTCTAACCTGGTTTACAGTCTACATGCAATTGCACCAATATGTCAACAACAATAAAACAGGTTGCAAAATTCAGTGAGTCAGAACATGAATACAATTGTCTGAAATCAAGTTCTAATGTCACATCCCTACCTGGAACTGCTCCAGTGACATCTACTTCAATCATCAGATACCACAGTATTCACTGGGATGATGGAGGAGATGTCAGACAGACAGAAATACTTGTGTGGGTGGGACTTTTTGTGCCCCCAGCCTCGGAGTATGGATGTGTGTGCTGTCCAGCAGCTCAGCAAATATAATTACCTCCCACCTGTGTCCAGTGGGGCAGTAAAACACCTTGTTGGAAGTTGTCAATAATTGTGCTTGGATTACTCCTTTTACTCTGGTGCTTTTTCTTGTTGTATTTACCCTGATCTTAACCCTGATATGCCTAGATATGCCTCTGTGATTCACCCTGACCACATAATGTCTGACTATGTTTTGACTATTCTTCTGGCACCTGACACTGTCTATTCCTTTGACTACATTTTGCCTTCTGGTTCTGGATCTGGATCTTTCCCTAAAGTTACTGACCCAGCTAATCTGACTATCCTTTCCTCAAAATCGCTCCTCTGGCCAGCTACTGAAAGGATGCAATAAAGGAGGCCCATTGTAAGTCCATATCCTTATATATGGGTAAAAGGATGAACTCTAGAGTTCCTCTTGGACATACTAGATGGAGTGGCGAGCACCAAATCTATCCAAGGTAGTCTTTTTAAGGTGATGGCCTCTGACAGATCAAACACCTAAAAAGATCTTGACTGTCACGGGATTACCGCGACAGAGAGGAGCCAGAAGACCGCAGCGTCTGAGTTCTCCAACTCCTGAGATGAATAGAAACACTTCACCTTCTTATTAAATGGTGTAAATTTCTTAAGGCAGTGCAGGGGTTAATCTGCCATGCTGTGAGCTCTTGGAGCTAAAGCTCTCAGCTGTGCACTGTTGGCAATATAATTTGGGTTCTGACTAACACACTTCGTCAGAGCTAGCTTATGCTGCATGACTAGGAGGATAGGTGTTGGTAGTTATTTAAGAAGTCAGTTGGTGGATTTGTCTGTGACAGTTACTTGGTTTATATGAGTGTGATAATTCCCTTTCTTCTCCTACTTTGGTTTAACCCCATCCTCCACTCCCCAATGTATACTTCTGTGATATGTGAGTGTATATTTGGTATTTTCTGTTACCCATATTCATATTACCTTGTTCATCTGGTTGGTTTACTGCGGTGCACAGCTGCTCCCCTCTCCTCTGGGTGAGGGAAGGGTACAGACTGAGGGTGGGTACAGGAGCTAAAGCAAGGTATGTGGCCCCGACATCTTCACCTTCAGAAGTAATCCATGGAACAGGGTGAGCTAGGGTACCCCCTTGCGCTAGGGACAGGGAAGGAGCCTCTGGTCCCGAGACACCCAATAACAGAGTCGTGACATTGACACTAAGTTAAAGAAACGGTAATCAGCGGGCTAATTATTGATAGGTTAATGAATGTAGGAAACTATAATACCATGCCGTTATCCTATGATGTACTTGTTGACAAAACATAACATTTACCTGTAATATATTTCTTCTTTTTTTCTTAACCTTTTTATTTTTTTTATTCTGTGTTGACGTTCTGGGGACCTTGGAACCAAAAACCATTTTCCTAAGTTTTGGTCTCAGCTGTTGTTCTGTAACAAATTATCATTGTAACTTGTGGGACCACCGTATCAGGATAGTGGAGCACATCTGGCGCTCTGGCTCATGAGTTGTGTTTACATGCTCATAGAAAACCCCTTCTACTGCTGTAAAGGTATGCTACATTTGTAGGACTTAATAAACATGCAGTAACTCTATTGCACATCCTGCCTTGCTTTAAGCTTTCTGTGCCTGTTTAATTACACGTACAAAGCATGAAGGATGATGGGAATTTGCTCCAAGTGACTCCGCACATGTGTTGTGTGCTCAATGCAGCAGATTAATGTTTTCCTGCTAAGTAGAACTGGCTGATTCCTTGTAGTTCAAGACTTAGAGTGTTATATATTAGTACATTTGTGACAGCTGTAAAGATGAATCAGGCAAAGTATTTGGACAACAGGAGCAAAAATATGTGATATAATCCAGTTAATAAAAGAAATAGTTTTGCTCTTGATAAACACAACAAGTTGACATCTTTTTTTATATAGTGAAAAATAATCAAAAATATTTGGCAAAAGTAGACTTAATTAACCTGGAAAACTAATATTCAAAAACATGTTATTATCTTTACATTTTTCCATTATATTAGTGTCTATACAAAATATATATCCAACATTACCTTTCATTCATACTGTACTAAACAAAGTTTGAAGACAATAAATAGTTGCAATGACCAGTCACCTCATGTCTTTTAGAAGTACCACGTATTAGCTATTCATTGGGGGTGAACTGCTATGTTTGTATATATAGTTGGTATAAATGCACATGGGTGAGACAAGGAGTAGGCAGGTTAGGAAGTTGCCTAGTGTGCTATTGAGGAAATGGAAAACAATAACGCTAAAAAAGTTGAAATATGATGTTAATCAAAAATGCTACAGAAGCTAGACTATATTAGCAATGCTAGTTGTGCTGGCCCGACATTTAGAACTGCACATATATTGAAGGGATGGGGTAGAGGTAAATGCTGAGTATATAAAGTATTATAAATAAAATGGCTACAGACTGGTCAGAAATGGGATTCAATAAGTAATTAATTAAATGATAGGTATCTTATGATACAAAGATAGATTGTGTTATCCTAAGCGTTCTCCCACATTAGTGTTTAAATTGGACAATGAAGGTATCCAGCTCAGGAAATAATATCAAAAGTCTATATTTGGACAAATTTAAAAAGTAAGCTGCTTGATAAACCAGTGCATACTGGAGGAAGGAATGTCTTGAATAACTGGACGCGTTTCAAACACGTATAGTGCTCTTAGTCCTCAGTTTCACGCCACCGGCCGGTGGCGTGCACGTTCGCTAATTTGTTTTTGGGATTATTTGAAGAAAAGTATATTTACTCTGATAGTAACATCTATCTGAAACACATACAATTTTATTCCAGGTATGTCGATGACATAGTCATTATATGGGACGGCACAAAAGAATTGTTCCAAGACTTTGTGGTTTTTCTGAACAAAAACAATGAAATGAATATGCCATTTACGTCAGTTTTTGGGGGACAATCTTTGGAATTTTTAGATGTGTTAGTTGAAATCAAAGAGGGGATTGTTTGTACTTCCCTATATCGAATAACAGTGGCGATGAATGCAATGTCACATTTTGATAGTTGTCATCCTAGGCATGTAAAAAATGCGTTACCCTATAGTCAATTCCTTCGGGTTAAGAGAGTCAATAATACAGAAGAGGGGTTCTATAGGCAATCAACCGAAATGAAAAATAGGTTTAAACAGAGGGGGTACCCCAAAAATTTGGTCCAAGCAGCCTTAGATAGAGTAGTAGAAGGTGAAAAGGCAGGATCAATATGTACCAAGAAAGTAACAAATAAGAATAGAGATAAAAAATTTGCCTTCCGTTTTCGCTTTAGTGCCATGGATAAACATATACGGGCATCAATCAGAAAGAATTGGTATCTATTAGAACGGGATGAAGATATAGCTGATATTGCAGTAAGAGGTCCCCTAATAGCTAACAAACAGAGTATGAGATTCCGAGATAAATTAGTTAGAAATCGGATTGTAAATCATAACAACAATTGCTTGAGTTCTGGTATTCCTAAAGGAAATTTCAGGTGTGGACATTGTCCATTCTGTGACCAACATATAACGGAGCAGTGGTTGCATATGGGGGGTACAGATCATCGTGTTAATCAGTTTATAACTTGTAAGACCGACCACGTTGTATACGTTATTTTTTGCCCTTGTAAGTTCTTTTACATAGGGAAAACCATCCGTCCCCTATATGTTAGATTTCGTGAGCATTTTAAATCGGTGCGCTCTGGTAAAGGGGTTCCTAGACTGATTTCACACATGAAAGATATGCATGAAGGTAATCCCGCAGTTCTAACATTTGCAGGTATTGAACGGGTTAACTCACCCATTCGGGGAGGTGATTGGGATAATCTCCTTTTGAGACAGGAAACCAGGTGGATCATGCGAACCGGCGCAATGGGTCTGCTAGGTTTCAACGATAGAGTATATATGTCTATTTTTTTTTATAAAAACGTCCTTTTTGCCGTGGTTTTTTCTAGCTAATTATTACAAAATAGTGTTTTTTTCTATTTAAAATCGAAATTCCTCGGATAATACTGTTCAGGACAATAATCTTGATTGTTCATAGAAATATGTTCCTTGTCGGCTTCTTGTACTGCTGATTATCCCTTTGTATATTCTAATTGTATGATAATGTGTTTTTTTCGTTGTTTTTATTTCAGTGCTTTTTAATGTTTGTATTTTTTGCAAGTGGGAGGACATGGGTGTGTTCTTGAGAGGGATGTGGCTATTTGCCTATATATCCCGTTCATCTCCCAGTCCTCTTTCATGCAGACCCGTTGAAGCACCAGCACTGCGCGAAACGGCCGTCATGTCCTCCTGCTCGTTCGAGCCCCACTCCTCTTCCCTCGGTTATGAAGTTTTATTCATAAAGATTTAAATAAAGCTGCTATTTACAGAAGATTGGTGAGTGCATTCCGTGCTTTTTTCCTCTTTTTTCATCTTATGGAATACTACACTCATTATGGAGTTGCACCCGTGATCTTCTTTATTATGGCTGTTTCGGACTAAGATTTACATACCAGCTTCATGAGAAATAAGCTTTTGGACAGTGCCGTTCAGTTACTTTTTTTCTTTTGTTCTACTATCAAGAAGCCATTTATTGTCAAACTACTTTGTTTTCTCTTTTTAAATCATAATGACATCTCAAAACATCCAAATGACCCTGATCAAAAGTTTACATACCCCATTTCTGAATACCGTGTATTGCCCCCTCAAACATCTATGACAGCTTGAAGTCTTTTGCGATAGTTGTGGATGAGGTCATTTATTTTCTCAGATGGTTAAACTGCCCACTCTTCTTGGCAAAAAGCTTCCAGTTCCCCTGAGTGGCTCAATTATATTGAGGTCAGGAGACTGAGATGGACACTCCAGAACCTTCACTTTGTTCTGCTATAGCCAATGACAGGTCGACTTGGCCTTGTATTTTTGATCGTTATCATGTTGGAATGTGCAAGTATGTCCCATGCGCCGCTTCCAGGCTCGTGAGTGCAAATTTTCCTCCAATATTTGCTGATAGCATGCTGCATTTATTTTTCTATGACATTTTGGTGGTATATAAGACTCAAAAAAGTGTTTGTTTAGAAATTTGTCTATATTCATTTAATCATTCATACAAAATTAGGTGCTTTCTGTTATATTTATAAAAAATGTTTATATTTTTATCTGTGTTCAATTAGTTATCCATAGCACATTAGGTACGTTTTGTGATATTTCAGTGGTATATAAGTCCAAAAAAAAGCTTTTAAAAATTTGTTTGCATTAAATTAGTTATCCATATAATATTTGGTTCTTTCTGTGACATTTCAAAGACTCAAATTAAGCAAAGGAAAATTTGTCTGGATTCAATTAAATATAGTCATCCATAGAGTATTAGGTGCTTCCTGTTACATTTTGGTGGTCTATAAGTCTCCAAAAACCATTGACAATGTGTCTGTACTCAGTAAGGCTAGCTTCACACTTGCGTGTGGCTGGTCTACCTATAGCGGCGTAGTTCCTCCCTTAAGCTCCGCCTAATTCCGCAAGCATCCTGCATCGTCCTGCGTACCTAAATAATAATAATAATACGCAGACCAGCCACATGCAAGTGTGAACCCAGCCTAAGTCATCCATACAGTATTAGGGGTTTTTTGTTAAATTTCAATGGTATATAAGACTCCAAAAAAGGTTTTAAAATTTGTCTGTATTCAATTAGTAATCCACAGAGCATTAGGTGCTTTCAGTGACATTTGAGGGCTACATAAGACTCCAATAAAGTGTTGAAAAATTTGTCTGTATTCAATTACTCAACCATAGAGCATTAGGTGCTTTCTGTGACATTTTGTTGGTATATAAGACTAATAAAAAACACTTAAAAATGTGTCTGTATTCAATTAGTCATCCATATAGCATTTGTTGCTTTCTGTGAAATTTTGGTGGCATATAAGACTCAAAAAAAGTGTTGAAAAATTGGTCTTTATTAATTTAGTCGTCGATAGAATATTAAGTGCTTTCTATTACATTTCGTTGGTACATAAGACTCAAAAAAACATTTAAAAATGTGTCTGTATTCAATTACTTAATTATTCGCGCCGTTACCCCCTCTAGGCTCTGTGCCTTACCGTGGCGCTCTACATTCTCATGTGCTCCGATCCTCCAGCACACTGCAGCTGGAGTATGTCTACTTCTGTCTGACGCTCATCCATGCATTGTAGCTTCTATATCCAGTCAATGTCAAAGAAATGCTCTGACGAAGGTCCGGTGTGGACCGAAAACGTTTAGCAGTTTTGTTTGTCTGGATGCATCAATAAATTAAGAAGCTTTTTCTTCTCACATTGAGTGCCAAGTTTTATTCATCTTTATTCATCTCTGTATTCAATTAGTCATCCATAGAGCATTAGTTGTTTTCAGTGACTTTGCAGTGGTATATACAGTTATATGAAAAAGTTTGGGCACCCCTATTAATCTTAGCTTAATGTTTTATAAAAATTGTTTTTTTTGCAACAGCTATTTCAGTTTCATATATCTAATAACTGTTGGACACAGTAATGTTTCTGCCTTGAAATAAGGTTTATTGTACTAACAGAAAATTTGCAATCTGCATTCAAACAAAATTTGACAGGTGCATAAGTATGGGCACCCCACCAGAAAAGTGACATTAATATTTAGTAGATCCTCCTTTTGCAAAAATAACAGCCTCTAGTTGCTTCCTGTAGCTGTTAATGAGTTCCTGGATCCTGGATGAAGGTATTTTTAACCATTCCTCTTTACAAAACAATTCCAGTTCAGTTAAGTTTGATGGTCGCCGAGCATGGACAGCCCTCTTCAAATGATCCCACAGATGTTCAATGATATTCAGGTCTGGGGACTGGGATGGCCATTCCAGAACAGTGTAATTCTTCCTCTGCATGAATGCCTGAGTAGATTTGGAGCGGTGTTTTGGATCATTGTCTTTCTGAAAGATCCATCCCCTGCGTAACTTCAACTTTGTCACTGATTCATGAACATTATTGGCAAGAATCTTCTGATACTGAGAGGAATCCATGCGTCCCTCAACTTTAACAAGATTCCCGGTGCCGGCATTGGCCACACAGCCCCAAAGCATGATGCAACCTCCACCAAATTTTACTGTGGGTAGCAAGTGTTTTTCATGGAATGCTGTGTTTTTTGGCCACCATGCATAACGCCTTTTTGTAAGAGCAAACAACTCAATCTTGGTTTCATCAGTCCACAGGACCTTCTTCCAAAAAGAAATTGGCTTCCCAAATGTGCTTTTGCATACCTCAGCCGACTCTGTTTGTGGCGTGCTTGCAGAAAGGCTTCTTTCGCATCACTCTCCCATACAGCTTCTCCCTGTGCAAAGTGCGTTGTATATTAGGCCGATGCACAGTGACACCATCTGCAGCAAGTTGATGCTGCAGCTCACTGGAGGTGGTCTGAGGATTGTCCTTGACTGATCTCACCATTCTTCTTCTCTGCCTTTCTGATGTTTTTCTTGGCCTGCCACTTCTGGCCTTAACAAGAACTGTACCTGTGTTCTTCCATTTCCTTACTATGTTCCTCACAGTGGAATTGACAGGTTAAATCTCTGAGACAGCTTTTTGTATCCTTCCCCTGAACAACTATGTTGAATAATCTTTGTTTTCAGATCATTAGACAGTTGTTTTGAGGAGCCCATGATGCCACTCTTCAGAGGAGATTCATACAGGAGAACAACTTGCAAGTGGCCACTGTAAGTAGCTTTTCTCATGATTGCATACACCTGGCTATGAAGTTCAAAGCTCAATGACGTTAG
Source organism: Ranitomeya imitator (assembly GCF_032444005.1). Classification (NCBI taxonomy): domain Eukaryota; kingdom Metazoa; phylum Chordata; class Amphibia; order Anura; family Dendrobatidae; genus Ranitomeya; species Ranitomeya imitator. The sequence goes on from NC_091286.1 coordinate 238,967,521, forward strand.
AAAACCAAAAAAAGTGCTTTAGTAAGTCAGTTAAAAGTAGGTAGGAGTATTTAAAACAAGAAAATGATAAGGGTGCCCATACTTATGCACCTGTCAAATTTTGTATGAATGCAGATTGCACATTTTCTGTTAGTACAATAAACCTCTTTTCAAGGCAGAAACATAACTGTGTCCAACAGTTATTACATATATGAAACTGAAATAGCTGTTGCAAAAAAAATATATTTTTATAAAACATTAAGCTTAACCCCTTTACCCCCAAGGGTGGTTTGCACCGGGTCAATTTTTACAATTCTGACCACTGTCCCTTAGTTAGGTTATAACTCTGGAACGCTTCAACGGATCCCAGTGATTCTGACATTGTTTTCTCGTGACATATTGTACTTCATGACAATGGTAAAATTTCTTTGATATTACCTGCGTTTATTTGTGAAAAAAACGGAAATATGGCGAAAATTTTGAAAATTTCGCAATTTTCCAACTTTGAATTTTTATGCAATTAAATCACAGAGATATGTCACACAAAATACTTAATAAGTAACATTTCCCACATGTCTACTTTACATCAGCACAATTTTGGAACCAAAATTTTTTTGTTAGGGAGTTATAAGGGTTAAAAGTTGACCAGCAATTTCTCATTTCTACAACACCATTTTATTTTAGGGACCACATCTCATTTGAAGTCATTTTGAGGGGTCTATATGATAGAAAATACCCAAGTGTGACACCATTCTAAAAACTACACCCCTTAAGGTGCTCAAAACCATATTCAAGAAGTTTATTAACCCTTCTGGTGCTTCACAGGAATTTTTTGAATGTTTAAATAAAAATGAACATTTAACTTTTTTTCACAAAAAATTTAATTCAGCTCCAATTTGTTTAATTTTACCAAGGGTAACAGGAGAAAATAGACCCCAAACATTGTTGGACAATTTGTCCTGAGCACGACAATACCCCATATGTGGGGGTAAACCACTGTTTGGGCGCATGGCAGAGCTCGGAAGCGAAGGAGCGCCATTTGACTTTTCAATGCAAACTTGACTGGAATTGAGATGGGACGCCATGTTTCGTTTGGAGAGCCCCTGATGTGCCTAAACATTGAAACCCCCCACAAGTGACACCATTTTGGAAAGTAGACCCCTTAAGGAACTTATCTAGATGTGTGGTGAGCACTTTGACCCACCAAGTGCTTCACAGAAGTTTATAATGTAGAACCGTAAAAATAAAAAATCATATTTTTTCACAAAAATTAACTTTCCGCCCCCAATTTTTTATTTTCTCAAGGGTAAGAGAAGAAATTGGACCCCAAAAGTTGTTGTACAATTTGTCCTGAGTACGCTGATACCCCATATGTGGGGGTAAACCACTGTTTGGGCGGATGGGAGAGCTCGGAAGGGAAGGAGCGCTGTTTGACTTTTCAATGCAAAATTGACAGGAATTGAGATGGGACGCCATGTTGCGTTTGGAGAGCCACTGATGTGCCTAAACATTGAAACCCCCCACAAGTGACACCATTTTGGAAAGTAGACCCCCTAAGGAACTTATCTAGATGTGTGGTGAGCACTTTGACCCACCAAGTGCTTCACAGAAGTTTATAATGCAGAGCCGTAAAAATAAAACAAAAAATTTTTCCCACAAAAATTATTTTTTTAGCCCCCAGTTTTGTATTTTCCCGAGGGTAACAGGAGAAAGTGGACCCCAAAATTTGTTGCCCAATTTGTCCTGAGTGCGATGATACACCATATGTGGGGGGAACCACTGTTTGGGCGCATGGGAGGGTTCGGAAGGGAAGGAGTGCCATTTGAATGCAGACTTAGCTGGAATGGTCTGCAGGTGTCACATTGCGTTTGCAGAGCCCCTAATGTACCTAAACAGTAGAAACCCCCCACAAGTGACACCATTTTGGAAAGTAGACCCCCTAAGGAACTTATCTACATGTGTGGTGAGCACTTTAACCCACCAACGGCTTCACAGAAGTTTATAATGGAGAGCTGTAAAAATAAAACAAAAATTTTTTCCCACAAAAATTATTTTTTAGCCCCCAGTTTTGTATTTTCCCGAGGGTAAGAGGAGAAATTTGACCCCAAAAGTTGTTGTCCAATTTGTCCTGAGTACGCTGATACCCCATATGTTGGGGGGAACCACCGTTTGGGCGCATGGGAGGGCTCGGAAGGGAAGGAGTGCCATTTGGAATGCAGACTTAGATGGAATGGTCTGCAGGCGTCACATTGCGTTTGCAGAACCCCTAATGTACCTAAACAGTAGAAATCCCCCACAAGTGACCCCATATTGGAAACTAGACCCCCATGGAACTTATCTAGATGTGTTGCGAGAACTTTGAACCCCCAAGTGTTTCACTACAGTTTATAACGCAGAGCCGTGAAAATAAAAAATCTTTTTTTTCCCACAAAAATTATTTTTTAGCCCCCAGTTTTGTATTTTCCCAAGGGTAACAGGAGAAATTGGACCCCAAAAGTTGTTGTCCTATTTGTCCTGAGTACGCTGATACCCCATATGTTGGGGTAAACCCCTGTTTGGGCACACGGGAGAGCTCGGAAGGGAAGGAGCACTGTTTTACTTTTTCAACGCAGAATTGGCTGGAATTGAGATCGGACGCCATGTCGCGTTTGGAGAGCCCCTGATGTGCCTAAACAGTGGAAACCCCCCAATTATAACTGAAACCCTAATCCAAACACACCCCTAACCCTAATCCCAACAGTAACCCTAACCACACCTCTAACCCTGACACACACCTAACCCTAATCCCAACTGTAAATGTAATCTAAACCCTAACCGTAACTTTAGCCCCAACCCTAACTGTAGCCTTAACCCTAGCCCCAACCCTAACTTTAGCCCCAACCCAAACTGTAGCCCTAACCCTAGCCCTAACCATAGCCCTAACCCTAACTTTAGCCCCAACCCTAACTGTAGCCTTAACCCTAGCCCTAACCATAGCCCTAACCCTAGCCCTAGCCCTAGCCCTAACCCTAGCCCTAACCCTAACCCTAGCCCTAACCCTAGCCCTAACCCTAGCCCTAACCCTAACCCTAGCCCTAACCCTAGCCCTAACCCTAGCCCTAACCCTAGCCCTAACCCTAACCCTAGCCCTAACCCTAGCCCTAGCCTTAACCCAAACCCTAACCCTAGCCCTAACCCTAGCCCTAGCCCTAACCCTAATGGAAAAATGGAAATAAATACATTTTTTTAATTTTTCCCTAACTAAGGGGGTGATGAAGGGGGGTTTGATTTACTTTTATAGTGGGTTTTTTAGCGGATTTTTATGATTGGCAGCCGTCACTGTTATGATAGGCAATTCAGGAACACAATGTACATAGCGATCAGAGCACACACAGTGATCTGACAACAACCCAAAATAACAGAACGAGCTCTGAGACGTGGGAACTCTGTAGACCGCAATTCCTAATCCTCTCCAAACACAACTAGAGGCAGCTGTGGATTGCGCCTAAAGCTCCCTATGCAACTCGGCACAGCCTGAGAAACTAACTAGCCTGAAGATAGAAAAATAAGCCTACCTTGCCTCAGAGAAATACCCCAAAGGAAAAGGCAGCCCCCCACATATAATGACTGTGAGTAAGATGAAAAGACAAACGTAGGGATGAAATAGATTCAGCAAAGTGAGGCCCGATATTCTAGACAGAACGAGGATAGGAAAGATAACTTTGCGGTCTACACAAAACCCTAAAGAAAACCACGCAAAGGGGGCAAAAAGACCCTCCGTACCGAACTAACGGCACGGAGGTACACCCCTTGCGTCCCAGAGCTTCCAGCAAAACAAATAGACAAGCTGGACAGAAAAAATAGCAACAAAAAGCAAAGAAGCACTTAGCTATGCAGAGCAGCAGGCCACAGGGATGATCCAGAGAAACACAAGTCCAACACTGGAACATTGACAGGAAGCATGAATCAAAGCATTAGGTGGAGTTAAGTAGAGAAGCAGCTAACGACCTCACCAGATCACCTGAGGGAGGAAACTCAGAAGCTGCAGTACCACTTCCCTCCACAAACGGAAGCTCCCAGAGAGAATCAGCCGAAGTACCACTTGTGACCACAGGAGTGAACTCTGCCACAGAATTCACAACAGTACCCCCCCCTTGAGGAGGGGTCACCGAACCCTCACCAGAGCCCCCAGGCCGACCAGGATGAGCCACATGAAAGGCACGAACAAGATCGGGAGCATGGACATCAGAGGCAAAAACCCAGGAATTATCTTCCTGAGCATAACCCTTCCATTTAACCAGATACTGGAGTTTCCGTCTTGAAACACGAGAATCCAAAATCTTCTCCACAATATACTCCAATTCCCCCTCCACCAAAACCGGGGCAGGAGGGTCAACAGATGGAACCATAGGTGCCACGTATCTCCGCAACAATGACCTATGGAATACGTTATGTATGGAAAAAGAATCTGGGAGGGTCAGACGAAAAGACACAGGATTAAGAACCTCAGAAATCCTATACGGACCAATAAAACGAGGTTTAAACTTAGGAGAGGAAACCTTCATAGGAATATGACGAGAAGATAACCAAACCAGATCCCCAACACGAAGTCGGGGACCCACACGGCGTCTGCGATTAGCGAAAAGTTGAGCCTTCTCCTGGGACAAGGTCAAATTGTCCACTACCTGAGTCCAAATCTGCTGCAACCTGTCCACCACAGTATCCACACCAGGACAGTCCGAAGACTCAACCTGTCCTGAAGAGAAACGAGGGGGGAACCCAGAATTGCAGAAAAACGGTGAAACCAGGGTAGCCGAGCTGGCCCGATTATTAAGGGCGAACTCAGCCAAAGGCAAAAAGGACACCCAGTCATCCTGATCAGCAGAAACAAAGCATCTCAGATATGTTTCCAAGGTCTGATTGGTTCGCTCGGTCTGGCCATTAGTCTGAGGATGGAAAGCCGAGGAAAAAGACAAGTCAATGCCCATCCTACCACAAAAGGCTCGCCAAAACCTAGAAACAAACTGGGAACCTCTGTCAGAAACAATGTTCTCTGGAATGCCATGTAAACGAACCACATGCTGGAAGAACAAAGGCACCAAATCAGAGGAGGAAGGCAATTTCGACAAGGGTACCAGATGGACCATCTTAGAAAAACGATCACAGACCACCCAAATGACTGACATCTTTTGAGAAACGGGAAGGTCAGAAATAAAATCCATAGAGATATGTGTCCAAGGCCTCTTCGGGACCGGCAAGGGCAAAAGCAACCCACTGGCACGAGAACAGCAGGGCTTAGCCCGAGCACAAATCCCACAGGACTGCACAAAAGTACGCACATCCCGCGACAGAGACGGCCACCAAAAGGATCTAGCCACTAACTCTCTGGTACCAAAGATTCCAGGATGACCAGCCAACACCGAACAATGAAGTTCAGAGATAACTCTATTCGTCCACCTATCAGGGACAAACAGTTTCTCCGCTGGGCAACGATCAGGTTTATTAGCCTGAAATTTTTGCAGCACCCGCCGCAAATCAGGGGAGATGGCAGACACAATTACTCCTTCCTTGAGGATACCCGCCGGCTCAGATAAACCCGGAGAGTCGGGCACAAAACTCCTAGACAGAGCATCCGCCTTCATATTTTTAGAGCCTGGAAGGTACGAAATCACAAAGTCAAAACGGGCAAAAAACAACGACCAACGAGCTTGTCTAGGATTCAAGCTCTTGGCAGACTCGAGATAAGTCAAGTTCTTATGATCAGTCAATACCACCACGCGATGCTTAGCTCCTTCAAGCCAATGACGCCACTCCTCGAATGCCCACTTCATGGCCAGCAACTCTCGGTTGCCCATATCATAATTTCGCTCAGCAGGCGAAAACTTCCTGGAAAAGAAAGCGCATGGTTTCATCACTGAGCAATCAGAACCTCTCTGTGACAAAACAGCCCCTGCTCCAATCTCAGAAGCATCAACCTCGACCTGGAACGGAAGAGAAACATCTGGTTGACACAACACAGGGGCAGAAGAAAAACAACGCTTCAACTCTTGAAAAGCTTCCACAGCAGCAGAAGACCAATTGACCAAATCAGCACCCTTCTTGGTCAAATCGGTCAATGGTTTAGCAATACTAGAGAAATTGCAGATGAAGCGACGATAAAAATTAGCAAAGCCCAGGAACTTTTGCAGACTTTTCAGAGATGTCGGCTGAGTCCAATCATGGATGGCCTGGACCTTAACAGGATCCATCTCGATAGTAGAAGGGGAAAAGATGAACCCCAAAAATGAAACCTTCTGCACACCAAAGAGACACTTTGATCCCTTCACAAACAAAGAATTAGCACGCAGGACCTGAAAAACCGTTCTGACCTGCTTCACATGAGACTCCCAATCATCCGAGAAGATCAAAATGTCATCCAAGTACACAATCAGGAATTTATCCAGGTACTCTCGGAAGATGTCATGCATAAAGGACTGAAACACTGATGGAGCATTGGCAAGTCCGAACGGCATCACTAGATACTCAAAATGACCCTCGGGCGTATTAAATGCAGTTTTCCATTCATCGCCTTGCTTAATTCGCACCAGATTATACGCACCACGAAGATCTATCTTTGTGAACCAACTAGCCCCCTTAATCCGAGCAAACAGGTCAGATAACAATGGCAAGGGGTACTGAAATTTAACCGTGATCTTATTAAGAAGGCGGTAATCTATACAAGGTCTCAGCGAACCATCCTTCTTGGCTACAAAAAAGAACCTTGCTCCTAATGGCGACGATGACGGGCGAATATGCCCTTTCTCCAGGGATTCCTTCACATAACTGCGCATAGCGGTGTGCTCAGGTACGGATAAATTAAACAATCGACCTTTTGGGAATTTACTACCAGGAATCAAATTGATAGCACAATCACAATCCCTATGCGGAGGTAGGGTATCGACTTGGGCTCATCAAATACATCCCGGTAATCAGACAAGAACTCTGGGACCTTAGAACGGGTGGATGAGGAAATTGACAGAAATGGAACATCACCATGTACCCCCTGACAACCCCAGCTGGACACCGACATGGATTTCCAATCTAATACTGGATTATGGACTTGTAGCCATGGCAACCCCAACACGACCACATCATGCAGATTATGCAACACCAGAAAGCGAATATCCTCCTGATGTGCAGGAGCCATGCACATGGTCAGCTGGGTCCAGTACTGAGGCTTATTCTTGGCCAAAGGTGTAGCATCAATTCCTCTTAATGGAATAGGACACTGCAAGGGCTCCAAGAAAAACCCACAACGCTTAGCATAATCCAAGTCCATCAAATTCAGGGCAGCGCCCGAATCCACAAACGCCATGACAGAATATGATGACAAAGAGCATATCAAGGTAACGGACAGAAGAAATTTTGACTGTACTGTACCAATGGTGGCAAACCTAGCGAACCGCTTAGAGCGCTTAGGACAATCAGAAATGGCATGAGTGGAATCACCACAGTAGAAACACAGACCATTCAGACGTCTGTGTTCATGCCGTTCAACTCTGGACAAAGTCCTATCGCACTGCATAGGCTTAGATTTAATCTCAGGTAATACCGCCAAATGGTGCACAGCTTTACGCTAATGCAAGCATCGACCGATCTGAATGGCCAAAGACATAGATTCATTCAGACCATCAGGCATAGGAAATCCCACCATGACATCTTTAAGGGCTTCAGAGAGACCCTTTCTGAAAATCGCTGCGAGCGCAGCTTCATTCCATTGAGTGAGTACAGACCACTTTCTAAATTTCTGACAGTATACCTCTATCTCATCCTGACCCTGACACAAAGCCAGCAAATTTTTCTCTGCCTGATCCACTGAATTAGGCTCATCGTACAGCAATCCAAGCGCCAGGAAAAACGCATCAATATTACCCAATGCAGGATCTCCCGGCGCAAGGGAAAATGCCCAGTCCTGAGGGTCCCCACGCAAAAAAGAAATAATAATTCTCACTTGTTGAGCTGGGTCACCAGAGGAGTGAGGTTTCAAGGCCAAAAACAGCTTGCAATTATTTTTGAAATTCATAAACTTGACTCTATCACCAAAAAACAAATCAGGAATAGGAATTTTTGGTTCTAACATAGGCTTCTGAACCACCAAGTCTTGAATCTTTTGTACATTTATAACGAGATTATCCATTGAAGAGCACAGACCCTGAATATCCATGTCCACACCTGTGTCCTGAACCACCCAAATGTCTAGGGGAAAAAAAAGACACAACACAGTGCAAAGGAAAAAAAATGGTCTCAGAACTTCTTTTTTCCCTCTATTGAGAAACATTAGTATTTTTGGCTTCCTGTACTGTTATGATAGGCAATTCAGGAACACAATGTACATAGCGATCAGAGCACACACAGTGATCTGACAACAACCCAAAATAACAGAACGAGCTCTGAGACGTGGGAACTCTGTAGACCGCAATTCCTAATCCTCTCCAAACACAACTAGAGGCAGCTGTGGATTGCGCCTAAAGCTCCCTATGCAACTCGGCACAGCCTGAGAAACTAACTAGCCTGAAGATAGAAAAATAAGCCTACCTTGCCTCAGAGAAATACCCCAATGGAAAAGGCAGCCCCCCACATATAATGACTGTGAGTAAGATGAAAAGACAAACGTAGGGATGAAATAGATTCAGCAAAGTGAGGCCCGATATTCTAGACAGAACGAGGATAGGAAAGATAACTTTGCGGTCTACACAAAACCCTAAAGAAAACCACGCAAAGGGGGCAAAAAGACCCTCCGTACCGAACTAACGGCACGGAGGTACACCCCTTGCGTCCCAGAGCTTCCAGCAAAACAAATAGACAAGCTGGACAGAAAAAATAGCAACAAAAAGCAAAGAAGCACTTAGCTATGCAGAGCAGCAGGCCACAGGGATGATCCAGAGAAACACAAGTCCAACACTGGAACATTGACAGGAAGCATGAATCAAAGCATTAGGTGGAGTTAAGTAGAGAAGCAGCTAACGACCTCACCAGATCACCTGAGGGAGGAAACTCAGAAGCTGCAGTACCACTTCCCTCCACAAACGGAAGCTCCCAGAGAGAATCAGCCGAAGTACCACTTGTGACCACAGGAGTGAACTCTGCCACAGAATTCACAAGACGTCACACACTGAAAGACGCTTTTTATTGCAAAAAATTTTTTTTGCGTTACCACATTTTGAGAGCTATAATTTTTCCATATTTTGGTTCACAGAGTCATGTGAGGTCTTGTTTTTTGCGGGACGAGTTGACGTTTTTATTGGTAACATTTTCGGGCACGTTACATTTTTTGATCGCTTTTTATTCCGATTTTTGCGAGTCAGAATGACCAAAAACCAGCTATTCATGAATTTCTTTTGGGGGAGGCGTTTATACCGTTCCGCGTTTGGTAAAATTGATAAAGTAGTTTTATTCTTCGGGTCAGTACGATTACAGGGACACCTCATTTATATCATTTTTTTATGTTTTGGCGCTTTTATACGATAAAAACTATTTTATAGAAAAAATAATTATTTTTGCATCGCTTTATTCTCAGGACTATAACTTTTTTTTTTTTTGCTGATGATGCTGTATTGAGGCTCGTTTTTTGCGGGACAAGATGACGCTTTCAGTGGTATCATGTTTATTTATATCTGTCTTTTTGATCGTGTGTTATTCCACTTTTTGTTCGGCGGTATGATAATAAAGCGTTGTTTTTTGCCTCTTTTTTTTTTTTTTTCTTACGGTGTTTACTGAAGGGGTTAACTAGTGGGCCAGTTTTATAGGTCGGGTCATTACGGACGCGGCGATACTAAATATGTGTACTTTTATTGTTTTTTTTTTTATTTAGATAAAGAAATGTATTTAGGGGAATAATATTTTTTTTTCATTATTTAGGAATATTTTTTTTTATTTTTTTTTACACATTTATTTTTTTTAACTTTTTTACATTGTCCCAGGGGGGGACATCACAGATCAGTGATCTGACAGTGTGCACAGCACTCTGTCAGATCACTGATCTGACATGCAGCGCTGAAGCCTTCACAGTGCCTGCTCTAAGCAGGCTCTGTGAAGCCACCTCCCTCCCTGCAGGACCCGGATCCGCGGCCATCTTGGATCCGGGGCTGGAGGAAGCAGGGAGGGAGGTGAGACCCTCGCAGCAACGCGATCACATCGCGTTGCTGCGGGGGGCTCAGGGAAGCCCGCAGGGAGCCCCCTCCCTGCTGGAAGCTTCCCTATACCGCCGGCACATCGCGATCATCTTTGATCGCGGTGTGCCAGGGGTTAATGTGCCGGGGGCGGTCCGTGACCGCTCCTGGCACATAGTGCCGGATGTCAGCTGCGATAAACAGCTGACACCCGGCCGCGATCGGCGGCGCTCCCCCCGTGAGCGCCGCCGATCGCGCTGGACGTACTATCCCGTCCGTGGTCATGGGGGCCCACCCCACCTCGACGGGATAGTACTTCCCATGTCAGAAAGGGGTTAAGATTAATAGGGGTGCCCAAACTTTTTCATATAACTGTAAGACTCCAAAAAAAGGGATAATTTTTCTTTATCTGTATTCAATTAGACTCCAAGGAAGCATTTAAAAATTTGTCTCTATTCTCCTCCAGGAGATGTCATACAGATACCGGTCACCACACCCACATCTTTTGGGACTGCTCGGTGCTTAGTGGCTTTTGGTCAGATATTAATTGAGAGCTTAAAAAATTACATCTCCTTACTTCTGACCTACAGGCTGTAGAAACTCTTTTGTCGTGCCCATCCAAAAGCTTTAAACCTTTGAAACATGGCCTTCTCCCTTCACTAAAACACTTAATCGTTCTGCACTGGAAGGTCGAGTCACCTCCCACTTTCCAGGAATGGATCTCTAAAGTGAATCAAGTTTCCTACCTGGAAGAACTATCCAGCTGGGAATCACCCACCCACGAAATATATAGGAAAACTTGGGCTCCTTGGAAGCAATTACATAGTTATAATTCAAGTGGAAAGACATATCTTATATATGTCTGTACTCTCTGTGAGTCTAAGCCTCCTTATTGTCACATTCGCTCTATCATTCTGCTTGTAACGCTGCTGGGTTTATACCTTGTTTCTTCGGCGTTACTTTTGCATGTCTCTGCTTTAACCTTTGCTCCTCTCCCCCTAACTTGCAGGGATACTATAGTCTGTTACCTGTATAGATGCGGCTCATTTCCCTGTGCTGCTTAGCTGTACATGTGCTGTGATGTCTTTGCTCTGCTGCATGACCACTCACATGTGCGGACCCTGGCTGCCACTGTGGAAGCTATCAGCGGCTTGCAAGGTCCTCTGCAGCTGGTGCATGACTTTCAATGTGTGTTCAGGCTAGCAGTCACTGCAGGTACCCTAAGCCACAGTTCCAGTCTGTGCTGTAAAGGTTTCTGTTTGTGCTTAGGGTGCACGCGGCCACACCTACCCTGCTTTTATTAGGGTTTGAGTGTGCACTTGGGATGCTTCCTCAGCCTATTGCTGAGGGGCAGCTCCTATATAAACTCCCTCTTTACTGTTGGGTGTTGCCAGAGCATTTCATTGTGTTTATGTGTCTTGCCTTGTGAGTTAGGTATCCAGCTCCCGTTCTGTCTGCAGTACTGTATGTTCTGGGAGAGGTGATACCTGTCTTCCACCTGTTCTGGTGGCAGAGTACCCAGATCTGCCTATCCTGGAGGCTGCATATCCAGATCTGTTTGTGTTTTGTTTTTCCGCCTAATCTGGAGGCAGAATACCCAGACCCGCCTATCCTGGAGGCTGCATATCCAGTACCTGACCCTGTCTGAATTGAGTCCTCTGTTATGTTCCTGAAGTACTTTTGTGTCTGACACCCCGTACTCAGTGACTGAACTTCCTGGGCTCATCTTTTAAAGATCTTACTATGCTGTGCTCAGCCTGTTATGCGGTGCTAACCCCATCTGGTCCTGGTTCAGTCTGGCAGTGCTTGCACCATCACACTTGAGTTCCTTCCTAGGTCCGATGCCCGGAGCCTGACGGCCATAGCTAGGAACCTGATGACCACCGCTACCTGATCCTTTGCCATCTGAGTCTCAGCCGATGACCTGGGCTGCCTCACCAATGTCCCTGGTATCTATCCGGTATTCCTGATGTCCTGATGCTCTGCCTGTGTCCTGATGTCCTGATGTCCTTCCTGTGTCCGATGTCCTGATGCCCTGGGCTGCCATGCCAGTGTCCCAGCCCATGACCTGGGCTGCCACGCCAGTGTCCCAGATGTCTATCCGTATTCCTGATGTCCTGATGCCCTGCCTATGTCCTGATGTCCTTCCTGTGTCTGATGTCCTGATGACTTGGGCTGACACAACAGTGTCCCAGATGTCTATCCGTAGTCCTGATGTCTTGATGCCCTGGCTATGTCCTGATGTCCTTCCTGTGTCAGATGTCCTGATGTCCTGGGCTGCCATGCCAGTGTCCCAGCCGATGACCTGGGCTGCAACGCCAGTGTCCGGGATGTCTATCCTGATGTCCAGCCTGTGTCCTGATGTCCAGTCTGTGTCCGATATCCTGATGTCCAACCAGTGTCTGATGTCCTGATGTCGTGCCTGTGACCCGATGTTCCACCGGTTCCCCGGGGTCCACCCTGTGATGACGTCTGTCCTGGGTCAGTGTCTGATGTTCTCCTGCTGAGCCTGTGCTGCGCCTGATGCCTGAGAGAGAGGCCGTCCTAGCATGCCCATGCCAGATAACCCTGGACTTCATCAACCCATGATGTCGTCTTGCCTACATCTGTTATCCTGAGATGTGTACCCTATGTGTGGAATCGGGATCCTGACATCATTATGTTTTGCTATGCACTGTGCTTTCATTTAAGTAATCTTTGTTTCTTCATACCTGAAGCTGTGCGGTGTAATCTAGCTCTGCATATTGCCATCTTGTGCACATGCTCAGCTGCCACAGATCCTACTCGCTGCCCTTCCTTAGTCTGGGTAGGTCCAGGTTACTCTATGTGGTCCAGTGGGTCCACATCGCGTTCCCATTTGGGATGCTCGCCCACGTCATCATGGTACGGTTTACGGTCACAGCCGTAATACTGCTCACCATAATTGACCATATGTTTCTGGCCCTCATATACTTACCTCTTAGCAAAATTGCTAGCTTGGCTATATGATATAGTATTCATTTATGTGTACCTCCCCTTTTGTTGTTTATACTTGGTAATTCCCCCCTATGATACCTTGTTTGATATAGATAACCCAACCTTACCAGTGTTTTTGAACTCCCCACACCCCATCCCTATCTTCTCCCTTTCCCCATGACCGCCCTCCCCTTGCTAGCCCAACCCACCCGCCCTTTTTCCCTTATCGTTGGTTCAACTAAATGCTTATTTGTAATAGGTAACTTTTTCTAACTGTTTATACTATTTTCCCTGATATACTGTACTTAAATAAAGAATAAAAAAAAGTCTGTATTCAATTAGACATCCATATAGTATTTGGTTGTTTGTGTGACATTTCGGTGGTGTATATGACTCCAAAAAAAGCGGTTAATTTTATTTCTGGAGTCAATTAGTCATCCATACAGTATTGGGTGCTTTCTGTTGCATTTTGGTGGTATATAAGACTTCAAAAAGCATTTAAAAATTTGGCTGTATTCAATTAGTCATCCACAGAGCAGTAGGTGCTTTCAGTGACATTTTTTGGTATATAAGACTTTACAAAAGCGTTTTAAAAATTTGTCTGTATTCAGATAGTCATTGATAGAACATTACATGCTTTCTGTGACATTTTGGTGGTATATAAGTCTCCAGAAAAGGATTTAAAAATTTGTCTGGAATCAATTAATCATCCATACAGTATTAGGTGCTTTCTAATACATTTTGGTGGTATGTAAGATTCCAAAAAGGCTTTTAACTTTTTTTATGGATTCAATGAGTCATCCATACAGTTTAGTGTGCTTTGTTTAAAATTATGGTGGGTTAAAATTTTTAAAAACTGCTTGGCCTGGTACAGTTCACAAAATATTTTTGTTCAAAAAATTGACTATTAATAAAATAACTTGCAGGGAAGAAGCGCAAATAGTGTCTTATCTCACAAATTATAGCAGATATATATGTAAAATTAACTGCTCACCTGATGTAGAATATTCACAAGCATATATTGCTGGCTGCTGCAGATCCACCGGTCGGCGTGCGGCCGTAGTTAGATCGCAGAAAAGGAGGACTTGTGGATTTTGATCTGCGCTACCAGCACATCCAAAAACAGACCAATTGTATAGTTGAATCAAAATATAGATACAAAAAGCAGAAATAGCTAATCTTAGCCAGAAGCATTCTTGTACTTGCTCCTCTATCAATAGTAACTAACCTAATACAGATTAGTGGACAAATCCATATAGCTACCAACAAAATGAGTACCAAGTACCCACAGACCACTATATCACAATACAGTAAAATCAATAAAGTTTATTGAAAACAAATTTTTAAAAAAAAATATACATAACACTATGTGAGTTTTATCAAAGAGAATCAGTCAGAAATTCCATGAGCAGCGGAAAAACCGCATCCAACCATGTAATGCTAAGCATTAAGATACATTGAAATCAATATTAGTATTACTCTCATTTAAATATAAGATCCCCAAAAAACATCCTTTAAGGTAATTTCAGCGTCTATTATTCCCGGATGATGAGAATTCAATATATAGAATGAGTGGATTCATGCTTCCCATAGTCAGTGCACCGCTGCCCCGGAACGCCCCGACGCGCGTTTCGCCCGTGCTTTTTCAAGGGGCGATCCATACTCAATCGCCTGCAAAAAATTAAAAATAATAAACTAAACGCATACTGACCGTACCTTGAGAAAGAAGCGAAACGTGCGTTGGTGGTGGCGAGACACGTGTCCTGATTTATTAATGTCATGGGTAAGCATGGATAAGAGCATGGGACCCTGGGTTGCAATGGCATAGCGCGCACAAAATTATAGCCATTGGTATACATTGATTTTTATCACTCTTTCGACGCTGGGTGATTTCCCTGCGGCACTAGAGCACTTTACCCTTTGGAGGTAACAGTATTTGCAGTCAGGATACTATTGTCTTTGTCTACACCTGATCCTAGTCTGTTATTATGTGTCATTTGTTACTTTAATACATTTATATTTTGTTTATTTTTGGACTGTGCTCCAATTTTTCTTATGTTGGATACCATTACTAATCCTATAGTAGTGAATGGGTTAAAAAAAATAAAGACACAGCCAGAAAAAAATTATTTTAATATTCTTAATTTAACCACACTTACCATACTCGATCGCCTGCAAAAAATTAAAAACAATAAACCGTATACTCGCTTTCAGCCGTAGTCCATTTAATAACGAGTGTTTCACAACGATCTCCCCTATAGAACAGTGACATCGGGTGATGTCACTGCTCTATAGGGCCTCCAGTGACACACTGACAGGAGACAATGGCTCCTGCAGTGCATCACTGAAGAGGTTACCTGAGTTCAGGGTTTCACTTTATGGCAATGCTGCGTGGGAATTTTCCCACACAGCAGTGCTACAAGTGAGACTAGGAACTATTTCTCACAGAGGCGGAGGAATACATTGCGGAAGGATACCTTCCATCATTGTATTCCTGGAGCCCCTGGAGAGCGGTCGCATCAGCTGATGCTGCAGCTTTCCACGAGAGATCATAATGGGACACACTAATTAGATATCTGTGGATCAGGGAGTATATTGTTTATTTGTTATTTTAATATTTTTTTACAGGTGACAATTGCTTCGGGGATCAAGGTGATAAGGTGATGGTGAGTATGTTTGTTGTATGTACTGTATGTCTAAATGCATGTACTGTATGTCTATATGTATGTATTGTATGTAATGTATGGATGTACTGTATGTATGTATTGTATGTTATATGTTGTATGCACTGTTATATGTTGTATGGTGTATTGTTATGATAAGGTAATTCAGTACCACAATGGACATAGAGGACAGAGCACACACAGTGACCTGACAATAACCCAAAAACATAGAACGAGCTCGGAGACGTGGGAACTCTGCTGACCGCAATCCCTAATCCTCTCCAACCACACTAGAGGCAGCCGTGGATTGCGCCTAATGCTCCCTATGCAACTCGGCACAGCCTGAGAAACTAGCTAGCCTGAAGATAGAAAATAAGCCTACCTTGCCTCAGAGAAATACCCCAAAGGAAAAGGCAGCCCCCACATATAATGACTGAGTTAAGATGAAAAGACAAACGTAGAGATGAAATAGATTTAGCAAAGTGAGGCCCGACTTTCTGAACAGAGCGAGGATAGGAAAGGTAACTTTGCGGTCAACACAAAACCCTACAAAAACCACGCAAAGGGGGCAAAAAGACCCTCCGTACCGAACTAACGGCATGGAGGTACACCCTCTGCGTCCCAGAGCTTCCAGCAAGCAGGAAAAAACAAATAGACAAGCTGGACAGAAAAAAACAGCAAACAAAAAAGCAAAGCAGAACTTAGCTATGCAGAGCAGCAGGCCACAGGAACGATCCAGGAGGAAACAGGTCCAATACTAGAACATAGACTGGAGGCCAGGATCAAAGCACCAGGTGGAGTTAAATAGAGCAGCACCTAACGACATCACCACATCACCTGAGGAAGGAAACTCAGAAGCCGCAGTACCACTTTCCTCCACCAACGGAAGCTCACAGGGAGAATCAGCCGAAGTACCACTTGTGACCACAGGAGGGAGCTCTGCCACAGAATTCACAACAGTACCCCGCCCTTGAGGAGGGGTCACCGAACCCTCACCAGAGCCCCCAGGACGACCAGGATGAGCCATATGAAAGGCACGAACAAGATCGGGAGCATGGACATCAGAAGCAAAGACCCAGGAATTATCTTCCTGAGCATAACCCTTCCACTTAACCAGATACTGGAGTTTCCATCTTGAAACACGAGAATCCAAAATCTTCTCCACAATATACTCCAACTCCCCCTCCACCAAAACCGGTGCAGGAGGATCAACAGATGGAACCATAGGTGCCACGTATCTCCGCAACAATGACCTATGGAATACGTTATGTATGGAAAAAGAATCTGGAAGGGTCAGACGAAAAGACACAGGATTAAGAACCTCAGAAATCCTATACGGACCAATGAAACGAGGTTTAAACTTAGGAGAGGAAACCTTCATAGGAATATGACGAGAAGATAACCAAACCAAATCCCCAACACGAAGTCGGGGACCCACACAGCGTCTGCGATTAGCGAAACGTTGAGCCTTCTCCTGGGACAAGGTCAAATTGTCCACTACATGAGTCCAAATCTGCTGCAACCTGTCCACCACAGTATCCACACCAGGACAGTCCAAAGACTCAACCTGCCCTGAAGAGAAACGAGGATGGAACCCAGAGTTGCAGAAAAACGGCGAAACCAAGGTAGCCGAGCTGGCCCGATTATTAAGGGCGAACTCAGCCAAAGGCAAAAAGGACACCCAGTCATCCTGATCAGCAGAAACAAAGCATCTCAGATATGTTTCCAAGGTCTGATTGGTTCGTTCGGTCTGGCCATTAGTCTGAGGATGGAAAGCCGAGGAAAAAGACAAGTCAATGCCCATCCTACCACAAAAGGCTCGACAAAACCTCGAAACAAACTGGGAACCTCTGTCAGAAACGATATTCTCTGGAATGCCATGTAAACGAACCACATGCTGGAAGAACAATGGCACCAAATCAGAGGAGGAAGGTAATTTAGACAAGGGTACCAAATGGACCATCTTAGAGAAGCGATCACAGACCACCCAAATGACTGACATCTTTTGAGAGACGGGAAGATCTGAAATAAAATCCATAGAGATATGTGTCCAAGGCCTCTTCGGGACCAGCAAGGGCAAAAGCAACTGCACAAAAGAACACACATCCCGCGACAGAGATGGCCACCAAAAGGATCTAGCCACTAACTCTCTGGTACCAAAGATTCCAGGATGACCAGCCAACACCGAACAATGAACCTCAGAGATAACTTTATTCGTCCACCTATCAGGGACAAACAGTTTCTCCGCTGGGCAACGATCAGGTTTATTAGCCTGAAATTTTTGCAGCCCCCGCCGCAAATCAGGGGAGATGGCAGGCACAATTACTCCCTCTCTGAGGATACCCGTCGGCTCAGAAAAACCCGGAGAGTCGGGCACAAAACTCCTAGACACAGCATCCGCCTTCACATTTTTAGAGCCCGGAAGGTACGAAATCACAAAGTCAAAACGGGCAAAAAACAGCGACCAACGAGCCTGTCTAGGATTCAACCGCTTGGCAGACTCGAGATAAGTCAAGTTCTTATGATCAGTCAAGACCACCACGCGATGCTTAGCTCCTTCAAGCCAATGACGCCACTCCTCGAATGCCCACTTCATGGCCAGCAACTCTCGATTGCCCACATCATAATTTCGCTCAGCAGGCGAAAACTTCCTGGAAAAGAAGGCGCATGGTTTCATCACCGAGCAATCCGAACTTCTCTGCGACAAAACAGCCCCTGCTCCAATCTCAGAAGCATCAACCTCGACCTGGAATGGAAGCGAAACATCTGGTTGACACAACACAGGGGCAGAAGAAAAACGACGCTTCAACTCTTGAAAAGCTTCCACAGCAGCAGAAGACCAATTGACCACATCAGCACCCTTCTTGGTCAAATCGGTCAATGGTTTAGCAATACTAGAAAAATTGCAGATGAAGCGACGATAAAAATTAGCAAAGCCCAGGAACTTTTTCAGACTTTTCAGAGATGTCGGCTGAGTCCAATCATGGATGGCTTGGACCTTAACAGGGTCCATCTCGATAGTAGAAGGGGAAAAGATGAACCCCAAAAATGAAACCTTCTGAACACCAAAGAGACACTTTGATCCATCACAAACAAAGAATTAGCACGCAGGACCTGAAACACCGTTCTGACCTGCTTCACATGAGACTCCCAATCATCCGAGAAGATCAAAATGTCATCCAAGTACACAATCAGGAATTTATCAAGGTACTCTCGGAAGATGTCATGCATAAAGGACTGAAACACTGATGGAGCATTGGCAAGTCCGAATGGCATTACTATATACTCAAAATGGCCCTCGGGTGTATTAAATGCAGTTTTCCATTCATCGCCTCGCTTAATACGCACAAGATTATACGCACCACGAAGATCTATCTTGGTGAACCAACTAGCCCCCTTAATCCGAGCAAACAAATCAGATAACAACGGCAAGGGGTACTGAAATTTAACCGTGATCTTATTTAGAAGGCGGTAATCTATACAAGGTCTCAGCGAACCATCCTTCTTGGCTACAAAAAAGAACCCTGCTCCTAATGGCGACGATGACGGGCGAATATGCCCCTTCTCCAAGGACTCCTTCACATAACTCCGCATAGCGGCGTGCTCAGGCACAGATAAATTAAACAGTCGACCTTTTGGGAATTTACTACCGGGAATCAAATCGATAGCACAATCACAATCCCTATGTGGAGGTAGGGTATCGGACTTGGGCTCATCAAATACATCCCGGTAATCAGACAAGAACTCTGGAACCTCAGAAGGGGTGGATGATGAAATAGTCAGAAATGGGACATCACCATGTACCCCCTGACAACCCCAGCTGGACACAGACATGGATTTCCAATCTAATACTGGATTATGGACTTGTAGCCATGGCAACCCCAACACGGCCACATCATGCAGATTATGCAACACCAGAAAGCGAATAACCTCCTGATGTGCAGGAGCCATGCACATGGTCAGCTGGGTCCAGTACTGAGGCTTATTCTTGGCCAAAGGCGTAGCATCAATTCCTCTCAATGGAATAGGACACTGCAAGGGCTCCAAGAAAAACCCACAACGCCTAGCATACTCCAAGTCCATCAAATTCAGGGCAGCGCCTGAATCCACAAATGCCATGACAGAATACGATGACAAAGAGCAGATCAAGGTAACGGACAGAAGAAATTTTGACTGTACCGTACCAATGGTGGCAGACCTAGCGAACCGCTTAGTGCGCTTAGGACAATCAGAGATAGCATGAGTGGAATCACCACAGTAGAAACACAGCCCATTCAGACGTCTGTGTTCTTGCCGTTCAACTCTGGTCAAAGTCCTATCGCACTGCATAGGCTCAGGTTTAAGCTCAGGTAATACCGCCAAATAGTGCACAGATTTACGCTCACGCAAGCGTCGACCGATCTGAATGGCCAAAGACATAGACTCATTCAGACCAGCAGGCATAGGAAATCCCACCATGACATCCTTAAGGGCTTCAGAGAGACCCTTTCTGAAAATAGCTGCGAGCGCACCTTCATTCCATTGAGTGAGTACGGACCACTTTCTAAATTTCTGACAATATACCTCTATCTCATCCTGACCCTGACACAGAGCTAGCAAATTTTTCTCTGCCTGATCCACTGAATTAGGTTCATCGTACAGCAATCCGAGAGCCAGGAAAAACGCATCGATATTACTTAATGCAGGATCTCCTGACGCAAGAGAAAATGCCCAGTCCTGAGGGTCGCCACGTAAAAAAGAAATAATGATCCTAACTTGTTGAACTGGGTCACCAGAGGAGCGAGGTTTCAAAGCTAGAAATAGTTTACAATTATTTTTGAAACTCAGAAATTTAGTTCTATCTCCAAAAAACAAATTAGGAATAGGAATTCTCGGTTCTAACATAGAATTCTGAACCACAAAGTCTTGAATATTTTGTACCCTTGCCGTGAGCTGATCCACACATGAAGACAGACCTATAATGTCCATCGCTACACCTGTGTCCTGAACCACCCAAATGTCTAGAGGAAAAAAAAGGCAAAACACAGTGCAGAGAAAAAAAAATGGTCTCAGAACTTCTTTTCTCCCTCTATTGAGAATCATTAGTACTTTGGGCCTCCAGTACTGTTATGATAAGGTAATTCAGTACCACAATGGACATAGAGGTCAGAGCACACACAGTGACCTGACAATAACCCAAAAACATAGAACGAGCTCTGAGACGTGGGCAGGGCCGGCTCCAGGTTTTTGAGGGCCCCGGGCGAAAGAGTCTCAGTGTGCCCCCCCTTTAACACATACCCTGATTCATGATCGCATATAAACACAGCCATGTAGTATATAACACTGCCCACATAGTATATAGCAGCCCATGTAGTATATAGCAGCCCACGTAGCATATAGCAGCCCATGTAGTATATAGCAGCGCAGCCCACATAGTATATAGCAGCGCCACTCACTCATGCACTGGTAGGACTAGGAGCTCCTCCTGAATCTGCCTCATAAGTTCAGTAGCACTGCAGCCAGCCAGGGGCGGAGATCAGAGCAGAGAATGTGCTCTCTCCCCCCACAAACAATGTCATGCTGGCTGCCTTCTCTTAACCCCTATGTGTGCCTGCCTGGCTGCACTCACTGAGTGATAAGATGCTTGTGTCAGAGCTGGCACATACGGGTTAAGAGAACGCAGCCAGCAGTGACTTTGTAGGCGGAGAAAGCATGTTATCTCCTGCTCTGCTCTCCCAGCTGTATCTATCACAGCATGAGTGGGCCCCCCTCTCTCCCCAGGGCCCCGGCATTTGCCCGCTGTGCCGGGTGCTGACGCCGGCCCTGGACGTGGGAACTCTGCTGACCGCAAACCCTAATCCTCTCCAACCACACTAGAGGCAGCCGTGGATTGCGCCTAACGCTCCCTATGCAACTCGGCACAGCCTGAGAAACTAGCTAGCCTGAAGATAGAAAATAAGCCTACCTTGCCTCAGAGAAATACCCCAAAGGAAAAGGCAGCCCCCACATATAATGACTGTGAGTTAAGATGAAAAGACAAACGTAGAGATGAAATAGATTTAGCAAAGTGAGGCCCGACTTTCTGAACAGAGCGAGGATAGGAAAGGTAACTTTGCGGTCAACACAAAGCCCTACAAAAACCACGCAAAGGGGGCAAAAAGACCCTCCGTACCGAACTAACGGCACGGAGGTACACCCTCTGCGTCCCAGAGCTTCCAGCAAGCAGGAAAAAACAAATAGACAAGCTGGACAGAAAAAAACAGCAAACAAAAAAGCAAAGCAGAACTTAGCTATGCAGAGCAGCAGGCCACAGGAACGATCCAGGAGGAAACAGGTCCAATACTAGAACATAGACTGGAGGCCAGGATCAAAGCACCAGGTGGAGTTAAATAGAGCAGCACCTAACGACATCACCACATCACCTGAGGAAGGAAACTCAGAAGCCGCAGTACCACTTTCCTCCACCAACGGAAGCTCACAGGGAGAATCAGCCGAAGTACCACTTGTGACCACAGGAGGGAGCTCTGCCACAGAATTCACAACAGTGTATGTACTGTTGTATGTTGTATGTACTGTTATACATTGTATGTTGTATGTACTGTTGTATGTTGTATGTACTGTTATATGTTGTATGTTGTATGCACTGTTGAATGTTGTATGCTATGTTGTATGTTGTATGTTGTATGTACTGCTATATGTTGTATGTTGTATGTACTGTTGTATGTACTGTTGTATGTTGTATGTTCTGTTATATGCTGTATGTTGTATGTACTGTTGTATGTACTGTTGTATGTTGTATATACTGTTGTATGTTGTATGTACTGTTATATGTTGTATGTTGTATTTTCTGTTATATGTTGTATGTTCTGTTATATTTTATATGTTGTATGTACTGTTATATTTTGTATGTTGTATGTACTGTTACATGTTGTATGCTGTATGTAGTGTTATATGTTATATGTTGTATGTTCTGTTATATATTGTATGTTGTATGTACTTTATGTTGTATGTTGTATGCACTGTTATATGTTTGTGTTTTTGTTCTTTTTTACATTCAACATATTAGCCGGATGATGGGACTACTACTGTCCCATCATTGGCTAATGAGTCAATCATTGTCACTGTAGTAGGCATAGCCGGATGGGACTTGTGGTCCCATCAGACAATGCCTGCACACACACACCACCAACAGACACGTCAGACCCCTGACAGCGCCGCACAGGAACTTAAGACATACTTCCATAAATTATTTTACAAAAAAAAACTATAGAAATGCTACAATCTTAAGTGCCAGAAACAGCGACGATATTTAAAATGCTAAACATTTTTAAGATAACTATAGCGTCCATCCTGTGACTTCCGGTATCTCCGCACTGGAGCGCATTCGTGGAATGCATACCGCTCCACAGTGCACAGGACCGGAAGTCATGATGATGCCAGAATAGATATGCGCTCAAGCTAACACCAATGGTGTGCTAGTGGGGATTCTTATAGTAGTGTTGTACAAAAAGGGCGGTCCTACCAATGCTCCACAAGTATAATGTCTATGATAAATAGGGGGATGTGACCAAGTGGTGAAATAAAGGAATATGCCATATTTTTGTATTGTTGCAATGGATCCTATTTTCCCTGGAAAATAAATCATGTAATCAGACTGGATATGTCCTTAGTTGCAGATAAATTCATATGGCAGTGTCATAACATAAATGAAACATGATATCAAACCATAAAATTAATTTGGGTGAAGATATGGTACTTATCCAAACACATCTAGAGTCATATGCCTCTTACCGTTTTGCCTGGACGGCATATCAGGAGGCCCGATAAATTGATACTAAATCATGATGTCCAGCTTTTTGTCTGAATTTCCCACCTTACATGCTCAGTCTCCTGTCCTAACATTAATAATAATAATCTTTATTTTTATATAGCGCTAACATATTCCACAGCGCTTTACAGTTTTGCACACATTATCATTGCTGTCCCCAACGCGGCTCACAATCTAAATTCCCTATCAGTATGTCTTTGGAGTGTGGGAGGAAACCGGAGTACCCGGAGGAAACCCACGCAAACATGGGGAGAACTCCTTGCAAATACAGGGACAACTCCTTGCAGATGTTGTCCTTGGTGGGATTTGAACCCAGGACCCCAGCGCTTCAATGCTAACCACTGAGCCACCGCGCTGCCCACATTCTAGTATAGGTTTCTCTCAGTGAAACATCTTGACATCCATTTCAATTCTCCCTAGACAAAATGATTGTGATTTGCTAATTAAATGTATTTAGGAATTTATTTATAATGACATTTCCTTTAGTTTTTCTATTCCTGGAGAACCCTTTTAGCTGGCTATTAGTGATGAGCGAGTGTACTCGTTGCTGTTTTCCCGAGCACGCTCGAGTGGTCTCCGAGTATTTGTTAGTGCTCGGAGATTTAGTTTTGATCACCTCAGCTGTTAGACAGCTTGAGTATATGTGGGGATTCCCTAGCAACCAGGCAACCCCCACATGTACTCAGGCTGGGTAGTAGTTGTAAATCATTCAGCTGAGGTGACGAAAACTAAATCTCTGAACACTAACAAATACTCGGAGGTCACCCGAGCGTGCTCGGGAAAACCCGAGCAACGAGTACACTCGCTCATCACTACTGGCTATACATGCAATTTATCTCCTGTTGCTTATATATTCTGACAAGATCTACAGCTGCCATTACTCACATCAACCTTTGTTCACAACTATTCTAAACGTATTTAGTGGGACAAACTCCTTTAAAATTGAATATGGTTGTATTTTGAAAGGCTTCTGTTGATGGCAAAGCTGTATTGAGCTGTTTGCATTGGTTTGACCGAAACAGCTCTCCCATAAATGAACTGTGACTGAAAAAATCCAATATTTAATATCCAACATAATGACTATTCCACTGATACCCACCTCTGCTTGGTGTATATCATGCCCTATGTTACAAAATTGTGGCATGAAATTATCTACTGTAGATCGACCTTGCTAAACTTGGCCTTGTTGTCAATGACATCCAATTATAGAACAGTATTTTTTTCACCAGCTTAAGTGAACAAAAAAAAGAGCTTTGATTGGTTCTGTAGGCAACAAAGAGAGTTTGCTTCATTTTGGTAAAAGAGGCATTTGTGTTCTTACATCATATTGTTTTTCAGTTATGACTTTTTAATGTTGATTAAACTTGATAAAAGTCATAGTTGGTGTTCAGTCTCTGATCAGCTAATTCAGCATGGATTTACTTCCATTTGTTCTCTTTTTTAGATTTTATTTATTTTTTTATAAATAGCCACCACAGCTGGATATAAAGGTCCAAATTCCTCTATAATACAATAAAATCGAAGAAACAAGAATGTCTACTCTAATTTCGGATCTATATGTTTCTGATCGAAGTCCCCTTTAGAACTAGAATTAAACAGAGAGCTTTTTTCTATGATGAAAACAGTTATGTGCTTGTTTTGGGGGGATGATAAGAATAATTAGTCTTGTTCCCAATGTCTATCCTTTTAATGTGACCAAAAGAAAAAAATAAAGTGAGTTTCGTATTCTTTGTTTACTCTTTCAAGTACTCTACACTTTCATCTAACCTTTTAATTCACTTTACAAATGAATTGATAATGTAGTGTGCCCAAGTTTCAAAGAAATCCTATCAACACCTTTCAAACATATTTGGCTATTCAAACAAAACGTAGTTCAGTCAGTGATTCCCACAAAGCCTGGATTCTGGGTTTGTTATTGCAGGCGACATCAATTCCGAGATGAACTTTTTTCTTAGAAGTGGTAACTGTAGAGTGGAGCCCCATATAAATAAATAAAAAGGGGTGAGGAGGAGTATTACCATAACTCAAGGTGGACATGACAGTGCCAAATCTCTGGACACATGAACGTTGTATATTTATCAAAACGTTTCTCTTCATATTCGGAACATTGAAAACGAGTAATAGATTTATCATGTGAAACACCTCATTTTATTTAGTCAAGGAAATGCCGCCACAAGTGATTGTAATTCTTTTAGCAAGGAACTTAAGACATACTTCCATAAATTATTTTACAAAAAAAAACTATAGAAATGCTATAATCTTAAGTGCCAGAAACAGCGACGATATTTAAAATGCTAAACATTTTTAGGATAACCATAGCCGTCATTGTAATTTTTTTGTCAAATCAAGTATATATTTAGATTTAGTTTAGTCTTTTCTAAATCTGCGGCTGCCTCCTAACGAATCGTGGGCCTTAGTGGGAAGTACTAGCAAAATGAACTGCTTTTTAACAAATTTGCTGTTTTGAAAAATGTGTTCCCATAACCTGAGTATGACAAAACAGCCTTGTATGTAATGCCACGTTTTTAGGAATTATGTATCACTCAAGTCATCAGATTTCTAACACCTCCTAGTCTTATTGGATTGTCATTGTGGAAATATTGAGCATCATGGTGCACTGTCTCTAAAATCATTGTGTGATCGAATGAAATTTTTTAATAATAAATTGTAAAATTCATTACATTTCATCAGCCATTAGAGATGAGTAAATATTTTGAAATTTAAACTTGACAGCTTTTCAGAAATTTTACAGCAAATTTGTTTTGCAGCACATTGATTGACCGTGAATTGAAAATACTGCAAAGCCTCCAATTGCCCTGAAAAGACATGTATGACACTATTAGGTCTTCTAGGACTGTACCTAATGCATTCCAGCTCTTTATTGTAAATGCAGCTTTATTAGTGTCAAACTGACTTTAACATACTGTATATGGCTGTTGGTAAATGGATGGTAAATGGTAACACAGTCACTCTCGTGTCTCTCATTCACTAATCCTCGCTGCTGTGCGGTCATAAAAGTATGTGTGCAATTTGCTTAATGTAATACGTATTTTTTTCCTTTCCTTTATAGCTAGGCTATGAGACGCAATGTTGTCTCACTATCCAGATTCATCACAAACTGTATGTTGTGTTTCCTGCTTTTGCTTTTATATGGCTACTAGATGGTGGCCCGATTCTAACGCATCGGATATTCTAGAATATGTATGACAGAACTTGTTCAGTAAACGTAGCATATAACAGCCCACGTAGCATATAGCACAACCCATGTAGCATATAGCACAGCCACATAGCATATAACACAGCCCACATAGCATATAGCACAGCCTCATAGTATATAACACAGCAACATAGCATATAGCACAGCCACGTAGTACATATAACACAGCCACAAAGTACGTAGCACAGCCACGTAGCATATACCAGCCCACATAGCATATAGCACAGCCATGTAGTATATAACACAGCCACGTAATATATAGCACAGCCACATAGTATAAAGCAAAGCCACATAGAATATAGCACAGGCACGTAGCATATAACAGCCCACATAGTATATAGCACAACCTCGTAGCATATAACACAGCCCACATAGCATATAGCACATCCCACATAGTATATAGTACAGTCAACGTAGTATATAGCACAGTCCATGTAGTATATAGCACAGTTCACGTAGTATATATCACAATCCACGTAGTATATAGTACAGTCCACGTAGTATATAACGCAGCCCATGTAGTATATATCACAATCCACGTAGTATATAGTACAGTCCACGTAGTATATAACACAGCCCATGTAGTATATAGTACAGTCCACAAAGTATTTAACACAGCCCACGTAGTATATAGCACAGTGCACGTAGTATATAGCACAATGCACGTAGTTTATAGTACAGTCCACGTAGTATATAGCACAGACACATAGTATAAAGCACAGCCACATAGTATATAGCACAGGCACAGCCCACGTAGTGTATAGCACAGCCACATAGTATATAGCAGCCACATAGTATATAACACAGCCCACATAGTATATAGCACAGTCCATGTAGTATATAGCACCGTCCACGTAGTATATAGCACAATCCACGTAGTATATAGTACAGTGCACGTAGTATATAACACAGCCCACGTAGTATATAGCACAGTCCACGTAGTATATAGCACAATCCACGTAGTATATAGCACAGTGCGCATAGTATATAGCACAGCCACATAATATATAGCACAGCCACGTAGTATATAGCACAGGCACAGCTCACGTAGTGTATAGCGCAGCCACGTAGTATATAGCAGCCACGTAGTATATAGCAAAGCCACGGAGTATATAACACAGCCCACGTAGTATATAGCACAGCCATGTAGTATATAGCAGTGTGGGCACCATATCTCTGTTAAAAAAATAATTAAAATAAAAAATAGTTATATACTCACCTTCCAGCAGCCCCCGGATCCAGCCCAAGAGTTAGCGATGCTCTCGCCAGGTCCGTTCCGAGTGATGTTTTGTGGCAATAACCCATGGTGATATAGTAGTCTCGCATGATCATACGTCATTTGGGGTTATTTTGCAAAGCATTACTAGGAATGGAGCTGCCGAGAGCATCGCGAGGATGGGGAAGGCTTCAGGGGCCGCCGAAAGGTGAGAATTGCATTATTTTTATTTTTTTTATTTTTAACATTATATCTTTTTACTATTGATGCTGCATAGGCAGCATCAATAGTAAAGCCTGTCACTGATTGGTCGCAGCCGGCCGGGCGCGACCAATCAGCGACACAGGATTTCCGTTACAGACAAACAGATGGAAATGGACCTTAAACAATTATATATATATATACACTCCCTGACAGAAGTTATGTCGCTTATCCATGTTATGTAAATAAAAGCTTATAAACTGACGTTAAATTCATCCATTGGTTGTATAAATTATTCTTTTGAAAGCTGAAAGCCTCCAAAATGTGGTTTAGGTTAAGAAAATAAATTGGCATCAATGCAGAAATATTGAACAGCTAATGGACACAGAATGGTCAGATTGTGGCAGGACAAAAGTTTTGGCGCCTGGTCATATAATGCACCCAATCCTAATCTACATCCTCACCTGTGCTCAGTAAATGAGCTGTTAATTAGTATGTGTGTATAAAATAAAATCCAGCACCCCAGACCTTCACTTGAACTGCAACTTGAGCTCTGGCAACATGCCAAAAATCCACCCTGCAACCAAAGCCTGGCTTATCAAGAGGCTGAAGACCAGATCCACTGCAGAGGTGGCAGGCACCTTTAATGTGTCTCAGCATCAAATACAAATAATTAAAAAAAGATTTGAAGAGACTGGAGATGTGTTTGACAAGCCGATGTCCGGCAGACCCTGCAACTGCTCAGAAGGAACGTTTGTTGGTTAAAAAATCCAAAGCAAGCCCCTCTTCCACTGCAGCAGAGCTCCAACAGGCCTGGTCACCTCAAGTCCCTGTGTCAACTAGGACAGTTTGTAGGATTCTGTCTCAAAATGGCCTCCATGGTCATCAGTGCCCAGAAGCCAGCACTGTTGTCAGTTCTGTTTTTGGGCTCCCTCTGGTGGTTACTGATGGTACTGTGTGATTTTTGTTCTGCTGTCTCTGGTGTCCACCTGTTCTATTAGGATTTGGGAGTTTCCTATTTAACCGGGCTTTCTTGTCATTTCCCCGCCGGCTATCAAGGTTATCAGAGTGTTTTGTTACCTCAGCTTCTGGCTTCAGTAATCTTCAGGACAAGCTAAGTTTTTGATTTTCTTGTTCCACGTTTTGCTTTATTTTTGTCTTGTCCAGCTTGCATGTAATTGTTTCTTTGCTGCTGGTTGCTCTAGTGGGCTGTAATTGCTCCTCATGTTCCATGAGTTGGAACATGAGTTCAAGTAATTACAGGATGGTTTTTTGAAGGGTTTTTTGCTGACCGCGCAGTTTACTTTTGTATCCTCTGCTATCTAGTTTTAGCGGGCCTCATTTTGCTGAATCTGTTTTCATACTGTGTATGTGCCTTCCTCTCATTTCACCGTCATTATATGTGGGCGGCTGCTATTTCTGTGGGGTATTTCTCTGGAGGCAAGAGAGGTCTGTGTTTCTTCTAATAGGGGAAGTTTGATCTTCGGCTGGTGCGAGACGTCTAGGATCAACGTAGGCACGTTCCCCGGCTATTGTTATTTGTGTGTTCAGGTTTAGGGTTGCGGTCAGCTCAGGTTCCATCACCCTAGAGCTCGTTGGTGCTTGTCCTTTTGTGATTCCCTGCCATTGGAATCATGACACAGCACTAAACAAAAGGCAAATACAAAAATGTGTGGCATTTGCAAGGTCCCACAGCCTGGTAAACAGATGGATGCTGGAAAAGTAGAGAAGGTGGATTTCTCTGATGAATCTTCAGTAGAGTTACACCACAGCGGCCGCAAATACTGCAGGAGACCTACTGGAGCCCGTATGGATCCAAAATACAGCCAGAAAACAATTACATTTGGTGGTGAAAAGATCATAGTCTGGGGTTACATTCAGTATGGGGGTGTGCAAAACATTTGCAAGGTGGAAGGCAATATCAATAGCCTAAAATATAAAGAAGTATTAGCTACCTTTTATATTGTAAATCATAAAATGGGTCAAATTCTGCAGCAGGATGGTGCTCCATCTCATATATCAATCTTTACAACAAAGTTCCTCCAGGCAAAAAAGATCAATCTGCTCCAGGGCTGGCCAGCCCAGTCACCAGACATGAACATCATTGAGCATGTTTGGGGTAGGATGAAAGAGGGAGCTTGGAAGACAAAACCAAAGAATCTAGATGAACTCTGGGAGGCATGTAAGACTGGATTTTTTGCTATTCCTGATGACTTCATTGTATGAATCATTGTTGAACCACATGGATGCAGTCCTTCAAGCTCATGGAAGTAGCACAAAATATTAAATATGACTAATAGCACCACAACTTCATTCACCAATGTTATGCAACATATATTTGTATTTTAAGCTAATTATTTGTTTGAATATCACATTACTTTCTGTGGGCGACAAAACTTTTGTTTTGCCAAAATCTGACCATTCTGTGTCCATTAACTGATCAATATTTCTGCATTGATGCCAATTTATTTTCTTAACCTAAACCACATTTTGGAGGGTTTCAGCTTTCAAAAGAATAATTTACTGTATATAACCAATGGATGAATTTAACGTCTGGTTATAAGCTTTTATTTACATAACATGGATAAGCGGCATAACTTCTGTCAGGGAGTGTAGATGATAGTCCCTTCTGATTGGCTGTTTTATACCATGTGATGGGATAGCTGGAAGAAATAATGGAAATGCCAACCCCACCAGTCTCTGACTGATGCAGTCTTTTGCAATGTGTAAATGGGCAGCAGCAATTTTTAGCAATTTGCATGAAGTTGATCACAAATTGTGCCTCACAGTGGCTCAGTGGTTAGCACTGTAGTCTTACAGCAATGGGGTCCTGGTTCCATCCCACTCAAGGAAAACATCTGGAAGGAGTTGTATGTTCTCCCAATATTCTCATGTGTCACCTCCAGGTACTCCAGTGTTCTCTCACGCTCCTAAAGAATTCTGATAGGGAATGTAGATTATGAGCCCCAATAGGGGAAGCGCTGTGGAATTAATGCCGCTATATAAGAAAGCATAACAAATAATGATAAAATTTGTTAAATAATTGTAAGGGTATGCTACCACTGGTGTCAAATCTCTCATGTGAGAGAATCAGGCCGATTATGCTAATGATACTCTGCTCAAACTGAGTCAGAGTTTGATCCAAGTGTCATCAGAGTGTGATCCGATTCCCTCGCATGAGAGACACGCATCAGAGGTGTGAAGAAGACAGAAAGCTTAATTTCTCCATCATGTCTGTGCACGTACATCGGACTGCAGTCAGATGACATCTGAGTGCAGTCCGATGTTTCACATACACCCATAGATTTATATGGGTGTGCATGATCCGAATACTGGAGCCATTCAAGCATGCTGTAATAGTTTTCACATGCCAAATCAGCATGAAAAACTAATTACAGATCTGCATTTACCCATAATATAACATTGGGCCGAGTGCTCTCCGATAAAACATCAGATAGCACTCGGCCGTGTTATACGCCTGTGTGCATGAGCCCTTAGCAGTATTGTCCTAAGGAGATGTACAAGAGATGTCAATATGTGACAACTTCCATGCAAAGCTTTCATTGTTGTGGAAGTCATGGTGTGAAGGTTACAATACATATCAGACAGCTGTCGGCTAAATAAGCTTTCAACCAACAGCTGTCTTCCTGACCCTATCATATACATGCATACCCATCTCAGCCAGAACTTCTTGTATTTTCCCAAAAAGAAAAAAAACGACATTCATTTAGTCACACTAAATCACAGGCATTGATTGAAGTACAATGGTTCTTTATTGAGAAGAAATTACAAAATCTGAAACATGGCGCATTATGGTTTTATTTGCGTGCGGAGAGAGCTTATAGCTTAGATATGAGTCATGTTTTAAATTTTATAATTTCTTATCAATTAAGGACCATTTTTCTACAATTAATGCTTGAGAATTATTTTTTGATCATCTATTTGTTCAGACATCTAAAGACATATGACTGCACATTAAACATTCAATAGTGTTGCACCAGTTGCAGGACAACTAAGTAACATTAGCCTTTTTAATTAATTGGTTGAATACTGCAATTATTTGCAAATACTTACCTTTGATCACCTCTGCTTTTATGGTCCAATATACTCCACATTGACTGGCTATTCAGATGACTCTTCCCTTAAATAAACATTCAATAAAACCATAGAACTAGATGTCAGACTTTATGATACAAATACATTGCATACATGAAAAAGAAGAGCTGCAGTATTTGTGGCTAAGAAAGCATCGACTTTGATCTATATCTTGAAATTCTCATTACAAATAAGAAGGCCAGCAAGTCTATTGGAATTTAAAATGATAATCCAGTCTAAGTCATGCCAAAACTGAAGTATTATTCAACAATTCTGAAGAGCTTCTAGAGTCTGAAGTACATGAATAATTAGAAAATTACACTATGGGTGGAACTGGAATAATAAAACAGCCAAATCCTAACTATCATTTACATTTCTATACAGAATGGAGAGAAATAAAGAAAGAACAATGAGATACCGGTATAAAAGAAAAAAACAGCTCCGATGAAAAATAGTGAAATGACAAGGAATTTATTTTCCATAATCTAAGAGTGAGGACCCTGCTGTTGTCTTCGGTCTGGGGAGACCGATTTTGAACTTTGGTATTTTTTGGGGTGTTCAAGATGCGGTTCTGAAACTTGTGGTTGATTGACTTAAATGAGGATGGGTCCGTCGGCCACGGGTTTCAGAGCCGCATCTTGAATATTTGAAAGAATATTGAAGTTCAAGGTCGGTCGTTTTTGACCGAAGAATACAGCAGGGTTAAAAAATGCTGGGACATATGAGAGAGTAATGCCAGCACTTTTAGATTGGAAAAAGATTTATCATATCTGAGGTCACTAAAGGGGAGAATGGATAGGAAAACTAACACAAGCCTATTATTTCCACCAGTTTATAAATAACTGCCTCCCTGCTCAGCAGTACGTTGCAGTTTACGTCGGAGTCCCAAACAACTGTATTTTGACGAGAACCCCTACAGTGCCCCGATAGAACCATTAATTTCAATGAAGCCAGCAGAACTACTGTGCACAATCTGACCCCCATTCTAACTGTAGTCACTTTTTTCAGATGTGCCAAACCACTTTTTTGTGCATGTCTGAAAAAGACGAATACTGCAAGGAAAGAGGTCAGACAGTGGCTATAGTGACTCCATAGGCTTCATTCAAGTGAATGGTTCCATTGGGGGTCTGTTGGGGTTCCTGTTAGAATACAGAGCTTTTGGCAATTTCAACAGAAACCCCTACATAGTGCTTGGTTGTGTGTTACTGTGAAACTAGCCTTACCAGAACTGACCAGTAGTGTTGAGCGATACCTTCCGATATCGGAAAGTATCGGTATCGGTTTGGATCGGCCGATATTCAAAAAATATCGGATATCGCCGATACCGATACCCGATCCCAATGCAAGTCAATGGGACCAAAATATCGGAATTAAAATAAACCCTTTCTTTCCTTGTAGGTTCATTCTACATGAAGGAAAACAACTAAGAATAATGCCGGATGTATTTGGGGAGGTGGCGGAGACATTAAAGTCATAGAGGTTTATCCCAATCAAATAGAATAGCATGTTTTTTGTTTTTTTTTAAGACGTTCGGAGTGACAAAGATATTGACTATGTAAATTTTTTTTTTATTTTGTCAGATATTGATGTTTCACTATTCCACGCCCTTCCCCTTCTTTTTTTTCTTTTTTTTTTTCTTTTCCCACACTTTCATCTTCATCATCATCAGCATCTTTGACATCAACTTCTTCACCTTATTCATCTTCTTCTTCATCTTCTACCTATTTTTTTTTTTTTATTACATTCTTCATATTCATTTTATTCAACTATTATTATTCTTCTTATTCTACATATTCTTTTTATTCCACTGTTATTATTCTTCCTATTCTACTTCTTCATCATATTCTCATTTGTGACAGGCATTCCCGTAGTTGTTATCTATAAAAGTTTGAAGATTACACCTTCCGTTCTGCCAGTCACAAAAGTTACATTTGTCCGCGTTCAGTTTGGCCTGCAGCATCAGGCTTTATCCAGGGGCACCACGAGGAGGAACGGACTCACCCCCATACACTGCTTAGTCTTCTTCTGCATATAATTTAGATAATATCTTTTGCTCTGATATTAAGTCTTATGCTTAATGTTCTTCTGCTCTTTGTTCTGCAGCCTCTTGTTCTTCTGCTTCTCGGTCTTCCATGTTGTCGTCTCCAGGGTCGTCGTCTCCAGTGTCGTCATCTCCGCCGTCGTCGTCGTCGTCATCGGGGTGGTCTTCCGTGTCGTCGTCATCGTGGTGGTCTTCCGGGTCGTCGACGTTAGGGTCTTCAACTTGGAAATGTAGCAGAAGGTACAAGAAGGCTGAGAAAATGCCAAGAACCAGCTGATGGAACTGGAACTCGGATGGCTACCCGAAGGTTCAAGAGCCTATGGAACTACCGAGGACCAGCTGACGTTACTGGAACCCGGTTACTAAGCAGGAGGTACCCGTGCTAAAAAGCACTACCAAGGACCGCCTGACGTTGACGGAACTCGGATACCCAGAAGGAGGCACCTAAGCCAAAGGCTCTGCCCGGAACCAGCTGACGTTACTGGAACCAGGATGGGGAGCAGAAGGTACAAGAGCAAAAGACACTGCCGAGAACCAGCTGACGGTACTGGAACCCGGATGGGTAGCCGAAGGTCCAAGAGCCAATGGAACTACCGAGGACCAGCTGACGTTACTGGAACCCGGTTACTAAGCAGGAGGTACCCGTGCCTGAAAGCACTACCAAGGACCACCTGACGTTGGTGGAACTTGGATACCCAGAAGGAGGCACCTAAGCCAAAGGCTCTGCCCGGAACCAGCTGACGGTACTGGAACCAGGATGGGGAGCAGAAGGTACAAGAGCAAAAGACACTGCCGAGAACCAGCTGACGGTGCTGGAACCAGGTGGTGGACCCGAAGGCCCACAGGAGAGGAGAGAACAGCTAGGCCGCGAGGCAGCCGCAGTTACCGAACCCCAACAGTCCTACAGGGGGAGCTGGGCCTACTGGCACTACATAACCAGCCTTGACTACCAGTTCACGCAGCCCACATAGGAAGCTCCTAAACTGGAGGCACCCTGGAGTTGGCTAACTCGACCGCACCACGACGGGGCAAGCATAGGCGTCTCAGTGAAGTTGACACAACCCGGAAACAGCTGACGGTGCTGAAACCAGGCTTGGCACGAGGGAGTACCTGTGACAAGAACACTGCTGAGAACCAGCTGGCGGTGCTGGAACCCGGATGCGTTGCCCCAGTGTGCAAGAGCCAATGGCACGACCGAGGACCAGCTGACGGTGCTGGAACCCGGTTACTAAGCTGTAGGTGCCCGCGCTTAAAAGCACTACCAAGGACCGCCTGGCGTTGGCGGAACTCGGATACCCAGGAGGAGGCACCTAAGCCAAAGGCTCGGCCCGGAACCAGCTGACGGTGCTGGAACCAGGTGGTGGACCCCAAGGCCCACAGGAGAGGAGAGAACAGCTAGGCCGCGAGGCAGCCGCAGTTACCGAACCCCAACAGTCCTACAGGGGGAGCTGGGCCTACTGGCACTACAGAACCAGCCTTGACTACCAGTTCACGCAGCCCACATAGGAAGCTCCTAAACTGGAGGCACCCTGGAGTTGGCTAACCCGACCGCACCACGACGAGGCAAGCATAGGTGTCTCAGTGAGCTTGACACAACCCGGAAACAGCTGACGGTGCTGAAACCAGGCTTGGCACGAGGGAGTACCTGTGACAAAAACACTGCCGAGAACCAGCTGGCGGTGCTGGAACCCGGATGCGTTGCCCCAGTGTGCAAGAGCCAATGGCACGACCGAGGACCAGCTGACGGTGCTGGAACCCGGTTACTAAGCTGTAGGTGCCCGCGCTTAAAAGCACTACCAAGGACCGCCTGGCGTTGGCGGAACTCGGATACCCAGGAGGAGGCACCTAAGCCAAAGGCTCGGCCCGGAACCAGCTGACGGTGCTGGAACCAGGTGGTGGACCCGAAGGTCCACAGGAGAGGAGAGAACAGCTAGGCCGCGAGGCAGCCGCAGTTACCGAACCCCAACAGTCCTACAGGGGGAGCTGGGCCTACTGGCACTACAGAACCAGCCTTGACTACCAGTTCACGCAGCCCACATAGGAAGCTCCTAAACTGGAGGCACCCTGGAGTTGGCTAACCCGACCGCACCACGACGAGGCAAGCATAGGTGTCTCAGTGAGCTTGACACAACCCGGAAACAGCTGACGGTGCTGAAACCAGGCTTGGCACGAGGGAGTACCTGTGACAAAAACACTGCCGAGAACCAGCTGGCGGTGCTGGAACCCGGATGCGTTGCCCCAGTGTGCAAGAGCCAATGGCACGACCGAGGACCAGCTGACGGTGCTGGAACCCGGTTACTAAGCTGTAGGTGCCCGCGCTTAAAAGCACTACCAAGGACCGCCTGGCGTTGGCGGAACTCGGATACCCAGGAGGAGGCACCTAAGCCAAAGGCTCGGCCCGGAACCAGCTGACGGTGCTGGAACCAGGTGGTGGACCCGAAGGTCCACAGGAGAGGAGAGAACAGCTAGGCCGCGAGGCAGCCGCAGTTACCGAACCCCAACAGTCCTACAGGGGGAGCTGGGCCTACTGGCACTACAGAACCAGCCTTGACTACCAGTTCACGCAGCCCACATAGGAAGCTCCTAAACTGGAGGCACCCTGGAGTTGGCTAACCCGACCGCACCACGACGAGGCAAGCATAGGTGTCTCAGTGAGCTTGACACAACCCGGAAACAGCTGACGGTGCTGAAACCAGGCTTGGCACGAGGGAGTACCTGTGACAAAAACACTGCCGAGAACCAGCTGGCGGTGCTGGAACCCGGATGCGTTGCCCCAGTGTGCAAGAGCCAATGGCACGACCGAGGACCAGCTGACGGTGCTGGAACCCGGTTACTAAGCTGTAGGTGCCCGCGCTTAAAAGCACTACCAAGGACCGCCTGGCGTTGGCGGAACTCGGATACCCAGGAGGAGGCACCTAAGCCAAAGGCTCGGCCCGGAACCAGCTGACGGTGCTGGAACCAGGTGGTGGACCCGAAGGTCCACAGGAGAGGAGAGAACAGCTAGGCCGCGAGGCAGCCGCAGTTACCGAACCCCAACAGTCCTACAGGGGGAGCTGGGCCTACTGGCACTACAGAACCAGCCTTGACTACCAGTTCACGCAGCCCACATAGGAAGCTCCTAAACTGGAGGCACCCTGGAGTTGGCTAACCCGACCGCACCACGACGAGGCAAGCATAGGTGTCTCAGTGAGCTTGACACAACCCGGAAACAGCTGACGGTGCTGAAACCAGGCTTGGCACGAGGGAGTACCTGTGACAAAAACACTGCCGAGAACCAGCTGGCGGTGCTGGAACCCGGATGCGTTGCCCCAGTGTGCAAGAGCCAATGGCACGACCGAGGACCAGCTGACGGTGCTGGAACCCGGTTACTAAGCTGTAGGTGCCCGCGCTTAAAAGCACTACCAAGGACCGCCTGGCGTTGGCGGAACTCGGATACCCAGGAGGAGGCACCTAAGCCAAAGGCTCGGCCCGGAACCAGCTGACGGTGCTGGAACCAGGTGGTGGACCCCAAGGCCCACAGGAGAGGAGAGAACAGCTAGGCCGCGAGGCAGCCGCAGTTACCGAACCCCAACAGTCCTACAGGGGGAGCTGGGCCTACTGGCACTACAGAACCAGCCTTGACTACCAGTTCACGCAGCCCACATAGGAAGCTCCTAAACTGGAGGCACCCTGGAGTTGGCTAACCCGACCGCACCACGACGAGGCAAGCATAGGTGTCTCAGTGAGCTTGACACAACCCGGAAACAGCTGACGGTGCTGAAACCAGGCTTGGCACGAGGGAGTACCTGTGACAAAAACACTGCCGAGAACCAGCTGGCGGTGCTGGAACCCGGATGCGTTGCCCCAGTGTGCAAGAGCCAATGGCACGACCGAGGACCAGCTGACGGTGCTGGAACCCGGTTACTAAGCTGTAGGTGCCCGCGCTTAAAAGCACTACCAAGGACCGCCTGGCGTTGGCGGAACTCGGATACCCAGGAGGAGGCACCTAAGCCAAAGGCTCGGCCCGGAACCAGCTGACGGTGCTGGAACCAGGTGGTGGACCCCAAGGCCCACAGGAGAGGAGAGAACAGCTAGGCCGCGAGGCAGCCGCAGTTACCGAACCCCAACAGTCCTACAGGGGGAGCTGGGCCTACTGGCACTACAGAACCAGCCTTGACTACCAGTTCACGCAGCCCACATAGGAAGCTCCTAAACTGGAGGCACCCTGGAGTTGGCTAACTCGACCGCACCACGACGAGGCAAGCATAGGTGTCTCAGTGAGCTTGACACAACCCGGAAACAGCTGACGGTGCTGAAACCAGGCTTGGCACGAGGGAGTACCTGTGACAAAAACACTGCCGAGAACCAGCTGGCGGTGCTGGAACCCGGATGCGTTGCCCCAGTGTGCAAGAGCCAATGGCACGACCGAGGACCAGCTGACGGTGCTGGAACCCGGTTACTAAGCTGTAGGTGCCCGCGCTTAAAAGCACTACCAAGGACCGCCTGGCGTTGGCGGAACTCGGATACCCAGGAGGAGGCACCTAAGCCAAAGGCTCGGCCCGGAACCAGCTGACGGTGCTGGAACCAGGTGGTGGACCCCAAGGCCCACAGGAGAGGAGAGAACAGCTAGGCCGCGAGGCAGCCGCAGTTACCGAACCCCAACAGTCCTACAGGGGTAGCTGGGCCTACTGGCACTACAGAACCAGCCTTGACTACCAGTTCACGCAGCCCACATAGGAAGCTCCTAAACTGGAGGCACCCTGGAGTTGGCTAACCCGACCGCACCACGACGAGGCAAGCATAGGTGTCTCAGTGAGCTTGACACAACCCGGAAACAGCTGACGGTGCTGAAACCAGGCTTGGCACGAGGGAGTACCTGTGACAAAAACACTGCCGAGAACCAGCTGGCGGTGCTGGAACCCGGATGCGTTGCCCCAGTGTGCAAGAGCCAATGGCACGACCGAGGACCAGCTGACGGTGCTGGAACCCGGTTACTAAGCTGTAGGTGCCCGCGCTTAAAAGCACTACCAAGGACCGCCTGGCGTTGGCGGAACTCGGATACCCAGGAGGAGGCACCTAAGCCAAAGGCTCGGCCCGGAACCAGCTGACGGTGCTGGAACCAGGTGGTGGACCCGAAGGTCCACAGGAGAGGAGAGAACAGCTAGGCCGCGAGGCAGCCGCAGTTACCGAACCCCAACAGTCCTACAGGGGGAGCTGGGCCTACTGGCACTACAGAACCAGCCTTGACTACCAGTTCACGCAGCCCACATAGGAAGCTCCTAAACTGGAGGCACCCTGGAGTTGGCTAACCCGACCGCACCACGACGAGGCAAGCATAGGTGTCTCAGTGAGCTTGACACAACCCGGAAACAGCTGACGGTGCTGAAACCAGGCTTGGCACGAGGGAGTACCTGTGACAAAAACACTGCCGAGAACCAGCTGGCGGTGCTGGAACCCGGATGCGTTGCCCCAGTGTGCAAGAGCCAATGGCACGACCGAGGACCAGCTGACGGTGCTGGAACCCGGTTACTAAGCTGTAGGTGCCCGCGCTTAAAAGCACTACCAAGGACCGCCTGGCGTTGGCGGAACTCGGATACCCAGGAGGAGGCACCTAAGCCAAAGGCTCGGCCCGGAACCAGCTGACGGTGCTGGAACCAGGTGGTGGACCCCAAGGCCCACAGGAGAGGAGAGAACAGCTAGGCCGCGAGGCAGCCGCAGTTACCGAACCCCAACAGTCCTACAGGGGGAGCTGGGCCTACTGGCACTACA
This sequence comes from Ranitomeya imitator, assembly GCF_032444005.1. Taxonomy (NCBI): domain Eukaryota; kingdom Metazoa; phylum Chordata; class Amphibia; order Anura; family Dendrobatidae; genus Ranitomeya; species Ranitomeya imitator. Next base: position 239,007,570 of record NC_091286.1, read on the forward strand.
GAACCAGCCTTGACTACCAGTTCACGCAGCCCACATAGGAAGCTCCTAAACTGGAGGCACCCTGGAGTTGGCTAACCCGACCGCACCACGACGAGGCAAGCATAGGTGTCTCAGTGAGCTTGACACAACCCGGAAACAGCTGACGGTGCTGAAACCAGGCTTGGCACGAGGGAGTACCTGTGACAAAAACACTGCCGAGAACCAGCTGGCGGTGCTGGAACCCGGATGCGTTGCCCCAGTGTGCAAGAGCCAATGGCACGACCGAGGACCAGCTGACGGTGCTGGAACCCGGTTACTAAGCTGTAGGTGCCCGCGCTTAAAAGCACTACCAAGGACCGCCTGGCGTTGGCGGAACTCGGATACCCAGGAGGAGGCACCTAAGCCAAAGGCTCGGCCCGGAACCAGCTGACGGTGCTGGAACCAGGTGGTGGACCCGAAGGTCCACAGGAGAGGAGAGAACAGCTAGGCCGCGAGGCAGCCGCAGTTACCGAACCCCAACAGTCCTACAGGGGGAGCTGGGCCTACTGGCACTACAGAACCAGCCTTGACTACCAGTTCACGCAGCCCACATAGGAAGCTCCTAAACTGGAGGCACCCTGGAGTTGGCTAACCCGACCGCACCACGACGAGGCAAGCATAGGTGTCTCAGTGAGCTTGACACAACCCGGAAACAGCTGACGGTGCTGAAACCAGGCTTGGCACGAGGGAGTACCTGTGACAAAAACACTGCCGAGAACCAGCTGGCGGTGCTGGAACCCGGATGCGTTGCCCCAGTGTGCAAGAGCCAATGGCACGACCGAGGACCAGCTGACGGTGCTGGAACCCGGTTACTAAGCTGTAGGTGCCCGCGCTTAAAAGCACTACCAAGGACCGCCTGGCGTTGGCGGAACTCGGATACCCAGGAGGAGGCACCTAAGCCAAAGGCTCGGCCCGGAACCAGCTGACGGTGCTGGAACCAGGTGGTGGACCCCAAGGCCCACAGGAGAGGAGAGAACAGCTAGGCCGCGAGGCAGCCGCAGTTACCGAACCCCAACAGTCCTACAGGGGGAGCTGGGCCTACTGGCACTACAGAACCAGCCTTGACTACCAGTTCACGCAGCCCACATAGGAAGCTCCTAAACTGGAGGCACCCTGGAGTTGGCTAACCCGACCGCACCACGACGAGGCAAGCATAGGTGTCTCAGTGAGCTTGACACAACCCGGAAACAGCTGACGGTGCTGAAACCAGGCTTGGCACGAGGGAGTACCTGTGACAAAAACACTGCCGAGAACCAGCTGGCGGTGCTGGAACCCGGATGCGTTGCCCCAGTGTGCAAGAGCCAATGGCACGACCGAGGACCAGCTGACGGTGCTGGAACCCGGTTACTAAGCTGTAGGTGCCCGCGCTTAAAAGCACTACCAAGGACCGCCTGGCGTTGGCGGAACTCGGATACCCAGGAGGAGGCACCTAAGCCAAAGGCTCGGCCCGGAACCAGCTGACGGTGCTGGAACCAGGTGGTGGACCCGAAGGTCCACAGGAGAGGAGAGAACAGCTAGGCCGCGAGGCAGCCGCAGTTACCGAACCCCAACAGTCCTACAGGGGGAGCTGGGCCTACTGGCACTACAGAACCAGCCTTGACTACCAGTTCACGCAGCCCACATAGGAAGCTCCTAAACTGGAGGCACCCTGGAGTTGGCTAACTCGACCGCACCACGACGGGGCAAGCATAGGCGTCTCAGTGAAGTTGACACAACCCGGAAACAGCTGACGGTGCTGAAACCAGGCTTGGCACGAGGGAGTACCTGTGACAAGAACACTGCCGAGAACCAGCTGGCGGTGCTGGAACCCGGATGCGTTGCCTTGCCTATTAAAGATTGTCTTCCTAGAGCCCCAACTAGCGGTGTTGGAGCAAAGGGTAAGCAGGGGGAGATGAGTGTAGGCCGAAGCCTGCACTGGAGGCAGCTTTGTGTCTGCGTTGCGTTTGCAGGACACTTTGCCGGCTACACACTGGGGGAACAGCTGGCGTTGCTGAACCCCACTAACACAATGGCGTGTGTTTTTCTCTGTGCAGCTAGCACTTGCGGGCAAAAACTAGCGATGTTAGAGCCCGTGTTGAAGCAGGAGGAGGAGGAGAGGAGCAGAGTGTAGGCCGAAGCTTAGTTGAACCAATTTCAAAGGAAACCTTTAACCCCCCCCTCAGGTGTTACAAAGTACAAGAGACACACCTTGTGCAGTATTAATGCTGCACAAGTGAAAGGTTGCTCTATTAATTTGTCTACTTGCACACGCTGAATGAAAGACATACACAATTTACCCCATTCTACAGTCAAACTGTAGTGGATGCGTGACTTGGTTTTTTGATGAGACGCAGCACAGGTGTCCAAAATAACGCCTTGGTGCTTGGAGCAGCTTCCTGAGCGTTGTTATTTGCTGTACAGGAGTCTGCGCTCTTGTGTTATCCCTTGGCAATGCCCTGTTAGCGCTGCCCATCTTATGACATCATTTCATGTTGGCCGGTGCGGTTAACGATGGCCATAAATCCCAGACCCACAGTGTCTTTTCATAAAGCCACACTGCGGTGCTGGGATTCGTGGCCTTGAGCAGTAAATATTTTGGCCGCTCACACACGTCCTTACACCTGCTTCAGACTGGGCGGCCTCTGCTGATCCCTTCTTGCATGCCGCGGCCATGAGGCTGCACAGTCTGAAGAAGGCTGAAGGAGATGAGTTAAGACAGGCGAAGATATGCACTGCTCGTGCCCATCAATCACACCCTCGCAGTCAAAATAATTAAGACAACGAGGAGCATTTTATTCAGGCAGGGCGGACGAACAGGCGCAAGTAGCCAACCAATGATGTCAGAAGACGGGAAGCGCTACCAAGGGGGGTGCTGCGTATCATTAGAAAGGAAAGTCACACCTCAGGGACAGTGGAATGGTCTCAAAGAGACACATTTTGTACGTGTTGAGTTCCACGTGGGCAAGGAGAAAACATCAGCCACCTTGTACAAATGCAGCAGTACTGCTGTACAAGGTGGCTGTTATACATAGAAACACCTGGGGGTGGGGGCCAGGCTCCCTTCAATTTCAGTTCATGTGCCTGCGTGGCGTTTGCAGGTCACGTTGCAAGCTGCACAGCAGGGGAACAGCTGGCGGTGCTGAACCCCACTAACACATTGGCTGGTGTTTTTCTCTGTGCAGCTAGCATTTCCGGGCAAAAACTAGCGGTGTTTGAGCCCAGGGTCAGCAGGAGGAGGAGGAGAGGAGCAAAGTGTAGGCCGAAGCCTGCACTGGTGGCAGCTTTTGGTCGGTTGTGCCAGCGTGGCTTGTGCTGGACACGATGCCGGCTACACAGCGGGGGAACAGCTGGCGTTGCTGAACCCCACTAACACATTGGCTGGTGTTTTTCTCTGTGCAGCTAGCATTTCCGGGCAAAAACTAGCGGTGTTTGAGCCCAGGGTCAGCAGGAGGAGGAGGAGAGGAGCAAAGTGTAGGCCGAAGCCTGCACTGGTGGCAGCTTTTGGTCGGTTGTGCCAGCGTGGCTTGTGCTGGACACGATGCCGGCTACACAGCGGGGGAACAGCTGGCGTTGCTGAACCCCACTAACACATTGGCTGGTGTTTTTCTCTGTGCAGCTAGCATTTCCGGGCAAAAACTAGCGTTGTTACAGCCCAGGGTCAGCAGGAGGAGGAGAGGAGCAGAGTGTAGGCCGAAGCCTAGTTGCACCAATTTCAAAGGTTACCTTTAACCCCCCCTCAGGTGTTACAAAGAACAAGAGCCACTCCTTCTGCAGCATTAATGCTGCACAAGTAAAAGGTTGCTCTATTAATTTGTCTACTTGCACAAGCTGAATGCAACACGTAGACTATTTAGCCCATTATACTGTTTAACAGTAGTGGAGGCGTGACTTGTCTTTTTAAAGAAAAGCAGCACAGGTGTCGAAAACACCTTTTTGCATGGGCGCAGCTTCCTGAGCGTTGTTAGTTGCTGTACAGGAGTCTGCGCTCTTGTGATCCTTTGGCCATGCGCTGTGAGCGCTTCCTGTCTTATGACCTCATTTCATGTTGGCCGTTGCGGTTAGCGATGGACATGAATCCCAGACCCACAGTGTGTTTTTAAAAAATCACACTGCGGTGCTGGGATTCGTGCCCTGGTGCAGTAAATATGTTTGCCGCTCACACATGTCCTTACACCTGCTTCAGACTGGACGGCCTCATCTGATCCCTTATCGCATGCCGCGGCCATGAGGCCGCACAGTCAGAAGAAGGCGGAAGGAGGGGAGTGAAAACAGGGGAACATATGCACTGCTCGTGCCCATCAATCACACCCTCGCAGTCAAAATATATGAGACAACGGGGGGCGTTGTGTCGGGCAGGGGGGACGCACAGGCACAGCCAGCCAACCAATGATGTCAGGAGACGGGCAGCGCTAACAATGGGGGTGCTGCGTGTCATTAAAAAGGAAAGTCACACCTCAGGGACATTGTAATGGTCTGTAATGAGACACATTTTGTACTTGTTGAGTTCCACGTGTGCAAGGAGAAAAAGTCAGCCACCTTGTACAAATGCAGCAGTACTGCTGTACAAGGTGGCTGTTATACATAGAAACACCTGGGGGGGTGGGGGGCAGGCTCCCTTCAATTTCAGTTCATGTGCCTGCGTGGCGTTTGCAGGTCACGTTGCAAGCTACACAGCAGGGGAACAGCTGGCGTTGCTGAACCCCACTGACACATTGACTGGTGTTTTTCTCTGTGCAGATTGCATGTCCGGGCAAAAACTAGCGGTGTTAGAGCCCAGGGTCAGCAGGAGGAGGAGGAGAGGAGCAAAGTGTAGGCCGAAGCCTGCACTGGTGGCAGCTTTTGTTCTGTTGTGCCAGCGTGGCTTGTGCTGGACACGTTGCCGACTACACAGCAGGGGAACAGCTGGCGGTGCTGAACCCCACTAACACATTGGCTGGTGTTTTTCTCTGTGCAGCTAGCATTTCCGGGCAAAAACTAGCGGTGTTTGAGCCCAGGGTCAGCAGGAGGAGTAGAGGAGCAGAGTGTAGGCCGAAGCCTAGTTGAACCAATTTCAAAGGTTACCTTTAACCCCCCCCTCAGGTGTTGCAAGGTACAAGAGCCACACCTTGAACAGCATTAATGATGCACAAGTCAAAGGTTGCTCTATTTAATTTTGCTCCTTGCACACGCTGAATTAAACACGTACACTATTTAGCCCATTATACTGTCAAACAGTTGTGGAGGCGTGACTTGTCTTTTTAACGAGACGCAGCACAGGTGTCAAAATTTGCACCTAGGTACTGGGCGCAGATTCCTGAGCGTTGTTATTTGCTGTACAGGAGTCTGCGCTCTTGTGTTATCCCTTGGCAATACCCTGTTAGTGCAGGCCGTCTCATGACCTCATTTCATGTTGGCCGGTGCGGTTAACGATGGCCATAAATCCCAGACCCACAGTGGCTTTTCCTAAAGTCACACTGCGGTGCTGGGATTCGTGGCCTTGTGCAGTAAATATGTTCGCCGCTCACACATGTCCTTACACCTGCTTCAGACTGGGCGGCCTCAGCTGATCCCTTATCGCATGCCGCGGCCATGAGGCCGCACAGTCAGAAGAAGGCGGAAGGAGGGGAGTGAAAACAGGGGAACATATGCACTGCTCGTGCCCATCAATCACACCCTCGCAGTCAAAATATATGAGACAACGGGGGGCGTTGTGTCGGGCAGGGGGGACGCACAGGCACAGCCAGCCAACCAATGATGTCAGGAGACGGGCAGCGCTAACAATGGGGGTGCTGCGTGTCATTAAAAAGGAAAGTCACACCTCAGGGACATTGTAATGGTCTGTAATGAGACACATTTTGTACTTGTTGAGTTCCACGTGTGCAAGGAGAAAAAGTCAGCCACCTTGTACAAATGCAGCAGTACTGCTGTACAAGGTGGCTGTTATACATAGAAACACCTGGGGGGGTGGGGGGCAGGCTCCCTTCAATTTCAGTTCATGTGCCTGCGTGGCGTTTGCAGGTCACGTTGCAAGCTACACAGCAGGGGAACAGCTGGCGTTGCTGAACCCCACTGACACATTGACTGGTGTTTTTCTCTGTGCAGATTGCATGTCCGGGCAAAAACTAGCGGTGTTAGAGCCCAGGGTCAGCAGGAGGAGGAGGAGAGGAGCAAAGTGTAGGCCGAAGCCTGCACTGGTGGCAGCTTTTGTTCTGTTGTGCCAGCGTGGCTTGTGCTGGACACGTTGCCGACTACACAGCAGGGGAACAGCTGGCGGTGCTGAACCCCACTAACACATTGGCTGGTGTTTTTCTCTGTGCAGCTAGCATTTCCGGGCAAAAACTAGCGGTGTTTGAGCCCAGGGTCAGCAGGAGGAGTAGAGGAGCAGAGTGTAGGCCGAAGCCTAGTTGAACCAATTTCAAAGGTTACCTTTAACCCCCCCCTCAGGTGTTGCAAGGTACAAGAGCCACACCTTGAACAGCATTAATGATGCACAAGTCAAAGGTTGCTCTATTTAATTTTGCTCCTTGCACACGCTGAATTAAACACGTACACTATTTAGCCCATTATACTGTCAAACAGTTGTGGAGGCGTGACTTGTCTTTTTAACGAGACGCAGCACAGGTGTCAAAATTTGCACCTAGGTACTGGGCGCAGATTCCTGAGCGTTGTTATTTGCTGTACAGGAGTCTGCGCTCTTGTGTTATCCCTTGGCAATACCCTGTTAGTGCAGGCCGTCTCATGACCTCATTTCATGTTGGCCGGTGCGGTTAACGATGGCCATAAATCCCAGACCCACAGTGGCTTTTCCTAAAGTCACACTGCGGTGCTGGGATTCGTGGCCTTGTGCAGTAAATATGTTCGCCGCTCACACATGTCCTTACACCTGCTTCAGACTGGGCGGCCTCAGCTGATCCCTTATCGCATGCCGCGGCCATGAGGCCGCACAGTCAGAAGAAGGCGGAAGGAGGGGAGTGAAAACAGGGGAACATATGCACTGCTCGTGCCCATCAATCACACCCTCGCAGTCAAAATATATGAGACAACGGGGGGCGTTGTGTCGGGCAGGGGGGGACGCACAGGCACAGCCAGCCAACCAATGATGTCAGGAGACGGGCAGCGCTAACAATGGGGGTGCTGCGTGTCATTAAAAAGGAAAGTCACACCTCAGGGACATTGTAATGGTCTGTAATGAGACACATTTTGTACTTGTTGAGTTCCACGTGTGCAAGGAGAAAAAGTCAGCCACCTTGTACAAATGCAGCAGTACTGCTGTACAAGGTGGCTGTTATACATAGAAACACCTGGGGGGGTGGGGGGCAGGCTCCCTTCAATTTCAGTTCATGTGCCTGCGTGGCGTTTGCAGGTCACGTTGCAAGCTACACAGCAGGGGAACAGCTGGCGTTGCTGAACCCCACTGACACATTGACTGGTGTTTTTCTCTGTGCAGATTGCATGTCCGGGCAAAAACTAGCGGTGTTAGAGCCCAGGGTCAGCAGGAGGAGGAGGAGAGGAGCAAAGTGTAGGCCGAAGCCTGCACTGGTGGCAGCTTTTGTTCTGTTGTGCCAGCGTGGCTTGTGCTGGACACGTTGCCGACTACACAGCAGGGGAACAGCTGGCGGTGCTGAACCCCACTAACACATTGGCTGGTGTTTTTCTCTGTGCAGCTAGCATTTCCGGGCAAAAACTAGCGGTGTTTGAGCCCAGGGTCAGCAGGAGGAGTAGAGGAGCAGAGTGTAGGCCGAAGCCTAGTTGAACCAATTTCAAAGGTTACCTTAAACCCCCCCCTCAGGTGTTGCAAGGTACAAGAGCCACACCTTGAACAGCATTAATGATGCACAAGTCAAAGGTTGCTCTATTTAATTTTGCTCCTTGCACACGCTGAATTAAACACGTACACTATTTAGCCCATTATACTGTCAAACAGTTGTGGAGGCGTGACTTGTCTTTTTAACGAGACGCAGCACAGGTGTCAAAATTTGCACCTAGGTACTGGGCGCAGATTCCTGAGCGTTGTTATTTGCTGTACAGGAGTCTGCGCTCTTGTGTTATCCCTTGGCAATACCCTGTTAGTGCAGGCCGTCTCATGACCTCATTTCATGTTGGCCGGTGCGGTTAACGATGGCCATAAATCCCAGACCCACAGTGGCTTTTCCTAAAGTCACACTGCGGTGCTGGGATTTCGTGGCCCTTGTGCAGTAAATATGTTCGCCGCTCACACATGTCCTTACACCTGCTTCAGACTGGGGCGGCCTCAGCTGATCCCTTATCGCATGCCGCGGCCATGAGGCCGCACAGTCAGAAGAAGGCGGAAGGAGGGGAGTGAAAACAGGGGAACATATGCACTGCTCGTGCCCATCAATCACACCCTCGCAGTCAAAATATATGAGACAACGGGGGGCGTTGTGTCGGGCAGGGGGGACGCACAGGGCACAGCCAGCCAACCAATGATGTCAGGAGACGGGCAGCGCTAACAATGGGGGTGCTGCGTGTCATTACAAAGGAAAGTCACACCTCAGGGACATTGTAATGGTCTCTAATGAGACACATTTTGTACGTGTTGAGTTCCACGTGGGCAAGGAGAAAAAGTCAGCCACCTCGTACAAATGCAGCAGTACTGCTGTACAAGGTGGCTGATATACATAGAAACACCTGTGGGTGGGGGGCAGGCTCCCTTCAATTTCAGTTCATGTGCCTGCGTGGCGTTTTGCAGGTCACGTTGCAAGCTACACAGCAGGGGAAACAGCTGGCGTTGCTGAACCCCACTAACACATTGGCTGGTGTTTTTCTCTGTGCAGCTAGCATGTCCGGGCAGAAACTGGCGTTGTTTGAGCCCAGGGTCAGCAGGAGGAGGAGAGGAGCAAAGTGTAGGCCGAAGCCTGCACTGGTGGCAGCTTTTGGTCGGTTGTGCCAGCGTGGCTTGTGCTGGACACGATGCCGGCTACACAGCGGGGGAACAGCAGGCGGTGCTGAACCCCACTAACACATTGGCTGGTGTTTTTTTCTCTGTGCAGCTAGCATGTCCGGGCAGAAACTGGCGTTGTTTGAGCCCAGGGTCAGCAGGAGGAGGAGAGGAGCAAAGTGTAGGCCGAAGCCTGCACTGGTGGCAGCTTTTGGTCGGTTGTGCCAGCGTGGCTTGTGCTGGACACGTTGCCGACTACACAGCAGGGGAACAGCTGGCGGTGCTGAACCCCACTAACACATTGGCTGGTGTTTTTCTCTGTGCAGCTAGCATTTCCGGGCAAAAACTAGCGGTGTTTGAGCCCAGGGTCAGCAGGAGGAGTAGAGGAGCAGAGTGTAGGCCGAAGCCTAGTTGAACCAATTTCAAAGGTTACCTTTAACCCCCCCCTCAGGTGTTGCCCAAGGTACAAGAGCCACACCTTGTGCAGCATTAATGCTGCACAAGTAAAAGGTTGCTCTATTTGTTTTGCTCCTTGCACACGCTGACTAAAACACGTACACTATTTAGCCCATTATACTGTCAAACAGTTGTGGAGGCGTGACTTGTCTTTTTAACGAGACGCAGCACAGGTGTCAAAATTTGCACCTAGGTACTGGGCGCAGATTCCTGAGCGTTGTTATTTGCTGTACAGGAGTCTGCGCTATTGTGATCCCTTGGCCATGCGCTGTGAGCGCTTCCTGTCTTCTGACCTCATTTCATGTCGGCCGTTGCGGTTAGCGATGGACATGAATCCCAGACCCACAGTGTGTTTTTAAAAAATCACACTGCGGTGCTGGGATTCGTGCCCTGGTGCACTAAATATGTTTGCCGCTCACACATGTCCTTACACCTGCTTCAGACTGGGCGGCCTCATCTGATCCCTTATCGCCTGCCGCGGCCATGAGGACACCCAGTCTGAAGAAGGCGGAAGGAGATGAGTGAACACAGGCAAACATATGCACTGCACATGCCCATCAATCACACCCTCGCTGTCCAAAAAAATAAGACACCGAGGGCCGTTGTTTCGAGCAGGGGAGATGCACAGGCGCAGCCAGCTAACAATGATGTCAAAAGACGGGCAGCGCTAACAAGGGTGGTGCTGCGTGTCATTACAAAGGAAAGTCACACCTCAGGGACATTGTAATGGTCTCTAATGAGACACATTTTGTACGTGTTGAGTTCCACGTGGGCAAGGAGAAAAAGTCAGCCACCTCGTACAAATGCAGCAGTACTGCTGTACAAGGTGGCTGATATACATAGAAACACCTGTGGGTGGGGGGCAGGCTCCCTTCAATTTCAGTTCATGTGCCTGCGTGGCGTTTGCAGTCACGTTGCAAGCTACACAGCAGGGGAACAGCTGGCGTTGCTGAACCCCACTGACACATTGACTGGTGTTGTTTCTCTGTGCAGATTGCATGTCCGGGCAAAAACTAGCGGTGTTAGAGCCCAGGGTCAGCAGGAGGAGGAGGAGAGGAGCAAAGTGTAGGCCGAAAGCCTGCACTGGTGGCAGCTTTTGGTCGGTTTGTGCCAGCGTGGCTTGTGCTGGACACGATGCCGGCTACACAGCGGGGGAACAGCAGGCGGTGCTGAACCCCACTAACACATTGGCTGGTGTTTTTCTCTGTGCAGCTAGCATGTCCGGGCAGAAACTGGCGTTGTTTTGAGCCCAGGGTCAGCAGGAGGAGGAGAGGAGCAGAGTGTAGGCCGAAGCTAGTTGAACCAATTTCAAAGGTTACCTTTAACCCCCCCCTCAGGTGTTGCAAGGTACAAGAGCACACACCTTGTGCAGCATTAATGCTGCACAAGTAAAAGGTTGCTCTATTTGTTTTTTGCTCCTTGCACACGCTGACTAAAACACGTACACTATTTAGCCCATTATACTGTCAAACAGTTGTGGAGGCGTGACTTGTCTTTTAACGAGACGCAGCACAGGTGTCAAAATTTGCACCTAGGTACTGGGCGCAGATTCCTGAGCGTTGTTATTTGCTGTACAGAGTCTGCGCTATTGTGATCCCTTGGCCATGCGCTGTGAGCGCTTCCTGTCCTTCTGACCTCATTTCATGTCGGCCGTTGCGGTTAGCGATGGACATGAAATCCCAGACCCACAGTGTGTTTTTAAAAAATCACACTGCGGTGCTGGGATTCGTGCCCTGGTGCACTAAATATGTTTGCCGCTCACACATGTCCTTACACCTGCTTCAGACTGGGCGGCCTCATCTGATCCCTTATCGCCTGCCGCGGCCATGAGGACACCCAGTCTGAAGAAGGCGGAAGGAGATGAGTGAACACAGGCAAACATATGCACTGCACATGCCCATCAATCACACCCTCGCTGTCCAAAAAAATAAGACACCGAGGGCCGTTGTTTCGAGCAGGGGAGATGCACAGGCGCAGCCAGCTAACCAATGATGTCAAAAGACGGGCAGCGCTAACAAGGGTGGTGCTGCGTGTCATTACAAAGGAAAGTCACACCTCAGGGACATTGTAATGGTCTCTAATGAGACACCATTTTGTACGTGTTGAGTTCCACGTGGGCAAGGAGAAAAAGTCAGCCACCTCGTACAAATGCAGCAGTACTGCTGTACAAGGTGGCTGATATACATAGAAACACCTGTGGGTGGGGGGGCAGGCTCCCTTCAATTTCAGTTCATGTGCCTGCGTGGCGTTTTGCAGGTCACGTTGCAAAGCTACACAGCAGGGGAACAGCTGGCGTTGCTGAACCCCACTGACACATTGACTGGGTGTTTTTTCCTCTGTGCAGATTGCATGTCCGGGCAAAAACTAGCGGTGTTAGAGCCCAGGGTCAGCAGAGGAGGAGGAGGAGAGGAGCAAAGTGTAGGCCGAAGCCTGCACTGGTGCAGCTTTTGGTCGGTTGTGCCAGCGTGGCTTGTGCTGGACACGATGCCGGCTACACAGCGGGGGAACAGCAGGCGGTGCTGAACCCCACTAACACATTGGCTGGTGTTTTTCTCTGTGCAGCTAGCATGTCCGGGCAGAAACTGGCGTTGTTTGAGCCAGGGTCAGCAGGAGGAGGAGAGGAGCAGAGTGTAGGCCGAAGCCTAGTTGAACCAATTTCAAAGGTTACCTTTAACCCCCCCCTCAGGTGTTGCAAGGTACAAGAGCCACACCTTGTGCAGCATTAATGCTGCACAAGTAAAAGGTTGCTCTATTTGTTTTGCTCCTTGCACACGCTGACCTAAAACACGTAGCACTATTTAGCCCATTATACTGTCAAGACAGTTGTGGAGGCGTGACTTGTCTTTTTAACGAGACGCAGCACAGGTGTCAAAATTTGCACCTAGGTACTGGGCGCAGATTCCTGAGCGTTGTTATTTGCTGTACAGGAGTCTGCGCTATTGTGATCCCTTGGCCATGCGCTGTGAGCGCTTCCTGTCTTCTGACCTCATTTCATGTCGGCCGTTGCGGTTAGCGATGGACATGAATCCCAGACCCACAGTGTGTTTTCAAAAAATCACACTGCGTGGGCTGGGATTCGTGGCCTTGTGCAGTAAATAGGTTTGCCGCTTACACATGTCCTTACACCTGCTCCAGACTGGGCGGCCTCAGCTGATCCCTTATCGCCTACCACGGCCAGGAGGCCGCACAGTCTGAAGAAGGCGGAAGGAGATGAGTTAAGACAGGCGAACATATGCACTGCTCGTGCCCATAAACCACACCCTCGCTGACAAAATAAATATGACAACGAGGGGCGTTGTTTCTAGCAGGGCGGATGCACAGGCGCAGCCAGCTAACCATGATGACAAAAGACGGGAAACGCTACCAAGGGGGGTGCTGCGTATCATTACAAAGGAAAGTCACACCTCAGGGACAGTGGAATGGTCTCAATGAGACACATTTTGTACGTGTTGAGTTCCACGTGGGCAAGGAGAAAAAGTCAGCCACCTTGTACAAATGCAGCAGTACTGCTGTACTAGGTGGCTGTTATACATAGAAACACCTGGGGGGGTGGGGCCAGGTTCCCTTTTAATTTCAGTTCCTGTGCCTGCATGGCGTTTGCAGGTCACGTTGCCGGCTACACAGCAGGGGAACAGCTGGCGTTGCTGAACCCCACTAACACATTGGCTGGTGTTTTTCTCTGTGCAGCTAGCACTTCCGGGCAAAAACTAGCGGTGTTTGAGCCCAGGGTCAGCAGGAGGAGGAGAGGAGCAGAGTGTAGGCCGAAGCCTGCACTGGTGGCAGCTTTTTGTTCTGTTGTGCCAGCGTGGCTTGTGCTGGACACGTTGCCGACTACACAGCAGGGGAACAGCTGGCGGTGCTGAACCCCACTGACACATCACCTAGTGTTTTTTTCTGTGTAGACAACACTTCCAGGTGGCAACTGACAGTGTTGAAACCCAGGGAATCAAAGAGGAGCAGAGTGTAGGCCGAAGCCTGCAGTGGAGCAAGTTGAAAGGGAACCTTTAACCCCCCCCCCCCAGGCATTTGTTGCTGAAAGAGCCATCTTGTACAGCAGTAATACTGCACATGGAAAATGGTGGCTCCGAAAATTATGCTCCTTGCAAACGCTGAAGTACACACTCATATAATGTGTCCCCTCACACCGTCAAACCATCCCGGAAGTGGGACTTTCCTTTGTAATGTGACACAGCACAGCCGTCATTCCAACCCCCTTGGTGCCGGGCACCACCTCCTCAACGTTGTTTGGTTCTGTCACGGAGCCCGCACTGTAATGTTATCCCTTGGCCATGCACAGTTAGCGGTGCCCGTCTTCTGACATCATGTAGGTGTCAGGCTGGCAGTGCCTGTGCGTCCAAGCTGCCCGAGATCCAACCTTGCAGTGTCATCTAATGTAGTCCCACTGCGGGCCAGGGATCCATGGGCATGCGCAGTGCATATCATCGCCTCTCACTCACCTCCTTCCTGCTTCTTCAGACTGTGCGGCGTCACGGCCGTGGCATGCTATTAGGGATCAGCTGACGCCGCCTAGTCTGAAGAAGCGTGAAGAAGGGGAGTGAGAGGCTAGTATATGCACTGCGCATGGCCATGGATACCAGGCCCACTGTGGGATCACATTAGACGACACTGCGAGGTGTGATTTCGGGCAGCGTGGACGCACAGGCGCAGCCAGGACGACAACAAATGATGTCAGAGGACGGGCAGCGCAAACTGTGCATGGCCAAGGGATAACATAACAGCGCAGGGTCCATGACGGAATCAAACAACGCTAAGGAGGCAGCGCACGGTGCCAAGGGGGTAGCAATGACGGCTGTGCTGCGTCACATTACAAAGGAAAGTCCCACCTCCGGGACGGTTGGACG